>NC_140494.1:47309290-47955956 GCF_964271855.1 Acomys minous | reverse complement strand
AGGTCTTGGTAACAAATGTAAATTGACCAGTTAAGATGTTATGACAGTCTTCCAAGACAAACATTACAGAGTTGATATGAATGAGCTATTTGAGATGATAGAAAGAAGTTATCCAGTTCTCTAATTTGAAGACAAAATAACTTTCTGTAGAATCAGATATGGGATATGAAAAAGATAATCTAAAATCACTACCAGGTTTGGTGACTGAAAGCTGAATTAATATTGACCAATAAGAGACTTGAGAAGGAATAAGCTTGATTATCTGAGTATGCCAGGAGTGCAGTTTAGTAGTTTTACAAGTGAGAAGATGACAGAGACAGTTTTCTACATGAATAGTTGCCCAAAACTCTCTATAAAGTTGAAGTATCTTCTTCTGCCTTCTGGTCCAATATATGCAACAGACATATTTATGTGGCAGAGTTAGGCTGTCTTCTCTTCCTGCATCCAAGCTTGCCCTTTTTAAAGTTTATTCTTTCTTAAATCTCTGATGGAGCTGAAGACCAGATAGCTCAGTTTTACAATAAAGTTTAGTTGTTTAGGGGTTAAGATGTTTTTAGGTCTAGATAGATGTTTAAAGTTGATAATGACATGATATGATGGAGACTGATATACATTCAGAATTTTAGATGCATCAAGGTAGGAAATATGTTTTCTTAAAGGCTGTCAAATAAAAATAGCCAGAACACTAAGAATGCAACATTTATATAATTCTTGATTGTGCCATGGTTCTTCTTGCTGTAAGTAGTTTATTGTTTAAATGTGTAATAGCATAATTGTAAAAAAATAAAAAATATTTAATTGATAAAAATATTTACCAATAGTGAGATATATGATAAATAGATAGGTAGCTAGGTACGTAGAGAGAGAGAGAGAGAGAGAGAGAGAGAGAGAGAGAGAGAGAGAGAGAGAGAGATGTGAGATGGAAAGCCTGTGAATAGACCAACTCTGATTTAAATTAAGTGAATGTTTACTAACAAATTGAATCTATATGTTTCACAACAGTCAATTTTAGATATAATAGGAACCTGAAATTTAAAACAGGGTCTTTGGTTTTATAAAAAGAAAGCAATTCTTCATAAATTCACCGAATAACCAAAAGCCTAAGTATATCTTAAGAGGTCTCATTTTCATGAAAATAGGAAAGAATTCCATGGAAGGACTCATGCACTAGTGAATTCATTTCCACATAAAGACATTTCCTAGCACTGTGCTTTCCCGAGAAAATAAACAAATTTATTGCACTGATTGTTTCAACAGTGAAAAGATGCTAACAAAAAAAATACCAAATAGCCAATAAGGTGTGAAATATAAATAACACTTGTATTTGTGCACACAGAAACATATTTATATCTATATATACATATTTCAACTGAAACATAACAATATTGTCTCTATAAATTTAACCATGTTACTCCAAGGAATGAAACATACCAGGACCAAGAAATTACAGAGATTTTCACTATTTGTTATGAGGGGATTTTCACTATGTGTTCAGGCTGAGACAGTTTTAGCCATTAATATTTTTCTCTTAGATTAAAAGTAAGTATTTGTCTATGAATAGACATGGGAAAAGATGCAAAAATAAAACAGGGAAATGATTACACAACTCTCTTACATAGGGAATCATCTATGAATATAAGAGGCATTTATCTTATCTTTAACATCAGAGAGATCTTTTAGATCAAGCGTAACCCTGCTTGATGATCCAGAGTGAGTAGGAGGACAAAGTCATAACCCATTGCTCCTCACTTTAGGTCCTTGTGCCTGTTCTTTAATGTGACTTCATTAATCCTACATTTATAAAGGTTATTTTTGTGACTGCATAATATATAAATTTATATATTTCATGAATTTTCCTGTAAGTTAAAAGGAAATGGAAAGTGAGTACATTTGAGAGCATCCCACTAATTCTCTGAGTTTTATATTTTAGTTGAGTTTGGTTCAGAACAACTTATATTTCCAAATGTCACTGAAGCAAGAAAATACTTGGTATTAAGTACATATATTCTAATGTGTCATTTTTATTATTTCCCACATTGATCACTAACATTGTATATGCCAAAACAATTATTAGATAAACCAATATTACCCCCAAAACAACCATATGTCTAAAATGAAGTGAATCATACCGTTTATAGTTTTATTTGGCCATGTATTTTCCAAATAATTATATAGATGACACTTAGAGCAAGAGTAACACTACTAAGATTTCTTTGATTCCAAGAACCAAAATTCTGGTTAAAACATATGGTATTTGCAAATGAGCCTGTATAAAATGGGCTACTGTGTTTAACATAAGTGAGGCTTTGAAACCAGTTAGGATAACAGTACTTATCACAGATATCATGGGAAAGCATTCGGCAGATCATCCATAAATTGTGTTCTACTGTGCATACTTGTATCCCCAGCAGTAGGGAGATAAACCTATGGTTCTTGCTGGTTAGTAAATCTAGCTGAATCAGCAGCTCTAGATTGAGAGAGAGAGAATTAATCAAATCATAAGGTGATGCAGACATGATGATGATATGCAGAATAGATCACTGGGATTCAAACCCATTTACACATAGGGTCACTTTTACACAGAAACAGGAACATGCACATACACCTCACCCCTTCCCCACAGAAAGCTACATGTTTGTAGAATCATACTGGTAAAATCTCACTTATGAAAAACTAAAATGTACCCTCAAATCTACCAGAAACTTTTTATATCAATCCTTAAATCAAGACCAATTTTTATCAGTTATTACGACTTCTTAGTAAAAAAAAAAATCCTGGCATGCCTGCTTTTTTTGCAGGGCTATATTGTGTGGCTACAATAGCTCTATAACAGATAGTCAAAATGGAAATGGCAATTTCACAGTACTGTTCTTGGGAAGCCTTTGGCTATCCAAGCTTTGCTGGGGCTTCGTATGAGTTTAAGATTTCTTTTCTATTTCTATGAAGTATGTGTGCGTATTTTAATATTAATTGAATTGATTTTGTAAATTGCTTTTAGTAATGTGTTCATCTCACAATGTTAATTAATATTATAATTGATAAATAATTATTAAGGGGTTGTCTTTCTGCTTTCAAATTATTCAGATATTTGAAATTCTCATTATAGAGGACTTTCATTTCCCTGGTTTATTTATTCTAAGATATTACATCGTCTTTGATAATATTTTAAATGGGATCATATCTAAGGTTACTTTCTGAGCATATATGTTGGTGGTTTATGGAAAGATTAGTTTATGTAAGTTGATTTTGTACCCTTCTACCTTGCTGAGATTGTTGATTGGTTCTAGAATATTACTGGTAGAACTTTTGGTATCTCCTATACATAATATCACCTTACCTGCAAACGTGGACAAGTTTCTCCTTTTCCTGTGTGTATCCCTCCCCCTTTATGCACTATTACTCTCATTAGTGCTTTCAAACCTCTGGAAAATGGATAGAGAAAAGTCCCAGCCTTTTTTATTCATGATTTAGTAAATGTAATAACTGCTGTTGCTCTGAGTACCTCTCAGAAGGTTGAAGATTAGTATCTACTACTGACGACTCTGCATACCATAAGAGAGGGAGCAAATATTTTTAAAAGCAATATCTAACTAAAAATCTTCTCCTTGCAGTCTATCTCTCATGTTTCCAGAAAGTACTATCCCATCTTGATATAGAAAATAGTATCTAGCTGTGATGCCTATAAGCCACAGCAATGATCACCAGGGCAAGATATTTCCCAAGAAACAATAGAGGCAGAGCATATTGGTAATAAATCACAGCAATCTACTTAAAATGAAGAACTACTCAGCAGGAGGGAAATCAAACTGGTTCTAACACCCTAGCCAGCTATCCACGACTAGACACTGAAACCAATAAATTAGAAACAAAGAGAACAAGTTAAAGACAAAAAACCAAGAGCTGGTTCTTTGAATAAATCAACGGGATAGACAAATGCTTACCCAAACTATCTAAAAAGCAGAGAGAAAATACCCAGTTAACAAAATCAGAAATGAAATGGAAAGGGGGAGGGGCTAACAATAGACATTGAGAAAATCCAAATAATCATTGCATCTTATATTAAAAGACTATACCCCACATATTTGAAAAGGAGGTGGATGATTTTCTTCATAGCTACCACTTATCATATTAAATCAAGATCATATATAAACAATTTAAGTAGATGTATAATGCTTAGGAATTAGAAGAAGCCATTAAAAAGCCTCATAAGAACAACAAAAAAGCCCAGGGGTACATGTTTTTAGTGCAGAATTCTATTACATTTTCTTTTTTTTTTTCATTTTTTCTCCTTTATTAATTTATTCTTGTTACATCTCAATGGTTATCCCATCCCTTGTATCCTCCCATTCCTCCCTCCCTCCCTGACATTTTCCCCTTTCTCCCCTCCCCTATGACTGTTCCTGAGGGGGATTTCCTCCCCCTGTATATGCTCATAGGGTATCAAGTCTCTTCTTGGTAACCTGCTGTCCTTCCTCTGAGTGCCACCAGGTCTCCCCGTCCAGGGGACATGGTCAAAGGTGAGGCACCAGAGTATGTGAGAAAGTAATATCCCACTCTCCACTCTACTGTGGAGAGTGTTCTGTCCATTGTCTAGATCTGGGTAGGGGTTTAAGGTTTTTCAGAGAAGAACTAAGACCATTACTCCTGAAACTATTCTACAACATATAAATAGAAGGAATGTTGGCTGACTTATTCTATGAGGCCACTGTTACCCTGATACTTAAGCTACAAAAAGACTCAACAAAGAAAGAAAATTTCAGACTAGTTTCCGTAATTAAGATTGATACAAAAATACACAATAAAATACTTACAAACCAATCCAAGAAAACATCAAACACATTACCCACCATGATCAAGTAAACTGCATCCCAGTTATGCAGGAATGGTTCAATATACAAAAATCCACCAATGTAAATCACCTTATAAACAAACTAAAAGAGAAAAGCCACATGTTCATCTTATTAGTTGCTGAAAAAGGTTTTGACAAAAATCCAATACCCTTCATGGAAAGATCAGGTTTAAAAGGCACATACCTAAACACACTAAAGGCAATATACAGCAAGCCAATAGCCAACATCAAATTAAATAGAGTGAAACTTAAAGCAATTCCTCTAAAAGCAAGGACAAGGCATGGCTTCCCATCTTCTCTGTATCTTTTCAATATAATGTTGAGGTTATCCCTATAGCAATAAAACAAGTAAAGGAGATCAAAGGAATACAAATTGGAAAAGAATAAGCCAAAGCATGGTTATTCACAACTAATGTGATCTATGATCTTATACATAAATGATTCCCAAACTTATACAAGACAACTCCTACATCTGATAAACACCTTTAGCAAAGTGGCTGGTTAAACAATCAACTCAATCATCAGTAGCCCTCCTATATACAAAGTGATAAATGGGCTAAGAAATTAGGGAAACAACCCTTCATAGTAGCCACAAATAATATAAAATATCTTGGTATAACTCTAACCAAAAATACTAAAGACCTGTATGACAAGTACTTCTAGTCATTGAAGAAAGAAACTGAAGATGATATCAGAAGATAGAAAGATCTCTCACGTTCATGGATTGGTAGGATTAACATAGTAATCCAAATACCAAAAGCAATCCACAGATTTAACACAATTTCCTTCAAATTTCCAACACAATTCTTTCAAGACCTTGATAGACCTTAGAACCTACGACAGCTATACAATTCCTTCTCTAAATATGCACAATTATTTACTGTATTCTATACCTTATCTTTATTGCCACACATATGTGTACATTACATAATACATAAGTATCACGTGTTATCAAAGAAGCTTGTCTTTATGGGAAATTGAGACAACTAGAAAAACAACCACAGGACACAATGCAAAGATCAATGGATTTGGGGGCCTGAACACAGCGAATGCATCTACATTGTAACCATTACACCTGAACACAGCGAATGCATCTACATTGTAACCATTACACCTGAACACAGCGAATGCATCTACATTGTAACCACTACACCTAAGGCTTCTGAGGGAGCACAGAAGAGGGAGGACAATGAGTTTAAAATCCAAGATGCCGGAAACCACATTCTGAAACCGTGTTCCCTAGTAAACGCTGGTGAAACAAAAACTGAACAGTGAGAATATCAACAAGCATATTAACACAGAGTAGGGGGACCTTTTAGGGTTCTACCCACAGGCAAAGAACTATAATCCACTGGTAACTTTTGATAGGGAAATTGACCTTTCCCAAAGTATATCCAATTTAAAAAAAAAAAAAAAGTATGAAATTGAAATCCTCTGTTTTTGTTTCTTCATTTTCTAAGCTCCTAATACTCCATGTCGGTCAATTAGCTATTTATTCACTAGTATTATGCTAAACAATCAAAAAATTTGTCATTTGTCTTCCTTTCATATTTCTTAAAACTGTTCTCAGAATTTTGAAGAAATGTTTCTTAGCGTCCTATGATCATTAAAATATTACTTAATATTATATGAATTTCTATTTAGCATTGATTTGTGATTAGATAATCTACCAGGGCCCCCAACCTGGAGAAGACCACTCCTTCCTGCACCTGAGCATTCCAACCATAATTTGCTTTTAGCTTATCATCGAGTGGTTGGCCTTTGTGAGATTTCCCACATGCATATTGGCATGTCAGTGGGGCTCATCATGGTGCAGATGTTGTTTAGAAACCCATAATTTTTGAGTTTCCTTATATGCAGTTTCCCTGTAGTGTATAAAAGACACTGCCTCACAGCAGACATCCTGGTCCTTTCTCTTCCAAACTTTCCGCTCCTTCTTATTTTATGTTCCTGGAATCTTCTGTAGACACATAGGTTGGAGTTGGGCGCACACAGTCAGTTATTTTCTTTATTTGGAATAACCCTTAACACATACATTTTAACAGGGTAAAATTGCTTCAAAAGACATTTTTGTATATAGGTATATTTGTGTTAAGGGAGTGTAGGAGAAATTAACATGGCAAGGTAAGGGGTGGCAGCTCTGTATACATAATACATAATAAAATACGAAAAATTGAAAAAGTAAACACAAATTGAAAATGTAATATGAGGCCATTTCAGTATCACTTTCACTAACACTGATGAACTAACTGAGTTAGAAAGATTTTTTTTTTGTCACCCATTTTAAGAAATTTCTAAAATTTCTGGGTATTTCTTTATGCTTAGAAGGTGCTTGTAGATGTGGATTTTTGTCTCTGTTACTGTTAACATTGCTTGTTTTTCACTTAAATATTTACTGACACGAAGATTTCCTTTACAAAGACATAAATCATTGCCTCTGTAAAAAGCTTCAAGTTTATCTGGTGCTATATATCATGAAATTCTTTGTTTAAATTTAAAGCATTCTGACTGCTCTCGGAATCTAGAGACCTGCTAGATCTGCCTTGTCTATTCTGTTTTGAAGGATGATCAATTTCTTCCTGAAAGATTTCATTAGCACAGCTCCCTATCAAAACAGAACCATGAAATTGCAAAAATGATCTACTTAATTCCCAAAGACTAGGGTTGAAATTTCATCCTGGCACTAGCTTTCTCTGTGCAATGCATCTTCTCATCTGTGAAGGGTGACAATATCTGCTCTATCAGCCCTGTAGTTATGTTGTGACTCACATCCATAAAGAAATGCTTTGGGAATGGGAATCAGAAAGCAGAGGAAGGCAGTATTATTGCCTGTACACCCTGCTGTTACAAATTTCCCAGTAGCCATTTGCCACCTGCTGTGTGAGAAAAGCAGGACACTTATTACTTTAGAAAAAAACAGGGAAAGTCTATTTACACTAATTATTGAAAAAGGTTTTCTCTCACACCTGCTCTAGGTATTTAATTTTTCTTTTTTGGCTGTCTTAATTAGAACTTACAAGAGCCTGGTTAGTTTATCTTCAGTCTTATAGTAGAGGAAAGGGGAAAATGTGGAGGATAAGAAAGAATGGGATTTGAATCTGGGTTCACAGAAATAGAAGCAAGAGTTTGAAGTTGAGATCATAGCTGCTGAGAAATCCCCAAATGCAGTTGAAAAATTGGAGAGAATTTCTGTGCCATGGCATAAAGTATTTTCTGAAATATAGCAGGTTTTGGACCACAGAGAACTGCATTTGAGTTTCATGGCCGAGGAAAAATGTAAACAGGATTCAGGCTCACTAGGAGAGAAAACAGCTCTCTTATGTGATGAAGACAGACATTTCAGCTTAATTGTCTCTTCCATGCAATTTTCTTCCATCACACTGTTGAAATATATGTAAAGAAATTGCATGAAACTCATAATGTACAAATCCACCATTCCATTGGAATTTCAAGAGGAGAAAAAACAAGAAAGGTGTAATAAAAAAAATAGTTCATTTACTTAGACTAGGCACTGCACAGAACAAAGAATGACCAAACGAAGGTTAGTTAAGATGATCAATGAAAGAGACCTTGTATTAACACATGCTAAACAGATTCTATGCACATCATAAAAATTTGAATGTAGCCTTTAATTAACCAAGTGATTAGCATTGTGGATAAAAAGGGTAGATGGTAAACTAGAGGGACATATGTTTTGGAGCTGCTGTGATAAAGTAATAAAGCAATTGTCTGATTAAGCATAAGTACAAAAGAAATTATAAAGCTTTGGAAGCCCAGAAAGTGTGTGCAATCACTACCCCAACTATTTTATTCATATCCTTATATTTTTCATTTTTATGTTATATATTTACAATATATATTCATATATCTATATTTTCATGTATGTGCACTTTTATGCTATGCATTCATTTTGCATATATGGGACATAAATGGAATGAATAATTTAGATATGTTGGAACTTAAATCATTTTTGAGACTGCCTTGCTGTATTTCATTTCCCAGCATATTATCAAACTCAAGTCCTGTATGTTGACCTAATACCGAGTGTATGTGTTTGGAATAATTTTCATTTGTAAATACCTGAGATATTGCAATATGCATTTAGGATTGATTAAATATTATTTCCAAAACTACTTTAGGAAGACTGCATTAATAGTGATAAATACTATTTATTTGCAGAAATTTTTATTTAAAAATCCATTTGGAAGACAAAAAAAAGAAGACTAGAGAGTTAACATACTAACACTCCAACAATACTAGGTGACATGCCATTCTCTGGCATCCCAAGATGTAAATTACTTGAATTAAATGGTAATATATATGAAACATAATTATATTAACATGTTGCTGGAGGAAACCATGTGATGGCCTTATAAATCGTATCACTGAGAGCCATCATCATGTGGTCAATGGAAAGCTTAGCAAACATCCCAATGAAGTCTCTGAAACTGGCCATCTTGGGAGTTAGTTGAAATTAAAGACCCCAATTATTAAATACATACGACAGGGTATAGGAAGGTCAATAGCATGGAAGCTGTCCAAGTTTCTGGGTTATGAACCCTAGAGACTTATAAACCAACATGAAGTCCCAAGTCAAAAGCAGGAGAGGAATTTTAATGAGCTGGGTAGGATAATGAGGAAAGACAAGAGCAAGGGAAGATACAAGGATGTTAACCTCAGGAAGATGGATTTTACTTTTTCAATATTTTTGAAAATGAGAGAGAGAGAGAGAGAGAGAGAGAGAGAGAGAGAGAGAGAGAGAGAGAATGATTTCCTGTAAAATGAGCCATGGAAAACTACCATTAATCCAACTTTGAATTACATGATATAAAAAGAATAAAAAAGAAGAGGAAAACTCCCTGCTGTTGAAGAGGCATATTAAAAATCTGTGTCAACCACACAAATAAGAAATGTGAACTAAATTTTAAAATGAGCTAAGAGATATGGAAAAATGAAAAACAATATATAATAACACAAAGAATCTAAATTACAGTATATTAGAAATTATATTTTTGTCAAAAAGCAAGATTGTAAACAGATTATTAAAGTGTATTTTATATTATGTATAAACCCTAACTGAAGAGTATTAAATAAGTGCAGTTGAACCAATGCTTGAAAATTAAAATCCAAGTGTATTTATATAAAAAACACTCCAGGCATAGCCTTGAAACCACATGTTTGGAAAAGAACATGTGGTTTTCTTCAACATGTGATGCGAGAAATCCTCACACTGAATTCACAATAAAATAACTGGACTTAAAGTCAATTACATTTTCTAAAAATCAGAGTGAAATATGTATTATTTTTAGGTAATTTGAGCTAAGTCTATTCAACTGAGAAGGAAAAGAAAGATGTAGTCAGGTTACCTTCAGACAGGTAGCATTTAATACCTGGCCTATAGTCTGTTATTGATAGGTTTTCAGGCTCTGCTCAAGGTGCCAAAGGCTCTTAAGGTTATTATTTTGAAATAAGGTTTATTTATACTTTTCTCTTTTTTTGCTGTTAAAATTTTTTTATTATTTAATTAATTTATTCAGATTACAAGTGCCCCATATTTACACTTTTTGATACAGGCTAATATGCCCAAATTTAAATTAATATCAGTACACAACTTCCTCAGACACACCAGTAGTAGAAATAATCAGTGAGTGGATATGTAAATAACTTGAGATTACACAAAGAAGTGATAATTATTGGTGGCATGCACAACACTTGCACAGGTTCAAACCATACAAGACATCAGTACTGATATGGGGCTGTGGTCATAAACTCCTACCCTTAATCAAGAAACTACTTTCGATTGATACCTGCTGGTAAAGAAAAAAAAAATCCATTTTCACCCATGGAGTGTAATTGAGTCTTTCAAGCACATTCATGGTAGGACCCATCCACAGCAGGAGACAGCCATTTAAAAAATTTATTTAGTAGTTCCTCTCTCCCGTACCCCACCTTATTTTTTTTTGTTTTATGTGCACAAATCCTTAAAATCTGTCCTCTATGCGCTCCACACTCCTTCATCCTCACATTACGTAATGCCCAGCCCACCTCAGGAATCTACTGTCAATTGTTCTTACTTAGCTTTCAGTTCTTTGCATTTGAGAAACCCACAAGCTTTTTCGTAGTTACCCCAAAGTGCCTATCAGAACATAAGTTTAATATCACTGTGAGAGAAAAGGCGACAACACCTAATCCTTCTTGTGAACATCCATCCACATAATTCTGTAATTGATAGTACAGCAGAAGGTATTTTATACGTATTGATTATAAATGCCTGTGATTTACATTAGCCTTCAGCCACATTTTCAGGTACCAATATTTCTGAGAAGTGTGTCATGAGGAGCATTTTTATTCTAAATATTTGAGTTGCCTTTGTTTGGTGCTGCTCCCTGACAACAAACACACCATTAAGAAAGTTTTCTCCCTGTTGTTTATAGATGACTTCTTTCATACATACTTCCTTTTCTTGTGCATCTTTATTACTGTTACTCAATATTGAGGTTACGTAAAAGCCACAGGTTATTTACTTTATGTCATATTTAAGAGTCAGTCACATTAATTAAAAAGACGCCAAGACTCTTAGAAAGGCAAACATAAAGACATTGTAACATTATAGGGTCACAACTAAAAATATCTCATGTTGTATTAAACAGGGTTAGCATTTCAGAGAAATAAAGCATACTATAAAAAGAATGCTTTCTAAACAAAAATTGTCACTGAATGCCTGAATAAATTATCTCAGAGAGGGATGCACTTATCAGTGTCATTTGCATTAAAATGTTTGACATATAGTCTTTACCAAAAAGAGCATGTCATAGTGTAGTGGTTACATTTTGATAAAATATAGTAGTTACCAAAGACTTCTGCTCTGTGGATACAAGAAGCAAAATATATTCTTCTAGAAACACTGTAATAAACATAGAAGTGTCTATATTTTCTTGAAAAACTGAGCAATCCCAAATTATCAATAATATTTTTATCAAATCACAAATGTACCACTAAATGCAATTTAATAAATAAATTCAAGTTTAGTTAATAATTAGAAGCTGAAATATGTAGTTTTATATAAAAAGATAATTGACTATAAAGAGATATCAGTTATATAATCAAAATTTAAAATGATGTTATGAGAATAAGAAGAAAGATTAATATGAATACCACTCCTTTATTACTTCTAGATGTTAAAATACTAACTTATTCTGCAATGTTCACATTCTTCTTTTCCAATTAAAAAATATGCTGTCTGAAATTAGTCATCTTAGAAAAACAGGATGGAGAGCGTTCTCTGAGTTACTGGTATAATGTGTATGATTGTATAGATTGGTTTTTATAAATGCAGAGGGCAAGTAAGGTTTATGAAGAACCAAGAGTTAAATTAACCCAAACTAACGGGCTTGGGTGGAGTGGCATTTGACTCTACTTTGTTTATATCACTCAAAGTAGAAAGCAGCGTCGAGAAGGTTGGAAAGCTAATTGTTATTATTGCCACCCGAGAAGCTATTTCATTAACTAAAATATAAGTTGTGGAAATTTTTGATCTAATTATCAGAATGATTTCCTAATTAATGTTGCCCTGGGAATACTCACTAGACATCTCAGTGATCTTCCAGGTACTTTAATAACTCCAAGATGATTTGAAACTGTCAGCTAAAATACCTTTCTCTTTTTAACTGCATTAGTAAAGTCATATATCAATGTGTAAATGATAAGGGGCAATTTGTGAACAATGTAATGCTTTAATGTTTATTGTAGGTCTTGCAACTGAGCATTTTACTTATGCAAATGAAAGTGATATCACATCTGCATCTCACAGATAAATTGGACTAGTATATAAAAGCATTATTTTGTTAGGTAAAACTTTAAACATTTTTAAATTCTAGAAAAAATTTCAACATCACACACACATGTTTATTTCGTCTCTTTGGTCATTTTAGGCCTTGTTCAGAGTAACTAGAAACTAGAATAGGAGTAGATTTAATAATCTACCTTTGGTTCCATCCTCCCTCTAGATTTATATTATTATTATTATTATTATTATTATTGTTGTTGTTGTTGTTGTTGTTGTTATTGTTGTTGTTGTTACAACCTCTCGATTTTTTGTATTTTTATATATTTATTTTATTACACATTTATAAAACAAACTACATAGAGCATGTGACAATCATGAGAATAATAAGTTCTATATATGTTACATTCATAGTGACTTGGCCATCTGCGTTCATCTCGTTTGAAGTTAAGTGCCTTTTCTGTCTTGTTGGGTCTAAATTTCTGAATGAAATTCAATATCTATCCTATCTCAACTCTAATAGTTTAACTTCTTTATCTTTATCTAAAAGGATGTTATCACCTAACCAACTAAACTTGGTTGTAAAACTATACCATCTTGTCTTCAATACCCCTCAGTGACTTGAGAAAGAATAAAACTTAAATTATTGAGTGAACCAGCAGTGCAGGTTAGCAGCTTCCAAAATGTACAAATTGACTGAAGATGATTTACTGCCTGAGAAGTCATCCAATACACCTTATAACCTTGGAGCCTCATCTTCAACTTTCTGACCTAATATGTTTGCAAGACTTGTTCGCAGGGCAGGAACTATTGAGGACGTGCTTACCCTGACTTGGCAGAGTGTGGCCTTTGACTCTGCCTGCATCTAAGTTGCCCATTTTTAGGCAGATTCTGTTTGTGGCAGGAATGAGAGCATTTTGTTGAGTGGCTGATTTGCCACCTTTGAAGACATGTCTATAAGGAGGCTCTTTGATGCTCATCATCTTCTTTGAGGTCAGCTGGGTGCTGTCAGGAGTTAATTTACTTTGTTGTTGAGAAATTTAGCATTGTAAGAACAACTTTAAATGCCATATTCTGTTTGTCTCTGAGGCTTCTGAAGACCTTATTCAGCTATTTTACCACATATATTGATAAAGTCATATCTATCTGCTAGACTTAGGATATATATTCTTGTGTTAAACTCTGCCAAGTATTTGACATGTTTTGTATCTATATACTAAATTCTCTAGCAATGACTTAGACATAACCTTCATTAAAGCCCTGAGCTAAAGAGTAGGTTCAATCATCTAGCTTTTGTTCTATCCTCCCTCTATGTATCTAAATCTCCCTTTCTTTCTTTTCAGCTCCCATCTCTTTGCCTATGTATACAAGATAAAGGCAAAAAGAGTTGTTTCTGTGTTTCCCCTAAATTTTTCTCTGTATAAGACCAATAATGACTTATGACCACCTCCTAATGAGAATAAGCATTTGTAGATCAAATGAGCAAACAGCAACCTATACAGACCCAACGCCCCCTGCCCTTAGAAGGAATGGGGCATCATTCTCTTAAGGTTTCTTCAGGTTGAATTGGGGAGAATAAAATCTTGGAGTAGGCCCCAGAAAATGGGAGAGAATGGTTAAACAATCTAGTGATTGCATTTGTGGTTCAGTTTCTAAATGTTAGATTCCAGGCTTAGTAGGGCATTGAAATGGTGGTTCAAATTGGATCAGAAGTTTTCTACAACATTGTCCTGGAAGCCGTCCAAAGCTTATGGGTAATAGCAACAGAATCATCCCGGGTTGGAACTAGGAGAATGAAGGATGTCAGTGTCCATCGTGCTGAGAGAAATGGATCCTGTCAGGTATGATCAAGCTGGTTATTTTTTTCTGAAAACATAATTTCTCACAAGCATTATACAGTTTTAACATTATAATTGTATGGGGTGTGTGGGATGCACAGAAAAATTAAAGCTAGTTTTCTGGTCATTGTATTGAGATGTAAAGAACTCAACTTACAGAACAAGCAGGTAATTTATATTCCTAATCCCACTACATGAGAATAGTTCTGCCACTGCCAGAGACATGAATGTAAAGGCATAGAGGCCTCATGTTGACCACAGATTCTCTGTGACTTAGTATTAGAGGCGACTACTAGTAAGGCATGAAGGAAGATTTGCAAATGCCTTACGTCGACCCATACAATGACCAGAAAGGAAAACCACATCTTACTGCTAGGACTCTTCAAAAAAAACTTAACAGTGTTAATCAAGTTTAGCAATATTTGATCCAGTATCCAGCACTCCCAACATCCTGACTGATGAAGCCAAATGACCAGTCTCCTCATGTCTGTGGTGCCATACCTTTATCACTGTTTTAGAGTTCATCCCATTAAAAAAAATCAATATTTCTTCTAGGCTCTTCTTGTTAGATATCATCTTATGCTTTCTCATATCAGTGAGAAATATAAATAATAAAATACCTCACAATAATTTCTAGTTTCATACTTTTATTATACCTTCCTAAGGTAATTTCTTCTAGTCATCCTGCTTATGTAAATATGAATTTAAATTATCTCTAAAAATCTTTATTTTTCATATTACTGTTGACTCAAATGATATAGAGTTAAATTACAAATAAATTGCTCATTGTGCTAATTTTTCTTTAATTATTCAGGAATGGGTAGAGGGATACAAACGAGACCAGTAGATTTTATGTTGTATCCCTGAAGTCAATAAAAACATTAGATAGCTTATGCAAACATTGTTATTGTATATTAGCTCAACATTGCAGAAATCATATTTTATTAAATAGATAAATCATTTGACTTTGTTTCTGTAATAATCACTCTTAAATATATGGGAGAATCATGTTAGGAATAAATTGTGAATTATTTCAGTTTACTTAAAGAATTACTTTGTTCTTAATTAACTTAATAACTTAAAATAAATTTTTCCACTTGACATAAAGAGGAAAGTGTGAAAGCTCTCATATTGGTAAACATTGGAGGAACACTATGCCATTCATGAAGAAATTTTCAAAATCATCTTTTTAAATAAAATACACAGTTTTCCTACTTTTAAAGTAGTTGGTGAGACTTTTAATTCCCATATCTGTACCAGTATCTTTATAATTCTCTTTAAATTTATCAACATTTCGCCAAGGTCACTCTCATAGATTTCTTAGAGTTTCCATTACACTAAATTTCTAGCTTGACCCCAAAATGACCCCCAATTTCATTTGTCTATCCCAGTACAAGTGAAGACTCCTAGCAATGGAGGATATGGAGCCTCAACTGGCCATATTCTACAAACAGGCAAGGATTCCAGTCGAGACACTGGGACACCAAGCCAGTGCCAAAACCTCCAACTTAAAACACATCCTCTCTGAAAGAATGTGCAGGGATAAAGATGGGCAGAACTTGTGAAAATGACCAGCCAATGACTAGTCTAACTTGAGACTCATGCCACAAGATGGAGTCTTTGAGTGACACTGCCTGTAGGTACAGGACCAAAGTTTTGATAGCTCAGAGACTTAGGAGAGAACCAAATAGTACCGAAAAAAAAAAAGTCAGTGAATTCTAATGAGACTCATAGACAGGAGTCTAGCATAGTCTTTATCAGAGAGGCTTCACCCATCAACTAATAGGAGCAGATACAGAGTATCACAGTCAAATATTAGGCAGATCTCAGGGAATCCTGTTGAAGATTGGGAGGAAGGAGATGGAAGGGTTAAGGACACTACAAGGAAACTAAGAGTCTTTTTAGGGATTCACAGAGACTGATTCCACAATCAGGGAGCCTGCATGGATATGATTTAGGTCCTCTGCATCTAAGTTACGCTTGTATTGCTTGGTCTTCTTGTGGTACTCCTAACAGTAGGACAAAGAGCAGTCTCTGACTCTTTTGTCTAGTTTTGGGACTCTTGTCCTCCTGCTGGGGTGCCTTGTCCAGTCTTAACATGAGGGGATGTGCCTAGTATTTTTGCAGCTTGATGTGCCAGAGTTGATATCCCTTGAAGGCCTGCTCTTTTCAGAAGGGAAATGGAGGAGGAGTGAGTGAGATTAGTAATGGGTTTGGGTGAAGGAATGGGTGGGAAAGAGAGAGAGGAAACTCTGGTATGGATGGAATGTAGGAGAAAAAAATAAATTTAAAAATGTCACCCACATTTACGATCTCAGTAGAAATCTGACACTTACAATATTGGCTTATTGACTTAGATGTATGAAAAATCTTACTTGCGTTCAGTAAATGATAACATTAGGCAGGCATTATTACACATAACTGTATATCAACATTGAAGCAGATGAAGGTATCATATCTCAAGTTTAATGTCTGATTGGCATATGTAAAATATTTGAATCAACTAAATAAAAAAGAAAGACTTATGCACACGAGTGTTATTATTTGCATAATACATTCATTTTCTAAAAAGAAAAGGATAGCCACTGATTATTTCTCACACCTACAAAATTTGGTGAGCTTTCACACATGTTACCATGTATGATATGGGAAATTATAATCATTTTGGAGTTGTGTCTTACTGTGTTTCATATTAGCAAAAGTAATACATTTAGTATGAAAACTTTCAGCAAGTAATTTGTTTACATTTTTAATTTTTATTTTTCTTCTTGATGATGTACCTTTTAGCTAGATACTTCACTTTATCCCATTCTTTGCTCTATTATAATTTTCTTTACCACAATGCTATATTTTTACATATACATTTTTCTTATTATACATAAATATAATAAACTACATATGGCAAGATGAGCCACAAAACCATTAAGAATTAAAAAATTGTTACATTCATAATGTTTTGGTATTTGAATTTGGTAACCTTGAAGAAAACATCTTTCCTATGTCGAAAATTTTGGTAAGTCGAAAATTTTGAATGTAAGTCAATATCTATCATATCTCATCTCTATCAACTTAAAACATCTATGTAGACTTAAAAACATCTTAACCCTTAAACAACTGAGCTTAATTGTAAAACTAACCATCTGGTCTTCAACCCCATCAGAGACTTCAGAAGGAATAAAACTTAAATTACTTGAGTAAATCAGAAGTACAGGTTAGCAGATTTCAAAATGAAAAAAAAATTGACAGAAACAGTTTGCTGCCTGAACAGTCACCCAAACTCTCTATAATGTTGGAGCATCATCTTCAGCTTTCTGGCCCAGTATATCTGACAGACATATTTGTGAGGCAGGAACTGTTTCGGACTTGCTTACCCTGTCTTGTCAGGGTTTGACCTTTTTTGACTCTACCTGCATCCATATTTGCACATTTTTAGGCTGAATTCTGTTTGTGGCAGAAACAAGGACAATTTCCCCAGTTGCCACCTTTGAAGCCATCTCTATAAGGAGGTTCATTGATGCTCATCATCTTCTCTGAGGTAGGCTGGGTGTTGCCAAGAGTTAATCTGTCTTGTTGTCAAAGAATCGTAAATAATAATAAATACTTTATAATCTTTTGAAAATTGCATTTTGAATAACTTTTTAAATGATTGTGCAGTCTGTCTGCTTCTTGCATTATGTTGAACTGTGCAACATTACTGTCCTCCTGATGAAAGATACTCAACATACTTTAAAAATTAAACAGAGGAGACTGACACTGTGACTGCATTAATGACTTGTCAGGAAAATGAGTAGTTATGAAAAAAATAATTCAAGCTAGAAAGAAGTATAGCAAATGGCAGTAAAGTGGAACCAGCCTTTTGTCCTGTGGGCATTGTAAAACTAGTCTTGAGGAAATTAACTTTGATTTTTATAAGCTTTCACTACTTATTATAGGTGTGAAGCCTTGTGGTAGAACTTTTAAATACTTTTGAGGTGCCAAGTGACTGTAACTTCAATGAAAGTAGACACTAAATAAAAGACCAGTTTTCTTCATCTTGTTCTGGTCTAAGGAGAGTCATCTTACCTAATACAAAGAGTGAAATTTGAAGAAAAATTCTTTTGAATTAACATGTGAATAATACTTTTAATATATTTTTTGCCTTATGGTCAGATGACACATTGCTTTAAAATATTATGAAATCAAAATGGTGAAATGTCTCCTATACGTTTGACAAAATTGACTAGAGATGGCAATGGCATAGCTACTTGCCTCAAAAATGCTTCTTTATATATTCCATGGAAAACAAGTTACAGTAAAATAAATAAATAGTTCACACACAAATAAAATATACAAGTACTAAAAATCCCTGAATATTATTTCATACCCCAAATTTACCTTACAACTAGATGAAAATTATCTATTTTTCCCTGTTTGATATATAAATGAATATTGGCAACACATAACACTTTATATTGAGTGCTATGGGCACACACAAGTCTCCTCACTCTTGTGTCAATTCAAATAATCATGTCTCTTAGACCCAGCCTTTGCTTAGTTACTTCACACAGGCTGGGATTACTATGTGTGGTAGATTTATGATGACTATGTACACATTGGTGATGATTCTGTGGTTATATGATCCTTTATAATAACTACCCACATACAAAATGGCTTGTGCAGGAACCCCAAATTATGAGAAACAATATGCAATGAACCAAAGAGATATAGACATAATTCTTTCTGACAATCACTTACTAAAGGCAAAAACATTCACAACTTCAGAGAGTTCACTAATACCTAAGTCTAGTTAGCCCACAGGATCACAGGAATTAACAATGACATTTTGAACAATAATATGATTTTCTCTGTATGTTTTCATTGTGTGTTTTGTTATCAGTGTTCACAAGTGCTCAATGCTATGGTAAGATGAAAATAACCATATATATTTCAAAGCAGTGAGGATTTCTGTCCATGAAAATTATTAATAGAAACTTAAATGTGAAAAACTATCTTTGCATCCAGAAAATATTATTTTTGATAAATTCTTAATAACATAAATACCACTTTTAGCTGAAAATAGTGTCAAAATTTTTGTGACTAATTTGTCCAATAATTTCTAAATTCTGGTCACTGTTATAGGACATTAAATAAATAATATAGTTACCTTTCAACAAATAGATGAAACAAAAAGTATAATTGGGAGACTTGATGCTCTGTAAAGAGCCCTACTTGTCCCATTTCATGACATTAATACTTTATTTTTATAGTCAATTGTATTTGGATACTCTTTCCATTATTTTCAAATTTCCTTAAGATAATAAAATTTTAATAATCTTGTTTCCAACACTGATAACAGAGGAACATGCTTTCTTATATAATGTTCAGAAGATGTGGCCCTTTGTAAATGTAGACAATTTTGTATGGGAGAAAATGTGATACCTTTCACAAGACGATGCCTAATCTGCTCAGAATAATGCAAAGAATGAGTGGGTTTGTGATTAGGCATGATGAATTCTGTTGCCTTTGTGTATATATATATATATATATATATATATATATATATATATATATATATATATATATATATATTTTTTTTTTTTAAATCAGGTTGCACTCACTTTTTACTCATAGTTGTTTAATGCTAACTGTTGTAAAAAAAAAGTCATGTTTAACCTTATTGCAGATCTAGGCAAGATGTTCTACATGAATATTTGAAAGTGTCTAGGGTTGATTTGCCAGGGAGGCTGATTTGTCTGAGTCATTTTTACATCACATAATCAGAACCTGACTCACAGACACTATCAAATGGCTGCTTTCCATGCCCATCATGCTAACTATCTCTAATTTGTGATCAGAAAACCCCAAGCAGAGTGGTTAACTACAGGTTATACTTCACCACCACCTTCTCACCCACTCCATTAATAAAAGAAGATTGGGAATCTATCCATCATTCCTATTGCCTCCTTAATCAAGATGCATCGATTTTTACATTATGTTTTCAGATGCACAGAACTGAAAGAATAACCAGAACATAAATTGAATTAGAAAAACCCCAAAATAGAGATACAATCAGGTGCAGAAATACAGTGTTTTTATTTGAACAAAGTTCCAAACCCAGCAAGAAACTTGTAAGATTCTTATAAGATAGATAGATAGATATAATTTGAATTGTTTAGTGTATGCTAATTTTTTGTTTCTTTGTTTGTTTATTATATTTTAGTTTGTTCAGGACAGGATTTCCTGGCTGTCCGGGAACAAACTCTGTAGACCAGACTACCCTCAAACTCTCAAAGACCTGCCTGTCTATGCCTCCAGAATGTTGGGTTTAAAGGTATGTGGGCTGGAGAGATGGCTTACAGGTTAAGAGCACTGACTGTTCTAGAGGTCCTGAGTTTAATCCCCAGCAACAACATGGTGGCTCACAGCCATCTATAATGCTTTCTGATGCCCTCTTCTGGCCATGCAGGCAGAGCCCTTTATACAAATAAAAAATAATAATAATTAAATTTTTTTAAAAGGTGTGAGCCACTATCTCCAAGCGAAAGCTAATTCCTTAATCAGAGGAACAGTAATTTTCAGAGCACACCTTGACATCTAAAACCTTGAAATACTTTATAAGATATCTATTTATAAAAACCTGTTAAAGTTACTTTAACTTTGTGTTTTTAATTAAGGACTCATATTTGTGCAACTGTTAGCTCTTCAGAAGTCAGTGATAAAAAAAAAACCTTTCCTTGATGTGTAGAAAGTCTTGTGGAAAAATGGGGGTAAGAGGGAAAGGACCTGGAGGTAGCAGGAGCTCACAAGACCAACAGAGCCAACCAACCAGGGCCAAGAGAGGCTTGATGAAACAGAAGCGCCAACCAAGCATCATGCATTGACTGGACCTAGGCACCCTATACAGAAGTAGCCAATGGTTATATCAGGCTTCATGTGGGTCCTCTAGTTAAGGGGAGCTGGGGCTGTCCCTGATGTGGACTGTGTTGCTAGCTTTTTCGTAACTTCTCCCTGGTGGTACTTCCTTAACCATCTTCAGGGGAGGAGGACACACTTAGTCCAGATATGGCTTGATGAGCTGGAACGGATGGGAAAGGGTTGGTCTTCTTTTCTGAGGAATAGGGGAAAGAAGGGAGGTGTGGGGAAAGGGAGAGAGGGTAGGACTGAAAGGAGACAAGGAATGGGGGCTAAGACTGGATGTAAAGTGGATAAATAAATAAATTAATAAATTATTAAAAAGAACTTTCTCTAAGCAAAATTAATGAGCCATTCGGGAGCAACAACTACCTATGTTCTCAGCCTTGCAAACAGAGATGTCCGGCTGAGCTAACAGAGACATCCTAGTATCGCAACTCAGCATGAATGTATAAAACTGTCTTGTCTGTATTAAGCTTATTTTTATATTTAATTTAGAAGAAAATTTAACTAGCATAATTTTTTTTTAGAGACTTAGAAGTAGCCCTCTGTGAGGAGATAATATCTTATCTCCCTTTAGCAAGCTTTTTTAATTTTTTTTTTGTGAGAGATGTGATTGGGTAATAGATTGTGGGGATTAACCAGCTGCAAATGTAATACTCACTCTGTATCCATGAGAGAGAATTTTAATCTTTCCTTCTACAAAGGAAATGTCCCAAAACGCCAAGAAATTTAGTTTATTTTAATATTAGGCTCTATAAACAAATGTGTGATATAATACCCAATAGAGGCATTCTATACTGCCAGCACTGGGAGTAGAGTGTCTACAGGGGACTTATCTCTTCCTGGCATCTTAATTAGACACCATTCCTACATTTGTGGTTGTGAGCTTAGTCTTTAACAGCTGAACCATCTCTCCAGCCCTAGATACCATTCTGATGTGTCAGATTTCTTACTTGTTCCAGAGTTCTTTTGCATTAAAGTTTGCTTGATTCTCATATACAATAGACAGTTGTAGGCATGTAGTAGCATAGTAACTTTGCTTGAATATTTTAATAGCAGATCCTAATGTGCTTACTAGCCTGCATATAAGCCCAGTGGCTATTAATGAAGCTGCTTAAAAATTAAGCCTCACAGAAATTAATTAACTATTGATATTCATCCTATGTGATTCATTGTATTGTAAGGGATAGCTCTCCTTAAAACATTTAACAGTATTATTATATTCTTATTAATGAAAATGTTACATTTCCTTGCTTTACTAACATTATATGAAAATATACAGATATTTTCATATTTAGGTGTAGAATCTGTTCACTTGAAGTAATATCATAAACAAACAAAGGCAAATAATAAGAACATAAAACATAAGAAATCATGCCATTATCAAAATTTAAAGAATGACCAAATTGAAGATACACTTCAGGACTTAATTTAAATAATAATCAGACTTTAAATTTTGAAATAGGTTTTTTTGCTTGTCAACTCTGCGGTCTTATGGCCAGATGCTTATTTGTATTCTTAGAATTTATTGACAAATTATATATAATTTTTCTCAATGTACAGAAAGCTATTTATATCCATGATTGTCACTAATTGGCCACTAGTTTACTTTTACAAATATCATACTTATCTAAAAAGACACCTACAAGATTTTCTCTTGTCCCATAATTTGCACCCTACCCATTTTCTTGTTCATTATAAGCTCGAAAGTATAACTTCAAACAAGTTCAAGACCTGAAATGCCAATTCCCTTGTATTACAAAGGGAATTTCAGATGCTACTGAACACTCAAGTAAAACAAGGAGTTTTTAAAAAATCAGTTAAATGCTGTCATATTTTTATTCTATTGTTGGGATAAAATGCTATGACCTAAAGAAAATTAAGTGAGGTAAGGGTTTATTTGCCTTATAACCTCCAAGACACCATCTATCATTGAGAGCAACCATGAGGAACTCAAACAGAATTTTGAAGCAGAAACTGTGTGGGAAATGCTGCCTGTTGCCGATGTGTCTGGCCTGGCTTTCTCATATTGTTCAGGAACAACTCAAGAGGGAATGATGTCATCTGCAGTGGCGTGTAACTTTCTACTCCAGCTCACTGCCATGATAATCCCGCATAGATGAGACCATGAGCTACTCTGATCTGGGCAATCTCTCAATTAATGGCCGTTGTTATAGTGAATAAGCAACACAGTTAATAAGACTAATGGTTGCTGTTCTCCATTCCAGAGTACCTTTCAGTGATCAGAGAGAGGCTTTCCAGGCAGATAAAGCTTGTAGCCTCCAAGTCCTGTGGGCAAAGTACACGGTGGCTTTCATAGTAAGGACTCAACTTCAACATCAGGGAGGCAAATTCGGACAACCAGCAATAGCCTGTACTGTTTTGAGAGTCTGTTGGACTCTCCAAACCAACATCAGGAAAGTGAGTTTCTCATGCCTGACAGGCTTTTGTTGGATGTTGTGTTAGCAACCATTCTTAACTATGTCCTACCCCACCCCCTGAAACCTCACTAACCCTGCTTCCACAGTCTTCACTTCTCTCAGGATTGCTAGATTCCAAACTCTTTCAAGAATGGCTCATTAAGCTGCTGATTACTCAGTGACTTTTCCAGCTCAAAGTTCCAAACAAATTCACAATCCTCCTACTAAATGGTCCCAAGGCACACAAAGCCCCGCAGTCAGGTTAATCACAACAAAATTGCAATTTCTTTTCTAAAGTTATCTCTGCTGTGATGACAAAAGTACTCTGAAAAAACGGTGACTATGGGGTGAGTCTATAGTTGAAGTAATAAAGATAGCCCAGCTTCCTGGTCCCCACAGCATCATCTCTGGCTAAGGAACTTACCTCGCTGCCAAGAAGCAGCCACTTGGTAGTTTGAAAGTTCATACTTAGCTAGTTTCCTTATCTATCGTAGAACCACCTGCCCAAGAGAATGGTGTTCTCACCTACCTCAATTACCAACCTTGACAATCCCGTATACGCATGCTCATAGGCCAAAGTGATCTAGGGAATATCGTAACTGAGACTTTACACAGGTGACTCTATGATGTGGCTAGTTAAGAGCTAAGGGTGACTAGGCCAAATACATTCATTAAGCTGTGCTTGCATCTAGGAGGAAGAGAAAGAAGTATATTGGAAAAAACGATAAGTATGTACGAGATGATTTTGTACTGTTGTTTCGTACTTGGAATTCTATTTTATTTTAGTAGATGAAGAAATAGATATCACTGCAAGATAAAGATCCAGCTATATCAACTCCTTGGCACATACCCAAAGGATTTTATATTCTAACATAGACATTCTTGCATATGCATGTTTATGGCTGCTTTATTCATAATAGCAAGGAAATTGAAGCAGCCTAGACATCCATCAAGAGATGGATGATGAAATTGTAGCGCATAAGCACAATTGAGTTTTATTCAGCTTTAAAGGAGAAACATGAAACAATGAAACTTTTAAGAGAAATGAGATGTTTCAGGAAAGGTTTATGTTAAGGAAGGTGAGCAGGCGAGACAGGGGAAAAACTAAAGTCATGTTATCTCTGTGTGAGGATCCTAGTTTTCAGTGCCCATGTTATGAACATAAGTTGGAGTTGCTTGAAGGGAATATTCTATTGAATTGTAAAAGAGATCATGCCAGGGGAAATGTTTTGAGGGGTTCTAGGACATGTATTTTTAGAAATCAGAAATGAAATTAGGTGGGTGAGAGAAAGAAAGATCTTTGTTAAATCATGCTGAAATTGTGTATTCCTATTCAGATTTTTTCTTTTTTTTCCTTTATTAATTTATTCTTGTTACATCTCAATGGTTATCCCATCCCTTGTATCCTCCCATTCTTCCCTCCATCCCATTTTCCCTTTATTCCCCTGCCCTATTCAGATTTTTATTGGTAAGATCATATAGACAAGATTATCTAGAACATATGAGAAATAATAAATGATAGTGACAGGATGGATGGAGAAATATTTTATTGAAATAAAACTGGAGAGAACAAGTAAAATTTCAGATTGATGTTTTAAGGAATGAAGGTGTGTATGAGAGAGAAAATAGTGTGTATGTGTGTGTTTAAACGAGAATATTATTAGAGAATGTTAATGACCAGATTGAAGAAGTTATAAAGCTGTTGCTAGGATGGAGACTCTCCTTAAATTCTGTATGAAAGTTGCTGTAAATATTCAGTTTACATTCACAGTTCTGATTTCTTGCCCTGGTTCATGCTTGATGCCTTTCCACATTGCCATGGAGAGAGGGGTCAATTAGTTCAACAAGTTTAGAGTTTGAAGTATATGAATAAGCTTCAATGTGTTTGAATCAAAATATTGGGCAAGGCATATACTTAGTTTATTTAACAGGTTCTTTTTTGCAACAATAAATCACATTTTTAAGTAACCTGAAGACTAACTAGATTATGGCCTGAAAATGATTTACTGGTTTACGTAGTAAAATAATTTCTCTTTCAATATTTTAGGTGTTAAAGTGAGTTACTCAAAGTTCACCTAAATTCAACAATTTTTTTTTGTGAGTTGTAAACTTGTTAATTGTCCTCTTAGGGAATAGAAGTGAGACTAAATTAGAGAAGGAAACATGAAAATACTAGGGTTATATTTTTCTTACCATTTTATAGTTTTCTCATTACTGCATTATAAGTTTTGCTTGTTTGTACTTTCTTATTTGTTCACTTATCACATTACCTATAAAATCTCTAGAAGAACAGTGGTTAGAACAGCTAAGAGGAATTAGTGTTTATGATTTACACCTTATTTCTCATATCACTTTTCTTGTTGCTCTTGGGGGTGTTGACAGAGACATCCCAAAAATGCAGGCGTCTACTGTTCTTGATCAACCATCATGACTTGATGACAACATCCTATTGCTGAGGATATCCTATATTTTGATCATAAGGGATCTAATTTTTTTTTTGAAAATAGACTTCTGGTCCTTCTTTCATCTAGAATGGAAGTTTTCATAACAAATTACCAAAACATTTTTGAGAACTAGCAAGGAAGTGCATTGGATTAGGGTGATACCAAGGAAGGGCTGATGACCTGAATTAGACTCAAGAAACTACATAGACACTCAAGGCAAGGACTCAGTTTACAAGGTTGTATTCTGATTGGCATATGCATGCCAGAGCATGTATGTAACAGCATTCTTACGTGAAAACACTACCTCATAGGCACACCAAGAACAAATAAGTTTTAAAAAATTAACAGATTTGCTTTTCTGGGGATAGCTACAAGAAAAAGAACTTCTTGTGTAAATATTAGAGGAAGGAGAAACTAAAATATAAAACCAAAATTTAACAAATATTCAATTTTATGATTCAAATAAGATGTGTATTTTTGCTGTTGTTTCTGTGGTATCCCTATATTTAAGGTGTGTGCAAAAATAGAAAATAATATATCAGAATTAAAAAAATACAGAGAATATTAAAGGCTTTTGCAGGACTCATATAATTGTTTATATTTTATTTTTTACTTAGTTTGATTATTTACCTCTTACTGTTAATAGCAATCTAATCACAATTTTTGCAAAGCCTAGAGGGCACAAATGCAATCAAGTTTCTTCTGCTTGGTAATTCTGTGAAGCTTTTGTTTAAGAGAGACTTTTGTTCATTTGTTATGCACACACTAAAAAATCAAAGTTGAAAGGAAATACATGCTGTCATACCAAATCCCTAAGTATTAAATATGCAACACATGGCAATTAAACTCAGATGATATATTTTGCAAGCATATTGTAATCAGATGTCTTAAAATTGAAAATGAGTGAGTAAAATTAGCCTTTTGGCACTGTTTCCAAAGTCATATTTTTCTTTAGCTAAACAAACCTTAAACATCATTACAGAGTCCATTGCAAGTAGTTTGGCAGAAATATGTCCATAAAAATGAATTAATTCTCTTAGAAATGTAAAATACAGCAATGATTTTAATTTTCAGTCTATTCTCAATGATGCAGTAAAAATATTTCAATGACTAATATGTAAAAGTGTGCCTACATAAAATACCAAAAAATTTACATTATTTTTCAAGAGAAATATTATTAGCACTCATTTGAAACAAATTATGAAAAGGAAAATAGCTTGAGGTTATGATAGTATTAATAAATTACAACCAACATTTTAGAAGAATTTCCAATTAATTATTTATTAATTGTTATTATGTACTTATTTGACTACTATAAACATGTCTATTTATATAAACCTATAATTCCTTCATTCAAAATTATTATTAATAGCTGTGTTACACTAAACATTGACAAAGGGCTGTGGATAGAGAAAAATATATTGCAAAACTTGTCTTCAGGAAGCTTCACTTTTAGTGGTATACATTAAAATAAAGAAACGGATAAGAAGAAAACAATACAATATAAACATTATAAATTTCAAATGAGCAAGTGGCAATTGATTGACTGCATTTTGAGACTGGAGCTACTGCCATGTGGATGACATCAAGAAAGCATCTTCACTGGGGGAAAATGCCAATGGAACAAACACTCTCAAGGAAACGGGTTAGATAGTGAGAACCCTGGGTACATCACAGCTCACTATACTGAAACACATCAACTTGGTGTCTTTTCTCTAGGCTGTGCAATGAGACCAAAGAGGGAGTCATCTAATGTTTGATATTTGAATGGCAAATGATTGTCAAGATTTTTGCAACCTCTTTGTGATACTACTCGTCAGGGAATAGTTCTGTTGCACCATGTTAAATGTTAGATGCCTGTTAAAAACTCAAATACAGATGTTAGACAACCTATCAAGTTTGCACAGATAGAGTGTTGAAAAATCAGTTCTAAGAAGAAAGATCTGAGGCCATCAGGTTATGACATTCCTCAGAGTGAGGATTCCCAGGGGATCACCTTAATATGAATTTATGGAGAGAAATAGATGAGCCTCAACATGAAGAGAGGAACATAGCACCATATGTTTGGTATGAACAGGACAGGGCCGTGGAAATACTGCAGAATAGTGGTCCAAATCAAAACAAAGACAGACTTATTAGGTACAGCAAAAGATAGGACATTCTATTCTAGAGAAAAGATGCTGTAGAAGAAGGGACCAGGATGGACCGCTCAGTGCAAAGCACAGTGGATGCTCAGTAAACAGAGTTGGGAATCAGGGGTCATATTAGGTCTGTTTCTTTTCAGTGATTTTTTCACACATGTTATGGAAAATATAGCCTCCTCCAAAACTGTATTTGGTCTCTTCAAGTAGCTATAGTCTTAAAAGTCAGAACTGAGTACAGAATAGACATAGATAACATTGACACATTACTTCTTTCTAATAACATTAAATAAGAAGGTAGATTGAAGAATCATAAGATCCTTTATTTTGTTGAAAATTTCATTAACTTTCTTGGAGTGTTTTATTAAAAAAAAAAAAGGGGGGGCCTGACACTTGACAATTTACTTTTCTCTTTGTAGGTATAGATAAAGAGTATCTTAGTTCTACTTTCTGCTAAGTGCATCAGTAAAAACAAATCCAACAATATTGTTTAAAAAATCATTCATAGAGGGTCACTAACTACGACTGTCATGTCATACAACAAACCAAAACATAACTGTTGTGATGAAAACATCACAGTTGTGGAGTAAGAACAAGGAAACTCCTTACAACTGGAAAGCGAAATAGAAGAAATGTTACAGCAGTTAATCTATTATAACCCTCAGTACATTCTTTATTAATAATACCATGGAAATCCTGTAAAAGTATTTGAGAAATTGAATTATTTTAAAATTATTTTGAAATAGTTTATTTGGACCTATAATTGCTGTGACATTAGTAAACTGCTTCAAGTAGACTCAGTGAGGCATGTGTTTTGGGGATTCTACAGATTTTATATAAATAAAAAAGTAAAACCACAAATGGAGAGGAGAGTAGTCACTCACTGATTCCAGCAGCATAGTAAATGCTGGAACAAGAAAGAGATTAGGTATCTCAAAGAATGTATAAAAGTACTGCGAAATGAGGGAGAAAAAGCCAAAAACAACAACAACAACAACAACAACAAAAACCCAAAACAAAACAAAACAAAAAAATCCTCATGGAAGGAACGAAGCAAGTGAAGTGGCCTGATTTTCAAATTCTAGGACTGGAAGACTCCAGTGTAAAAAGAGCGAACGTTTCAGTATGTAAATACAAGTATATGGTAAGCTTGGACCTGGTGAGATTCCATTACTCACTGAATAAACAGTGCATTTGAGTTGGATCTAATGCTTATTTTGAGGCAGATGTGATTGAAACCTGTGTTTGATGTCTATATCTGCCTACAATTTTCAGGGACTTCACTGGGCCTCTATTTGTTTGATTTTAATTTTTCTGCAATAACAATTGATTCTTCTTCATAAGTCATATGTAAGCATCATTTGTATGCTCACAAATAAAATCTTATTTTAGTATTCACTTTACTGATCTCCTCTCTTGTATTATTCTATATCAGTTCCAGTAGTGTTGCCAAGTCAATTAAATCAGCTGTCATAGCCAATTATTAAAATATCTGTTGGATGCATAGATCTAATTTTCTGTTTTCAAGGAGCAAGTTCTATTTAAGAGACATGTGCATAAAAATAGGTATGATGTTACTCACAGGCACTGAACACTGTGCACAGTGAGATTAACATCCAGGCGATTCAAGATTTCTTCCTGGAGACTCAGAGTAAATTACATGGTGCAGCTGCAAATGGAAGCTGAGTGGGAGTGTGACTGCTGGAGAACACGTGTCAAGTACAGAAAAAGTCTGGTAACATTGAACCGTGGCATCCAAGTACATGGAAATTCAGTAAGTGGCAGGAGGTTGTCACGGCTCAAAGGAAAAACAACCTGCATTAGAGAAGATCTCCAGTTTTCTGAAAGTTTGACAGAAAGGTCTTTTAAACCTCAGAGAGATTAGTAGAGTAAGGGCTGGAGGTAATAAACTTAATGCATTTCTGCATTTCAGTTTCATCTCCAACAAACAAAGAAGTTGCAAGCCGTCAGTCATATATACACAACAAGAATAAGCTGAACACACTGAAAATTAATAACTGGCAGATCAGGAAGGGAATTGAGGTCAGAGTACACCATTTCTGCTCAAAGATGCAGAGATGAAATCTGCTTCTGTGGAACTGGGGCTGATGCAGCCTTATGCTGGCTGAACTACGTCAGCACTATAATAGCATCTTGGATTTCTAGTGTCCATATCTAGCAAAGCATAAACATGATAATACCCGGAGGCTAAAGATAAAAGCACCACATTATTCCTAAATTTATCCTGAGGAACTTTATGTATTCTTAGTCTAGATAGAGGATGAATCTCTGGTAGGAAGGTCAGGGAGAGGAATTAATATCATTTTGAAATATATTCCAAGGCTTTTTTATCTAAAGCATACCTACAAGCCAACCAAGATACTATACTTATAGAAGTGTGTGTGTGTGTGTGTGTGTGTGTGTGTGTGTGTGTGAGTGTGTGCATGTGTGTGTGTGAGTGTGTGTCTCTGTGTGTGTTTAAGTTATTATAATTTTATTTCAACATATTTCTCTCATATGGGTAAATGCAAACCTAGTTCCTTGAGTTCTAGGGAAAGAGACCACAGATGTCATCAGGAAGAGAAAAGAACAAAGATCTGGAAGAACATTAGTCCACTTGGGCAAGATACAGCACCAAGGCATAGCTCCACAAATAGATTTAGATTCTATGATAACTAACCCATCAACTTGCATAGCTCCAGCAAACATGCTGGGGTTTTGTGTGAAAGAAGTCAAGGCACAGTTTCATTAAGGAAGAGCATGCCAGAAATCACAACTAAAGGGAGGCATAAAAACTAATCAAAAAAGGTAAAAATGTGGCATCTATCATTAAAGCCATGCCTAACAATTTAGTAAAAAGAAATAGATTCTAGCATCAAGTGGGAAGTGAGTAGATGTAAATGTCATCAGATAATCATTTTTTAAAAAGGCAAGAACAAAGCAAAACAAAACAAAAACCGACTAGCATGTTAGAGAGTCTAGTGAAAAAAGTAGAAATGTGTGTGTGAGGGGGCGGGGCGCTACCATAGTCAGAGGCACAGAAATTTAAAAAGTGAGTTACAACAAATGCTAAAAATTAAGAACCCACTGACAGTGCTAGAAACTCCCTGAAAGGAACACTGTGAAAAAGTAATGGTCAGGGATCTTGAAAGATCCCAAACTGAAATGTAAAGTTAAACAAACAAACAAGAATAACCCCACCACAATGGGAACTTATAGAAGAGTAATTAAAACATCTAACGTATGCAATTAGAATAGAGCCAAGAATAGGAAAGACATTTCTCTAAGACAAACATAAATGGTGTATCAAGTCCAATGGCAGCAAACACAGAATGTCTCTTAAGAAGAAAGAAACAGTTAACTGTGCAGACTTTAATAATAAAGGAGTGAAGTACACAAACATCTAAAATAAAATCCCTATGACAATGACATAATTTTTATCTCAGAAATATCCTCTGAAAGAGCCATACCAAAAAAGATGAAGCAATTGTTTCTCAGAACAAAATTTACCTATAAAACATATGAATGACAACAGAGGTTTCTCCATATAGAAAGTGGCACAGGGAGGAAAACTGCATCGGGTAAGGAAAAAGGATTTTTGAGGAAAACATAATTAAGAGACTGTAAGATTTTAGTCCTAAATCTTAACTCATTTCCAACAATAGCTTGTTTGAACCCGTTGTAGCAATGTGGGGGCATGCCTGTATGGAAGAATAAAGTGGGTGGCACACAGCAACATCAGGAGAGAGGCAGAGAGCCCAGCAGCAGGTATGGAGAAAGCAGCTGAAAGAAACCAGAGTAGAGATGAGGTTAGCAGGTGGATCATCCCATCCAGAGGGGATGGTCAGGTGGTCTGCAAATTCAATGTGGCTTGTGGAGAAGGTTTGGAGTGCTCTCCTCACCAAGAACTGACATATGTTTGAAAGGCTATGAAGGACATCTGAAAGTCTTATGGATTTTGTTAATGGTAGAGTCCCTGCACTGATTTTTTTTTTGTTGCCACAGAGTTATGATAGTGATAAAAATGCAAGGAAAGGAAGAAAGTGGTGCCTGTGGATACTACCTGTGCTTTTTTCATAATTTCATACTAAGTTAAATATATTGAGAAATAAAACCAGTTAGAAGCATGAAAATATGAAAACGCAAGGGGTACTATAATAATGGTTATAAAAGAAAATTGAATTTGGGTACATTTTACCACCTTACCTGAATATAGATATTAATCCACATTGTGCTGTGCTTTTTGAGTCAGCCTGAGACATTTGAAATTCAGTTTATTTCTGAAATGCATAATAATAAAAATAGTCAATCTCTCTCTCTCCATTTCCTCTCTCCCTTTCCTTGTCTAATTTCTGTCTCTCACCTTCCCCGCGCCCCCACCAGCCCAAATAACCTACTACCAAAATCTTCTGATCCATACTCTGTTTAATGAAAAGTGACAAGTAAATTATCCAGGTTACATAAATCATATGATCTACCTATAGAGTTTTTCACACTTTGGGATTGAAATATTACTGTGAGCATGTGTTTAATCCCAGCACTTGGGAGGCAGATGTAGGTGAATCACTGTGAGATCAAGGCCGGGTTGATCTACAGAGCAAGTTCCAGGACAGCCAAGGCTACACAGAGAAACCTTGTCTCAAAAAAGCCAAAAAAAAAAAAAAGATGAAGAAAACAACAACAACAACAAAAAAGAAATATTACTGTTAAAGCTTTGCTCAGCAGACTACCTATGGCTAAATAAACCTTGGGTAGGTGTAGTTAAATATGACCACTGGTCATTTTGCCACTAGAGAAGAACAAGTCTAAATGAAAACTTAATGATTATTAACTGGGACGTTATTCATAAATTTATTATATTTTCATTTAACATAGTGGTCTTCGTACAAAGCTCTGATGTAGCCTCCACATCTATTTTTCTTTTTTTTTTTTGTTACTCGTTTTTTTTCTTGTTTTATTAATTTATTCTTAAGAAACTGTGGTACATATACACTATGGAATACTACTCAGCTATTAAAAATAAGGAATTCCCGAAATTTGTGGATAAATGGATTGAGCTAGAAATGATCATAATGAGTGAGTTAACCCAGAAGCAGAAAGACTCAAATGGTATATACTCACTTATATCTGCATATTAGCCCAAGGGGCATGTCCCACGAAAGCCTTCACTTACCAGGAAACTGAGACAGAGGAGAGGACATCCTAGTGGGACTCTAGATGAGAGAAGCATGGGAGAATAGCACATCTATTTTTCTAAGATGTGATATTTCCTTAAATTTTCTTGCAGTGAATTCATTAATATAAGAGATTAAATAAATTTTCTGAAGAAACTTCTCTCTCCTACTGACATTTTGTTCTAAACTGTTAGTAAAATGATAAGCTGAAACTACATTTTTCCTGGAAGACAAAGGTTTTGATTTGTGTTGGGTGTGGAATCATGTGTAGACGGTGTACTGTTCCTTTATGTATTTTAAAGGAGCTGATTCATCAATATGTTGTGGCCTGTCGACTGACTCATTCACACCAAGGAAGCCAGTGGGAACACTTCAGTGGTGTACAAACAAGCCCGGTCCTTGAACTGGGCCTTTGACTGATTAACAGCATGGCATTTCAAATATCACAGACAAACTAGTTTTAAGCTCTTCTAATTGTTCTTTCCTGATAGAATTCCTTTGAAGCTTAGACATATTTTAACCATCTTTACTGAAAAACAAATGAATCATGTCTTCGTAGTAAGTTTAAGAGACATTCCTCCCTATCATTTTTATTTGTACTTTTCGACTATGTCTCTAAGATAAGTAAGAGTGTCTTTGACACAAAGAATGAAGACGATCAAGAAAAGATGAATGATCCATTTTTTGCCCAGAGAGTGAGAAGTGTCTCTCAAAAGACTTTTTCTCTAGTAGATGGAATGCATTTAGACTTTCCTTGTAGGAATTTACTCTGAAGAGAAAAATTAAGCTGATATGATCTAGTAGTGGCTGAAGGGGACAGTGATGCCTAGGGGAGGGGAAAAGCAATACTTCTTCCCAGGGGAAGACTAAACACCCATAAATCACTTCACTTTAGCTCGTGCCAAGTGGCTTTTTATTCAGGTAGTACACACAGTAGTTTAAAACATGTCCTATGATTGCTGCTGGGTTTTTTTTTTATGCTAAAACATACAACACATATACACAATGTGACAAGTGCTTCCTAAACACATCAAGTGTGTAATTCATTACACATTTAGTGCCGATCAGTTTTTATACCCACCGAGCACTTGATAGCATTTCTCCTGGGTTTTGACAACTACCTGTGTTTCTGTTTCTATTGTGGTATTACTTTAAATACCTCATACAATTGTTGGCTATGGTCAGTTTCACTCCTCAGTGTTTTAAAACCTATTGCCTCACACATTCTGAAAGTATTTATGGAAAACTCCAGAATAATTCGTACAATTGTAATTGTTGGTAATTGTATTTCAATCCTGAACCACAGTTCATCAGACATGGGCACTGATATCCTTTGGTACAGCACAGCCATTCATCTTACACTTTCTACTCATTAGCTGCTTAGCAACAGTTTGAAGTTTGACTTCTCTATTTTGTAGTTACTGCTCTTGTGTTGAAGCAATACTTGTGAGGTCACTATAGCACATGCTGATTCAGCATGTATATACTGTATCATATAATACCATTAAAACCAGAGGAAATAATGTTCAATTTATATGTGTATACACACATGCGTATGTGCACACACACACACACACACACACACACACACACACATATCCAATTGAAACATGAAGAGAGAGACTAAATGTATATAAATTTTCCTTAGAGAAATGGAACAATAAATGCATATCCAAATTCATGTATGTTTAAGGTCACCTGACACCATGGGTCTATCTCTTTTTTCATTGCTGTACTTTAAAGGAATTGTCAAATTGTCAAGAATCGTGTGATGTTTAAGTTCATAACTGAGAGGTCTTCCATTTATTTGACTACCTTTTGCCATTATGGTAAAAACATGCTTCTTAATTGCTGAAACTTTATGAGTTGTCTTTTGTTAGACAGTGATGGAGGGCTCTGGTAATATCTTGTCTCCATTCTTAAACAATAGTTTGGCTAGTTGGACTGTTTTAAGACTCCATGTTAACGTATGGTATTCATTTCTGTTTCCAGAACGTGTCCATTAAGACATTAAGAGACTGTTGGTGAGCTTTAAAATCACTTGGTGTTACAGTTATTGGAAAGAAAACACCGTAGATTTAGAAGGATGATGCAACTATAATGTGAAGAATGGGTCCTGAGAGTCTCTAGATACAGAGAAAATGATCAATGAGAATCATTTTTTTTGTGAGCTGAAATAAGTATAAAGTTTCAGAAGTTTCCACCATAATAACACAAAATGAAACTTCAATTGATGAATTTCAACATTCTGCTGTGTTGTGCGTATTTATGCAGCAGCCTTGCTTATTGAAAATGTCCAATATGGACATTTTGAATTAAAATTCTCTGAATATGGAGTGAGGTAGAAATGCCATAGAATGTGATTTTCTTTAGGTAGGTTCATTTCTAAAATTTTGACAGCTAGTTTATTCCCCCAAATGAAATATGAGCATGTAAATGACACATGTCGAAAGCCATGCTCAAGCTTACAGAATATATATAAGATGAAAATATTACAGTGTAAGAAACTCTGCCACCATGGAAAGCAGAACAAAAGAAACTGAAAAATGACACAGAAAGCTCTTTTCTTCTATAATTCAGAACAACACACACATACACATGGAGGGAGAAAGAGACAGAGACAGAGACAGAGGAAGTGCAGAGAGGTAAGCCACAGTTTATCAATATCTATATTTACTTTTAGAGTTTTCCTGAGTTCCTAGTTAAGCCAGCTAATAGGAAAGCTTTTTTTGATAGCACAGCATGCAATCCTTTGTTAATATACATTCGTATGGTGAGGATAAACTTATTAACTTACATTATAAACAAGTTTATTGTTATTGTCAGTAACTCTGAACTTCAGACATTTTTCAAGGGGACTATGATCAGAAAAATAGTATTAAAGAACACATCACAGTTTGTGTCTGATATTACAGTTTCTAATAAAAGTTTTATGCTGGAAAAGTCTGTACCTTACAACTACGAACACCGGACATGAAAAATTTACCTAGGAAACTATACATAAATTCTCTTTCTATTGTTTCACACAAACCTAATCCAATTTATTCCCTATGTCCAGCACCAGATATTGCTAGAAGGAATGCTGCCTCAAAGACATCTTGTTTTATTTTATTATTGTTTTAGTTAGTTAGTTACAAATTCAACACCTAGTCATTGAGCACCCTTTCTCATGAGAATGTACTAAAATTACATTTAAAAATAAGACGACATAAACAGTGTCACAAATTCTTCCAGGACATACATTCCAATATACAGTCACAACAATGCAATTGAATTTATATTCCCTTTCTGCAAGAGAACCTACTTTTCACAATCTTCCTGTAAAGTTAGATGGAGTAAAAACTATCTTAAGGAAAGAAAATAGTACACTAATCTACCTAGATATTTTTAAATCCCAATGGTTTAAATACTTTCCTACATACTATTCTTTTTAATCCTCACTGCACTGTGCTTCTCAGTGAGGAGACTGATACTCAAGGTGACTGCACAGCTTGCACTTGATATAATGGAGACACAGCCTCTGTTTTCTTATTTAAATCTACTTTTCTCAGATGGAAAGGCATGCTGTGCTTGTTTTGTGGCACAATTATGTTCTTTAGAACACAGATAAGCCCCTCAAAGATATTGATCTCCTTTTGTGTAGCACTGTAAACTACCCTGTCTGTGGGAACCGTAACAAAATGATAAATGTCACAATACTCCCTCCCTAAGAATAAAAATTTTTCATGATGACCAGTTTTTTTCCCTTCATTCATGTTTCTTTTCCTTTCTGACTGCATATCACTCCAGGTTTTCTCCAATGGACTCTTTGCCTCAAAACTCCAATGTCGTCTTTCAGCAGTCAAAATATCCATGCTTTACATCTTCACATAATGAGTGAGTTAACCCAGAAGCAGAAAGACTCAAATGATATATACTCATATCTGCATACTAGCCCAAGGGGCATGTCCCACGAAAGCCTTCACTTACCAGGAAACTGGGACAGAGGGGAGGACATCCTATTGGGACCCTACATGAGAGAAGCATGGGAGAATGGGGAAATAGAAGGATCCAGAGGGTCCTAGAAACCTACAAGAAGAACATTATGATAAGCAGATTTGGGCCCAGGGGTCCTGCTCAAACTGTGGCACCAGCCAAGGACAATACAGGCCGTAAACTTCAAATCCCTACCCAGATCTAGCCAATGGACAAGACATTCTCCACAGTTGAGTGGAGAGTGGGGTCTGACTTTCACATGTACTCTGGTGCCTCATATTTGACCATGTCCCCTGGAGGGGGAGACCTGGTGGCACTCAGAGGAAGGATAGCAGGTTACCAAGAAGAGACTTGATACCCTATGAGCATATACAGGGGGAGATAATCCTCCTCAGGAGCAGTCATAGGGGAGGGGAGTAAAGGGGAAATGGGAGGGAGGGAAGAATGGGAGGATACAAGGGATGAGATAACCATTGAGATGTAATATGAATAAATTAATTTTTTTAAAGTGCAGTAAATTCAAGTGCTGTTGTCTACACACTTCGATCTCATCTAACATATGATTAAAGGAGATATTATATATTTGTTTAATATTTATTTGTAAGTGGCATTCTTACTTCCAAGTACCCTGAGTTTGTGGGAATTCAGAAACCAGAAGAACATGGGAGAGTTATCAGCCTATGATTTGGCACTGACGGAATGGAGGTCTTAGACTGAAAGCATCAACACAACTACCAATGGCTAAATCACATCTGTAGCTTTGAGTCCCGAGTGTCACATTGTCTAAGCTGACATGGGAGTAAAGGATGTTTTTCCTTTTGCCGTCACAAATGTACTATATATTTAATTATTTTATAATAATACAATAGAATGGTATGACTTTACATGTAAAATAAAACAATTAATATTGTTTATATATGTAGAATTTACTTTATATTCTATAAAATACTGTTACATAAGCATTGATACTAAGTTTAAGAAAGTTAAATTATGTTTATAAACATGGATCATGGTAAATATGAGTGCAAACTTCTTTGTGATGAGTATACAATACATGTAATGTGTTTTATAATTAGGTGGCTTATGTAAATACATTTTCAGATATATTATAGTGAGCAAACACCTTCCATTCCAACATTCACAGGTGGAATTCTTGCCCACAGGTATGGTTTATTGTTTTCATTTGAGTCCTCTAGACCAGTAGAAATGGAGTAAACACAAAATCTTTATAACCACTAATTAATAAAATATATTTTAATTTGAAGCATTTATATGAGTTGGCATTTACAAAATACAATTCAAGATTAATCACTCATAGATGAGAAAATAAATATATGAGGGCACGCAATTTTAAATTCATAACTTTTTAAAATGTTTGGATATTTCTAAAATATTTTATGATATTTTAGTAATGTTTTATTGCCCCCACTAAGAAATAACTATTTCTACAAAAAAAAAAAAGGCCTTTAGATACTATCCACCAAAGTTTTACAAAGGGCTACATGCAGACAAGCAGACAGGTTAGGGAAAAGTGGTTTCTTTAATACACAAAGGCATGCATCTATCGACTGAGTTTAAGTGAGCAGAGTGTAGGGAGATAGTGTCTGATAGAGACAATTCTGTGTATTTATGGACTGTGTTCTCTGAAGCTATATAACCAAAAACATGTGAAGCAGAGGTACTTTGAGATACCTACAACAATATACAGAGAAGTACAAAGCATTATTTTTTCTCACTTTTGTGCTTTTTTTCTAATAAATTGTATTTTCCCCGTATGCTTCCTTAAGGGGTTAGAACAAGGTGAGCAGTGTTGTTGCTGAGCTATATCTGCAAACGCCAAAGCCTCAGCAATGGTTATGGTGCTGGCTGGTTTAGATTTAGGGTTTATAAAATGCACTTTATGGTACAATGATACAATACTAGCGGAGCATATTTGAATCTTCATTTTTATCCTTTTATTTCTGGTGTTTCAGCCAACCCCACTCTCTAGAACATTTCGGCTTCAGCTTATGAGCAGGATAATGCAGAAATTCGGCCTCTTGTTCGGAGCAAAGCCTGCGATGCTCCTGTTTTCCGTAAGATCATCAGAATTTGTCTTGCAGAGCAGCAGACATGCCAAGATGTGTATGTAAGCGCAGGAGTACAATATTAGCCTTGTGTAGCAGGAAGAGAAAGCTGTGCCATTTCATGTTTCTTAAATCCCATTCTTCTAGGACCCTGATTGCCAGCTAATGGGTAGCAATTTCCATCTGCTGGTATTTGCACCTGCTGAATTCTCTCATTCCTATCTTTCCCGTTGAGAGGAAAACTTCTGCTACTTCTTTCAGAAGTGCTTAGAATCTATTCTTGTTAATAATACAAATAGTAGGAAACACTGTGGGCTCACATATTTTTCAACAATACCAACTTTTAATTAAAATGCAGCTGAAGTAATGAATCTATGCCTCTTTCTCTGAAACACAAACAAATGTGATCATTGCTGTGGGTAAATTTTATTTAATTCTTCCAGAAGAATCAGTGACTGGGGAACTCTTGAAAATGTTTTTTTAAAACAACTTAAAAATTAAACCAAGTTACAATAAAATTCCTTGCAAATAGCTGCCTTTGGAAGTATTATAGAAAATTTGAAGGAAATCATACATCATTCTTAGGAAAAGAAGCTTGTTTCCCATGTAGCCAGTGATTTATGTATGTAAGAGATAAATAAGTGAATAAGTAAATAAATAAGTAAAACTGACCATGGATTTTAGACTTATTCAAATGTTATGATGGTAAAAAAAATGATATATTAATTGAAAAATGAGTAAATGCTACAATAAAGGCTATTATCATGTTTTAACTGAGTAATTTTCTGATGAGAAATGATCCAAATCTGATTAGCACCGCTGTGATTTTATATATAGGAATACAAAAGTAACCCATGAGTTGTAATCCCATAGCATACTCAGTGTAGTATGTTAACTACTGAACTAGGTTAAGGTGAGAATCTATGAATGGTCAGTGTTGGGAACAATTTTATTAACAGAAAGGTGTTGCATATAAACAAATCCAGCTCATACAATTTATGAGAGTAATTCAGGATTTAGAGCTCAAGTACATGGTAACTTGTGCTTTCAATTCCAATGTTTGGGAGGTGGCAACAAGAGGCTAAGTTCTTCTTGCCTGGGATTTAGCAAGCAGGTGAGTCTATCATTAAAAATCAGAGTAAAAAGTTACTATGGAAGGTATGTGATGTTGACATCTGGTCTCTACATGCATGTTTACTTATGTATTCCACCACATACACCAATGCTCATATACATGAAAGAATATGCCAACACACACAAACACATATAACCATGAATAAAAACTGTACTTACTCAAATTTCATTTTGCTTTGTATATCTGTAAAATGGAGGTAATAATACATTTAAATAGCTATTGTTCTTATGTGTTTTGTTCCATATACATTTCTTAGAACTGAGAATAGCAAATAAAGTTTTAGTCTACCTCATTGTTATGAATTTCTGTCACTACTTTTGACACTGTAGGAAGAATTAATTTTCCTCATCAATCAACCTGTCATAATCAATTCTTATTTACACCCAAGAATTTAGCACATGTACTACTAGTTGATGTTTTCCACCATCTAATTAGATGCCAGGTAAGGAAGGAAAAAAATCCACAAACATATAGGAAATATGGTTAGTCTTTTGTCCCTATCAGTTCATACTGTAGTGACTCAAGTCTCCATCCATCTTATGTATACTGTGGTAGATTATTGGGGACTGGGTATACTTCACGGAGGAAACACTGATTATAGTGATGAAATTTAGATTTATGTTTATTTTAATACTTTGTAGATAAAATATATTGCTTAATATAAGTTTTAATGAAATATTGTAATTACATGGAGCCATTATGCTGAAGCAATGAAAAATATAATAAAACTCAGTATATGCTTGGAGCATGCATAATTACGGCTCAGATTCATTTTCTCACATTACTTGAACTTCTGAACTTACATGGTTTCTAGAACTGAATGGTACGAGATAGAATATTACTCAATAAACGTCTAATGACAGAGTGTATGTGCGTTTAAAATGTTTGCATACAGAGTGGCACAGGAGAGTTTTCTGATTTTATCCTTATAAACTACACTTAATATTATCATACTAGTTGCTTACTGTATGTTATGTGACTTTTCCTAGTGAGACTTACAGTGTCCTCCATGGACCACAAATAGATCACCAACAGATCAAAAATAAAGATTCTATGTCTAGCGTTGAGACCTTGTGAGCTTATTAGGATTCTCTCAGACTACTGTCCTACTGAAAAACATTTATATTCCAAACTAACCTTTGAAATTGTGTATTTCCTATTGACCTCCTATCCCACCAACAAACTACTAAGTATTGGGGAAGCAAGGAGTAGCGTTGTACTTCATATGACAGCTTCTTGACATCCATGTTCACGGAAAGGTTACAGAGCCTCATTGCCACCTGTAACTCTCAGCTACTGGAGACTGTCAATTTTGTTGATTGACTCCTGGGCAAGGTCTTCTGTTCACCAGCATAGCAACTCCACTTCCTGTTGTGGTGGTGAGGTTATGCCCAGAGGAAATTTAAATGACACAAGTGGACACCTAGAAAAACAGAGGAATTAGAAGGCTTTTTTTTTTTATATGCTGACACTGGCATGAAGTGACTTTAGGTTTCCAAACACTGTTATATTATTACAAGATGAACACTTAGTAAAAAATTTTTACAAATGCTGCTTTAATTGTTACATTGTAGTGCTTAAAAGTAATCTGTAAATATTTTTCATGATTTCTTAATTAATGATATATTCAGAAAGCTTTGACAAAAGTAATGGGTAAATTAGACCCTTGTATAAATTGGATATGAACAGTAAATATTTTCATGGGTCTTGCACAAAACATTATCACTATGATGCATAGACTGTTTGCCCTCAATATTTTCCTAAAATATGTTACCATATTTTGTGAAAGTTTTCTGTCTTTATATTATGAGAATATCATTCACTTTTTCGTTTTATCTTTTTAAATCAATTTATTTATTTTACATTACATCCCAATCACAGATTCCCTAGTCTTCTCTCCTCTAAGTCTGTCCATCTCACCCTATTGTGATTCTGCTCCTTTCGGGAACAGACGCGAAGCCAGAAGTGCAAGCTTCCTTCCGCAGGAAGAGCCAAGCGCTGTTGGCTTCTAGGCAGAAAAGGTTGAAGCGTGGAGTCCTCTGTCCACTGTTCTGATTTCCTCAGGAACATCTGAAATGCGTGCGATGCGGTTCGTAAAACAGAAATGTCAGTCTTACTGGGGATGTGGAAAAGAGATTTTCCATGGAGTGTTACCATGAGCTCTTCTAATGAGACTTCCGGTACCAGACCAAAGCAGAAACTTGGAGTTCTGAAGCCAAGGCAGGCAAGTATACCACAGAAGCCCAGTTTGTTCAACAGAATGGCTGCTTAAGGAACAGTCAGTAACAGAGGCTCCGAGCTCCAAAATAAAAAAAAAAAAAAAGCAGTGGAGGGAGTTTGGTTCTGGCAGACAGAATGGCTGCTTCCACAACAGCAGGAAGTTTTCTAAGGCAGATGATTACTGCAGCAGGCAGAGAGCTTCTTTGATTCTGCAGCCACTGCCTGGCCAGCAGTCACGGCCAGGATTCAGTGATGAATTCCTTGAGGAGAAAGGAAACCCTTCTTTCCCCAATGTTATTGCTCAGAAGAAATAGGCAGTCCAAGTAAATGATGGTCACATGAAATAAATGTGAAATGGGGAGTTAGTAAGCTTGGCCAATGGGGAGGGGCTTTGAGGATGAATGCATTTGATTGGATAGGGCTAGGATGCTGGTGATGTTCTATAAAGTTACAGGTGACATCTTATGTGACTGACCACGTATAGCCACCTAAGGGTTGTGTCACATGCTCCTGAGACAGGAGGGTACTTTGTCCCACACCTTCCATTCTCAGGATAAGATTTTAAGTCTCAAATTTGAAATTTCCGGGGTTTTAACATGTTCTCTCTCTCTAGTCCCATGCCATTGAGGCACAGTCCACGAGCCCCACACCTCACCCCTAATCCCATCCTCTAGTTCTCCCTCTCACCTCAGATAGCAACTGTCCTTAACATATCAAAGCTGCAATCTGACTAGTACATCTTCTCTAATTTTAGATGGATGAGGGAGCCCACTTAGAGGAAAGGGATCCGAAGGATTGCAACAGAATCAGAGACAGCCTTTGCTCCAGTTGTTGAGGAACCCACTTGAAGTCCAAGGTGCACATCTGTTATGGATGTGTAGGGAACCTAGGCCCATCCCATATGTGCTCTTTGGTTGGTGGTTCAATCTCTGTGAGCCCCTATGCGTCTAGAAGTAGTTGATATTGTAGATTTTCTTGTGGTGTGTTGAACTATCTGATTCCTTCAATCTATCCTTCCCACCTTCCACGGGGTTCTCAGAGCTCTGCCTGTTTGGCTATGCTTCTCTGCATCTATTTTCATCAGGTGCTGATGGAAAGCGACTCAGGTGACGATTATGCTAGCCTCCTCTCTGAAAAGTATATCATTAATAGTGCCAGGGATTGGCTTTCCCTCGTGGAGTGGGTCTCAAGTTGGTCTAGTCATTGGTTGGCCATTCTTCAATTCCTGCTCCATCTTTACCCTTGCACCTCTTGTAGCCAGGACAAAATGTGGGTTGAAGGTTTTGTGCCTGAGTTAGTGTCCCACTCCCTTCATCGGAATCTTTTCTAGTTACTGGGAGTGGTCATTTCAGGCTCTGTATCTCAACTTGCTAGGAATCTTAGCTAGGGTCACCCTTATAGTTTCCTGGGAGTTTCCATTGTCATAGATTTCTAGGTCATCCCATATATGCTCCCCTCCCCCCCTCCCCACCAATTCCAGTTCTCTCTCGAATATTCTCTCCATCCTCTTAATAGATCCCTTTGGGTCACCTCCCTACACACTCCCTTAACCAGTTCCTTCACTTCATCCACCACTATTCTACATCCCCTACTTATTGAGATTCAACTGTCCCAACCTTGGGCTCCCCTTGTTACTTAGCTTCTTTGGGTATGTGGATTACAGTATGGTTACCATGTACGTTATGCCTATAATCCACTTATAAGTGAATACATGTGTGTCTTTCTGGGTCTGGATTACCATACTTAGGATGATATTTTCTAGTTCCATCTATTTGCCAGCAAATTTCATAATATAATTTTTAATAGGTGAGAAGCATTCCATTGTGTAAATGTACTACAACCTCATTGTTCATTCTTTTTTTTTTTTTTTTTTTTTTTTTTTTTTTTTATTTTTTAATTAATTTATTCATATTACATCTTGATTGTTAGCCCTTCCCCTGTTTCCTCCCATTCCTCCCTCCCTCCCACTTCCCCCCTTCTCCCCTCCCCTATGTCTGTGATTGAGGGAGACTTCTTCCCCCTATGTATGCTCTAAGATTATTGAGTCTCTTCTTGGTAACTTGCTATCCTCATTGTTCATTCTTATGTTGAGGGACATCTAGGTTGTTTCTAGTTTCTGGCTATTAAGATTAAGAGGCTATGAACATGATATTGGTATGGTGGAGCATCTTTTTGGATATATGACCAGAAGTGTTACAAGCGGGGCTTGAATTCCATCTACTCCCATTTTCTGAGAAACTGCCAGACTAATTTACAAAATTTTGTACAAGTTTGCACTCCTACCAACATTGGAGGAGTGCTCCCCTTTTTTCCACATCCTCACCAGCATGAGCTGTCCCTTAAATTTCTGATCTTAGCCATTCTGACTGGTGTAAGTTGGAATCTCAGAGTTACTATGATTTGCATTTCTCTGAGGTCTAAGGATGTTAAACACTTTTTAAAGTGCTTCTCCGCAATTAGAATTCCTCTGTTGAGAATTCTTTCTTTACGTATGTACTCCATTTAAAAATTGGGTTAATTGAGTTCTTGATATTAAGTTGCTTGAGTTCTTTATGTATTTTGGGTATTAGTCCTTTGTTAGATGTAAGGTTGGTGAAGTTTTTTTCCCATTGTGTGGACTGCAATTTTGTCCTGTAATGGTGTTCTTTGCCTTACAGATATTTCAGTCTTATGAGCTCCCATTTATTAGTTATTGATCTTAGTGTCTGAGCTCTTAAGTTTCTGTTCAGAAAATTTGCCTCATATTACATTGTGTTCAAGGCTATTCCCCACTTTCTCTTCTCTTAGATTTAGTGTATCTAGTTTTACATTGAGGTCTTTGGTCTGCCTTGACTTGAGTTTTGTGCATGATGACAGATACATACATTCTCCTCCATGCAGACATCCAATTAGACCAACACCGTTTGTTGAAGATGCTTTCTTTTTTCATATACAGTTTTAGCTTCTTTGTCCAAAATCAAGTGTTTGTGGGTTTATCTCTGGGTCTTCAATTTGATTCCATTGATCAGCCTATCTGTTTATATGCCAATACTATGCACTTTTTAAATCACTATTGATCTGTAGTGCAGCTTAAAATAAAGAATGGTAGCTGGGCACAGTGGTGCACATCTGTAATCCCAGCAATCAGGGAGGCAGGGCAGCTGGATTTCTGAGTTGTATACAAAGCAAGTCCTAGGCTACACAGAGAAAGAAACTGTGTCAACAAACAAAACAAACCAACCTACCAAACAAAAAGTCAGGGATAGTAATACCTGCAGAAATTCTTTTATTTCTCAGAATTATTTTAGATATCCTGAGTTTTTGTTTTGGAATTTTGATGGGAATTGCATTGAATCTGTAGATTGCTTTTGGTAAGATTGTAAGATGGTCATTTTTATTATATTAATCCTACTTATCGATGAGCATGGGAAATCTTTCCATCATCTGATAACTTCTTCAATATGTTTCTTCAGAGACTTTAAGTTCTTGTCATACTGGTCTTTCATAGCTTTGTCAAGATATGCTGCATTATTTTTGGGTATTTTGAAAGATGTTGTTTCTGAATTTCTTTTTCAGACCTTTAATGTGATAGGTCTGCCTTAATCTATCAGATCTATCAGAATTACTATCAAAACCTATCAAAAACTTCAAAACAGAGACTCTTAAAAACCAAAAGTATCTGGGATGGTATCATGCTGTCTCTAAAAGACCACTAATGCCAGCTCAGAATTCATTAACCAGCAAAACTTACAATCAGAGTAGAGGGAGAAAACAAGAATTTCCATGGAAAAAAAATTAAAACAAATAAACAAACTATCCGCAAATCCAACCCTACATAAGACACTAGAAGGGAAATTCCAACATAAGGAGATTAACTATACCCAAGAAAATTATATATTTTCCACCCCAGCTAAACCAAAAAAGGGAAACATGCATGTGCGCATACACACACATACACACACACACACACACACACACACACACACACACACACGCACACACTACCACCACCAACATCAAAATAGCAAGAAATAACTGACATTGATCTTTAATTCCTTATATTATTTTTATAGTTACTTGCCAGTTTCCTTTGTAGTCCCAGATTTCCTGGTCGTTTTCTGTCAGGCATTGTATAGTTAACATTTTCATTCACTGATATATTGATTTCTTCTATTGTATCTTCTACACTTGAGATTTTTCCATCTCTTTTCTTCTGTTGGTGATCCTCGTTTCTATTGTTCTTGTTCTATTACCTAGGGTTTCCATCTATAGAATTTCATCTGTATTTATTTTTATTTATTGCGTCTACTTCCATTTTTAGGCCTAGAACAGTTTTATTCATTTCTTTCACCTGTTTGATTATATTTTGTGTATTTGTTTAAGGGATTTATTCACTTCCTATTTAAATGCCTCTATTATCCTCATAAGGTTGGATTTAGGGTAATTTCTTGAGCCTCAGCTGTCTTTAATTTCCAGGCCTTGTTGTAGTAGGGCAGGTGGGCTCTGGTGGTCCTATATTACTGTGGTATTTTTTTTTTCATGCTAGCCTTTAGCCATCTGAGTTTTATGCGAATTATAGATTTAGACCCTGATTCCTGAGCTTATTTTTGTTAGTTTTTAAAAATCTTTTCTTTTTGTCCTTGGTTTCTGTTTCATATCTGTCTTCTGGCCTGAGTGGTCAGGGATTCTGGTGACTAGCTAGTCTCCAGGTCTAGTAGGGTGTCTCCCCGAGTATTTTTGAGGCATGTGTAGTCTCTTAGGTTCTGGGTGTTACCCTTGCCTCAGGAGTCTCTAGTACCAACATGGCCAGGGTCCTTTATAAAGGCAGGCCCCCACGAAAGAAGGTGGAGTTGGAGATAGAAAATGGAGTCCAGGGAGTGGGATGCAGATTGAAGCTGTTGAGTGTTTTTTAAAGGGATCTGGTGGGCAAGGGGAAGGTCTATTTTTGTTGTCCCTATTCCCAACATGCCTTCAAAAAAGCTCACAGAATTGCTGGACAGGAAATAGAGGACAGGGTGTAGGGTATAGTTTACAGTTAAGTTTGATTTCAAGGGAGTTAGCAGGCAGGGGCTTACCTGGGGTCCCCAATGCCTTCATGCATCGGGAAACCAGGCAAATCTGTGGTACTGGAAATTTAGCTAAGTGTATGGGGATACAGTTTTCTGCTTGCATTCACTTTTAATACACTGATAATTTCAGGAAATTATTTGTTTATGATAATGAATTGCACATGCAGCAACAACATTATTACTGTCATATTACCACCTCTCCTGGCATCTCTATGCCCCAACTTTGTGTCTTTACAGAAGACATGAGAGAAGTATAGTTACATCCTTAGATTTTAACAGAAAATTAGTAAGCAAGAGAGTCAGGGAAATTGTGACTTATCCTACTTTCCCTTTAAGAAGTTGGGATACTTGTGATTTCCTTATTCTTCACTACTGGCCTAAAAGTACTGTATACATTACAGGATGTACAATAAAAATGTGCTTGAATTCTTGTTCCAAAGAACAATCATCGTTGAATTAAATAAATTAGAAATATTTAAAAAACCTTAACAGCATCACATTTTGAGATTATGAGGACTGAATTTCTGAAACCTGTTTCATTTCAATTTGCAGTTATTTCTAAATCAACATGTTTTTATCTTCTGGTAAATATTGTTTGTAACCCAGAGGTGACTGTAAATACATTGTACTCATTACTTAATAGATCTTCAATTTAGAATCAGTGCACTCAATTTATCTCCATGAGATTTAAACAAATACTGTGTTAGAAAGGGCAGATTTGATTGCCACACACACACACAACCAAGCAATCCCAGGAAAACTCATTAAGCTTCAGCTTATTTCCCTCCGTCAGCTTTGAAGACAAGTTGCACTTCAGAAATAGAAGAAGAAGAATTAGTCCCATTTAATTTTCCCAGGCATACTTTAACAGATAAAATACACTGCAGAATGAGGCCAAATTTAGTTATTTGTTTTCCTTGATGTATGGTATACAAAAACATTTTATACTTTAAAGTGTAAGATATTCATATATAATATAATTATAAATGCTTATGCTTAGGATTTGTGGATATAAATTTCATATGAAACATATTTCATGAAATAATAAAATTGGAAAGTATCTAAATTTTGTTAGGCCTACCAAACAAAGAAATTATTAAAAAGAGTCATGTTTCTATAAATATATGCAATCTTTACACTGTATATATACCAATATGTGTATGTAATACATGTGATATAAACCTAATAAAACCCAGGAGTGATTATAAAGGTTTATTTTTAAGTATGATATAAGATGGTAGTTTGTCCCTAAAATTTTATTGCTAAAACATTTTTTCCATTTCCCTGCCAAAGTTTTACACACGCACATAATATATCACCTATATACCTTTAGATATACATACATATATCTATATACAAATGTAGATACATAAAACATATTTCTGGCCTACATATATCATTTCCTCTGGTTACTTTAGCTTTCAAATCCAGTGTTTCCATGAAGCAATCCTTGGAATATACCCAGATGATGCTCCAGCACACAACAAGAAAATTTGCTCAACCGTGTTCATAGCAACCTAATTGATAATAGTCAGATCATGGAAACAGCCTAAGTGTCCCTCAGTAGAAGAGTGGATAAAGAAACTGTGGTACATTTACACTATGGAATACTACTCAGTTATTAAAAACAAGGAATTCCCGAAATTTGTGGACAAATGGATTCAACTAGAAATGATCATATTGAGTGAGTTAACCCAGAAGTAGAAAGAGTCAAAAGGTATATACTCACTTATATCTGCATACTAGCCCAAGGGGCATGTCCCATGAAAGTCTTCACTTACCAGGAAAGTGGGACAAAGGGGAGGACATCCTATTGGGACTCTAGATGAGAGAAGCATGGAAGAATGGCAAAGTTGAAGGATCCTAGAAACCTACAAGAAGAACATTGATAGGCAAATTTGGGCTCAGGGGTCCCACTCAAACTATGGCACCAGCCGAGGACAATACAGGCAGTAAAATTCAAACCCCTACCCAAATCTAGCCATGGACAGGACATTCTCCACAGTTGAGTGGAGAGTGGGGTCTGACTTTCACACATACTCTGGTGCCTCATATTTGACCACGTCCCCTGAATGGGGAGACCTGGTGGCACTCAGAGAAAGGATAGCAGGCTACCAAGAAGAGACTTGATACCCTATGAGCATATACAGGGGGAGGAAGTCCCCCTCAGTCACAGTCATAGGGGAGGGGAGTTAGGGGAAAATGGAAGGAAGGGAGGAATGGGAGGATACAAGATCGGGGATAACCACTGAGATGTAATATGAATAAATTAATAAAATAAAATTTAAAAAAACAAAACAAAAACAAAATCCAGTGTTTATTAAACCAAAGTCATCATTTTACCCACTTCTTTATGCATCATGACATGATGACCAAATATTTCCTTTTGCTACAATAAAGTTCACATGATATAAAAATAAATTTATTAAAAGGTTAAAAGTAAAAATATCTAAATCAGCATATATTAACAAAATATGAAATGTTTTTGATGTTTTCAGTTTTATTAATCAAAATTACATTTGAGGTAGACAGTTTGTGCTGTCTGTACAAACTGTAGAAAATGTAGAAAATGGCTGCTTACCTCAACAGCCCCAGAGAAAAATATTCACTTGGAAATTGGATGCATAATTTAGAAACACTGGATTTTAACACACTTCCCATATCCACTGTAGTTAAAACAGCCCTGTAATTATCTTCAAAGCAAATATTATATGAATTATAGTCAAACTAAGAAGGTAGAAAGACAGAGAATGTTCCCAGGCTTCCAGGCTTAAGGATTATGCTGTTAATAGTCACATAAGATGTATAAAGAGAGAAAGGTGTGCTCAGAGTTGATTTGAATAGGTTGTAATTTATTATGAATGAAAACATTTTTACTCACTGGTTAAGCACAATAATTGATGAAGCTTTATAAGAGTGTAATGTAATAGAAGTGTACAGTATATGTCTGAACAATATTGGTTCCCCACTCTTACAGCATCCCTCATTGTGAGCTAACTATGCACTTCCAAAATTTCTACTTTGACACGTAGTGCCTCAGTATGGTGTTATTAGGAAAACATATGTGAGAAGCAATTAGTTTTACATGAAATAATGAGAGAGTAGAGCCCAGGATGGAATTTGTTTCTTTGTAAGACTGTAAAGAGACTAGAGATCTCTTCACCACTCTTTGTCAAATCAATATTCATTCAAAAGTCAAGAATCAGAAAACCAGATGGTAAACACTGCTTAGAATTTTTTCCCTAGCGATTTGATCTGATCTGGGATGGCCCTCCCTAGAACCTAAAGAAAATCCCATTCTCTATGCCATCTGGAATATGTATAGATGAAAAACAAAACAAAACAAACAAACAAAAAGAAAAACAGAAACAAAATACAAAAACATCCTGTTTTACATGTCCCACATTCCTTTTTCTTTCACACTAGACTATCCCTACATATTCCACATGATTTGTCCCTACTTGACAACACACAAGACCCTTTTCTTCTAGGAATCAGGTCCTCAAAAAAAAGTAAGAATGATTTTTTCATACTTTTTTATTCCTTCATGAATCAAGATAGGAAAGACGTAATGCTCTCCATAAAGGGAGACTATCAGACAAAGCTGTGGAAACCAGTGTGAGCTCCGTTCTCATTTTCAGTTATGACTGTTGCTGCTCTCCTGAAATATATCCAAGATGACACAGCCTGCCATCTGGGAAGAGAATCTGCTTTTGATAATCTTAGAACCTCCTCTCATATGAGAGAGCATATTTCACTTGCAAGTATCATTTTCCCTCCTCTTAGCAGAATTATTTATCAACTATCTTAAATTAAACTCATAGAACTAAGTATCTGTTTATTCCTGGAAAGTTATATTGGTTCTTTCTTCTTCTCAGGTGTTCTGCTTCCAGTAAAGAATGTGCTGTGGTCTTCCTGTTTTACAAGTTATTAATTCTTAATCACCTTTGTGATTTTTCTAGTGTTTTTATTAGCGCTTTGAGAATCGTGTAAAATAATATTTTATCATAATCACCTCTACTGCCAACTTCTTCCAGACCCAGCCCTGTATCCAAATCTCCCAGCATTGTTTCCTCCACCATTTTTATGTCACTAAGTAAAGTTTATGCTGCTCATATTTTATTGGATGTGTACATTGCCAGTGGAGCATTGTCATCCTGAGAGTGACCACAGCCTTAAAAGTTTTCTCCCTCCTCTTCTTGTTCTCACTCCATTTCCTATGTTCCTATTTCTCTGTGGGCAAAGATAACCTCTAGCTCAGAGTTTCATTAATTATTTCCTCTAATTACCATCAACAACAAACTGAGGCTGGATTCCTGGCCCTCATCAGTGGGATTTTTCTTTGTACTCAGCACCACCAAGGTCTGCCATCTGCTTTCTGTGCTTCCTTTCATTGTGTCCTGTTAGACCAGTCTAGAAAAACACTGATAACTGATTAATCTTGTTATAAGCCTACAATACTATTGAGCTTTCAATGCAAATCAGCGAATTTTGGTTTCCCGGCCTTCACGAAATGTTATAGACACATATGAGAGAAAACACATGATGTTTGTTTTCCTGAGTCTGGATTACTTCACACAAGATTATTGTTTCCAATTTTATTCATTGAACTGTGAACTTCGTTTTTCTAAAGATCTGAATGATATTCAATTGTATAAATGTGCCATATTTTCACTCCTAATTTATCAACTGATGGATAGCTAAGCTGTTTCTAATCTTCAACTATTATGAAAGGTGGGGAATTTACATGAAAAAGCATGTTGTCTTATCTCTGTATTAAAATTTGCATTTGTGTAGTTTATGTTCAAGGGTTATTTAAGTACTGATTATTTTTAATAACCTCTAAGAATCACTGGGTGCTGATAGTACACGTTGTTAATTTCAGCACTTTGGGGGCAGGCAATTTTCTTAGTTCAAGGCCAGCTATGTCTACAGAGCCAGTTTCAGGATGCCCGGGATTCAAAGACAAACCTTGTCTAAAAAAGGGGGAATTTAAGAAGCTTATATACTCTTTGATTAAAATTGTTAATTCAAATGGCCATTTTGAATTAATGATTTATTTTGAGTTAAGAACTTCTCTGAATACACAGATCCATATCATATAAGTGTCTATAAATAAAATTAGCAAAGGCAATTCTAAAAGAACAGCAAAAATAAGGGAGAAATAATAACGTCAAAATAATAAATGACTATGGAGTACAGAGAAGCAAGAATGAACACTTACTAAGAAGTTTAGATGCCATTCCTTAAAAGATTAATTTTCTTTGAGCTTATCATTTTCTAGCTGGCCAATGAAGCTGGTTTTGTTAATAATTTTTTGAAAAATTTGGTATTGAAATATTTTTACATAAGAAAATTATCTTTATAACTTTTTTATCATTTCTCATATATTAGAGCTACATTATAAAATCAGCTCTGTTGAATTAAAACATAATAAGTATGTAAGAAGCAAAAACAAGAAGTAGGTGCTATTGTTATTTTTTAGGAGACCAATATTACAAGTTTCAAATATGGTATTATTTGAGTGATGATCACACTAAAGGCAGAGTTCTTTTACGCAGAATACAACAAAAACATTAAAAGATAATGTGCTAGCTGATGGTTAATAAGAGCACATTTGGAAAAGATATCTATAAGTATTCTTTTGATAATTTAAAAAACAGTGGCATACTATAACTAAAAATTACACATTAACCTTTTATTTAATAAATTATGAAATATGGAAATATACTATTTCAGACTTCCAATAAAGCTATAAAATTTTCTAAAATGCTACAATTTAGGACATAAAATTAAGAATTCATTAAGATATCATTAGTTTATGTTAAATATTTAAGTTCATCTTTTCTACTAGAATGTGAAAACTGTCCATGGAGAGAAAAAGAAATACCCAATGTTTGATTCTGCCTTATTAAAAAGCAGTATTCCTTGCCTAATTTTCATGTGACTTTTCTACCAAATTGAGATTTTAGTCTTGGGGCAAAATTTTAAATTTAGTTAAAGATAATACTTTTAGTGACTGTTCAAAAATTCAGTGTGAAATTCTTCCACAAGTACAATTTAGAAATCAAAGCCTCAGCCAACAGGGAAAAAACATGTGTATACGTATGTAGAGAAATATAAGATATGAATAATCTGCATTATGAAAAATCACTATTTCCCTCTTAATATTCACTGTTAACAATGTGGTATATATGCACATATTTAGCAATTTACAACAGTGGTACTTGACAGTTCAATAGGAATCATTCATTGTACAGTTGTCTACATATATAGGAGAGTTTGCAAATATACTACTACAATGTCAATGAAAATCAACTTGCCATAGTAGACACTATAAACCTACATCTGCAGTTCCTGTGTACAGGAAGCACATCTCAGACCCATGTAATACTGCAAGTATACATTATCCTTTACTTCATTCTGCGTTAGTTTATAGATGCTGAGTGCATTCACAAATTTTATGTATCTTGTACTTTATGTTGTCAAGTGAGAGATAATGTTAACAAGAGGAACAAAATCCTTTAATATGATAATACGAATCTATCATTTTAAGTACTTTACTTTTTAATAAAGGGTAATGCAAAATTCATGCTCAAAATGATCTTTCTGTATATCTCATGGATTTCTGTCATGTTTTATGCAAACATTATAGGGCAGTGGATGGCTCACAGAAGTTGATTTTTTTAGAGAAATTTTCATTAGCTAGTTAGGAACAATCTCTTAGCAGTGTATGGTGGCACATGCTTTTAATATTAATACCCAGCATGTAGATGGAGGACTTATGTGAGTGCCTGGCCAGCCATGGCATTGTAGTGAAACTTTATCTAAAACTGAAAAAAATGGCACTTGGGAGGCAGAGACAGGTGGATCTTTGTGAATTTGAAGCCAGCCTGATCTAGAAAGCGAGTTCTGGACAGCCAAGGCTACACAGGGACACCTTGTCTTGAAAAACCAAAAAAATAAAAAGTAAAATAAAATAAAAAATTTAAAGGATACTATGCCTTCATTTCTTTAAAATGAATTCCTAGTTCATCTTCAGGTTGTTTTACATACATCTCCCCTTTGGAGGAATTCTCCATAAGGTGATTTTAAAAAAATCAAGATTTCTTCCATTGTCAGAGTTTCACAGCTTGGAATCCTTTGCTCCCAATATCTGCATAGATGTGGAATATAGTAAAAAGAAATCTGTATGCCAGCCTCAGAAAAAATGCTGATGTTAGTTCTGTGCACTGTTTTGTCTATAAATATGGTATGTCTGTGCTCTCACCATCAAGGTGTCTTGCAAGTATGGATTTTGTTACCCATTTTTATATTTTTTTTGTTTTTAAACATACATTTATATTATTACACACACACACACACACACACACACACACACACACACATATATATGTATATACAATGAACTACCTATAGCAAGAAGAACCATAACACAATCAGGAATTATATAAAAGTTACATTCTTAGTGTTTTGGCTATTTGTATTTGACCGCCTTGAAGAAAACATCTTTCCTATCATTGTGCTTCTAAAATTCTGAATATAAATCAATCTCCATCGCTTCTTGTCATAATCAACTTGAAACATTTATCTAGACCTAAAAACATCTTAAACCCTAAACTGCTAAGCTTCATTGTAAAACTTCTTACCTGGTCTTCAACTCCATCAGAGACTTGAGAAGGAATAAACTTGGTTACCTGAGTATGATGGGAATGCAGGTTAATAGCTTTCCAAATGAGAAGATGATAGAGACAGTTTTCTACCTGGATAATCACACAAAACTCTCTATAATGTTGGAGCTTCTTCTTCAGCCTTCTGGCCCAATGTATCTGAGAGAAATATTTGAGAAGCATGAATTATTGAGGACTTGCTTACCCTGTTTTGGCAGAATTTGGCCTTCGACTATGCCTGCATCCAAGCTTGCCCCTTTTTAGGCAGAATTCTGTCTGTGTAATAAATGAGGACATTTTGCCCAGTGGCTTGTTTGCCACATTTGAAGCCATCTCTGTAAGGAGGTTCTTTTATGCTCATCATCCTCTTTGAGGTAGGCTGGGTGTTGCTGGGAGTTAGCCTGTCTCATTGTCAGTGAATCTTTAAAATAATAAGAACACTTTTAAATGCGATATTCTGCATGTCTTTGAGATTTTTGAAAACCTTATCTAACTAACCTACTTTATCTTTCTATAGAATCATAGCTATCTGCCACACCTAAGATGTATATTCTTGTGATAAGACTAGAGCAACAATTGACATGACCATGATCTGATCAGCTAATAATCAACTTATATAACTTATTTATCCTGAACAGCCTGCAATAGCACCTTCAAAGTATTGGAAGTAAACCTTGTATTGTAATTGAGTTATATAGGTACAATATCTCATATTAGAGTATATATATGTGTGTGTGTGTGTGTGTGTGTGTGTGTGTGTGTGTGTGTGTGTGTGTAGAATAAGCTTACGTTTGAATTCTATATTACTGTATTTAGAATTAAACTTATTTTTCATCTATATACAAAATTCTATACCAGAGACTTAAAAATAACCTTTGAGTGACAATTGAGGCTTTAAGTTGAGGAGTAGATTCACTAATCTACTTTTTGTTCTATCATCCTTTTATATTTCTATATTCTCCCTTCTTTCTTTTCAACCCCTATCCCTAAACCTAAGAAATTAATAAAAGGGAAAAGAGAGACATCACTTACTTGAACCTGTTTTCTTTCTAAATAAGACCAATAGTATTGGTAACCTACTCACATTAATAATAACTCTCTATACCCCAAGAAAGTTACCAAAACCCTACCTGAACCCCTTTGAAGAAAATGGGGCATCTTTCTCTTAAGGTTTCTTCTAGCTGATTAGGGGTGAATACTACCTAGAAAGCAGGCAAATCAAATAAGGGAAATGGTTAAACAAGGTAGGAATTGCATTTGTAGTCCAGTTTCTAACTGTTGAGAAATTCCAGGCTTAATTAGAGTCCTGTGTGGGACAGTCTGAACTTCTGGACCAAATGGAATTGGAAGCTTTCTTTGAAAACATCCTTGGATTAAAGTTTACCGCCTGAATTGTCCTTGGTTGGTGCCTTAGTTTGAGCAGGACCTCTGGGCCCAAATCTGCCTATTATAATGTTCTACTTGTAGGTTTCTAGGACCCTCTGGATCCTTCTACTTTGCTATTCTCCCATCTTTCTCTCATCTAGAGTCCCAATAGGATGTCCTCCCCTCTGTCCCAGTTTCCTGGTGAGTGAAGGCTTAGGTAATCCCTCTCAAGATCAATCATAGGGAAGGGGAATAAAGGGAAAATGGGAGGGAGGGAAGAATGGGAGGATACAAGGGAAGGGATAACCATTGAGATGTAACAAGAATAAATTAATAAAAAAAAAAGAAAAAGAAAACATCCTTGGAGCTATCTTGTTCTGATGTAGAACAGCAATTGAAGCACTTGGTGCTGGAACAAGAAAGATACAGGATGCCAGTGTCCAACATGCTGAGAGGAATGCATCCTCTCATGTCTGACCCAATGTCAGTATCTGGTTGTTTTGTTCTGAAAGCACATTATTTCTCACAAGTATTATACAGACCTAAAATTATAAGTGCATAAAGTGTGCATGATGCACAAAACAATTAAGGCTGATTTCCTGCTCTTTGTCCTAGCAGACAAAAAGATATCTGTAAATATTCATTTATGCCATAAGAAGAATGCCACCTGATAATAATTCATAGAGGTTCTGTAGCCAACAAGAAGCATTGTTTATGCCTAGACATTCATGTTTCAGCCAGTCTCAGAGCTATTCCCACATAGTGGGATTAGCAATATAAGTTACCTCCTTGTTCTGCAGTTAAATTCTTCACATCCTGATTGTATCCCCTTCCCACATTCTTTTTTTAAAATTAATTAGTTTTTTTATTTTACACCCTGACTGCAGCTTCCTCTCCCACTTCTCCTTTCATTCCTTCCAATTCTCTCAACCTGCATACCTACTCCTTTTCAGTTTCTCTTCAGAAAAGGGGAGGGTTCTCATGGGTATCACCTCACCTTGGCATATCTAGTTGCAGTAGGAGTAGACACATCTTCACCTATTGAGGCTAGAAGAGGCAGCCCACTAGGAGGAGAGGGTTGCAAATTGCGGCATCAGAGTCAGACAGAGCTTCTCCTCCCTCTTTTAGGTGTCCCACATGAATACCAAGCTGCACAGCTGTCACATCCATGTGAGGGCCTACGTCTGTCCCATGCATGCTCTCTGGTTGGTGGTTCAGTTTTTGTGAGCCCATATGGGACCATGTTAGTTGATTGTGTGTGTGTGTGTGTGTGTGTGTGTGTGTGTGTGTGTGTGTGTGTGTGTGTGTGTTTTGTGGTTTCCTTGACCTCTCTGTATCCTTCAATTTTTCCTTTCCCTCTTTCTCAGGATTCCTGAAACTCTGACTAATATTTGGCTGTGGGTCCCTACATCTGTTTTCAGTTGCTGCATGAAACCTCTCTGATGAAGTTTTCGCTAGGCTTCTATCTATGAGTAAATCATAATATCATTAGCAGTCTTAGAGGTGGGCTCCCCTTCTTGGCACGGGTCTTAAGTTCAATGAGTCATTGGTTGGTCACTCCCTAAATTTCTGCTCCAACTTTACCCAAGAACATCTTATAGGCAGCATAAATGGTAGGGTAAGGGTTTTGTAGTTGGTTTGGAGTCCCAACCCCTCCATTGGAAGATGATCAGTAAAGGATCCAAACCCCCTATTGCTAGGAGTGTTAGCTATGGTCACCCTCATAGATTTTAAGGAGTTTCAATTGCCAAAGCTATCTAGCTTATCCCAGAAATTCTCACCCACACCCCTATTCCTGTAGTCTCTCCTAGCACTCATTTCCTCCATGCCCCCCCACACTGGTTCACTCTTGTTCCCATCCCCATCCTGGTCCAGGTCCCTCCCCCTGTCCTCTTATAATATCTATTCTATTTCTTTTTGTCAGTGAGGTTCGATTCACATGTTCCACACTGAGCACTCCTTGTTAGTTAGCTTCTTTGGGTCTGTGGATTGTAGAATGCTTATCCTTTATGGCTAACATACACTTATAGTCACTACATACCATGTTTGTATTTCTGGGTTTGGGTTACTTCACTCAGGGTCATCTTTTCTAGTTCCATCTATTTTTTTTTATATTTGATGATGTTATTGTTTTAAATAGCTGAGAAATATACTATTGTGTATATGTGCTACATATTCTTCATTCATTCTTCAGTTGAGGAACATGCAGGTTGTTTCTGTTTTCTGGCTATTAGGAATAAAGCTTCTATGAACATAGTTGAGCCATAACACCCTTAATTTTCCTGATCTTGTCTATATTTCTTGACTCTTGGGGGATGGTAATGAGCTAGTAGGTATCTATCAAGTTCCATAAAAATACAAGGGAAAACATATCATCAATGAATATTTTCAGTTGGCTAATCATGTAAAATGTCTGTCAGTTGTCTAGATTATTCAACAGAAAAGATTGATAGGAGATAAAATGTAAATTTTAACTATCAGGCAAAAGAAACCAAAAGGACCTAAAACCTCCAGGTATGAGTTTAAATTAAGCTTGAATTCTATAAAGATGATTCTCTTAAAATACATTTTGATTTCCATAAATAAATTGATCCTTCTGTATTTCATGTTCTCAAATATAATTCATGTCACAGACTAAAGAAAATTAAATGACAAGTGAATTACTGTTGTATAAATTATCTTTGTATAAGATAGTAATAATTGAAAATTGACCATTTTATTTTATTTTATTTTATGTCTGCTTGTTTTAACAAAGATTTTTTTCTTTTCATTTTTATTGTGATGGAAAATGTTTTTTAAATTTTTTAATTTTATTTTATAATTTATTCTTATTACATCTCAATGGTTATCCCCTCCCTTGTAACCTCCCATTCCTCCCTCCCTCCCATTTTCCCCCTATTCCCCTCCCCTATGACTGTTCCTGAGGAGGATTACCTCCCCCTGTATATGCTCATAGGGTATCAAGTCTCTTCTTGGTAACCTGCTGTCCTTCCTCTGAGTGCCACCAGGTCTCCCCATCCAGGGGACATGGTCAAATGTGAGGCACCAGAGTACGTGTGAAAGTCATACCCCACTCTCCAATCAACTGTGGAGAATGTCCTGTCCATTGGCTAGATATGGGAAGGGGTTTGAAGTTTAAATATTTTTAACTGAAAATCTTTTTATTTCCTTTTTGTTTGTTTGTTTTACATTTTTATTGAGTTTAATTTTTGTTTTTGCTTTTTGCCATGTTTTATTGTACCTTACTTTGTCCTGCATGAGTGTTTTCTCTTCGAGACCTAATGTTTTCTAATGAGGAAACAGTGGGAGGAGTGGGAGTTTGGAGGAGTTGAGGGAGAGAAAGCTGTGGTCAAGGAGTATTGTACAACCATTTTCTTAACAGGTAAATATAAAACAATGACCAAAAATAAATAATAAGTGACAGGCTTAGCCCAGATTTAGTTGTTAACAAATATGAACAGGAATTTTGTTGTTGTTGTTGTTGTTTTAATTATGAGGCATCATAGTGCAAGAAAAACTGAAAGAGGAGGCAAATACAAGTGCAAGTTAGGATAGTATTCTATGAAGATGATTTTGGTAAATTATATTTTGATTTCCATTGATAAATGAATCCATCTGTATTCCATGTCCTCAAACATCTTTTGTTAATTTTCTCTTACTATAAGAATAAAGTGGATATAAATACAGCTAATATAGTTGGTGTTGTATTTCATATTACAAACCAAAGCCCATTAAAATAATCTTTTACATAGGTTCAATATTTTAAAACATGTTACAAAAATACTACAACCATTGACATAAATTAAATAATAATAACTATATATTAGCTAATATATTTTGCTAAATGAAAGTTTAGATTGGCAGTTTTATAATTATGGGTGATACAATGTTAATAAGAAATAAAAGTAAAAGCATTACAATTTTTCACATTTTATATTTGGTAAACACTATTTCAATGTGAGCCACATTTCCATAGCCATCTATGTGACAACCAATTATTTTGATACAATGTCTCACTATATAGCACAGGCTGACCTATAACTGTATACTTAGACCAATCTGTCCTCAAAGTCTTAGAAAGAAAAGAACCTGTCTCTTTTTCCTGAGGGCTAGGTGTACACCACCAGGATCAACAATTCTGAATGTTAAAAGTGAACATGATGTCGTTTGTCAGAACCTCTCTTTCTCTCCCTCTTCTTCCCCACTATCTTCTCACACTTTTCTCTCCTTAACTTTCAAACTTAATTATCTCCATTATCTAATAATATTGAAAGCAGTACCAAGTATTATTTCATTTTCAAAAATAACTATCTAGAGCAAATGATTTTACTTTGAAACTCTCAGAACCTGGGAGCTGGGAGTTGTGATAAACCTCATCCTTTGTTTTATTTTACATGTTTAAGAAATTTCGTCTTTATTCAAATTTCTTTGAGGTTGAAAAGGGCAAAGAAAAGAAAATTATCAAGTTTTCACAACAACAATCTATGTTGTAAAAATAAACAAACAACCCCCCCCCCAAAAACATACTGATTTAAATGTCTCAAATTGTTGCACTAAGAACAAAGCTCAAAAGGCTACAGGTTCCACCCTGCAAAAATGGGTCAAACTGACTTATGTCTAGTAGATCCGGGGACCTTTGGAAGTTGTGAATAAACAATTTACTTTTAGTAATTACTTCAGCAGTAGTGTAGGGCTCTTGTAGAATGTATTGGAAGCCAGAGAGTTAATAAATCCCAGAGATAAAGGGTTATCAAGTGTAGTGTGTTGTTTGGAAAATACAGTCACACAAGGCTTGTTTTAGGTCTTATAAAGTTAGTTCTTGACATAAATCTTAGAGCAAATTATTTTCTGATACATGTTTGATCTTATAAAAATGAATACATAGACCCACAGGCCTACAACATTCATGGGTACCTAATTCTGCCTGACAAAATGGCACTGGGAGGGCTCATCCTATTTTTCTGCCTTCAGAGACAAGACTTAATATCTACAGTCACCCAACTCATGATTATTCCTTCACTTATAAAAATGTTTAGAAATCAATAAGAAAAGTGGTATTTTGAGGTAATTGAGCTTATGTTTATACTGGAAATGTTCATATTCCTCGTGCTTTCCCAAACCGCTGGATTGAAACAAAAAATAGAGTGAGCTAGCAACATTATTGCTGAAATATAAATTATGATTAAATTTAAGTTTCAGTGTAAATATTTAAACAAATTAGTTTTACCTAAAAAAGGTTTGTCACATTGCTATTATTTTTAATTTCTCTCTTATTCTATCCTTACAAACTTAGAATACCATGAATTAGAATGTAAGTGAACATAATTTTAGAAACTTTAGGAATGAAGTCATTGAACATTTTTAGTCATCTTTAACATACATAGCTAGTAATTTCAAGTATATAAAGTATTCATTTTTGCCATGGACTGTCTCAGTCAGGTATAGGTCCTTGGGAATAGGGGTTCTCAAAGTGTCGGTGGACAAAGATAGGCGAGTGACAAACAGAGACAAACCCAGAGTAAATGTTTGAATCTGAGTGTATTTTGCAGACAAGCAAGCTAGGTTTTTATACACACTTTTGAAATGGGGTTGTGTTTTTCCTGGTTACATTTTTTCAAACAATTCAAAATAGAAGATGCACAGTAATAATGTTGTCATAAATCTTCAATCATCATTCTTAAGTCACTAGTTTGGTATCTTTACGCATGTGCCCTCTTTATCAAAGGTCAATGTTCTCTCATTAAGCCCAACATCTGTGAGTCAATAAAGTTTTTTCTTAACTCTTCCATCACTATCTGGGGCTTTCTTAAACACTTTATTTGTAAGTCATAATATAAAATATGATTAATTTTTAGCAATTGTTTTTATTAATATGTTGAATGGAACTTGGTGGTAAAACCACCTGAATGACCCTTGCCTGCTGTCCCAAGTTAGGATGTCTTCTAACAACACAGTTATGTTTGAAAAGTTATGATAAGAAAGTGAAAACAAAGGCAGACTATTCCAAAACAAATGAACAAAAGGAAAAACAATCAGTTACTCCTGGCAGGAACATCAGACTCATTCCAGGAGGCTCTCTCTGGGTGAGGGTTGTTGCGTCGGGTCCTGCAGTATCATTTGTCACACAGACTCCACTGGAGGGGTAGTGGCACGTTATATAATTCTAGTGATATTTGTGGGTAACTGTGGGAAAAAAATCTGTCTTGTATAGTAAATTCTCATTGCTTTCTCCTCAACACAAAATTTATGAGAACTCATATTTCTTGTTTTTTAATTTCCATTTGTTTTAGTTTGTTCACTTTATATTCTGATTCTAGCCCCCTCCATCACTACCTCCCAATCCCACCCACCCTTTCTCATACCCTCTCCCTCTCTCCTCTAATCCTCAGAAAGGGGAGCACTCCTCCTCTAACACCTGACCTCAGCCTATCAAGTCTCATCTGTACTACCTGTATCCTCTTCCTCTGTGGCCTGGAAAGGCCACCTCACCAGGGGATGTGATCCACATGGGGGGCTGGGAGAGTCCATGTAAGGAATAGTCTCTACTCCCCATATTGTGGGACCTACAAGGAGACTGTGCTACCTATCTACTACATCTAAGCAGACAGTCTAGGCTAGGTCCACATCATACATAGTCCATGATTGGTGTATCAGTCTCTGTATTATAGTGTAGTTATCCGGTATTATGTGGCTGATATCAACTTATGAGTGGGTATAAACCATGTGTGTCTTTCTGGGTCTGGGTTACCTCACTCAGGATGATCTTTTCTAGTTCCATTTAAAGATAAATTTTAAGATATCCTTGCTTTAATGGCTGAGTAGTATTCCATTGTGTAAATGTATCACAGTTTCTTTATCCATTCTTCAGTTGAGGGACATCTAGGTTGCTTCCAGATTCTGGCTATTATGAATAAATCTACCATGAATATAGTTGAGCAAATGTCCTTATTGTATGGTGGAGCATCTTTTTGATATATGCCCAAGAGTGATATAAATGCCATATAGATGCCACAAAATTTGAAAATCTAAAGGAAATGGAAATTTTTTTGAAAGCTACCAAGAACCAAAATTGAGTCGATAATAGGTAAGCCATTAAATAATCCTATATCTCCTAAGGAAATAGAAGCAGTCATCAGAAGTCTCCGAATTAATAATAATTTTTTAAAAGGCCAGCGCTAGATGGATTCAGCACAGAATTCTACCACAACTTCAAGGAAGAGCTAAAACCAGTTCTATCTAAACTATTCCTCTAAATAGAAGCAGAAGGAACATTACCAAACTCATTCCATGAGGCCACAGTCACCTTGATATCTAAACCTTACAAAAAACTAACAAAGAAAAAAATTTCAGACCAATGTCCCTTATGCAAAATATACAAAAATATTCGATAAAACATTTTCAAACAGAATCCAAAAACACATCAAAAATATCATTCCCTATGACCAAGAAGGCTTCATCTAAGATACGCAGGGGTTGTTCAATATATGGAAATCTATCAATGTAATCCACCATATAAACAAAGTGAAAGAAAAAAAAACACACGATCACTCCTGAATCCTTACATTTAAGATGAGAGAGTAGATAAGGAACGCTATGCTAGTGTCAATGCTGTGGATAATATTATTTGAACTTTCAAACGGGAAGAAGAAAGTTAAATAGTAGACGTAAAAAGCGAAATAACACTTTTGTTGAGGATTTAATTTACTCTATATTCCCCCCAAAAAAACACATTTAAAAGCATATATTTCATGATGTTTAAATGTAAAAGCCAGAGCATAAAAAAACTGATTGCAAATAGTTAAGGGTATGGAAGTAGGAAGAAGTTGCCTCAAGAATATCAAGTTTCAGTAGTAATGTTAAATAGTTGTAGACATCTATCTATATTACAAGTGTTCAATAGGTTTTAATTGTTTTTCTCACATCAGATATTGCATAATGTAAATACATATCAAATAATTACAGTAGTATCATCATATAGAGTATTTTTAATAGGCATTTAAAAATTTTAAGTCAAAGTTAATGATTAAAGTGATCAAAATTTACTTCATTTTTCTAAATTAGTAATGAATTTCATCTACATATTTTTCACAACGTATGAAAGGTCTGTTGGATGAATGTTAGAATTTAACATCAGTAAACATGCTTTCTAGTCATCCTTCTCATAAAAGTGATAAAGTCATTTACGTCTTCATATATTTAGGTTCCAAGGAATAAAAAATCAGCACTGCATTAAAAAGTAAGTTTAACACTAGTCTTCTGATCTAGAGGCTGATTTTGATTTACACAAATCCATATTATTGAATTGTATTCACTTATGAATCTTTTATTCTTTGAATATTATATTTAACATATATGTGTAAATATAATTTGTATCAACAGCTAAAAAAAACAGAATTTCAATACAGTGCTTAGGGGTGATTGACAAAATGAGGCTATCTGTATTATTTGCAAATAAATACCTCACATTACAAACTGTTAGCTAATACAAAAACATTTTCATGAAAGCTTATATATGATTACCCATTTTCAATGGAAAATTCTCCTTCAATAATGGGATAAAAACAAGAAAGCTTTTTTTTTTATGTCATGTAGGGTGCATATTTATCTATTTATTGGCATCAGACTAGTTCCAAAATCAAAATTTCCTTCAGGTATCTTTGTCATGGCACAATTTCAGAAGCATGCCCTTGTGCATAAAAAATTACAGGATAAGGATGCAATTAAGACAACCAAACTCATCTTCTAATGGCTTAAACTCCTTATTTGATGAGTGATACTTCATCTCTTACCACAGCTAGCCCTCTTAATAGTGTCCGGTTACTCCTCTGAAACCATGACATTTGGATGCTACATTTCTTTTAGATATAATCTAAGTATGTAGCCCTTGTAAATTATAATTTAAAACACACCACCATTTTGACTCAGGCAGACACATACTAGGATAAGAAATGTGTGCCGATGTGCTTGGATTTACCGAAGAGCCATTCTATTCAAGGATTGAACAGAGAACTGGCAGCCATTTAAAAATAATTTTATAAGATTAATGATGCCTAAACTCTCACACATGAAATTTGCATAAATTAAACAGTATATTAGGACACTGTAAGTTTTGAGAAAGTTTGCTTCATTTTTAGTAACAGAGGTAAAGAGTAACTCTAGGAAATGATATGTATTAAATCTCAACTGAAATTGCATTTAACAGAAAAATTTAACAATATCTTGTCAAAACTTCTCATAAATACAATAATCAAACCAAACTTTCTTAAATAGATCTAACAGTGTCTCAGACACGGTCAAGTTTTTTATCACCCTATCATCATTAGCAGAGATACTAAGCATTAGCCCTTTTCCTGCACAAAGAAAGTTAATGGTTTCATTAACGTTACCATAAAATAGCACAATACTGGATTATGGTCTTTCCAATACATGTTCTGCCAGAATATCAGTGGGCTTCAAATGAGAACCAGATTGAAAATCTTACTACTTCCCCAGTGATAATTCACCTATCACGAATATACTCAAAAGTCTCTCTCCTACTCTCTCTCTCTCTTGATTGTGACTGTTCATAGCAGCTCTGTTCTCATTAGGAAATGACAACAGCCTAATTTTCTATCAACTGATCAAAGGATAATGAAAATGTGGTACATGCTATTTTCAATAATACAATTATGAAATTCACAAGATTATGGATAGGTCAGGAAATAATTATGTGAGTGAGGTAATTCACACTCAAAGAGGTAAATGTCATGTTTTCTTTCATTTGTGGATGTTATCTTTGCATCTGAAGATCTTCATTTCAATTGGAAAATCCACATAGCCAGGAGACTGGTAAGGGGCTGTGGTTGTTGGCCTGTCAAAGGACAGGAGGCAAAATACAGAGTTATAAAAGGGAAATGGATACCTGGAGCAGTAAGAGTTAAATGGTTTGGAATTAGGAGATCCAGTAGAAGAAATACAGAGAGACATAATTAATATTGAGGGGCTTTTTAATATGTCATATGACAACCAATTCCTATAGAAACTTCTTAAAATACATACATATACATATATGAAAATTATATAAATATAGCTACACTTTAATGGGCTCACAATTCCCTGCTAGATATCTCATTGCTGATGATAGCAAATAAGCAAGCATCAGGAATATGTTAACTCTTTGAAAGATTTCTTCAGCAGAACACTCAAGGACTCAAAAATGTACATATTTTAAGTATCAACACAGCGACTAGAGTGATTGAAAATATGTCAGGTAATGTTCTGGTTTTTTCACAGTAAACTAAAATATATTTTCCATGTCATGTGAGTGTTTGATACATATTTTCATGTTTGATTATGTATATATATATATATATATATATATATATATATATGTGTGTGTGTGTGTGTGTGTGTGTGTGTGTGTGTACATATATTTTCATTTACATAAATCCAAATAAGTCCAGAAAGAAAATACAAAATAAAATGTTATAGTAAGTCATAGCAGCAAAGGCATTATTGTTGAATTTCTTTACTAGTAACACTCAGAATAAAATAAAATAAATATTCATTATCCTTCCTGAAATAAAAAAAATATCATATCTTTTTATTCAAAAAGAAAAAAGGAAGAAAAATAAAGAAAGAAAAAAGAAAGAAAGAAAAGAAAAGAAAAGGTATTTTTAGTCATTTCATTGCTATATTTTTCTAGTAGAAGAATAGACTTTAATTTTCTCTAGGACTATGGCCTGTCTAGTCTTAGGTTCTGGGACACATAAAACATTGTAAGGCATGTGTTCCATCTCTAGGAATGGACCTGAAATCCAAACAGAGAGTAGTTGGTTACTACCAAAATTTTGGGGGCATTATTGTACAATTGTATTATGCAGACAATCTTAAATAATCAAAGAAATGCTGGAGATATCAGCATCATCAATTTTGAGTTATACTAAGAGCTATCATAATAGAAGCAGCATTGTAATTGATATAGAAACAGAAATGTTGGTCTAGGGAATGAAATTGAAGACACAGACATAAATCCAAATACCTATGGATGTATGATATTGACAAAGAAGTACAGATTACTCCCTAGTAAAAGAGACATTATCTTCAGCAAACGGTACTGATCAAATTGGATGATAGTATGCAAATAGATCCGTACATATCACCCTATACAAAGCTCAGCTCCATAAGATAGAAGATAAAATAGCAATACTCTTAAAAATGAAAACGGGACTACAAATTAAGTTTTAATAACTGCACTATATCAAAAAATACACATTTTTACATTTTTATCTTATTAGTACACTAGAAAAAGTATGAGCCAGGACCTTTTCACTTTCTTAAATTCAAAAGCCAGACAAAGCCATAAATTTCAATAAATCAAGATCTTTCTTTATTGGAGTCAAGACTATTTTTATATCCTTTCAGAAGGGATTTAATAGTAGTGAGTCATAGAAGCTGGCACTAAAGACAATGGACCAGCTACCTGCATCATGCTCATGAGCAATTTGACTCAGTGTTTGAATTTTTTATATCTTTAAAAATGGAAACAGTCTATTTGTTGCCATCCTTTCAGTTATAGAAAAGCCACTAGGGAAAGGTTTTCATGATAGGTAGCTTCCCTAACTCACACAGAGAGAGTCCAGGAACACTTTGTAAACCTGCCCAGCTCACTCTGCTCTAGCTTTGTTTCTTTATTCCCTGACTGACTGATTCTTCATTTGCTGGCAATGTACACACAAGCTAGTTCCCCTTGTTAAAAGAAGTCACCTGCCAGAGCTTTTGTCCCGTGTTGTATGCAGGATAAAAAATTAAAACACAGTGTGTTCTCTATAAGATTAAGAGTCTTTTTCTAAGAAAGCTCTAGCCAGATTGTCCCTAATGATTATGAAGTAGATGTGTGTTATTCTGTGAGCAGTCCAGAAACAATTATTTTCATGAATGAGAATTCCAATAGACTCACTGTACTTGTCTCTGTATCCCAAGCAACCAATAGGAAACTAAATACCAACTGAAACATGTATGTATAACAAAAGATCATCCCCTTGTTTTATGCTTAGGTAAATAACACTTGTCATTGTCAAGTATCATGCATATCACAAAAGGAAATGTATGCACACTCTGTATAGCAAGAAATGGGACTCAAAATTATGGTGGTGTTTGAACACTGTTCCTTATCTGCAATTCTATCATCAATTTGTTTAAAAACCTTTATATCTTTTAGTTGTATTCATCTCCTTAACAATAGGCTGTTAGAACAAACTTATTTTGAGATCAGTGACTTAGACAAAGGCAAAGTTCATTGGGCTCTTAAAATAGGTCCTGGACTTTTTCTTTCTTTATAATTCTGTTCATGATATTTTCTCACTGAAGTTTAGTGAAGTGAATTGGAGATCTTTTTTTATTTTTTATTTTTTCATTTTTTGACACAGTGTTTCTCTGTGTAACAGCTCTGGATGTCCTGGAACTTGATCGGTAGTCCAGGCTGGCCTTGAACTCATGGAGATCCACCTGCCTCTGCCTCCCAAGCTCTGTGATTAAAGGCATGAGCCACCACTAGCTGGCTTGGAGATAATTCTTGAAACTATAGTATTTGTTGCTTCTAATTTGACTATAATTCAACCTATCAATTGTTTCTTTTTTTCTTACTTAGCAAATCTGTTACTTATGCTACAATGGTTTGCACAACCAATCAAATCTAAATCCAATACATCTTCTGTGGAATTAGAGATAGATTTTGTCATATCTTTTTAAAGGACCAAACCCCCGCTTCAGTGGAAGATCCACAAAACAGGACCGTATTGGAAGCACTAAAAGGACTCAGTGGCTGTTCTTTTAAACAGTGTAATTAGTGTTTGTGTGTGCTTACCTTCATAAAAGAAACATTAAGAAAGCTTAAATCACACATCAAACCCCAAACATTAATAGTAGGAGACATCAACGCCCCTCTCTCATCAAGTCATTGAGACAGAAACTAAACAGAGAAATAATGAAACTAACTCATATGATGAATCAAGACCAAATGAACAATCTACCTATAACCCCAAAAGAAATAGAAATAGTCATTAAAGTCTCCCAATCAAAAAGAGCCCAAGGCCAGATGGCCAGATGGTTTAGAACTGAGTTATACCAGATTTTCGAAGGAGAGCTAATATTGATACTCCTCACACCATTCTATTAAACAAAGTAACAAAACAAACAAACAAACCAACAAAAACAAGTAGGGATTCAGAGATGTGTCAACATACCAAAATCCCATCAATGATTTCCACCATAAAAATAAACTGAAAGAGAAAAACCGCATGATCATCTTATTAAATCCTGAAAAAGCCTTTGAAAAAAACCCATCACCGCTACATGGAGAGACCAGGTTTACAAGTGCACATAACTAAACACAAAGGCAATATAACACAATCCAATAGCCAATATCAAGTTACATGGAGAAAAACTTAAAGCAATTCCACTAAAACCAAATACAAAGTGGAATCTTTTTTTAACATATATATTTATTTTATTACACATGAATAAAACAATCTATATACAACAGGGAGAACCATGAGACAATCATGAGTTATATAAATGTTACATTCATAGTGATATGGCTATTTGTATTTGTCAAACTTGAAATAAACGTCTTTCCTATCGTGTTGGGTCTAAATTTCTGAGTGCAGTTCAATATCTATCATATCTCATCTCTCTTAACTTAAATCATGTATCTTGATCTAAAAAGATCTTAACCCCCAACCACTAAACTTGATTGTAAAACTAAACTATCTGGTCTTGAATTTTTAAACTCTATGTCCCTAACGACAAAAAAAAATTAATGATATGTATTCTTCATGTAATTATGGAGACTTGTAATGATGAAGACAATGGCTAAAAATTTATGAAACAGCCTTTTTAAACAAAGCAGGTGACAACCTACCTAAATAACTGAAATGGAATTAAAATCAACATCATGCAGTCGAAGGAAAGACTTTCACACTGCAGATTTTGTTTTGTATAAAAATTTTCAGGCATTTGGACCAATTTCCCTTCTAAAAGCAAACAAAATGCTGTGACCAGCGTGGTGAAAGAATGTTGCATTCTCTAACTTGTGTTTAACTACAATAAAATCTACTGAGTTTATTGAACTTTTTGTATGTGTCTATTTCCAGAGCTGCCTTCTTGGAATTAGTCTGTGGAAACTCCTTACAGCCATTTGTCATCCTCTTCAGGGATAGGACCATGTGAGATTTCCCATGGCCACACTGGCATAGGAATTGATATTGTCATTATATCAATTTTGTTTAGACAACTGCCTGCTAACTTTGAAGGATTCATTTTCCATGTCTAGGGGACACTATCTATCAGCCTGTGTCTAGGACCTGTGGTTCTTACAATCTTTTCACCACCTCGTCCTGACTGTATACATACATGCATGCATGTAGATACATGCATTCTATGTATCCATATGTAAAATCAATAAGGAAGAGATCAGGAATTTTGAGAGAAGGAGGAAAATGAACGAGTTGAAGGAGAAAGGAAAGGATGTGAGTGGATGTAGATAGATTAGTCTTGTATGAAGTTAACAAAAAAGGATTATTAAAGAGATAAAAAAATAGGCCTGGAGAAATGTATCAACTGTTTAGAAGAGCAATGAATGATTTTGAAGAAAAGCTGGGTTTCATCCAACACACCTAAACAGTAGTTTGCAACCACTTGTATCTCCATTCCCAGTAGATCTGATATTCTTTTGCATTGTGCACAATGCATGCACTTTGTGCACAGATATACATGTACATAAATGACCAGTATATATATATATATTTATATTTTGATAGAGCCTTTATGAACATGGTTTCTCCTTTCCTTGCTGAGCTTGCATCTCTATTCCTCATACGTAAAATTTATTTCATCTTATGTTTTATGTGTGCTTTGCATGCCTAAATACATGCAAATCACATACATTCCTAGTGTTCACAGGGAGACCATCTGGTCACCAGGATCTGTGAGTCTCTATCTATGTACTGAAATCTGAACTGGGGTCCTCTGTAAGAGTAGCATGTGTTTTTATTTATTTTTTATTACTAATTTATTCTTGTTACATCTCAATGGTTATCCCATCCCTTGTATCCTCCCATTCTTTCCTCCCTCCCATTTTCCCCTTATTCCCCTACCTAGCATGTGTTTTTATCCAGCTTTGCCATCCCTCCTATGCAGTCTTCTGAAATTTTTCTAAATAAACACAGCTCATTTAGATCTGATAGTATGGGCATCGGCTGAGCGACATGTATAAAGGATACATAGCCTCTCAGGGCTTCCATTCCCTTAAGGCAATACATTGTTTCTCCCCAGGCAGCACTTAATTGTCAATATCTCATCTATAATTTTGAGCAACTTTGTTCCTACCAACAAAAAGTCTCATGAACTATATTCAGAAGAAAAGTTTTATTGCACCACTTTTCAAAGATATTCTCTCATGTGCAGAGTTGTATTTTTGGCATTTCGCAGCCTTTAAATCAAAACCCTTGAGGGACTCCTGGCATCCTGGCCCAGGGTAGTCATTTGGCATGTTGTGAGGTTCCCTGAAGGGGTATTTTCTCTTAAGCTCTGCACTGGCAGTTTGCTGTGTCATCAATCTTGTTCAGCTGCACAGCAGGACAATTTATCTAGGCAACACTACATAAAGGATAGCAAAAGGTTATTGTTAGGTTATGAAGTTTTCTGACTACGACAATATGGCAAGGCTTAGATGAGCGTAATGCACACTTAAACTAGATTTCCTGTGCAATGTTCTCTTCTGCGTCTCTATATCAGAGAATTTTGACGCCTGAGTTTGTAACTCTCTCCTCTGAAGGACACAATCTGAAGCATAACTGGTCTGGATGTAAGTGTTTTTATAGGCTCCAAACATAATTATACTGCAGTGTGCATTGCAAGGACAAGTTAATGCCAACACTCATGCCAAACGTAGAAGAATAGTGCCGCATTATTCTTAGAAGTAAGTACCTAGCACAAGTCAGTCCAATTGAAATTTGATATATTGGACATTCTTCCCACAGCATAGAAAATGAATTTTAAAGGGATTGCGTAACTCAATATTTGTGTGTAAATGGAAATTTTTTAAAAAGGTACTTGTGTTTCCTTGATGACCCAGAAGCTAAAATCATTTCTTTCCAAGCTAGACAAACAGTTTAAAGCACATTTTTTAGAGAAATATGAAGACCCATTCTGAGATAATTTTCTACCTCCACATGCACTCTTTGATATGTGTGCATCAGTATTCATGACCACTCCTCTCCCTTACTCTCTCTTTCTCTTTCTTTCTCATCTTTCTTTCTCCCCACTCTCTTCCCTTTTCTCTATCTCTTCCAAAGTATCCACATAATGAATAAAAATGAATCAATATATGAAAGCATTAAATCATACCAATGATCTCATTCCGTATTATTCTTACTATCTCATAAGACATCTGGGAAGTGTTCATAATTACAAAATAAATATATATCATATATTTATTAAGCCCTTGATGCTTCTATCTTACCATAGGCTTTTACCATAGGCAAACATTATAGATTCCTCTTAAAATGTATGTCTCTTTCAAAAAGTAAGTATGAGACAGAAATGGAAACTTGAGAGGTTTACTAAAATAAATAGGCCTTAATTTGCTCACAATGTCAGTTTTACTCTTCTGTCTTTATGCATGATATTTATTGTGCTTAAGTTTATAACTTAGTTTTTTCATTCCTTTTGCAATATATTTTAAAAAATCATTATCTAATGCCAACTGATAACATTTTATTCCAAATTGAAGACTGAAGCAATAATTGAGTGCTTTATCTCATGACATTTGTATTAATTTTGGTGTATAATTTATCTTAATCTCAAATACTCAGAAACATGCTCCTAAAAATTTGTGTCATAATTTCCTTTTCTAGTTTGTAATTAGATTATTTAGTGAAGGGAATATCTTTTCTTGGAAAAAATATGTAGTAAGTTCAGAACTATACCAACTCACACAAAAGGAAAATGCTTTAGTAAATTTAGACATTCAAGAACAAATGATGTATATTTATTAACATTTGTATGGTATTCAATATTTATTCACAAATAAACATACTATCTCTTATAACAGGGGCTATTTTTGATCCTTGTTCTTTTTTACTTTTCGATTGAAACACAGACACACACAGAACACACACACACACACACACACACACACACACACACACACACACACACACACACAGAGAGAGAGAGAGAGAGAGAGAGAGAGAGAGAGAGAGAGAGAGAGAGAGAGAGAATATGCACTTTGCATGTATGTGTGCAAATATGTGTCCATTCTTATGGAAATTATAGGCTGATATTTATTGTCTTTCTTATATCTCTGTCCTTTTTCTTTTAGAGACAGAGTTTCTCTTGTTGAACCTGGAGCTTAGTAACATGGCTAGGCCAGATCCAGCCAGATCCAGGAATCTGCCTCCCTCTGCTACCATAGCAATGTGACTAGAAAAGACAAGAGTCCACATGAGTGCAGGAACTCAAGCATCTTTATGACTGCTTAGCAAGGCACTTTGCCAACCATACATAGGCTTTATTATCTGCATCTGTTGTTTGTACAACATAATGATTTCCATTATATTTAATTGCATTTATACAATATATTTGTGCTTCGATCATGTTGATTCCTCCCTCTTTCTTCTTTTTCTCACCTTCTCCATAGACTGCTTATTTCTTCCCAGAGGGAAAAGAAACAAAAAGCATTAGATCTCTTATCTGAATAAGTGGTATGTGTTTATAAGTCTAGCACAGCATGGGATGAATCAAGAAGATCATGAATTCAAGAACAGAATCAGAAACATGGGGAAACCTTTCTCAGAGCAAACAAACAAATGAATAAAAAATAAAACACAGATGTACACAAAAATAAAAACAAAATAAAACAAAAGACAAGCACTGTTTAAAAAATGATGCCTTTATTATTTTAATTTTTCTAGTGAAAAAGTGAAACCTAAAAAAATTAACATAAAAATCTTGTGGAGACTAGAGGGATGGCTCAGTGGTTAATTTCATTTGCTGATCATTCAGAGGGTCTGAAGTTTTTCTAAGCACCTACTTTGTGGGTTATATCTACTTGAAACTCTACTTAGTTCAAAGGAATATATGATGCCTTCTTCCAGACTTTTAATGAACTACGTTTGCACATGCACACATACATGAAGAAAGTACTCTACGTGTTATACAAATTAAAATAAAGATTTTATTTTATTTTTTAATTTGTTCATTTTTACATCCCAATGGTAGCCCCTTCCTTCATCGCCTCCCAATACCACCCTCACTCCCTCCCCTCCCTCACCCCTTCCCTTAGTCGTCATAGAGAGAGAGCCCTTCTCCCTTATCTTCTGACTTCAGCCTATCAAGTCTCATCTGGACTGCCTGCATCCTCTTCCTCTGTGACATGGCAAGGCGGCCCTATCAGTGGGAGGTGATTCCAGAGTGGGCACCGGAATCCATATCAGAGGTAAACCTTACTCCCCATATTATGGAACCCACAAGGAGACTGGCTGCCTGTCTACTATATCTGAGCAGAGGATCAGGATCCACACCATGCATGGGCCTTGGTTAGTGCCTCAGTCCCTGCACCAGCTCTCCCTGCCCCAACCCACAGATTTGTTGGCTCTATTGGTCTCCTTGTGGAGCTCCTGTCTTCTCCAGGTCCTTGTACCCTCAACTCTTTGATAAGACTCCCTGAGCTCCACCCAGAAGTTTGGCTCTGTGTCTCAGCATCTGCTTGGATCCCTTCTAGAGACCGCTAGAGGACCTATATTGTAGGCTCCCATCCTCTTCCTTCTCTTCAGTTGCTTCCGGTGTCTATTCTGTTTGCCCTTCTGAATGAGAATTAGGCATTCTCCATAGGGTCTTCCTTGTTATATAGATTCTTTAGCCTTGTGTACTGTAGTATGGTTATCTTGGGTCTGAGACACTTTACTCAGGATTATCTATTCTTGTTCTATCCATTTAACTGCAAAATTCAAGATGTCCTTGTTTTTAATAGCTGAGTTATATTACATTGTATAAATGGACAACAGTTTCTTTATCCATTCTTTGGTTGAGACATACTAAGGTTGTTTCCAGATTCTGGCTATTATGAATAAAGCTGCTATGAACTTACTGAGCAAAAGTTCTTGTTATATGGTGGAGCATCTTTCAGTGTATTCCCAGAGAGGTATAGCTGGGTCTTAACATAGAACAATTCCCAATTTTCTGAGAAAGCTCCAGATTGATTTCCAAAGTGATTGTACAATTTGAACTCACACCAGCAATGCAAGAGTGTTACCCTTTCTCCAAATCTTAGCAAACGTGGAGTCACTTGAGTTTTTTTATCTTAGCCATTCTGAAGGGTATAAGTTGAATCTCAGAATTGTTTTGATTTGCATTTCCTGATGACTATGGAAATTAAGCATTTCTTTAAGTGTCTCTCAGCCAGTTCATATTCCTCTTTTGAGAATACTGTTTAGTTCTATACCCCATTTTTAAATTGGCTTATCTAGGTTGGTGGTGTTTAATTTCTTGAGTTATTTATTTATTTTAGCTATTGGTCCTCAGTTAGATGTAGGTTGTTGAAGATCTTTTCCAAATCTGTAGGTTATTGTTTTGTTCTTTTGGCAGTGCCTTTTGCTTTACAGATTTTCAGTTCATGAAGTCCTCTTTATCAACTGTTGATCTTAGAGCCTGATCTGTTAGTGTCATGTTCAGGAAGTTATGTCCTGTGTTAATGAGTTCAAGGCTCTTCCTAATTTTTCTCCTAAGAGATTTAGTGTGTCTGGTTTTATGTTGAGATCTGTAATCCACTGGAATTTAGTTATGTGCAGGGCAATAAATAAGGGTCTACTTGCGTAAACTTTCAGTTAGACCACCACAATGTGTTCAAGATACTAGAATTTTTCCATTGTATAGTTTTGGCTTCTTTGTCAAAAATCAAGTGTCCATAATTGTTTGGGTTTAGTGCTGAGTCCTTGATTCGGTTGCATTTTCATTGAATTCTAGGAAATTTAACATCTTTTTTTTTTTTTTTAAATTAGGTCCTTGACCCAGAAGTCATTGAGTACAGTGCTTTTCAGTTCCCATGATTTGGTATGTTTTCTGTTGGTTCTATTGTTGTTAAGTTCTAGTTTTAATCCATGGTCTTCTGATAAGATGCAAAAGGTAATTTTGATCTTCTTCTTTCTGTTGAGTTTTGCATTGTGACCAAGTGTGTGGTTAATTTTTGAGAAGGTTCTGTAAAGTGATGAGAAGGAGGCATATCTTTTGTATTTGGGTAAAATATTCTGTTGATAACTGTTAGGTCCATTTGATTAGTGACAACTATTAGTTTCATTGTTTCTCCTTTTAGTTTCTGTCTTGGTGATTTGTCTGTTGGTGAGAGTGGAGTGTTGAAGTCTTCCACTATTAATGTATAGGGTTTGATGTGTTATTTAAGCTTTAGTAATGTGTATGTTCCCACATTTAGGCACAGATGTTCAGGATTGAGACATCATCTTGGTTACTTTTTCCTTTCATGAATATGAAGCATCCTTCCCTACCTTGTTTGATTAATTTTCATTAGAAATCTATTTTATTAGATGCTAGAATGGCTACTCCACCTTGCTTCTTTGGTCTGTTTGCTTGAATGCCTTTTTTCGAACCCTTTACACTGAAGTAATGTTTGTCTTTATTAGATGAGGTGTGTTTCCTGTATGCAGTACAATGATGAGTCTTGTTTTCACACCCATTCTTTTAGCCTGTGTCTTTTTATAGGGGAGCTGAGGTCATTGATTTTGAGAGATATTAATGACCAGTATTTGTCCCTGTTTGATGGTGGTGGTGGTGTTAGTGGTAGTGTGTGTGTGTTCCTTTTCACTTGGTTTTGTGGATATGGAATTATTTATTTTCTGTGTTTTCCTCAGTGTAGTTAGCCTCATTGGGTTGATGTTTTCTTTCTAGTATCTTCCGTAGGGCTGGAAATGTGGCTAGGTACTACTTAAACTTTTTTTTTTTTTTTTTTGTCATGGAGTATCTTATTTTCTCCATCTATGGTGATTGAAAGTTCTGCTAGGTATAATAGTCTAGGTTGGCATCCTAGTCTTCATGACATCCATCCAGGCTCTTTTGGTTTTCTTCATAGTCTATTTTGAGAAGTCAGGTGTAATTATGGTAGGTTTGCGTTATATATGACTTCACCTTTTTCTCTTGCAGCTTTTAATATTCTTTCTTTTTTCTGTAAATTTATTGGTTTATTATGTGACAGAAAAGAAAATACGAATTTTCTTTTCCAGCCCAGTCAATGCAAAGTTCCTTAGGCTTCTTGTAGGTTTATGGGCATTGTTTTCTCTAGGTTGGGGAAATTTTCTATGATTTTGTTGAAAATGTTTTCTGGCCAGTGGAACTTGGAGACTCACCTTCTACTATTCCTATTGTTCTTAGGTTTGGTCTTTTTACAGAGTCTGAAATTTATTGGATTTTTAAAAATATATTTTATTAATTTATTCATATTACATCTCAATTGTTATCCCATCCCTTGTATCCTCCCATTCCTCCCTCCCTCCCATTTTCCCTCTACTCCCCTCCCCTATGTTCAATGACTGTGAACATTTCTTGGATGTTTTGTGTCAAGACATTTTTAGTTTTAACATTTTATTTGACTGTTGTATCAATAACTTCAACCCTATATTTTGTACTTGCATTTCTCTCTTTCATCTCTTGTATTTGTTGGTGTTCTTGGGTCTGCAGTTCCTGTTCTCTTCCCTATGTTTCCAACTCCAGGATTGCCTCAGACTGTGCTTTCTTTGTTGCTTCTTATTCACTTTTTAGGTCTACAATACTTTATTCATTTCTTTCTCCCATTTTAATGCAGTTTTGTAATTCTTTACAGAATTTATTCAATTTCTTCATCCGTTTGAATGTATTTTTTGAGAGATTTATTTTCTTCATTCAAGGATTCTAGCATTTTTATCACCTCAGATTTAACATATCCTTGCATTACTATCTCCACGACTTACTGTGACCAGACAACTGGTTTCCAATGGTGTCATAGGGCTCTGAGTTGTTTTGCTTGTGTTCTTGTGCTGGCCTCTAGCCTTCTGGTTGTCTCTAGGATTCACAGTAGGCCAACAAGTTTCTCCAATGGTGTTGCTGTGTCCCGGGTGAGCCAGGCAGGTTGGGAGCAGGAGATGAGAGCTCCAAGCCAAAGGCTGCTTGATAGGACTTTCCAGAGGTCTCCTCGGGATGGAGGACAATGAGTTCTCTCAGCTCTGCTGAGTTTTCTGTCTGTGTCCCAGTTGTGTCAAGCAGGAGAGAGGCTGTCTGAGAGAGGTCCAAGCTAAAAGTTGCTTGGGTGCCCTTCAGGCTTCCTTGGTATGGTGGACAATGTGAGTTTTGGCCAACTCTTTACTCACCTCTGCTGCTTCACTCTCTGTGGCCCAGATGGCCAGGCCAGTAACCACAGGCAAAGAAAGTGATCCAAGTGCAAAGCTGCTCTGCCTTCCAAAAGGCCTCCTCTGCTGTTGTGCAGACTGTGTTCTGGAGGGTCCAAGCTTGTGAGAAGTTGGGGCAGGGGGAGAAAAATCCAAGGCCAAATTTTCCAGGGTATCCTACAGGAATTCTGGGGATAGTAGCTAATGTTGGTGTGGCCTGTGCTCAACTCACCTCTGTTGGTTCTAAAGTAAATATTTTCCAGATTCTGCTTTTACAAATAAGGGTGCTATGAACATAGTTGAGCAAATGACCTTTTTGTATGGTAGAGCAACTTTTAGGAATATGTCGAGGAGTGGTAGAGCTGGGTCTTGAGTTAGAACTATTCACAGTTTTCTGAAAAAGCATCATATTGGTTTCCAACAGTATGTGCTGACACTTGAGATTTTTTATCTTAGCCATTCTGAAGGGTATAAGATGGACTCTCAGGGTTTTTTGATATGCATTTCCCTGATGACTAGGAATGTTGAGCATTTCTTTAAGTGTTTCTCAGACATTTGATATTCTACTGTTAAGAATTCTGTTTAGTTGCACCCCATTTTAATTGGGTTATTTGGATTAGTGGTGTTTAATTTCTTGAGTTCTTTATATATTTTTGATTACTTCCCCTTGGTAGGGAGGCCTGGCAGCAAACAGATGAAGTAGAAGCACGCTATCTGGATGAGACCTGCTTGGCTTTGATATGGTGGAGGAAGAGGTCCTCTCCAGTCAGAGGTTTAGGGGAGGAGGTAGAAGAGGGAGGGAGGGTGCTAATCAGAAGATAAAAATGAGTTGAGCTGATAACAATAGGAATGTAATCTGAATAAATTATAATAAATAAAAATGAAATGAAATAGTTTAAGAACACCCGGGACTCAAACTAAATTACTATTTACATGATAACGTTTCACTGCAGAGTACGTCTGAGGTTCAGAAACTGGGTTGTCCTCTTCTACTCAGTGAGGTTAAAAGAAGCCTACACATAGCAGCGGACTGCCTCTGACCACAAGTCATGATCAAGACAGTCCAACAGAAATGAAACATTAGGCATGTTCCCATGAACTGTTCCTCCCAGACTAGTTCCCATCCATGTGTGAATGTATGGCTATGGAGTGGTTAGATAAAAAAAAAAATCAGAAAACTGCTTCAGTAATGATGTAATTTATTAGGCAATGATGAATAGGTTTTCATTTTATTTAAAATAGATAATTATATAGTGAATAAAATGAAATAATACTATTCAAAGAATGGGAATGGCGTTTCAATTTTATATGCTTACACTATTTGCCTTTAGAGTCTTTCACGGTAGAACTTACATATGAAATTAAAAGGACTTATCAAATTATCAATGGAAAATTGCCATATATAAAAGCTTTCACATGATCCCATGGGGCGATTTGTATTGCCTATATTAAATACCAAAGATATTGACATTTTTATATACTTCTAAAAGTACACATGTGTGGATAACTCTGATACCAACAGAGTCATGAAAGTGATAATCTTTATGGTATCTATTCTACAGTACTCTACCATCATTTAAAGTCCATTTTAGGTGCTAATATGTCACTTTGTATTTATTAATTTAAGAAGTTACTTCATCATCTGGCTTACTAATTTCAATGATTGTTGGACACTTCATTTAGCTACTTTGTGTCAAAAGCTCAAAGCAATTATTTCTGCAAGGCATTCTTTCAAGAAGTAGTCAATAGTGGGTCAGTTATCAGTTTAAAAACTGTTCTGTGCAAATCTGTCATAATGAGCTACTTAAAAACAAGTAAGAATGTCCAAAATTAATTGTAAGAGACAAGATATGATCATCATATTCATACAGTAATTAAAGTATATAGCACAAAGCATTAAAATGAGTGATCCACAGTCTTAGCTGTGCAACTGTGATGAATGAATGGCTGCTATTGTCATTTCTATACTTGATTTATAATGAATTGAGTTGGTCTGAGAGACTTAAGACTAATTATTATGACTATCTTAATATAATTTCCTTGAATCAGCAAAAACACCTCTATTATTTGAAGCAGTGTTCATATGACATTTCTGATTTTTTAAACTCAAGTCAGGCCAACATCAATAATCATTTCAGAAAACAGATTCTTCACAAATGATGTACCAGCTATGGAGTGAAAATTGTATTTTGAAGAAATAGCTCTGTGGCATTAGCTGCATGCATTTCCAGGCACCCTGTGACTCTGAGGGCCATTTTTAAGGCTCTCAGACAAGCCTTAGGTATTGAGATAATCAAGTTCAGAGGACTGTCACTTTTCCCTTGCAGTCTTTTATGTTGTCATAACCCCCACCTCCTTTTCTTGTAAGCCTTTGGAGTTTTTCTTACTCTTTGCTCATATGACTGCCAGAGGTATTATGTATAAGAAAGGAAGATAATATGGTACCCTGTTTCTGCCCCCCTTTTTTTGTCTGATGTCCTAAAATAAAACAGGCTGAATAAATTTTAATGAATAACAATTTATTGGTTCCTGTTTCTTCTTTCTGGGAAGGTGTTGCTTCACTCCTGTGTTGTGTTGAGACTTATTTATTAATGAATGTAAGTAGATGAATAAATATGGCTGGATAAGACTTAGACTGCAATCTTAAAGGCAGGGTTTGAAGCCTTTTACTCTTTCATGGGGAACATTTATACTCAACTGCAATCTTAAATGGCAGATTTGAGGATTTTTCATTCAAATTCCAGCCTAATACTGGGTGATGGCACAACCACCCAAGAAGAGAGAACCCTCTTGATCCAATTTCCCTTAAGGCCTCTACTTTCTAATGCAGCTATATGTCCAAAAGCGATTCCTACATGTGCTTCTTAAGGGAGATGTTGTGACTGTGAGGTCACTATTGAGTATACTTATGTAAATTAGGTGACACCCGTAGGCAAGACAATCTTATGAGACTGCCATCATATATGTAATCTAGTTATGACAGATCTGCCAAGCAGTTGTATCCAAACTGTCACAATGACAACCAGTATCTACAGGAATCATCAAAGCAGTATATGGAGACAGTGTGCAGCAAAATATTCAGAATTCTGTGTTAAGAAAAAAAGCTTCCCTAAGAGGCTGAAGAAATGGTCTTCAGATTCAGAGAGAGCCAGGAAAATCATGATTCTAATGCTACAGAGTTACTTCTTTGTGAAAATAAACAAACAGAACAAAACCAAACAACAAGAAGAAAAATAAATAAATAAATAAATAGATTAATTAATTAATTAATTAAGCCACGATTTACTTTTCTCTCCAAAGTTGGCACATTAGATCTATCTTTGAGAAGTAACTGTTGGTGTTGTGTTGACTTTTTCTTTAAAAGTTAAGAAATATCATATACACAAACCCTACTTCAAATAATAGAGATAATTTTGCTAATTCCAAGAAATTATCTAAACTGTTATGTATTAGCTTGCTCTTCTTATTCTAGATTTTCCTCCAGGTTTCATTATGACAAGGAGAATCAGATATTCCATTGATAAACTCAAATTTATTAACCTAAAAATAATACATACTATTTATTTCTCAAAATGAATGAGTAGAATAAAATACAACTTTGCCAGCGGCTTCCTACACCATATTTCCAAGGTGAAAAAATGGCCGTAGTGTGGTATCAGGCTGGTGATAAGTTTGTGATTATGAATAACGGACCTATCCTTGGTTTCCTTAATAACTATCCACTGAGCATCTCTGTGTCTGAGCATCTTTTTGACTATCAGATAAAACTCTGGGCATGTATTAACATGCCAGTAGCAACCATGAATTTAGAAGCTGAGAATGTTAACATACAAAGCATTTGAATCCTGTGGCAGCTTTCCTGCTTTGCTGGAAACCACCAACATAATTGGTTTGCTAAAGAGTTTAGTAAATGCCTTGCTTAATGACTTGTGTGTTAATATGTAACTTTCGTATAAATGCTTCCAACATGTAGCATGTAATTTTGAGCAACTGGAAGTCATATTCCTGGACCATTGGCACACATATCAGACCTGAAGCAAACCATCACTTATTGGTTTTGTTTTGTTTTGTTTTTAAATACTCTTTAGGAAAAAATGCACTCAAAGCAAAACCTTATTAATGATGCCTTTTTGAAAAATAATATTTTGTCATTTTTTAAAATTTTGCAAGATATAATGTTCCAATGTGTTCTACTTAGAAACAGAGGAAGGCTAATAACAAGTAAGTGACAACAGTTATTTCAGAGAAACAAGAAACAGTGTATCCAGCCCTCAAGTATGTTTTACAGTTGGCAAGATTCGCACATGCTGCTCTCTCCTGAGCATTTCCAGAATTATTGCTCATGAACTCACATGTTGAATCCCCGTGGCATTAGAGGAGCATAAACATGACAACTATGCACTACATACCTCTGTGCTCTGGGTACCCATCTCAATGCATTGCTGAAGGTTATGAATAGCAATGGGCTTGCATTCTGTCTGTTCTCTTATCAAGTTTTCCTTTTATTCTTGTTTGTGTGTGTGTGTGCTTGTGTGTGTGCCTTTCAGGAGAGTACACGCACCTGAGTGCAAGGGCTTGAGGGTGTCAGGAGCTTCAGGTCACTTGGAGCTGTAGTGAAAGGTGCTTGTGTGAGCCCTGTCTAGATCCTTAATCTGCCAGCCATCTCACTGGCCCACATGGTTGCTGGCAACCAGACTGAGATCCTTTGCAAGAGTAGCGAGCATCCAGCAGGTATCTCTCTACATCCAGATACTTAGAAGAACTGTTTTTTTTAATTTAATCAACTTATTCAGATTACAACTAAATTGTTATCCCATCGCTTGTATCCTCCCTCCCTCCCGCTTTCACCCAATTCCCCTCCCCTAGGTCTATGACCTATGTGGAAGGTCTCCTACCCCAACTTATGGTCATAGGCTCTCAACTCTTAATCAAAACAAACCATAACATTAATAGTTGTTCCTAACTTTAGATTATTTCTTAGTTCTACAACTACTGATTCTAATGCGTTATATGTATGTACATCTCCTATTTGATTCAGCAATATGGAAAGGGAGAAATAATTTCCTGATATATCCCCTGTAAAGCCCGCACCTAGAGCATCCCTAACATGTGTTTCCTCAGAGCACTACATGAAAAGCATGTTAAATCTTTCCATCTATATTTCATGGAGGTGTGTATTCAAAACAAACTCTAAATGAAATTAAAATCCAGTCACTGGAGATTAATTTATTAAATCACTTTCAGTGCAATGGGATACCATTGAAATATAGTACAAAGAAACAACAAACACTTTTACTCTGTGTAGCTTCAACTCTCTCCAAAACTGTTGTGACCAGTTAGGAACAAATACCAGGATAAAATTTATGGAGATATTTACTTGTCTAATGCTGACTGATTTGCTGAGTGCAATACACACCTCTGCCATGTTATTGCCTTTTCCGGAGATTCTTCAGACCACTGTATTCTTACTGACCACAATTCATTTGTCACTAACATTGAAGTTGAGAGTCTCTTTAGGAGTCTTTCATAGGTGTGACTTTTTAATCTTCTGTTAAAAGATTTATGCAGTTTCCTTCTCTGATACTCTCAATGCAGCTGAGTTTATGCTGCAACTTTAATCTCAAAAGCATGGTAGAGTGGAAACTTCTCCTCTAATTGGACAGTGGGAGCCCAGAAACAGATTCTTGGCGTGGGTCCCAACATGGCTGGAATTTATGTCGATATTTGTAGTTTGGGTTTTGGAGATTTTTGTTTCTTTTGTTTTGTTTCTGCAGCTGAAGATGAGCTTGAGCTCCTCATCTTCTTGAAGCCAACTCAAGAGTGCTTGGATTAGAGAAGGTGAGCAGCTCCACAGCCAGCTAAGAAGTATACTTTCTTCAACAATTAGGTTCTGAGTCAGATTTTGTTGACTACATTCCACCTGAGTATAGTGTTTTTTATTCCTCATTCTGGCGTGAGCTGAGATGGAACATAACACTGTGTGATGTCAAAGAATTTAGAAATGAGAGATTTTTACATTATTGAATTTATATTTTTTGCAATTCCAAACTATATTTATTTTTAAATATATTCTATTAATTTATTCATATTACATCTCAATTGTTATTCCATCCCTTGTATCCTTCCATTGCTCTTATTTTGCCCAAAATCTCCCATTTTGCCCTTATTCCCCTCCTTATGACTGTGACTGAGGGGGACTTCCTCCCCCTGTATATGCTCATAGGGTATCAAGTCTCTTCTTGGTAGCCTGCTATCCTTCCTATCAGTGCCACCAGTCTCCCCATCCAGGGGACAAGTTCAAATATGGGGTATCAAAGTTCATGTGAAAGTCAGACCCCACTCTCCACTCAGCTGTGGAGAATGTCCTGTCCATTGGCTAAATCTGGATAGGGGTTTGAAGTTTACTGCACATATTGTCCTTGGCTAGTGCCATAGTTTGTGCAATTCAAGAGACACCACATGCTGGCAAGGATGTGGGGAGAAAGGAACACTCCTTCATTGCTGGTGGGTATGCAAACTGATACTGCAACTTTGGAAATCTATCTGGTGCTATCTCAGAAAACTGGGAGTAAGGCTTCCTCAAGACCCAGCTATTCCACTCCTTGGGATATTCCCAGAAGATTCTTCACCACACAACAAGAAAATTTGCTCAACCATGTTCATAGCAGCCTTATTCATAATAGCCAGAACCTGGAACAGCCTAAGTGCCCCTCAGGAGAAGAATGGATAAAGAAACTGTGGTACATTTATAGCATGGAACAATACTCAGCTATTAAAAACAAGGAATCCCAAAATTTGTGGACAAATGGATTGAACTAGAAATGATCATAATGAGTGAGCTAACCCAGAAGCAGAAAGAATCACATGGTATATACTCACATATATTTGGACACTAGCCCAAGGGCCATGTCCCATGAAAGTCTTCACTTACCAGGAAAAGGGGACAAAGGGGAGGACATCCTATTGGGACACTAGGTGAGAGAAGCAGGGGAGAATGGGAAAATAGAAGGATCCAGAGGCTCCTAGAAGTCTACAATAAAAACATTATGATGGGCAGATCTGGGTCGAGGGGTCCTGCTCAAACAATGGCACCAGCAAAATTTATATTATTTTTAAGTCATCTCCTTCTCATTATAAGTAACAAATTTATGAACAAAGATCCATATTATCTGGGAATTTACTTCATAATATACTATGAGCAAGGTAAGAACCTTCAAGTGAGGAAATGACAACTCTTTAGATTATAATACAAAGATTAGTCAACATTTAGTAAGAGCATTGTATAAAGTTACTAAGGAGTGTTCAATGTCTGCTTTTTATTGTGCTTATGACAAAGAACGATAGAGTGTAATATGAAGGACAATGATAACTAGCTAAAGACATATAGACAGGCTGCCTTCTCAATATTAGTAAGTGTAAATTTACCTATCATCACCACATTTCTTGCTCAGAGATTCTATGAAATAGATAATTGAATATAGAGACCTACTTTGTTTTTTTTTAATTTTTATTAATGTATTCTTGTTCCATCTCAATGGTTATCCCATCACTTGTATCCTCCCATTCTTCCCTCCCTCCTATTTTCCCCTTATTCCCCTCCCCTATGACTGTTCCTGAGGGGGATTTCCTCCCCCTGTATATGCTCATAGGGTATCAAGTCTCTTCTTGGTAGCCTGCTATCCTTCTTTTGAGTGCCACCAGGTCTCCCTCTCCAGGGGACATGGTCAAATATGAGGCACCGGAGTACGTGTGAAAGTCTTACCCCACTCTCCACTCTACTGTGGAGAATGTGCTGTCCATTGGCTAGATCTGGGTAGGGGTTTAAAGTTTACCACCTGTATTGTCCTTGGCTGGTGCCTTAGTTTGAGTGGGTGTCCCTCAGTAGAAGAATGGATAAAGAAACTGTGGTACATATACACTATGGAATACTACTCAGCTATTAAAAAGAAGGAATTCCAGAAATTTGTGGACAAATTGATTGAGCTAGAAATGATCATAATGAGGAGTTAACCCAGAAGCAGAAAGACTCAAATGGTATATACTCACTTATATCTGCATATTAGCCCAAGGGGCATGTCCCACGAAAGCCTTCACTTACCAGGAAACTGAGACAGAGGGGAGGACATTCTATTGGGACTCTAGATGAGAAAAGCACGGGAGAATGGCAAAGTAGAAGGATCCAGAGGGTCCTAGAACCCTACAAGAAGAACATTATGAGAGAACTACTTTGTATTTGCTTGATTTTCTTTCTTCTTTTCCTTTTTTCTTTCTATCTTTTTCTCTTCCTTCCTTCCTTGCTTTCTCTCTTGCTTCCTATACATATTTCCATCTATCTTTTAAGAAAAGAGTTATGGAGATTGAACTAAGGGTCTCAAGTTTGAACAGGAAGGGGCATCCTGACTCAAGTATTTCCCAACCCTCATTTTCTTTCTTAAAAAGGACAGTCTCATCTGATATATTCAAATATATGAGATGATTGATTTCTATGTTAATTTCAAATGCCAGTTTCACTTCACATGTCAAAATTTTTCATCTTAATTTTTCCATTTCCCCTTTAGTTTGTTTTTTTAAAATATAATTATTTATTCAGATTACATCCAGATGTTTATCTCCCCACTTGTATATTTCCATTCCTACCCTCCCTCCCTCTTCTGTTCTATTCTCCTCACATAGACTTCTGACCTAAGGGGATTTCTTTCCCCACAATATGACCACAGCCTAACAGGCTCATCTGGACCCCCATTCAGATCTAGCCAATGGAGAGCTCCACACAAGTTGAGAGAGCAGAGACTACCTCTGACTTGAATTCTACTGACCCCAATTTGACCACTTCCCCTTGGTGGACAGGCCGCATGGCACACAGAGGAAAGGGGAGCAGGCTATCTTTATTTTCTGTACCTATCAGGTTGAGTACATTCATCATATTTACCTAAAAGTTTACAGTAGAGAGAAAGCATGAGACAGCAAGTAGGATTTCTGTTGGAAAACACTGTTACCTGTTAAAGATATGATGGAGAAATATTTTCTGTTGAGATGTAACTGTTTTCTATCAATCTCTTCTTTTTTCCATTTTTTATTATTTTTATTTTTTACGTATACATTTATATTATTACACACATATACAATAAACTACCTACATCAGGCAGAAACATGAAACAATTGGAAATTATATAAATGTTATATTCATAGTGTTTTGGCTATTTATATTTGGCAACCTTTAAGAAAACATTTTTCCTATCTTTGTGCATCTAAACTCTAAGTGTAAACCATCTCTATCATCTCTGTAATATCTCATCTATCTAGACTTAAAAACATCTTAACCTTTAAACAACTAAGCATAATTGTAATACTTAACTATCTGGTCTTTGAGCCTATCAGAGACTTGAGAAAGAATAAATTAATTATCTGAGTAGATGGGAATACAGGCTAACAATGTCCAAAATGAGAACCTAACAGTGACAGTTTGCTGCCTGAACTGTCATCCAAAACTCTACATTGTTCTAGCATCATCTTCAGCCTTCTGGGCCAATCTATCTGACAGACATGCTTGTGAGGCAGGGACTTACCTGTCTTGGTAAGCAATGCTGCCTGCATCCAAGCTTGCCCATTCTCAGGCAGAATTCTCTCTGTGCCCAAAAACGAGGATGTTTTACCCAGTGGCTGGTTTGCCACATTTGAAGCCATCTCTATAAGGAGGTTTATTGATTTTTTTCATCTTCTATGGAGGTAGGCTAGGTGTTTCCAGGAGTTAAACTGCCTTATTGTCAAAGAATCTTTAAAATAATTAACACATTTCTAAATGCCATATTCTGTAGATCTCAGAGGTTTTTGAAGAGCTTTTCTGACTATTTTACCTTATCTATTATAGAACCATATCTCTCTGTTAAACTTCTATATCTTCTTCAACACTGAATTTTAAATAGTTTTATTGAATGCAAAACAAATTATAATAATCAGATTCAGATACTTTTATATTTTCATGCTCTCATACTTGTTCTATAATGTATTATTTCTTTTAATTTAACACACATTTTGCTTCTTTGGTAGCTTTTGAACTGAACATCAAAGCCATGATCTCCTGTGTGCTAAACACATGTTCCACTGAGCTTCACCTGTACTTCCTTTATTTTCTAAATGTTCAAAACATTTATATATCTTCCACTAAACCTTGCGGTGTCATCTCTGATGATCAGTCTCCTTTATTTGAATTAACTGAAGTGCAATTGACAATTGTTTGCCACATCTTCTGCCGTCATTTCCAATTGTATGTACACAGGAATAAAAGCTTCTCTGTTGTGGAATAGGATCAATGTCAAGATGATTGTTTGAATCACCCCTACAATAAGAGGATATTAAAATCATTAAACAATGGTCTGACTGGACGAACACAACGTTCCTTCACAGCATTTGTCAGGTATATGAAGTTGGTAGATCCAGAGTTAAATGAGTATCAATAGACATTTGAAAACTGAATTAATCAAGTTGATGAAATTATTTCAGTAAATTTGGATTTATTTCCTCATTACTGTGATTAAGCATTAAGCTATCAATCAAATCAATGAACTAGTATTCCTAATGGGTTATTAAAATGACAAAAAAATAATCCATTTGTGCCTGGATATTTTGACTGTTTTAATTATGTGCTCCATCAAAACATTTCTGATAAAAAAATTATTTGGCATTCCTCAATTCGATGAGGCTGCTACCATGATTTCTACAAAATAACATCATCTTTCACAATTGGTACATGAACTATGTTGAGATATTTTTTTTCTGTTTGTTTTGCTTGTCAGGTTTGACCTATACAAGTATATGTAGATAAAATAATCAATGACCAAGAATCAATTCTTAGAAAATGGAGGTATTAAGATTTTTCAGGTTCTCTTTAGAAAATTGTCAGAAACTAAATAATATCACAGATAAGGTTAATACAGCAGAGGCGCATTTGTCCTCCTGTTCTTAGTCTCCTTTTGTTGGTTCACCAATATTCACACATATTAGGGTTTTTTAATAGACATGACATGTTTTATTACATATATATGTGTGTGTGCACATATATGACGTATATATGTTTGCTTATACCCTAACACCCTAACATACACACACACACACACACACACACACACACACACACACACACACACACAGAGAGAGAGAGAGAGAGAGAGAGAGAGAGAGAGAGAGAGAGAGTGCTATTTAGCTTTTATCTTTTCCAATAGAATCTTCAAATCATTTTCCACTTACTATTTGAACTCCTGTTTACATTAGTCATAATGCAAAACTCAGTCTTTAGGGAAGATTGATGATGTCACTAAAGGTTACATTAAATAGCAATGAGAAGCTTACATTCAATATTATAAGTGCTTTACTATTTTGGTTTCCTTTATTGAGAATTTACAACATGGAAGGGAGGAGGGATAGGGCTGGGCCAGGATATAAAGAGAATAAATAAATAAATAAATAAATAAATAAATAAATAAATACTTTACAAAACATAAATCAAACTGACAGTGAGATATTATCTTAGATGCACTGTGATAGCTACTATAAAAATATAAACAATATCAGATTCTAAGGAAAATGGAGGGAAAATAAAATGATAGTGCTGGTGTGATGTGGGATAGAGCAAAATCTTTGAAAAATCAAATATAGATTTTCAGAAGAGCCTACCAATTTTATTTCTAGTTGACTAGTCAAGAAAATTAAGACAATATATGAATATGCATAGAAATAAATAAATAAATTTAATGTGAAAAAAGTAAAAACTTGTCTGAGACATTTTACATGTCAGAAGTTAATATGATAATACAAGTAGATAGACCAAATAAAGCAAAGACAATAGATTAAATCATATTATATTAGAGAGATGATGTAGTCACAGATAATACAATAAATTTGTGAAAAGATATGTATTGTTAAGAAGACATAACAAACTATATGCTTAAAAGAAAGGTAAAAGGTCCTGCCAAAGAGGTGTCTAACATAGTGTTTCACCTTTGGTTTCCTTGAGAGCAAATAAATTATTCATAGGTCTCTATAAATGAACATATATTCACATATAGTAGAATGAAATGCACAATATTTATCATTAATGAGCAACCTTTCTGTAATTTATAACTGTGTTAAAAATTAATTATCCACTACTCACTAGAAAATTTTCATTTAATTACAATGAACAAATGGCTTGAATAGTTAGTTGTATTACAGAGAAATGTGGGTCTTAATTCATGATTAGTTTGAGACTGAACATAAGTAGATAAAATTATTGCATTAGCCACTCACCTAAGTGAGAGAGGAAAATGATTAAACAGTAAGAATGAAGACTGGGATTGTGTGTTTCTCAAAGTATTGTACTGTAGGGTTGACATTGGAGAATCCACAATTTATTAAGAGTTCGGTATTTTACTTATATTACTAATATTTATGCATTTATTTATTCATTTATTTGTGGTGCAGTGTGGACAGCACATTGTACAGGTCAGAAGACAACATGTTGGAGTCACATCTTCCAAGTGTGTCCTGGATCTACCCTAGTTCCTAAGGCTTAGGGGCAATTTTCTTTGTCCACCTTGTCATGCTTTCTCTTACTATTCGTTTTTTTAATTTACAGTAAAATCACACCATTATTTCTTTTCCTTTCTTTTCCTAACCACTTCAATACCTTCCACACCAACACTCCTTCACTAGTGACCTGTAGATTTACATGCAGGAGCCCTTGTGATTTCCTCCTTCCATATTATCACGTCAATATTCAAGTCTTCTTTGGCAGCCATATTATTGAAGTATCATAGCTGTCATTTCTAGAGGACTAAGTCTCACAAGATTTCCCAGTCTTCCATTCCTTATAATCTTTCTGCTCTATCTTCAGGGATGTTCCCTGAACCTGTTCCCTGAATGTTATAGATCGGAAAGCAAGATCAGATGATCTCTATTTTTTGTCCATTTGTAGTTTTCTGTGTTGCTATCCATCTGCTTCAGAGAAATGCTTCTTTGGTAAGGGGTAAGAGCTGTACTTACCGGTAGATATATTATATGTTTAGGAGTCACAACATGAGGAACTGTATTAAGGGGTCACGGCATTAAGACAGTTGAGAACCACTGAGTTAGAAATCTGTTAGTGAACTCCAAGATATTCATGCCACTATTACTTCCTTAGGGATATCTTATATGCTGGTATGTGTTGTGCTTTATAGGCATCACAGTGGGGGTAGGGTGGTTATTGATTTCTTCCCACTTCTGGTAGCATTCATTTATGTTTTGGTACTATGAAAGCTATAACCCAAAAAGGAGACTTTAAGTTTAGAACCAGCTCAAACTTTAGAGTCCTGTGTCAGAAAATTATGCTTTCCTCAGCAAAAAAAACACAACTTTTCAACTTCTGAGAGACAAGTGAGTTCAACAATAACCTATGTTGCTCTAGAAAAACTTGGGTTACCCTGATCAATAGCTTGAAAGGAGGTTTCTCAAGACTGTTACTGGCGTGTGTGGTAAAGTCTCTGGATCCTGCCATCCCAAATGGTATAACTTCATTTAAGATATATACATGCCTTTTCCACCCATTCCCTATTTCCATTCCATTTCTCTTTCCATATCACCTACATCCTGTTAGTTTTCTCTTGCCCACCTATCCCATTATCACCTTTTATTGTCTTGATTTCTGCTGTTATTTTAGGTTTTATACTCAAATGTGAAGATTGAGAGCTAAGTATCTCAGATGAGAGAAAAAATATGACTTTTTCTGAGTCTAGATTATGGTCATTCAACATAATATTTGCTAATTTCATCAATTTAGTTGAATTTATTTTTCATTATGGTTGAATGGTATTCTATATTTATATGTACCACAGTTCGTTATTCATTCATAACTTAAAAGAATTTAGGTTGTTTCCATCCTTAAGCTAGTGTGAAAGAGTGTCAGTGGTCAAGGCTGAGTAATTATCTGTAGATTATAATGTCAAATTTGTTGGGCAAATGCCAAGGTTGTATAACTTGGTCATATAATTTACATAGTTTTAGCTACTCAAATATTCTCAACAGAATTTCCCACTATTATTAATGAAACCCTTTAAGTTTACCTCCTGTAAGTGTAAGCATCAAACATTCAAAACCTGTAGGGCACAATCCAGATTGCCTACAAGCATGTAGTAGTCAATGAGATATTTGGGAAATAACACAGAACCTTCAGTAGAGATCTATTTACTTATTTTGCTTCTGGCATTTTGGTTCAAGGTTAAAAACAAAAAAAATCTGAATATTTTCTACAAGAATATACACATATCTTAAGTTTATTTTCCATGACCAATATCTGAATAGCTTGATATTTGAAAGTCACATTTATTTTGAGAATGTCAGATTCAAGCTTCTGATATCTTCTGGACATGGAAGAATCAACACTTTTATTGAGCATCTTACGTTATGCTGTTCAGTATACTTTTAGGTTGGCATCTCCAGTTATCCTCCTCCTCCCCCACATGATCTGGTAAATCCCACTCCTCTCTCCAACTTTGCCCCCTAGTAGGAAAGTCTCCACATTCCTGATAACTGACTGCCCCAACCCCTCACCTGGAACCACCAGTTCCCCAAGCCCAGCTTTGTACAAAGTAAGGGAAATACACTTGAAGTCACAGGCCAAGGTTATTTTACTAAGGCTCTAGACAACTTTGTAGGGTAGTATTTTATCAGATGTCTAGAACAGTATCAAGTAACACAGTGCACAGTGGATGAGAGAGAGAGATAGAGAGAAGGTTGCAAGTAAAGTTAAATCCTTATATCCACTGTGACCTTTCTTATCACTCTGAAGTAGTCATACTGGATCCTTTTTAACCATCTTTGTAGAGTTTGATTCCTAGAAGAAGGCATTAAAATGTATGGATATAATTAGAAATACAAATCTATTTTTAAAGTATTGATAAAACATTTCTTCCTTTAATCTGACCCTCTTAAATTCCCTTTTGTTAGTCTGGCCATAGTCATGCAAGCCTTTAATCCAAGAATTTAGGAGGCAGAGGCAAGAGTTTCTCTGAGTTCAAGGCTAGCCTGGTCTACAGAGCAAGTTCCAGGATGGCCAAGGCTACACAGAGAAACCCTGTTTCAAAAAAATCCCAATGTGGTCCCAATTGTAAATGCCTGTAATCCCAGAACTTGGAGGTAGAGGCAAGGGCATCAATGTGAGTTCAAAGACAACCTGCCCTACCAAGTGAGCCCAGGGCAGCCAAGGTTAATCAGAGAAACCCTGTCTTGAAAAACAAAAAACAAACAAAAAATCTCTTCTCATTAAAACAAATTTTGAAAAATAAACAAATGTATGTTTAAAATGTTGTGTATGTAGATATTAATGTATTATGTTTTAAAGTTTCAAGGATATGGTATGTTATTTTAATCATTTTCTCAGATCTTTTAATTTTTAGTCTATGAACAGTGTAAACTGATGTACAAACTATTTTAATAATCATGATAAAATTTTAAGAAATTATCAGAAAACAACCTTTTGATTTCTTAATTACAATTTTAGTATTGTCTTTTTTTAAAGACTAACAGATATATCTTAAATGTATTGGTAATGTTTTATTGACTAACAAAATTAAATAAAGCTTTGTAAACTCAGTTTACAATTAGTACAATACAAATGGAAAAATCAACAAACAACATAAGAGCATCATCATAATTTTCCTCATGTCTAATGAGTGTCAAGTGTAAGTTTTAAGATATATTTTCATAAGAAATACTTAAGTTCTCAAAAAAAAAAAGAGAAATACTTAAATTCTCTTTCTTGCCATTAAATTCAGTGTCACCATTCATGTAGGAGTTCTGAAAAATTGCAGATCAGAAATTAATTAACTAACATCATGTAACTTGTTCTTTGCCTTCTAGTGATCAGAGGCATCAAGTTTTCAGTTAAGTTCTATGAACCACTTGAGTAACAGAAAAGCCAAGCAATAGGCTAATAACTGTCGCATATTTCACTGAAGTAAATCCTGTCAATATTAAGATAAAACAACACAAACATTTAAATGGACTGTAATATTTTTTCTTTGTCATAATGGATGAACTAGTTTCTTGTCATCCTGGGAAATTCATAGGCTATAAACCCCTTCTAAACCACAGCTCTCAATTAACTGCAAGATACAAGAATCAGGATAAATCAATGTGGCTGGAAGTTTTATTTGCCAGTTTTTCTTGATAAAGGCAATTCATTTTTTTTTTGTTCTTCAGCCTGTGCATGAAATACTAAGAAATGCCATCAAACGTTTATGTGACATTGATATTAAATCAGTGAGTTTCAAGTATGATTATTCAAATTCCAGAGTCCTGAGAGTTATTTGTCACTATCATCAATGCAGTGTAGCTACTGAGATTTCACAATTCTCTCTGTTGAAAAGTAGTGTTGGAGCCGGGCGTGGTGGTGCACGCCTTTAATCCCAGCACTCGGGAGGCAGAGGCAGGTGGATCGCTGTGAGTTCAAGGCCAGCCTGGTCTACAAAGTCAGTCCAGGATGGCCAAGGCTACACAGAGAAACCCTGTCTCGAAAAACCAAAAAAAAAAAAAATAAATAAAGAAAAGAAAAGAAAAGAAAAGAAAAATAGTGTTGGATTTCCACTGAACACATTGAAGATTTAGTTAATGTAAATATGTATAAATGTTATAACTGTGAATACTTTATAATTTTTTTGTTATGGTTTTGAGATATAAGATATTTTTACGAAGTGACTTCAAATATACATTTGTTACTTAAGGAAACTGTTTAGCCATGATTCCTTGTCTTAGAATTTGAGCATAACACTTTATAAAAGTCTTATTCATGAGGACCATACTGTCTGATTATTTAATAGACAAATATGCAGTTGACATTTCATCAGTGTTTCCTAAGGTACATCCCGTATAATGGTAGTTGTATATTTTTAACTAAAGATACTAAGAGGTTGAATACAGGTGATTTGGAATTGCAGATTTAGTATTTTAGTTTGATATATGGCTCCAAACAAATATTTAAACAATGAATTAAATTAATGAAATTTAGTTATTAGAAGGAAATCTTGTTTGACATAGAAACAACAGCCATAGTGACTATACTGATATGTTGATTAAATATTCTGAGGTTGATTGTTCTCTAGCAAAATGTGCCATTTATCAATGCCCTCTGGTTCAATCAAGAATCTTTGTGAAAGTGCATTAGAATTTTGATTATTTATGATAGTTGTAATTATGTATTGTTTGGGCAAGTCAAGCGGATGCAGTAAATTAATTCGTACCCAATGAAGTTCTGTTTCAGATTTCCCAGCTCTGCAGCTAATCCATATGCATAAAGTTTAATTTGTTCTTTTGCAGATAAAATTTAAATAAAGTATTTGTGTGATTATTTATAAAATTAAAAAATCCCTCTAAATTGTGAAGCATGGACAGTTCTGATTTTACTTTTAATAATACTACATGATGAAAATGATGTTTATTATGCTAATGTTGAGTGACTGGAAATATTGACCCATTAATTTCACATAGATAAATGATATGTTATAAAAAGAAGTCATGAATTAAAATGTATTTAAAAGAAGTTAACAACTAAAAAAACCCACATTTGATAAATACATCAACCATTAATTTAAGACTATTTGAGGAAACACACTATTTTATAACTTTAAGACTTTGAACAAAATTCTACATACATGATTCAAATATAAAGTACTTGTCACAGTATAACACCTATAAACTGTAAATTTTAAAGAAGGAATACTCCATGAAGGTCTGTAGTTTGAACAACTGATTCTCTCTGCTGTGTATGTTTGACTTTTGTTAAAATTAAATAATTGTATTTATATTTATATGGAATTATATCTGGGTCATCAGTTCTATTTGGTTGACCAACCTTTTTTTTTTTCTTCCTAATTCCAGTATAGTGAATGCTTTCTTAACTTGAACTTTACACTTCAGCTTGAGATCTGGTGATACTTCCTACAGTTCTTTTATTATTCTGAGTTGTTTAGGCTGTCATGGATGTTTTGTGTTTAAATATGAGGTTAATTTTCTTCTTTTTGTGAGAATTGTGTTGTATTTTGATGAAGATTGCTTTGAATTTATAAATTATTTGGATTATGATGGTCATTTTCACAAAATTTATCCTAATATAAAAATGGGAGTTCTTTCTACCTCCTGATGTCTTTTTCCATTTCTTTCATCAGTGTCTTAATGCATGTACTACATAAACTTTCATTTGCTTGGATAGCGTTATCCCAAGATATTTCTGAGGCTCTTTTGAAAGGCATTATTTCTCTCATATCCTTCTTATCTTTCAATATGTTTGATACTCAGGATTTTTGTCATTTTATATAAGAAGGTTACTATGTTTTCGTTTTTTGTGGTTTTCTTTTTGCTGTGGTATGTGTGTGTGTGTGTGTGTGTGTGTGTGTGTGTGTGTTACTTTTTTCATCCTGTTACATGCTAAAAACAATTAACAGATGTAGAACTTTCTTAGTGGAGTCTTGAGGGTCTTTTTTTTTATATATAAAACTACATTATTGACAAATGCAGATACTTTGACCTTTTCCTTTCCTGATGAAGATAGCTTGACCTCTTCCTTTCCTATTAATATTACCTTAACTTTTTTCATCTGTCATATTGTTCTGTGAGGATTTCAAGTACTACATAAAACAGATATGGAAAAAGTGGACATTCCTAACTTCAGGGAAACTGAATAGAGTTTCTCTCCATGAAGGATGATGTTAGTTGTGGTCTTGTTCTGAACTGCTTTTATCATGTTGAGCTATATCACAGAATCTCTAGTTTCTGTGGGATTTTTATTGTTAAGGAATGTTGGATTTTGTTAAAGCTGAAAGTTGATCTATGACAAGATCCAGCTGTATTATTCTTGGGCATATATCCAACTGACTTTGAATCTTTCTAGACTGATAATTGTCTATTCTTGCTATATTAGTAGTAGACTGAGATTGGAAACAGCCTAGAAAACTGTCAATTGACAGATAGGTAATGAAAATAAGGTATATCCACAGAATCGAGTATTATAATTTAGCTGTTAATGAATCAAATTATAAAGTTTTCAAGTAAATGGATAAAGCTATACAAATCACTGAGAGTGAAGTAACATAGTACCCAAAACACAAGTATTTCAAGTGTTGTCTTGTAATTGGGTGTTAAATTTTAAGGTTTACATTTTTATTCTTCAAGATTAATAAGAAAGATTAAGTAGTTTGAGTGTATGATGGAAGAAGAAGGAATTCTCATAAAAGAGAAATAGATTATAGTGTATAAAGGAGATACAAGAATAAGAGGATTAAATAGATGAGAAGGGAGAACAGTGTAAAGGAGAATAAGGGGAAGGACAACTAATACTAAAAGTATTTTAAAAGCTCATTTGGAAACTTAATACTGTAGAAGACTCCTAAATTATATAAATAGGAGAGGAACTTCAATGGAATCACCATATGGGGGAAAGGGTAACATTTCCCCCTCTGGGTTACATTGTTTTAAGGTTGCTAGTTAATAGTTCTGATATCCCCCCTCATAATGCCATAGCCTATTTCCAAGGCTATTGGTTACACTCCAGACCCTGAAGTTAAAATCCTATAGCTTAAAACACACCTTACTTATGTCACAAAAGTGTTGCAATGGAGCTGATGCCCAAATAGAAGCATAAACACTACTTACTAGTTTTTTTTATCATGGTAGAAGACACTGTGCACTCTACAAAAAGAAAAAAAATGTTAATATCACACATATGGAAACTCTATAACCTGAAACAACAAGCGTTCTCCAAGATATACTGATGCACTAGTTGTACAAATGTTATGGGAGCAACAGCCACTCTTGGCATAGAATTAAGATGCCCACCTTGAGATGGAACCTGTATACGACACTACAAAAGTGGCTAAGAACTGAAGATTAGATAAGGAAAGAGTCCTAAGGAACAGGTCCTACTATTATCCTAACGAAGAAACACAGAAATAAAATGTGTCCTAATGATATAAAGTTATGCCTATAGATCAGAAAATCAATCAACTCTCTCATCAGAGAAATATCTTTTTGCATTAGATCCTAATTAACATAAGGATCCACAGTTGGAAAATTTGCAGCAACTAAGACTTTTATGCTCTCAGACATAAATGGGATGTTCTTACCAAAACCATCCCTTCAAGAATTATATATTTATGAGGAAGAGGCCACAGAAAGATTATAAGGGCTATGGATGGTGGATGACTTAAAACAAAAAAACAAAATGTCTGAAGAACATATGAATTCATGGAGAATGTAGCAGCACATATGTGAATTACACATACCCATTGAAATTAAATAAAATCCCAGCATGGAGTAGGAAAGTAGATACAAGATTCTACGACCAAACAAGAGGCTGTCAGGACTTGATAACTTCTAAAATGGGAAAGTGTTTTTCTCCAGTGGGGTGTCACTGAGTATATCAACCACACTTCAGGCAAATACCCAACCCAGGAGTTGTTGTCTAACACAAACAGATCCCATGATTTTTTTGTATTTATGTTATTTTATGTAAACAAATCATATTAACGTTTTGATTCGTTTCTTTGTTTTGATTCTCATGTCATGTGTGTGTGTGTGAGTGAGAGAGAGAGACAGAGATAGGAGTTTAAGAGAAAGAGGGAGAGAGTGAAGGAGAAAATGAGAGGACAGAATAAAGAAAGAGGGACAGAGAAAATAAAGTGAAAAAAAGAGGTGGGGGATAGAATGGGAGAGAGGCAAATAGAGGGCAGTAAAACAGCAGAAGAGAAAGAAAGTAAAAATAATGAGAGAGAGAGAGAGAGAGAGAGAGAGAGAGAGAGAGAGAGAGAACAGATACAACATGAAGTTGAGTGGTTAGGAAACTCAAGAGGAGATGGAAGAGCTTGGGGAGAGGAGGACTATTACCAAATAATAATGTACAAAAAATTTTAAGAATAAACAAGGAATACATTATGGCATTCAGAACTCTTATTAGCTCAGCACTCTCTCCCATGAGATGCACTAAGCTTTCATTTCATTGCAGATGGAATTGACATAGCATTCCATGCTGATTTCAGCATGTTTGAAGAAAGTTTGGATATTTAAATGTGTGAAATAGTTTTTTTTTATTCAGAACATATTCTTTTCACAAAAAATATACCCTGACCACAATTTCCCCTCCCTCCTCTTCTCCAAGCTCACTGCCAACTTCCCTCTCCCCCAAATCCATGCCTCTCCAATCATTCTTCAGAAAAGAGTAGGCATCTAAAGGACAACAACAGGAAGGCAGGACAAAACAAGGTACAATAAGACAGCACAAAAACCCTCAATGGAAGCTGGACAACCCAACAGTAAGAAAAGATTCCCAAGAGCTGGCAGAAGAGTCAGAGACAAACCTAACCCTAGTGTTATTATTCTCACAAGTACATCAAGCCAGCAAACATTTTATAAATCCACAGAACCTCTGACAGAAACCATGCAGCCCTATGCTTGCTGTTTCCATCTGTATGCCTTTGTGGGACCTGCTTAGTTGATTTGGTGGGCTATGTTCTTCTAGTGTCTTCCATCCCCTCTGATTTCTACTACGCTGTTCCCTTCCTCTCTTCTGTGGAGTTACCTGATCTTCAAGAGGAAGGACCTGATGGAAACTTCCAACTGAGACTCTCTTTGTGCATGTTATCTGGTTGTGGGTTTCTGCACCTGATCCCATATTCTCCCTGAAGAAGTCTCTCTGTTTGTGACTACGTAAGTCACTGATCTATGGGCATAGCAGAATATCATTAGAAATCATTTCATTTATTTTTTTCCAGTCTGTTTTGGCTCTACTTCAGTCCCTGGGCTACTCCGTCTCTTTTTTTCTGGCCATACAGGCATTGTAGGGCATAGTCTCCCTCTCCTGACAAGGGCCTCAAGTTAAACCAAACATTGGTTTTCTATTTCACAAGTCCTGGCCACCATTATCCCAGTGTATGTTGCAGGCAAAACAGTAACAGTAAATCCTGGAGGATTTGCAGCTGTGTTGGTGTCTAGGTTTTTCTTTCTGTAGACTGTAGAGACCATCTTGGACCAAAGACACTAGTATATAGTAGTGAAGCCTCTATGCAGACATCTGCTTGGGCCTATGTTCAATGTGCTGTGTAGTTGTTGTCCTTTGCATTGTCTCCAACTCTTGCTGTCAGTTGTTAGAGAGTGACTTTATGTCCTATACTATTTAGTGACCTCCAGGGGATAACCCTGCCAATATTTCAAGCAAATACAATTCAGTCCCACCACAGGAACCCTTTGCTGGTTACAAAAAATTGCCAAGTTAGACTCCGTATCTTCTATTACCTGTAAATTATATGACGCCATTTTTTTTTTACCACCTAAGTAATACTCCACTGTATAAATGTAATACATTTTCTTTATCCATTCTTCAATTGGGGAGTGCCTAACTTGTTTCTAGTTTCTGGGTATTATGAACAAAGCCACAATAAATGTATTTGAGCAAGTTTCCTTGTGGTAAGAGGAAGGATCCATGGGGTATATGCTCAAGAATTGTATAGGTGTGTTTTGAGGTAAACCAATTCCCAATTTTCTGGTGAACCAGGACTCCGACTTTCATATTGGCTGTTCAAGTTTGCTTTGCCCTCATTAATGGATGATTGTTCCCCATTGCTCTACAACCTTGACAGTAAGATCTTGTTCTGTTGATCTTAGACATTCTGACAAGGTTAAGATGGAATCTCAAAGTACTTTTGATTTGCATTTCTCTGGTAGCTAAGGGTGTTGAACATATCTTTAAGTGTTTCTCAGTCGTTTAACATTTCTCTAATGAGAATTCTATTTAGATCTGTGACCTATTATTTGAATTTTTTTTTTTTTTGGTTTTTGAGATCGAATTTCTTGAATTAGTTATGTTGTTTTGCTATGACAATATACCAATTTTAAAAGATGACATGATTAAGATATAAAGGTAAGTAAAATGGACTAATAATTTTATGCTGATGTTGTTCATTCACATAATTGGGAATTGAGTGTAATCTACCACACATTCCTTTGGACAGTTTTCAAACAACAAACAGACAATCCCATGAAAAAAAGTTCTTGAGTGTGATGAATGATAACATTTAGAGAGCCTCTAAATAGTTTCTTGTGCGTACTCTCAGTTATAGTGACCATTTTTTTTGAAAATGGTTCTTTTTAAAATTAATTTATTCAAAAAATTAAAATTAAATCAAAGAAACTTTTACAAGCCATTGATAGAAACATTGCTTTATTCTTGGTTGCAAATAGCTCTGCAGAGAATATTTTGTAATTTTATTTTTAAAATGCTTACGTATTATCACAGTACAGCAGTTACGGTATTTGCTGAATTACTTGTATTAATTATTTAGTGCTTATTTCTGAAATGTGCTGGCTTTTAAATTTAATAATAATTGTAAGCTACTTCCATACTTGTCTTTGAATCAACCCAATCACTGAGGTAGATTTGTCATGAAATTTCATTGAAGCTGCCAGAATATAGTAGTCATCCACATTGTAAATATCACATCAGAGATCGTAGGACTAAAAGGAATTATAAAAAAGAAATCAATGAATTGTTTTTATACGTTTTGAATCTATTACAAATGTGAACCTATTTTAAATTGCAAAACAGATTTTTTAATGTTTCAATTCTAGGACAAAAGTAACTCTAGAAAAACTAAATTTCACACACACTAAGAAGCATGAATCTTTGAAATACTGAGATGTTTTCTTTTAGAACCAGTTTTCATGCATTTCAAAATAAGTAATGTGTAAATCTTGGACTGCTTCTTCAAAGAGAACTCACAGACCAAATGCCATTCTCTGAGTGATTCATCTTAATTAAAGCAGATAAATGTGTCTTTGACTTTACATAAAAAGATACCTTTTTTCACAAAAGTATGGTGTTTCCATTGTAAAGAATCTCATTTTAATAAATTATTACATTCTCATGAATATTCATACGTCATAAATCACAATATGAAATATGCACTATAGATCAGACTTGTGCATCTAAATAGTTACTTAAATCTCTCAATTCTTGTCATTATTTATATAATTTCATATGTGATTTTCTCAGCTTGAGTCATAACCACCTAATTTCCAGGTGTGCTTCCTTGGTACCCATTGAATCGATAGGTGTTATTTCAGGTCATGCTAGTTAGTAGAAATGGAACCCTACTATGTATTTTTAATTTAATGTAAATAGTATTGAAACACAGGTAAAATCCTGAAAGATTCAAATAATGAATATTTACACATCTAAAATATAATTTTCATTTCCTTATATCTGTTTGTTCTTTATAGCTGTGTTTTTAATTTATTTTTTTCTCCTTTATTAATTTATTCTTGTTACATCTCAATGGTTATCCCATTCCTTGTATCCTCCCATTCTTCCCTCCCTCCCATTTTCCCCTTATTCCCCTCCCCTATGACTGTGCCTGAGGGGGATTACCTCCCCCTGTATATGTTCATAGGGTATCAAGTCTCTTCTTGGTAACCTGCTGTCCTTCCTCTGATTGCCACCAGGTCTCCCCCTCCAGGGGACATGGTCAAAGGTGAGGCACCAGAGTATGTGAGAAAGTAATATCCCACTCTCCACTCTACTGTGGAGAGTGTTCTGTCCATTGGCTACATCTGGATAGGGGTTTAAGGTTTACCGCCTGTATTGTTCTTGGCTGGTGCCTTAGTTTGAGCAGGACCCCTGAGCCCAAATCTGCCTATCATAATGTTCTACTTGTAGGCTTCTAGGACCCTCTGGATCCTTCTACTTTGCCATTCTCCCATGCTTCTCTCATCTAGAGTCCCACTAGAATGTCCTTCCCTCTGTCTCAGTTTCCTGGTAAGTGAAGGCTTTGGTGGGACATGCCCCTTGGGCTAATATGCAGATATAAGTGAGTATATATCATTTGAGTCTTTCTGCTTCTGGGTTAACTCACTCATTATGATCATTTCTAGCTCAATCCATGAGAAAATTTGCTCAACCATGTGTTTTTAATTTAATTTTGCTTAATTTTTGCTTGTTATCTACTGGATTGTTTGGATTATAAAATTTGAATATATCAACTGTGGAAGGATACTGTAATTTAGGGATTATAATTGAACCACATCTTCAATGTATGTAGCCCATGTCTAAATTATACCAAATAAGCTTAGATAATATCTTGATGTAACAAGAGAATGGACTTCATTTTACAGGAATAGACTTTTATGTAAACCTATATATTAAAATATTTATTTCATGCTGCTAAATATGACATTTAATAATTGGATGCAGTAATATGTGAAGAGTGTGTTGGTTAGCTACTGTCAGCTTCAGACATAATTGTATCATCTATAAAGAAAGAAAGTCAATGGAAGAAAGGCCTTCATCATACTGGCCTGTAGGCATGCTTGTAAGGCATTTTGCATTTTACGTATGCACACACACACAGAAACACACATTTTTCATTTTATGTATGTACACACATGTGTGTCTGTGTGTGTGTATATTCATACATACATACATACAGAGGAATATAGAAAGAGTCTATATATTGCATATATAGAGGAATGTAGAAGTAGTTTAAGGGGAAGGAGTGGTCCAATTTGACTAAAACACATTGTTTATGAGTATGAATTCCTAAGACAGTAAAATAATGTAAGCTAATAAAAATAATTAAATGCAATGCAAGATTTGAAGAACAGTATTGTTAAAAACATCTTGTAGTTTATTAATTATATCTTAAGCACATTACTTTCTAAGAAAATGTACATTTAGACCATGATATTCTAAAAATGCCCTAATGTTGACTTAATCTATCATTTAGAAAGAGAGAAATATATTTTTTTTTCTTCTCTGAAGAGCAGAGACCAATTATTAGATGGAATCCCAATTTCTCATGAGGTAAAAAATCACAATTTTCCCAATGATTGTTTTGTCATTGACAAAGCTATATATTTAGGGAGTAGTAAAGTTTTATGGACAACATCTTTTTTTAATAGATTGGTAAGTTCAGTGCGTGAAATATTGTCTAAAAATATTAGGAAGTGCTAGAAAATTTGTTAGCAAGTGAGAAACCATTACTGAGTTAGTAAAGAGAGTGTGGCATGCATTATTCTTGCATTACTTAACGGTTTTTATATACCAAGGTGAAAGTGAGCTCCGTCAGAAGTATAGAACAAGGTATTTGTATACAGCATTTACTAAATTAATTTAGAAAAAAGCAGGTGAATCGATGAATATTTGCAAAATTTTAAATAAAGTTTTGTTCTCCGCTTTGAATCAGGTGTGCATGAAGGGACTTACTTGTTCAAAGACCCATGTTTAAGTAATAAGTTACACGGTGAGAAAATATTTATGTTGCTGTTATTATTTTTGACACTTTGTGAACGCTGAAGACCAAGTACTTAAGAACACAAACTGTGACTTTATTCTCATGTTGTTCGCATTATGTCAGTGTCTTGTCTTATTTACTTGTGCTTTGTGACATCTTATATAGAAGTGAAAAAAAAACATTTTAAGAATTATACCTACCTTTCCTTTTGCGTTGAAGATAGGGAATTCGGCAATTCTTTCCAGCTTCCTAATTTCTCTCAACAGCTCTGAGTGAAAGAATTTTTTTTTCTTACTGTTTTCAAGGAGATATGAGAACTCCTTGATATATGTACTTAGAATCTGGTGCTAATTTACATAGACAAAGTGAGCTGGGGCGCACCTCCTTTCATATGAAAATTTGTATTGAAGGGAGTGAAGATTTATTCTAAGAAAATAGCTTGCCCACTTTTGCCTGTGAACATGCGTTGTTATAAATTTAGAACATATGTATTTTAGGGTCTAACTTTAGAAATGAAATGAAACCTTCAAGGTGCAATCCCAATTTAATGTTGCAGATGTGGTGGGGAGCCAATTCCTTTTGTCCCTAAACAGCAATGGCAATTTCTCATACTGATCTCAGAAGCAAGTGCTTATGGATTCCTGTCTTCTGTATAAAGGACCTTTTGTTACAGGCCAGGTGATAAAATGAAAGTGTAAATGTCTTGTCCAATGCTTCTTGCATGCTTCAAACAGAAGAACCTGCGTGTTAACTCAGTAGGGTGTGCCTCTCTCCTACACTTCATTTCTTTCATTCAGAAGAAGCAGCATCCAGAAGCAGTGGCTGCTGAGAGAAAGCAGGCTCTCCTGAAAGCCAATTGTGAGCTGAGTTTATTTACTTACTTTATAAATCCGCATTTAGCTTGTCTCTCTGAGCATGGGTGCAGAATACAAATACAGCAGCTAAATTTACCACACGCTTTCCTGCAGTGGACACATTCCAAATATTTTTGAAGAACTTATCTCACGGGCTTATGAACAACAACAAAAAGCATTCTTCCTACACACACGCTCTACTTGGCTTACAGTTATAAGATAATTCCACAATTTAAAAATATGTATCCAACTGAAAGAAAAGGTGTTTTAGGATTCAGGATTTGAAAACTGAGAGCACGGCTTGTTTGGCTGCCAAACCTGAACATAAGAACACTTCACCACGAAAGAGGCTTATATTTTATTGGCCATAAACTGACTATTGAAAGAATTATATATAATTCAATCCATTAATAATAAGTCAGGAGTAGTTCTTAGTGGTAATTAGACATATCTACAATGATTATTCCCTCAATATTTTTAATAATTGAAAATATAATAAAAGCCTAATTTTGTAAAAAAAATTTCCCAAGAACAACAAAGCAAATTGATTCTTTCTTTTGTTGGCTACCATTCACAGAAGCAGGCAAGGTGATATTGCTGTGGGAAGGCACCATGACACTGCATTACTGCCAGGACTTCCACAGCTGTAGCCTGTAGCCAGGGATTCCACCTTCTGCCCTGACTGGGACTCCAACACATTCAAGGTTACAGCAGCTGAGATTGTATCAGAAGTTGGCTCTACTTCACGATAGATGGAAGGATGGAATTCATTTTCTGTAGGATGGTTAATAACATATTGAAATATAAGAATGTACATAATTCCCTCATTTGGTTGAGTAACATGGAAATCTGCAGGCTACCTAGCTGTTTCTGCATTTTAGCTGCTGCTCCTGAGATGAGTCATAGGAGCCGAGGTCTGTCTTAAGATAATAGAGTGCTAGATTAACGTGAAGCACAATTATGAGGGAAAGGAGCCATGGGTCATCAAAAGGGAGAGACACGACCATCACATTGTAGTAGGAAGGAAGTAACCCACAGATCTATAACCCCCAATGCCAAAAATTACCCACAGAACTAAGTTTTCTCAGATCTAAGGAACTTCCATCCCACTGCAGCCTTTCTACCTCAATGATTTTCATTCTTTTAGTGAAAATAAACACTGAAAATTATGGGGGAAAAGGACATTGATGTGGCCATTCTCATTTTCAATTAAATACTAAATCCTGATTTAGCACAATCTTGTGGCAAACTTGCTTATCCTTCTCTTTGGAATATACTTCTAGTATTCCTGTGCCACACAGTAAAGGCAGTGTTTAAGCACCTACTATGTGTTGCATATTTTGTAACATTTCACCTTTGTGAAGCAGATTTGTAAAGGAAAACGATTCCAACTGAAAATAGGTTAGGGAAATGAATCCACAATAATTTGGTTTCTATTTTCAGTGAAACTGACAATAATATGAAAAAGCTTTTGAACGGGTGACTATTGATATGTCTCATTGAGAAGCAGAAGAGGTTGGGGCCAACTAGGACTGATAAGACAGATTGCTTATTATGTCATATATGATTTTTTCCTATTTTCTATTCTTTATTATATTATAGAGAAAACTTCTTAAATTAGCCATTTTGCTAACAGCAATTGTCTTAGTAATAATCTTAAATGTAATTCTTACAATTCTGTAGAAATAAATACTGCATTCTAATTGCATGTACACATTTTCTTTTCTTGTATTTCCATATTTACCATTTCTGGTTATCTCTGGTAACACCTACTTCCCCAGCCTTAGTTTGGCACCTTTTGTTTTAGTTTTGATTTTGTCCTGGTTCCCATGGAGTGCAAACAGTGTTGACAACATGAAGACAGGGGTGCAGCTGTCTACTGAAGCTTGGGGTCTTCATGATAGATACAAGACTGAAGACACTAATTCTAACTATGGAAGAATCAGTCAACCCTCAATATGTCACATAATTTTAATGATGATCTCCACAGTATAAGGGCTGAAATGTCTCCTGTGTTTTGATTCAAGTTTATATGCTTGTGTTGACTTCTCATGTGACCAAAACATAGAATGTGAATATTAGCAGACTGAAGGGATTTTCACAAATATGAACATTCTCCTCGGCTTAAAACACTCCCCAGTGAAGTCTCCAAAAGATGGGTGAGTGATTCTTTCAGCCAGACATGGATGTGACATCACTGTACTGTAACTTGTATTGAGTTACAAACTATAAAATCTAGAGGACTTTGGTGTGGGCAAACACACTATTCAGAGACTGTTTGGAATCTACCTTCAGAAAACAGAAGAGATGAAATTTAGATGAAGAGTAGAAGAACAGAGTTAGATTGGGAGCTGTTGGAAAGGATACACAAAGAAAAAATATCTCCAGAATGCTTAGCTGATGATGTAACAAATTTGGCTGAAATATATAATGATAAATAGTTGAAATTTGAGAACCTGAGAATTTTGCAGATCTTGTAAGTATTTTAGCTTTAATAAATTCAAGATTTAACATGGAGACCTGAAGTTTTTCAGGAAAATACTGAAAAAATTGTAATTGAATTATGTTTCCTCTTTCAGTCTAGTGTTGATAAGAAATTATGGGTGAGCATTGTTGAGCTTAAAGAGACCTGTAAAAAAAATTTAAAAAAGAAAGAAAAGAAATTAAGAAAATTCAGAGTAGGTTAGAATTCTGTGTGATATCAAAAAGCATATCAGTTGTGGTTTGAAATATGAAAGTTTCTTCAGAATTTGTCAGAAGTCTTTAAAGTGTGTGGATATTTATTTACAAGGAGTACTTTAAAAATAATTTTATTATGTATACCAAAAATTAAGAGTCCTTAACTCTTATGATCAACTAAGTAGATGCTTTCACCTTTGGAAAAGCTAAGAAGTGTCGTGGGAAGTATATACTTTAAAGTAAGAACTGGAGAAGCAAATATAGAGACAATCATCCCGGTCATTACTCCAGTCATTACATGAGATAAAATCACCCAGAACATTGGGGGGGGAGGGCGGGGAGAATGCGAAAAAAATATAAAATGTCCCGGAGAGATGGCTCAGTGTTTGAGAGCATTGGCTGCTCCCCTAAAAGACTTTGGTTCAATACCTAATTCCTACCTAGTAGCTAACAAATGTCTTTAGCTTCATTTCTAGGGGACCCTCTCCTGGCCTCAGTGGACAATGAATGCATGTTTTTTTTTTTTTTTACAAAACTGCAATCAGGCAAAACAATCATCTAAAGATGTGTAGGGATAGTGGTAGAACATATAGAACAGAGATTGAGAGGATGTCCAACCAATGCCTGTATCAACCCAAGACCCACCCTATGGGAGAGAGCCAACCCCTGACACTATTATTGATAATCTGCTATACTTTCAGACAGTAGCCTAGCCGAGTGGTCCTCTGAGGGGATCCACCCAGCCATACTCTAAACAGTTGCTGAGACTCCCAGCCAAACACTGGGCAATGCTTAGGGAGTCTTGGGGGAAAGTGGGGTGAAGGGAAAAAGGACCTGGATGGGAAAGGAGCTCCACAAGAAGACCAACAGAGCCAACTAACCAGGCTCCAGAGAGTCTTGCTGAGATTGGAGCATCACCCAAGGACCATCCATGGACTAGAGCTAGGCAGCCTACAAAGATGTAGCCAATAAGAAGCAGCTCAGGCTTCACGTGGATCTTCTAGTAAGAGGAACGGGGGTTTCCTCTGACATGGACTCTGTTGTCTGCTTTTTGATCACTTCCTTCTCCAGGGACTGCCTTGTCAGGCCACAAAAGAAGAAAACTTGCTCAGTCCTGATGCAACTTACCAAGCTGGAGAGGATTGGAAATAGTGTTCCCCTTTTTTGAGGAATAGGGGAGGAGGATGGGGGAGAGGGAGAGAAGATGGCACTGGGAGGTAGGAGGGATAGGGCTATAACCAGGATCCACTTAAGTGAATAAATAAATTAATTATAAAAATATAATTCAAAACACCAAAAATATGAAAAGAAGTCAAAAGACTAGGCGATGAGAACGGTGCAGTGCTTCTAACCAAAAAAATATACATACATATTTAAATAACAATGTAAAAATTTCCATAAGTCACATTTTAAACATATTCTTTTGAATTATAACACAGGGGTGTCTGTCTGCATGTGGGATGCCTGCACCTGCAAAAACCAGAGGCCTTGAATGCCTTTGAGCTGGAATTTCAGGCAGCTGTTAATTCTCTCACATAGGTGCAAAGAATTGAACTCCAGTACTTGCTGCCAAGTGTTCTTAAACAGAGTCATTTCATTGACCCTCCATCAAATGGTGCATTTAACCTCTCATCTGACTGACCACATGACCAGTTCTTTCCTGAAGCTTTCTTATGATTAGGCATCATAAAGTTTACTCTCCTACAGTATTAAAAAGTCAAACTAGGACATATTTTATAGGTCATATTTGAGCAAACTGATACATGCTTTGACACATGAAATCTGATATGTGACACTCTGATAGGAAATTCACACAACACAACTTTCAAAGGGTCACTGTGATGGAGTACAAGGACTTTGATTGGTTAGAAGGTTGAATACCACTATAATGCATACATTTTACCAGAACTTAACTTTCTTACAACTGACGCATGCAGTAAAAACAAGGAACGTTTAAATCTTTACAAATCTTCTTTTCTTTCTGACCCCATTTTTCCTTTGCCATTTTAATATCTTGTTTCTTAATGTATGTGCATGTAATGTGTGTGTGTGTGTGTATATGTGTGTGTGGTGTGTTTGTGTGTGTTCATAATTATACCCTGATTAGCTGCTCAGCCTATATAATGTTACTTGTATTTATATTGTCTCAAGTTGACTATCTATCTGTTATTGTGCAATTAAATGTAGTAAAAATTAAAGAAGTAGTTTACTAGAGAGGTTGATTTCTAGAGCGTGAATGACAAGCATTCCCTTCCCAATAGTACTTCTACTATAAAAAGAAAAAAAACTTAGTTCTCAGAGTTCAGTGACATATTATGTCTTGCAATTTACAAACTTAAAATGGGAATTCTTTGGTTATGATCAATGATTACCTTGGGTTGTTTTAGTTAGTAAGGACCTACCACTATTCAGCTTGGGTTATATTTCACCCAAATTCTTATGTTTCTTATTGACTATATAAAAAAGTAAAATAAGCTTTTATGTATCCCAGTTTTCTACTTTGTCAATATACATGTATTTTTAAGTAAGCTATATCTCCATACTATAAATTTATTAATGGTTAAGCATTTTTGAAAGTACTAAATGTAGCCATTTGCAAGAAAATTAAAATGAGTGAAACCTGTTTAAGCCTTGGCCTTTTCAATCTTAGTAACACAGCAATTATAGCTATCTGTTTGAAATTTCAGGGCATGCCTATAATTGGAAGAAACTGCAAACAACTTCCAGGCTTCCTGTGTTGGTATGCATGTCTTTGTAGTGAAAATTGAAATAAGTTTCCGCTGGCTTTCCCAGTATATCGACTGATGTTTGGACAGTGAAAATAAAGAGTTTTACTTCTGGAATGATCCAAAAAATGAAATCAGTGTTATAGCTCTTTAGCTTTAGCATGCCTGAAAACAATCAGTGCTGCACAACATAATAGTTATAAGCTTTTAAAAACAAAAATAATATGAGTTAAGGCACCATAACAAGCCAGGTCTACTTTTCAAAAGAGATTCTTAAACTCAACTTGTTCAAAGACAAAATTTTTACTAATATGTTTATCAATTTTGGAATTGGAGGAAGGCAAATATATAGCTACAATAGCAGATTACAAGCAAATTTAACAATGATTCATTTATTTAGTTATTAATTTCATAGGAGCATATAAGAGGTTATGTGCACAGCACATGTGCAGGATCCAGCATAGGCCAGAAAAGTGTGTTAGATCCCTTGGTAATACAGTTACAAGTGACTGTGAGCATCCATGTGGGTGCTGGAAAGTGCACCTGGTCCTCTGCAAAGGCAGTACGTGCTCTTACCTCTGAACTATCTCTCCAGCCCAGATCTGCCACTCTTTTATTAAATGATCTTTTCTCATCATTTACTAGATTGGTGCTTATAGAAATGAGAATTTAGCCTATATTTTCATCTTAATTTTCCTTAAATTATATTTTCATCATTGTCCTTATTTCTTACCTTTCTCATTGTACTTTCAACTCTAGTAAGCATAATTAGATTTTTTTATTTCTAGCTTATTGATACTCTCTTCATTTTCATCTTGTAATTAGAGCCTGTCAGTACCTTTGACTTACTGTAGGAATTTCTTGCCTGCTAGTTTTAAGGAAACCTTGAAAGGTTTACTTTTGTTTGTCAAGGTTGGTTCTCTCCTTAGCTATAATATCACACTTGAATTATAGAGGCATAACTAAATCCATGACAATCATTTAATGATGATGAGAACATTAATGTTCTGATAAAGTGTATATTTAAGAATGTATGCATTTCTAGGACCTCTGGGTCCTTCTATTTCCCCATCTCCTATATTTCTCTTACCTAGAGTCTCAGTGTGATGTCCTCACATCTATTCCAATCTCTTGGTAGTGAAGACTTTCGTGGGACATGCCCTTTGGGCTAGTGCCCAATTATAAGTGAGTATATACCATGTGAGTCTTTCTGCTTCTGAGTTAACTCACTCATTATGATGATTTCTAATCTCATCCATTTGTCCACAAATTTCAGGATTTCCTTGTTTTTCATAGCTGAGTAGTATTCCATATTAAAAATGTACCAGAGTGTCTTTATCCATTCTTCAACTGAGGGACAGTTAGGCTATTTCCAGGTTCTGGCTATTATGAATAAGGCTGCTATGAACACGATTAAGCACATATCCTAGAAACCTTCAAGAAGAACTCATAATGGGTGGATGGAGCCCAGTGGGATCTGCTCAAACTTTTGTACTAAGGACAATACAGTAGTAAACATTGAACACCAACTCTGATCTACCCAATGGACTGGACATTCTCCACAGTTATGTGGAGAGCAGGGACTGACTCTGACATGAACTCTGGTGTTCTATATTTGATCACCTCCCATTGGTGGGGAAGGCTGATGGCACTCAGAGAATGAATACGCAGGTAACCAAGATGAGACTTAAGAGCCTATGACCACATAGTCAGGGATGAGGTCCCCTTTGGTCATAGACCTAGGGGATGGGTATAGGGTGAAAGTGGGAGAGAGGGAGGAATGGGAGGGTACAAGTGATGGGATAACAATTGAGTTGTAATTTGAATAAATTAATAAAATTAAATTTAAATTTAAAAAGAAAAAAGAATATATGCATTTATAGATACACTTTACATATATGCATATATACCTGTAAACAACCAGTAACAAATAAAGATGCCATGAATTTGAGATAGAGCAAGGAGGGATAAAGGGAGGGTGTGTAGGAAGAAAAGGGAGGGAGGATATGACATATTAATAACAATATAAAAATTAAAGAAAAAAGTAGATTAGTTTATAATGTGGTCTAGTTTTGTCATTACTGTTCTTACCGCATTCATTGTTATGAAAAAGTACATTTTATCAGTTATTTTTTATGAACCATTTATTTGTGTGCATTATTTTTTTTTACTGTTTTTAGAATATCTTATAGTCTGTATTGAATTATTGAAACTCTAGGGCATGTTTAAATATTGATTAGCTCTCTAATGCTTTGAGTTCAGACCCTCCATCTGGAACTTTTCTCTCCATTGTATTTGTGAATTCCTTTTAGCATCGTGTATTATTTCATTTTTTCATGAATAAAATAAATAATATACCACATATGCATCTCACCCCTTTTCACTCAATCTATATATGGTAGTGAATCATTATTAGGTTACATTGCTGAGAACTATGAATCAAATACTTTGAGAAATGCCTTAAATGCCCCATTCCTTAGAAGGATAAAAACTACCTGTATTGTGTTCTCCAACACAAAACAAATTCATTGCTTTGAAAAAAAAAAAGGTGGATTTGTAGAAAACTTTGTAAAAACCAATTTGCCTACAAAATGTTCTATTGAAATCAATATCATTTTTAAAAGAGCTAGTAATAGATGAATAAAGATTATATTAAGCTATACTATAATAATGTTTCAGATAGATAAAGCCTTTGTGTGAAAAGAATTAGTAAGCTTTTTTTCGGAGAGGTTAAGTTTGTTTAGTTTGTACAGGCAAAACAAAAATCTGGAAAGTTTTATAAGTGCGTATGTTCATCATAGAATAATCACCATGTAATACCTATGGGGTGAGGAGCTGCGTATTTAAAACCCTATGATATCATTTAGTTTTTCAAATTTATTCTTGCAAATTTACTTAAATCTCTGAGACTCAACGTGTTATGCCTGAAACGTGGATGGCAGTAGCTGTCTCCTTTGTATTAAAATCTTCATCACAGGTGTACAGTCTAGGAAGCAAGGGAGATAGCTGCGCACTAGCAACTCAACCTGGGTATGCATAGAGGGAGCAGTGTGGGTTTCAATAGCACATCAAAAGCTTTCCCCAAGCAGTCCCTTTTTCTAAAAGTTTTATTTTATTTTATCAATTTATTCAGATTACAACTCAATTGCTATCTCTTCACTTGTATCCTCCTGTTCCTCCCTCCCTCCAGCTTTCCCCATATTCCCCTCCCCTATACCTCCTCCTCCACTATATGGTCATAGGCTATCAAGTCTCATCTTGGTTGCCCACTTATTCTTTCACTGAGTGACATCAGGCCTCCCCCACCAAGGGGAGGTTGTAAAATATGGGGCACCAGAGTTCATGTCAGTCAGTCCCCGCTCTCCACACAACTGTGGAGAATGTCCTGTCCATTAGCTAAATCTGAGTAGGGATTCAATGTTTACTACTTGTATTGTCCTTGGTTAGAGCAATAGTTCCAAGGAGTCCCTTTTTATGAAGCTTTCCTACCTGGCTAGCCTTATAATATATTAAATCATATGAAGGTACATGGAGGGCATCGGGTTAATACACTAATCAATGAGATTGACTCATTCTTTGCAAGTAATAGTGTAAAAAACATTAAAGCTACAAACAAATGAAATGCGCAGTTATTCCTTGTTACTGAGTTTTATCATTTTTATCTTAAAGAAAATTCAAGAAAAAAAACATTTAATACAATTTAGATCATAATTGATCAAAACGACAGAGAAAACTGAAATGGAAATAAATAGAATCATGCGGCTCTGAGTCCAAAGCATCCTTTTTTGGGGAATGTTTCTTAAAGAATGCATTGAACTCACTTAATGTTTTGAAAGGGACCCCCAAAGCCCTTGACTAAATACTCTTGGTTAATTTTAGATAATTTCTGCACTTCAATGTATTTTTTAAGTTTGTTTATTTATTCATCTTACTTCCACAATACATCCCCTTCCTCTCTCCTCTCCTTCCATCCCACCTTTCCACCCTCTTCCCCCTTTTCCCCTCCCCTTCTCAGAAAAGGGGAGCCCATCCCTCCATAGCAACCGGCTTCAGCACATCAAGTCATGTCAGTACGGAGCACTTCCTCTTCCTCCGAGGCCAGGCAAAGTAGCCTGGCTAGGCTAGGGGGAAGTGATCCAAAATCAGACAACAGAGTCCATGCCAGAAACAGCCCTTGCTCCACTTACTAGGGGACCCACATGAAGACCAAGCTGCCCATCGGTTACAGACGTGTACCGGGCTAGGTCCAGTCTATGCCTGGTCTTTGGTTGGTGCTTCAGTCTCTGTAAGCCCTCGTGGGCCTGGGTAGTTATCTTTGTTGGTCTTTGTCTAATGATTTTTAAATTTTAGCAAGCTAATGAGATGCTGCCGTCTGTTAAGAGAATCCAAGATTTACTAGAATAATTAGGAAGCAGTTTAAATCCAATTAGAACTATATGTAGAAACAGGACTTCTCACATCTGTAAGGAGGACAGTAAATATTTATTTCTGAGTGATACTTGCTAATACTCAGCTTCCTTCCTAATTTCTCGTCTGTCTTGAACAGCAGCCTCCACATAAGTTGGATGGGACTGCATTTTTTTAGACGTTCAAAATAGACTATCTGAAAGCAAATGTTTGCTTAGGTGAGTGCTATAGTTCTCTTTTCAGTTGCTTTGCATTTTGAAGTTGGGTAAATAAGACTTGCAAACAATTGTTTCTCCTTATAACTTCACAAGGACTGGGATCGGCATAGCCCTTGCTTCCTTAAATATCAGTTGGTTCACATCACTGACATGGATCTGGACCTTGAGTCTTGTGTGAAAAGATGACAAGAGCATCTTTGTGCTGACTAGGTTTGGAATCTTTAGCATGTAAAGAGGAAGGTGCTTCTCTATCTTAGAAATTCTTTATCCTTGCTAGTCATACTTTTGATCTCAGTGGTTACACCTATAAGTGCAAGGAAAGCACATAGTGGGACATCACTACATGCTGAAGAGTGCACTAATTGTAACAAGATGCTCTGTAACAGTGGTTCTCAACCTTCCTAAGGCTGCGACCCATAATACAGTTCAGTTCCCCATGTGGTGGTGACACTTAACAATAGAATTATTCTGTTGCTACCTCATAATTGTAATTTTGCTATTATTTTGAATCTTAATGTAAGTATCTGATTTTCTTGATATGTGACTACCAAAGAAATTGTGTCCCACAAGTTGTGAATCACCACTCTTTAACCATAGTAGTGCCTAGACTTTATGGCACACTTGAATTTCAAAAAAAAAACCAAAAAGTATTTAAGGTCGTTCTTAAAAGTTTCTATTATATTTTATTAACTGAGCATTAATTAATTAGCTACTGGGTAGTGCACTGTCAAAACACAGAGTTGTATTGAAGAAGAGTGGCAAAATGTCTATTGTAGGTGGTTTGTGTTATTCCGATTGATAAAACAGTCGGTCTCACTACAAAGATCTGGCAGGTGCTAAGTGCTTGTGCTACAGTGCCTGAGTTAATAAACCCTTCAGGTAAAGGAAAGAGCAAATGTTCACATTTTAATCCATAAATATTATGTAGTCCACATTACAAGAAGAGTGCTCTCCTACAGTAGAGCAGGATGAGTAATGAGGAGTAAGATGAAGAGTAGAAAGAAGAACTTAAGATTGAAGTTACATCTATTGCAGAATGTCACAGTTGACTCTGTGCTGTTCTGCCTCTTAACTGATCAATTCAATTCCCTTCTCTGAAATAAGATTACCATTCTATTAATCAGGTATAATAATTTATTACACTTGAGATGGCAATGTAGATTAATTACAAAATATTTATGATATTCCAATTTAGATGAATTCCAAATATTAAAGTTAAAAGAACATTATAATGGCTGGCAGGGGGGGGGGGAAGCTGAAGTAAATTGATGAGGATTGTATGACGTTATTGTAGAACAGCTATTAAAACCCATCACCAAATCCATTAATCTATAAAATCTTTACCTCCTATTGAAGGATGTATAAGAACTAACTTATCTGCCTCATACAATTAACAATTGCCACTTACTGTTAACAGGTGTAAGCTTGAAGAGTTTAATAAATGTTAGATGATATTTAAATCCAAACACCTGAGTTATTAAACATAGACACTCTTATACCATGCAGAGCTTGCCGAGCCACCTTACAGCCTAATTCCCTATGGCAGTCTTTATCACCTTAAGATAAAGATAAGGCCTAGTGTTTGACATGCCCTCTCTCCGGCTCCATATTTCTATTTTTTAAAATAACCACACCAAATACTTATATTAAATATAGAGTGGTATTGTGTTCTTCAATATGGAGCTTGTATGGTAGGAGCAGGTACACTTTGGACTAACATTTACTTTTCCATATGTGGCTTCTGAACATGGGCCAAATCGAAGTGATGGACTAAAAGCCATTGTTTGTGTCCCAGCCCTCATGTCTGAAAAGTAGGTTATCCTCATGGCTGCACTTGCTCTCAAGAGGATGCAAAAATATGACCTAATCTATGGTTTTCTTACTACCGTATGTCATAAGTGAAAGGATCGTACAAAGAAGGAGTAGAAAGAGGGGAATAATGAGAAAATGACAACAAGTAAGGTAATGACAGCAAACATTTAAAAAATATGTGAAGGTGAACCAAGGCAGCTTCTCAGTCTTCACTATACACTTTACTTTCTAATGAGAAATCAAGTTTGACAACACATACAGCACTTCTTTATGTAACAGAAGTAGGGTGATTTGTTGAGTTAAAATGTCTTGTATTTCTGAGAGAAAATAACTTAATCCTATTACAATTACAATTACTTTCTATCAAAATGTGTAGAGAGAAGAGGCACTGCCATTTTATGGAGGCACTGTGGTGGATCTATAACACCAGACACAATATTCTCTCGACCCCAACATATGAGCTTCCAAAAAATACATAATGTACATCTTCAGGACAACAATTCCAAGAACTGACTTTTATGAAAAGGGTTAACATGTGAATGTAACACCTACTTTACTTCTTTTTCATTAAATTAGTTCTAGTACGTTTTTAGAACTATTAGCATAGAAGTAAATACATGAGTGAACAGAACATAATTAGGTAGAGAAAGTTAGCATCCCTTTGGGAGGTGAAAATATATGCATAGCTACTTATGTTTCTTTTGCTGATTCTTGGGGTGCAACATGAAAAGCCTAACCAAGTAGCCTTACCCTACTGCTGTAGTTATTTCTGTCAATCTTTCCCTAAGTTTAACTTTTCCCCTGAAGCCGTGAAACATGTCTCCATTTCCATGTAGCTTTAGAATAGCTGCGTGATTGGTATGTTTTTAAAAGTCACTAATAATTTTCTTTTTCATAAAAAGGACAGAAGTACAGTGCAGGATAACAGAAATTGCCAATAAAGGAAAAGGATGGTGGAAGACTCAGTAATAAACACTGACTTATTATTTTATTTGGCAAAAACATACACACTAATTCTGTATTTCACCTCTTTGCCTTCTACATGAAATTTACCTAATTCAGCGTGTCTCAAGCATTTACCTTTTCCTATGTAAAGAGTAAGAACCAAATAATTTTTGTGTATGCATGTGTGTGGTTCATGCACTTAATAATGTAGGTATGAATACCTTTCTGTGCTGGTGCCAGAGATAGACTTTGGGTGTGATTCCTTGAAGCACATTACCTGTATGTTTTGAAACAAAGTCTCCTGGTTTACCTGAAGCTCATCAGTTTGGATAGGCTTCATGCCCAATGAATTTAGGACACCACCTATTTCAAGCACTTTTCCCCAGGACTTGAGTTTTGTGGATGTTTTACATGGGTGCTGGAATCTGAACCCAAGAAATCACACTTGAAAACAGGAATTCTGCAGACTGAACCATCTCCCCTGCTACAGTTACATAATTTAGACACTTAGGCTGTTTCCATGTTCTGGCTATTATGAATAAGGCTGTTATGAACTTGGTTGAGCAAATTTTCTTGTTGTGTGCTGGAGCATCATCCAGGTATATTTCAAGGAGTAGAATAGCTGGGTCTTGAGGAAGCCCTATTCCCATTTTTCTGAGATAGCACCAGATAGATTTCCAAAGTGGCTGTACTAGTTTGCATTCCCACCAGCAATGAAGGAGTGTTCCTCTCTCTCCACATCCTCACCAGCATGTGGTGTTTAGAAATGTGTGTAAAAAGATTTTGGAAATAAAACCTACAGAAAGAATATTGAAGCTTAGTAATTTTTGGCTTAAATTATTAGCCTAAATGCATCAAAGTAAAACATAATAATAAAAAAATTAGCCTCCATTTTATCTTTTTCTTTAAAGCTGGACTCCTATTACTAGTTTTCAGAACTCAAGGGATTACAATTACTGACTTCAACTGATTAATAGGTCAATGGACTTTGAAAGATGAACCTGGGAATACTCCCTACTATCATGTCACTATGGATACATTAATTTCCAAGTACAAGACATCCAATTACTCAGGGCAGTTTTCAATACTATAAAGAGAGCACCTTAGAAGTCATAATAGTTCTTTACTGCATGAAGCTGGCTTGTAATTGGATGATCTATGAAAGAAATCCAGTCTCCATTCTGATCCACAGCTTCTGTACCCTTTATAGGACCTCAGCAATAGAAGTCAGAGGAGTTAACATTTAGTACCTTGAATAAAGAGCCATATGTGACAATATCAATAAAGGTCTGGGTTTAGCTTATAACTAAGATAAAGGTTATAAATGAACACTAGCAGAAATAAATCAGAAAATCTTAACTGTCGGATGAATGGCAAATAAAGAATGCAGCACATTTATGTTATTTATTTCTAGGAAAGAATAAAATAAATACATAAATAAATTTCCTATTCAAAGTATCAGTACTGCTGAACATGAAAAGCCATGTCCCAGATGAGCATGTGCCGTGGGTAAATGGAGGTACACTGACAGAAGGATGAATGATTTGGTGACAAAAGTTGACATGAAATCAAATCATTCTTTCTCAGTATATTTCTTGATAAATGTTTTATTATTTTAGCCATTTTCATAGTATTAAATAAATTGAAAGTTAAATACACTTCTGGAAAAAAAAGGAATTCACTATTTCCTGAACTTCTTCTATTCTAATTCCCTTTTAATCTTTCACAACGTACAGATATTGTTTGATTTGTGTTAGACACATTTACCAACAGCCTGAGGTAAAAATAGGAAAGCCAGGAGAGAATTATGTGCAGAGTTACCGCTGCTCTAGTTCTTCGTCCTTTGTTTTGTTGTACACGTAGCTTATTGAGACATGGTCTTGCTTCAAAGCCCAGGCAGGCACGACCTTCTGGTCCTTCCTTCTTACCCTCTTGAGTGCTATGAATACATGTCCATACCCTCATACCTAGGTTGTAAGCACAATTGCTTGTCCAAAATATGCATTGGACGTGTTATGTGGAAAATAAGTTAATTGTTTCAGTTCTATTCCAAATTGTATTTATCTATACTATGAGAGTATTTCTCAGTTCCCATCATTGATCTAAAATGATAAGCTTGTGTTGAAACATGAATATTTAATTCTACGACCAGGATGTATGAGAAGAACCCCGATACCTTGATATTTCTCATATCTCCGGTCACATGATGCAGTAGGCAGTGTATTTATATTTATGCATATGATTTATAAATAGCATCTGATGTGTTAACAAAGTTGATATTCCTTACTTAGTTCTATTTAATAGTACAATGATTATGCTGTTTTTCTTTCATCTGAAAAGTAAGGTTTAGTTTTCTGTCGTTACCAGTGCTGACTCACCACAAAGACGTGAAAGCATTATGAGAGCATAAGGAAGATGTGCTCTTTAAAACACAATAATCTATTTTCCTAAATTTAGGCAGGAGAAAAATTTACAAGATAATCCTTGGAGCTATTTAGTCATCACCTTTTCCTATTGTCTCATCTTTTTCTGTAACTACTGTCTATACTGTTTCATCACATAAACCAGTACATTGTATTTCCTCAGGAAGAAGAAAGAAAACCACCCACTAAAGTGGTTAGTCATTTCAAAACTAAAATTCAATAACATTGCCTCATTTCACTGAGCAGATATCATAGAATGTTAGCAATCTGCTGGTGACAATACTTAAAATGCAGTTTTCTAAACTGGGTTTGATTTATAAATGAAACTTTTGAACTCAGAAGGCAAAAGGATGGCAAAGACCGATTAGAACTAAGTAAATGGCACCTGATTTTGATGTCTGGATGATATTTCATTTAAGATGATTCAATGAGATGTAACTATTGCATATAGATATTGAGAAATCATCCTAGATATAGTGTGGGGAACTGAAAAGAGTATGTGTTTTTACAGTTAGTAGGCAACACACTTGAGAACTTCAATCCTTAGATTCAATTTGTTAGGATTCATATAGCACCTTACCATTTTGTTCTAAGCAACCATTAATATACTACTTAAATTATTCATAATTACAAAAAACACATTATCTGTTTTGTCTTCCAAGGAAGTGATAATGTATGATCTCCTCCAAGGAGCCTTGGTTTTGAATCAAAATGTTTACATATTTGATGGATTTATGAGTAGATTTAAGCAGACATATGTAGAAGCATATTATCACATGCTCTGAAGGACATTTAAGTAGTAAAAGGCCTTAAAATACACATTTTTTTTGAGTAACACCCCCCTCCTTTCCACCCTTTGGTGTTGCCAGAAGACAGCTGAGTAGCTTGAAGAGGCAACTTTAAGGAAGGGTTTGCTGCAATGGTGCATTTTTCCTGGGGACTCTTCCTGAGAATCTATTTAGAGAACTTTGACAGTTAAGCAGTGTTTTCAGGCAGGTAGGGGTCTTGTTACTCTCTGCAGCTATGCCTTTTAATATAATCAACAACACACTTTAATAAAGGCCTTTCCTTATATATGAAATAAACACTGATCTGTGAAAAGTTTTGTTGTTGTTGTTGTTGTTGTTGTTGTTAAAACTACAAACAAGCTTAATCATGATGCTGCCTTACCTATGGAACCCAACAATCCTTTCCAATAAGCATCTTCTTTTTCCTTTGTAATTAAATGTCTCTCCTTTCCACCCTCACAAAACTGTTTCTTTACAGCTCGAAGCCATCGTCAAGGCTTCAGAATTGCTCATCGTAGTTTACACAATATTCTATTTGTTCTCTGAGAAGCCTTGCAGATTCTACTTGTCATGTTCTTCCTGTTAGAGCCTGGCACCAGCACGATTCTTCTGTTTGTGCGTTTTCTTTTTGTGAGCTTGTTTTCTGGAAACATATTTCCAGAGTGATGCCAGATATGAATTTCTAAAGAAATACAAAATAAAATATTGCTTATGAGTATATTTATATATTATCCAAAAATATGGCCACATAAATTTACATTCTAATCAAGTCCTTTAAAAGCTTGAATTATGACAATGTCCAAAGGCAGGCCTGGGACTAATATCCCCTTTTGGTTTGGGTTTTTTTTTCTATTTTTTGATTTTTAAGACAAGGTTTCTCTGTGTAGCCTTGCCTGTCCTGGACTCACTTTGTAGACCAGGCTGTTCTTGAACTCAGAGTGATCCACCTACCTCTGCCTCCCAAAAGCTGGGATTAAGGTGTGCGCCACCAGCCCAGCATTTTTTGTTTGATGTTTTTGTCTTTCTTTCTCTATATGCTGCCATACATATTTCTCTTCTTCATAATTTACAATTTCTGGTTTTGCCTATAATAGTTTATTTGCCACCCAGACACCAAGATAGGAAAGATGTTTTCTTCAAGGCTGTCAAATATAAATAGCCAAAACAATAAGATTGTAACATTTATATAATTCTTGATTGTGTCATGGTTCTTCTTGCTACAGATAGTTTATTGTATATATTTGTAATAATATAAATGTATATGTAAAAAAATAAAAATATTTAATTAATATATAAAAATAAGTAAAAACTAACTTATTTGCCATGCTGGATAATGCGATTTTTCCATTGTAAATAATGATACTGATGAAATGAGAAGTAGTCACTCTTCCTGTCTCAGGTGGCTTACCACACACTAAAACTGGTAAACACTCCTGGTGGCCAGCAGAGAGAAAACAGCCTTTCAATATGCCTTTTAAAATACTGATACCTTCTTTTTTCATATTTGGCACATAATCTTAAAATGATTTCATGAATAATTATCAATTGTGTATATATTCTCCAATATGATCTCTTGAAGAACAAATTGTGATAAATATTGTTTGTACCTCAAAGGATGATCAGTTAAGACTGGATCCTGCATTACTAAAAGTCCTCAGTAGGGTCAGCCTCATAGGTTCCAGAAAGTTTCCCCTGCCCCACATTTCCACACTGCCCTCCCAAATGCCCTGGGATTCCAGCTATCTGGTTCCACATTGTCTTCCTCCATCTCTTCTCCACCAACTGTACTCCTATTCCCACAGGCCCCCAGCCCACCATCAAAATCTATTTTATTTCTCCTTCCTAGGGAGATTCATGTGTCACTGCTAGACCCCCCTCTTTACCTATCCTCTTGGTCTATGGAGTGTTGCTAGCTTATTATTTACTTAAGAGCTAATGTCTACTGATAAGTAAATACATACTATACTCATAACTGTGGATCGCTCACCATACTGGTGAAGCTTTTTCTAGTTCTAGCAATTTTCCAGCAATTTTCAGGTCATATATTTTAACAGCTGAGTAACAGCCAAATGTGTAAATGTACCACACTTCCTTTTTCATGCTTTGATTGTAGGAAAGCTAGGTTGTTTCCAGTTTCTGGCTATTAGGAATAAAGCCACATGAACGTAGTTAAGGAGTTGTCCTTGTGGTAGCATGGAGCATTCTTTAGGTGGTATAGCTGGGTCTTTAGGTAGATCAAGTCTTAATTTCCCACTGAGCTGTCATATTGATTTCCATAGTGGCTGTGCAAGTTTGCACTCTCACCACGTAGTGTTCCTATTATTCATCCTAAACAGCATGAGCAGTCACTTGTGTTACTGATTTTACCCATTCTGCCAGGCTTAAGATAGAATCTCAAAGTAGTTTTGATTTGCATTTCCCTAGTAGCTAAGGATGTTGAATATGTTTTGTTGTTTCTTAGACGCTTGTGATTCCGTTTCTCAAATCTGTACCATATATTATAACTGGATTACTTGGTTTCTTGATATCTTGAGTTCTTTATGTATTATGAATATTAGTCCTCTATCAGATATGGAGTTGCTAAAAAATAGTTTCCTCATCTAGAAGCTGCTGCTTTGTTCAATTAATGAAATATTAATATGGATAAAATATTGACTAAAAAATAAGTAGCCCTCCTATATACAAATCTCAAAAGACTGAAAAAAAAATAGGAAAGCAACACTCTTCAAATAGCATCAAATAATATAAAATAATATGGGGTAAATCTAACTGAGCAAGTGAAAGTCTTGTGTGAAAAAAATTCAAGTCATGGAGGAATGATTTGAAGATAATATGAAAAGCTGGAAAGCTCTCTCATGCTCCCTAAACATGGTAGAAATGTTCATCTTACCAAAACTAACCTAAATATTCAAAGCAACCCTATCATATTCCATCACAATTCTTAGATGATCTTGAGTGGACATTTCTCAGCTTCATATGGAAAAACAATAAGAGCAGAAGAGCTTTAACAATCCAGAACACCAAAGCTTCTGGAGGTTCCCCAGGCTTCATCTCAAGCTCTACTATGGAGCTATAGTAACACAAACCACATAGGATTGGCATAAAATAACAGACATGTTGTTGATCAGTTGAATCAATTGAAGACCCAGATGCAAATCCACACACTTCTGAACCTGAATTTTGATAAAGAAGCTAGAAATGCATATTTGAAAACAGAAAGTATCTGGTCAAACTGGCTACCTTCAAGTAGAAGAGTGCACAGAGACCTAAGTTCACCACCCTGTACAAAACGCTAGGCCAAGTGGATCAAAGACCTCAACAAAACAAGCACACTCAAACTGATATAGGAGAATCAGCAGAGTAGATTAGAAAGCATTGTCATGGACAACTTTCCAAACAGAGTGCGGATAGTGCAAGCATGAAGAAAACTTTATCCTAACTTTTATTCTGTTCATATATCCAATGAGTCTGAAATGGTTACAAAAACAAAACAAAACAAAAGACTGCCTGCTTTCCTTTTTCCAGAACTATCTTCTCTAATAATTTCAAATAATGCTTACATAAAATATGGCATGTAATATCATATGTATGTGTGTATAGATACATATATATATACTATATTTATATTACAATTTTATAATATATTTTATTAATTTATTCATATTACATCTCAATTGTTAGCCCATCCCTTGTATCCTCCCATTCCTCCCTCCCTCCCTGACATTTTCCCCTTTCTCCCCTCCCCTATGACTGTGACTGAGGGGGACCTCCTCCCCCTGTATATGCTCATAGGGTATCAAGTCTCTTCTTGGTAGTCTGCTATCCTTCCTCTGAGTGCCACCAGGCCTCGCCATCCAGGGAACATGGTCAAATATTATATATATAGGCACATTTATGTGGACCAAACTGTGACTTTAAAATTTAACAAATTTGGTGATTTCTTAGAAAATAAGTCAAAATATGAAATACTTTAATGTGAACAGATTATTTGAAAAACTAACAGAGGGGATTCTTTCATTTCTGTTATTTCATATCCCTTTGTTAAGACAATAATGTAGTTGAGAGAAAATTTATGTCTGTCCTTCATGTCATGTCTTTCATGGTCAAAAATACAAATCAATTTCTCATTTTTATGGGTGGTGAGCTTCTCCCCTTCCACACTCCACATTTCCATGCACATATGTGTCTGCAGAACTTCAGAAGAGAGCGTGTGCAGCTGCTTTCAGTACCATCTGCTTTTTTGTAACTCAATTCTTTTCAATTTTGTGTAATTTCTGAGAACTGTGCCATTCTTGTATGATGTTTTTCTTCCCTATGTGCTTTGCTATGTCAGGATCAGTGATTTTCATAAACATACATGCATAAAATATAGCAAAAGTCCATATTTATATTTTCACTACAACAATATTTAGTCATCTAGAGGAACTAGGAATTACATGGAAATTCACTTATATAAATTCATAAAAATACAAACAAGAACAACATATGTGACTATATTTTGATGTCTAATCATTATTAATGTGAATGGAATATATTACTGTATGTATACATTAAACAATAGTTATGTACCTTTCCTGCTAAAAGCACAGCAGAACATAAAGGAACTAGTTGCCAAGGGAAACGGACAGATTGCTTTATGATGTAATATTTGGTTTTATCATTCCAAAATACTTTACATTTTAAAACTGGCCAGAAAAGAGAAAGACTACAGCCTCAGTAAGTTTTCTAGCCTTTTGTATTTAGAAGTGTGGAACATACACTTTAACTTCCTGACAGTCTGTTCTCTTCTGGTGAGTTATTCATTCCATTTAATGTGCTATTCCCACATCTGTTTGCAATGATCCAAGTGTTTCTGTGTAGCAGTGCAGAGTGTCTGTGTACCAGTCTGTCTGAAAAGAGGCATGCCTCAGTTTCAGTTTTCTATATTTTGTGGTCCAGAGTGCAATGACATTTTTTACACACAAAGAAGGTCATGTCAGAGTTTATCTTGCTAAGCCTTGTCATCTTGTAGAAGAAGGGGTTTTATTTACTGATTTATCCATTTATTTCCATTGATTTATTTATTATAACTTAGTCACATTTTATTCTGATTGTTGTCCCCTCCCTCTTATCTTCCTGTTGCCATCCTCACTCCCTCTTCTGCCCTATTTCCCTCCCCTAGACCTCTCATAGAAAGAGACCTCCTCCCTCACCATATGACTACAGCCTATCAGGTCTCATTCAGATAGCTTGCTTCCCCTTCCTCTGTGTGCACACCAGACCTACCTATCAAGGAGAAGTGTTCAAACCGGGGACACCAGAGTTCATATCAGAAGAAGTCTCAGCTCTCCCCACAACCATGGAGAATGGGTTGACCATTGGCTGGATCTGAACAGACTGTCTAGATTTACTGCATGCATTGTTCTTGGTTGGTGCATCAGTTTGTGCAGGACCCCCCCCCCAACACCAGGTCCAGATCTGCCAGCCTTGCTGGTAGTTTTGTGGGGTTCATGAATCCTTCCATACCATTCTGAGTACTCCACCTGGACCCCCAATCCCCAACCTTCTGACTTCAGCTTATCAGGTCTCAACAGGCTAGCTTGCCTCCCTTTTCTCTGTATGCCAGATGGACCTCTGCAACAAACAGCAGTGATCAAATCATGGGCACCAGAGTTCTAATCAGAGGTAGTGCCCCACTTTGCCCCTGCCCGATGCAGAGAATTAGCTGTCCATTAGCTGTGTCTGAACAAGGGGTCTAACTTCTCTACTTGCAGTGTACTTGGTTGGTGCATCAGTTTGTGATAGGGTGACATGCTGTACACTCTACTGTGATTTTGATGTTCTCATGTTTTAATGGCTAATAATAAAGAGGACTTTTCATACATATTGGGTTGGCATTTAACTATCTTCTTTCGAAAAATGTCTTCTCCTATAAGGAAACCAATTACAATTATATTATTTTGGGCTAAATACTTACCTGTATACTAATACCTATCTGGACAGTACAGAATGAGGGGATCTTGGACAGTGTCAACAAAAATGTAAATTGCTATGGGCATTATAGAAAGCCGCATGGTGTCTCCCCAATTAAACTACACTTAGATTGCTCATATTATTGTTTAATCTAAAATCACACTGTGTGCAGAAAAATAGGTGAAACTGGAGACACTGTATTTAGTTAAAGGGTAAGATGCATAAAAGCAGTCATGGGTTATCTCCTAGATATGAGAGATAGGCAAGTGTCGGTGTGCATATAGTGGTGTTATTATTAGAGCATGATGAAATGGGGATACTAAGAGGACAGTGATTAGTCAACTGTCTTGGATAGGGCTACTCTTGCTATGATAAAATGCCGTAATCAAAATCAAGTTGGAGAGGAGATGGTTTGTTTGGTTTATCCTGCCACACCATAGTCCATAACTGAAAGGCAGCTGGGGCAGGAACTCAAACAAGGCAAGGTGTTACCTCCCACATCAATTGCCTATCAGGATCATGCCATGCAGCCTGATCATATGGAGGCCCTTCCTTAGTTGCGGCTCCCTCTTCTTCAGTGACTCCAGCTTCAAGATGACCCAAAAAACCAGCCAGCACAGTAACTTAAGCCACAACATAGTTCTTATATTCAGTCCACAGCATAGGGTAGTATAGTTCAAAATAATATGGTTTAAATATTAGTTGAAAAACATGAGATAATTGTCTCCAAACATACAGAAATGATAGAATAGAATTATACCTTGTTTGGCCTGTGCACATTTTTTTTTAATGTGTTGAAACCCACAATGTACCTCATGAATTTGTATGATTATTAAAGGTTAATCAAAAACTTAAAAATATTTAAATAGAACATAATGAAATTAATTTGACTTTATTGTATTCATAGAGAAAGCCATCATAACTTTACAATGTTTCACTCAGACAAAATAATAATTAGAGGCAGGGAAGACAACTCAGTGGGTAACATGCTTGCTATGTATGTGTGAGGAAATTCATTTCTCATCCTATAACCCCTGTACACCTGGACACAGGGGCATGTGTGTGTAATCCCAGAACAACTACTATGAGGAGAGAGGGAGGGTCAGTAAATCTCTAGAAACTCAGAGTCTACTTCCCCTGGTGTGCCTAGCTGCAAACAACAGACTTATCCTGTCTCAAATAAGGTACATATAAATTAACAACCACTGGATATGTCTTCCAGCAGCCACACATGGAGAATGTAGCCTGTGTGGACTTGCATATATGCATATACACCAACCCTTCATGCAGGGAAACAACAGAAGGTTAATGAGACAAAAATCAGGTTTTAAACAAACAAACAAACAAACAAATCACTTTTTCTCACAGTTTCTTTTTCTTGTCTCTTTGACTGTATTATATGCTTGTTGAAGACATGTGAGAGCTCCAGTATTAAACTTGTTCTCAAGGGTCTGAAATTAAGACAAATCTTGGGGAAATTCTCTTCATCCCTTGCAGTGTCTCCAAAAGTTCAGCATACTTATTCCACAGAACCCTGGGACAAAGAGTACATTACATTTGTAGTACTTAGGGTATTGCTTCTCAACACCTTGGTCACAACTTGTACCTCCAAAATTATTTCCTTTTTTTTTTTTTTTTTTTTGTAACAGTAGCAAATTTACAGCTATGGAGTAGCAATGATAATTATTTTATGTTGGGAGTCACTACAGCAGGAGGAACTGTATTAAAGGGTCGTAGCATTAAAAAGGTTGAGAACTATTTGCTTGGAAGGTAATTTTCCTCTCAGCAGGAGCAGAATAATCACTGTTCAGCTAGGAACACAAAGCAGCTTGCACTTCTGTTTTTGTGTGTTTGTTAATGGTAGAAGCTAGAGATTTGCTTCTCTGGGAAAGGTGAGGAAACCATTCCTCCTATCAGATTTGTTCTAAAACACAGTGTTTTATGAGTTCTCCAGTTCAGGTTCTGTTCAGTTACCTTTTGAGTACGTCTTTCCTTTGAATTGTGATTTTATTTGTATAAATGATTTGTTACTGCTGCTGCTGCTGCTGCTGCTGCTGCTGCTGCTGCTGCTGTTACTGCTTTGTCAGTACTATGAACTGAACATAGGCTTCATGCATGCTCGGCAGTGATTCTACCACTGAACTATATCATAGACAGGGCTACGTTTTGTATTTTATACAAATATTTTTCATGAAAGATCAGATATGACAGTCTTATATCAAATAGTCACAGAAAGAGAGAATAGGACATACATTTCCAAGTGCCCATTCAGAGAAACGACTGCTGAAATGTGGAGAGAGGGCTGGCCTCTCCCCAGCTAAAACTTTGGCTTGGTGTCAGCCGCCACATTTTCCTGGTGACATCCTGCCTTTCCACAGACATTGGGCACTGCATATTCCTCATCACATGGCAGCCTCTGTGATCTAAAATTTTACTAAAGCATTTGTTTACTCGGTCACTGGAAGTTTCTAAAAATGCACTCTCAAAATTGACCTTTGTCGTTTACAACTTTGGAAAGATGTCTGTAATTGAGTCTGAAATATATTCTGCCTTGATTAACATAATCTTACATCTATCAAAATGTATCAAATAAAGATGGAAGCCCACTCTGGATATTTTATTTATTTATGCTACTTATTTATTTGTTCTTTACTTGTTTGAACACAGAATAATTTAGTAACAGCTATTTCAAATTCTACCAAAAATCTATGTCACTATTCAACTTTTCTTTTAGAGAATAAACAGGTACACAGACACCAACATGAATTGAGGAATTGAGGAATTAAGGCCTCAATGTATGACATCCAACAGAAGCAGATAACCAACTGGCCAGTGCTCTCAGAAATCACAAGCCCACACTAGGGAAGTCTGGACACTCAGTTCCTTGCCACTTTGAACGTCACATGCAATGCAATCTTTCATGGAACTAGCTCTTCTAAATCATGTTAATGACACAACATTTTCAACTACAACTTCCAAGGTCTTATTTCCTGCACAAACAAAAGAATCCTGGTTGTATTCTCTACTGTTATTCAATATAGCAATATCAAATGACATTGAAAAATTTCTGTTGAAAATCTTAAGGTGTAGCTGAGTTGGCTCAGGAAGTAAAAGAGTTTGCTGTCAAGCTGATGATCTGAATTTAGTCCCCAGACCCACATGAAGTAGGTAACTATGACAAGTTGTCCTATAAAATACACACACACACACACACACACACACACACACACAATTAATTTGTAGGCAAAAAAGTGTTTAAAAAGAAATATAAATGCGTACCACTGAGTTTTTATTTTTTCTAATTCATATCCCTACTATTTAGAAATTAGATTTCAATTGAAAAAAATCTATATTTTAACTCTATGTATTTTTGAAAATTATTATAATTTATGTAGTATTTATTGAGTCACATTATTGCCATTTCTTTAAAAGGACATACAATTTTTTGGCATTTTGATGTTTATTTACTCTTATTGAAATTAGTTTTATCCATACAGTATATTTTGATTATGATTTTCCTTCCCTCCATTTCTGCTAGAACCTTCCCACCATCCCAACCACTGAAAACCACAGTTTTCTTTCTCTCATCGTAAAATTAGCAGGCTTTGGACAAATGACATTTTTATAAGTTAATTGTGATAACCCATAGTCTAAAATGTCCTCTTCAAATTTCGAACAAACAGAATACCTGACAGGGTGCAGATGGGGGCTTTTGCTTCAGTGGTCAATTACTTATGGCTTTCCAGGGAAGCATTGTGTGTGTGTGTGTGTGTGTGTGTGTGTGTGTGTGTGTGTGTGTGTGTGTGTACTTTGTATATGTATTAAATAACAAATGCATAGATGGTTCTGCATCTTAGTTACTGTGAATATAGCTACAGCACACTGATTTTATTTCCAAGTAAACTCTGACAGAAGACAGAATGGAGCTGACAGCAAACTTTCCCCCAAGCATTCATATGAGAACTGAGAACAACACGCCTTGGGTTCTGCTTTATGAGGTTATGAGTAGAGAACTCTGGCTCTCTGTCTTCTTTTTATTACATATCTTTGTTGACTTACTTAAGGTTGGATTCTTCGTTACACAGCAATATAAACTAATGTAGTTACGATCACTCATGTCTACAAGTAATATGATTAATGTGACATACCATGTTTGAAAACCCAAATAATAAACATTTTAAATTCACTACTGTGTTTCATACAAAACTCATTTTAAAATTAGTCATTAGTCATTTAAAAATAATAATACAGATAATATCATAACCACAAGAAAATCTTTTTAAGTAAGTATCCAGGAGAACTTCAATAATTTTAAATTAAATATTAACTTTAAAATTTGACCACGCCTTCAATTAACTACTCGATTTGCAAATAGAAAATTTTTTTCTGTGAGAGTAGTCAGGCCTTTTTTATAGTTTAATGAGAATATGATGGAGAAAAAAAGATTTATCCGTTGAGTTATAAGAGATGCATCAAAATTCAACCCACTTTAAGACATACTAACAGCAACTTTGGTCCTATGTGGAATGCCCCTTAACTATTTGCCTATTGCTGAGTGTGAAGAAGCTCATTGAGCATCATAACACCTGGCCTGACCAGTTCTACTATATACTGACATGTGTGTACATGTGCATGTGCATGTGCGTGTGTGTGTGTGCATGTGTGTGCCTGGGTGTGAATGTGTGTGTGTGCTCTTGTGTGTGGATGCCTATATGTCTGTTTTCCAGAGACAACACACTATAGCAACAATATACTTAAAAACTGATGATAAGAGATTTTTCTATTTTAATGCATAATTTTTAGACTAATATGTGTCTATTTGACTTTACATTATTCTAGGGAACTAGCATTTGCTGCTCAATGAAGTGGTTATTAAGATGTTAAATGTAAGTATGCTGGATTCTCTCAAGTTGCTTAAAAGGCAAGAGATATTTATCTCACCTAGGCACAGTATTCAAGGTCACATACATATGCAGATATTCTAATAGCTGAAAAACATTAGAAAACAGAAAGCATCATAGAAACAAGCTAGCTACCATAATACTTTAACAAAGAGAAGGGAGCTAATGCCTCTAAAATAAACATATATATAGTATGTTTTAAATGTATTAATATGTTATTAGTAATTCATACATTTTTGTTTAATAAGTGATATATACATATTTGAATATTATATATATTATAGCATTAAAGTAATTATATAATATCTCTTTTCTAATGTCCATATATTCTCATTTCTCAAATTGAAAAAGTATTATCAAGCATATCTGTTTGTTATGACAAGATTTGTCCATGTAAGAGCCTTATTTGACCTGGACTTTCTTTGTAGAGCAGGTTGGCCTTGAACTCACAAAGATCTGCCTGCCTCTGTCTCCTGAGTGCTAGGATTAAAGGAGTACACCACCATACCCAGCTCTATGTAAACTTCTCAATCATCATACTCCGTCACACATTTCTCTAAATATATTACATACACATTAGATACATTTGGGATACTTTTTTTTTTTTGAGACAGAGTTTCTTTATGTACCCAAGTCTATCCTGGACTCATTTTGTAAATAAAGCTGGCTTCAAGTAGAACATTATGATAGTGCCACAGTTTCTTTATCCATTCTTCCAGGATATTCTCCACAGTTGAGTGGAGAGTGGGGACTGACTATCACACGAACTCTGGTGCCCCATATTTGACCACGTCCCCTGGATGGGGAGGCCTGGCGGCACTCAGAGGAAGGATAGCAGGTTACCAAGAAGAGACTTGATACCCTATGAGCATATACAGGGGGAGGAGGTCCTCCTCAGTCACAGTCATAGGGGAGGGAAAAATGAGAGGGAGGAAGGAATGAGAAGATAGAAGGGATGGGATAACAATTTAGATTTAATATGAATAAATTAATAAAATATATTCTTTTTTATTTATCTATTTTTTATTTTTTTAATAGTAACATATTTTTATTGAAAATTAAAAATAATTCATATTACATCTCATTTTCTATCCCATCCCATGCATCCTCCCCTTCCTCCCTCCCTCCCACTTTCACCTTAATCCCCCTTCCCTATGACTGTGGCTGTGGGGGACCTCCTCCCCCTGAATATGGTGCTAGGGTATCAAGTCTTTTCTTGGTAGACCGCTATCCTTCCTCCGAGTGCCATTGGGCCTCCCCAACAAAGGGACATGGCCAAATATGGGGCACCAGAGATCCTGTGAAAGTCAGTCCCCAGTCTCCACTTAACTGTGGAGAATGTTCTGTCCCTTGGCTAGATCTGGGTAGGGGTTTGATGATGACTGCACGTTTTGTCCTTGGTTGGTGCCTTAGATCAAGCAGAACCCCTGGGCTCAGATCTACCCATCATAATGTTCCTCTTGTAGGTTTCTAGGACCCTTGGATCCACCTACTTCCCTATCCCCTATATTTTCCTCATCTAGAGTCTCAATAGGATGTCCTCACCTCTATCCCCGTTTCCTAGTAGGTGCAGACTTTCATGGGACCTGTCCCTTGGGCTAGTGTCCAGTAATAAGTGAGTAGAAACCATTTGAGTCTTTCTGCTTCTGGGTTAGCTCACTCATTATGATCTAAAATATATTCTTTAAAAAAGTCAGAGGCTGTAAAAAATCTTCCTAGCAACCATGTCATGAAATCAATGCACACCCAATCTGCCTAACCACAAGCCCCTCACATATTTTACTCAACAATTTATTTATTATTTTATCCTGTGAAAGAATAACAAGCTGTTCTTTTTATACTTTTCTAAGAAAGCACTTGGTTCAATTCTCTAACATCAATATCCAAATATTACTTATGAAAGAATAATGTCCACTTATGTAAATTTATATAAGAGCTAAATGGTAATATTTTAGGATGGTTGCATAGTCAATAAAGTATTTCTTAGTTAAATTTATGATGGAAAAGAAAAACAAACAAACAAATGTGTAGTGACATAAAAAGTTGTGGAAAATAGTGAAATAAAGAACTTGTTGGGTGTCTAGTCAAGGAAACAAGTGTGAGTATTATAATTTGGAATTGTCATGACAATGAGGAAATTCTGACTAGATTAAAGAAAAATGAGACTGCAGACAAAAGGGCTGATTATGAGAAAATGATAGCGGTTGAAAGTGACCCAGGATTCACCAGAAATTATTTTATTGAAAGGGAAGAAAATCATATTTGTGCAACACACACTGGTCATCTTTGGAAAAGACAATTAAAATAAAAACATTGATTTCTTTTAGCCAATTAGCCACATGATTAAGTGTGAATATTTTTATACCCACTAGTTTAAAAGTGTATCAATCTCTTTTGTGCTTTACATCATTGCTTCTTAACTTAGATGGAATTGTGATGAATTTCCTATCAGAGGAATGAAAACCAGGAAACATTCTACTATAATCTCAGGGTTTTTCTTGTCTCCTAGTACAGTTCTTATGCTCTATACAAATTCGTGTGACTTTTCTCTCTCTCTTATTGCCCAGGTAAAGATAAAACCTCACACTTTAGCAGATCACAGCCAAGCATAAAATGAAATTTTTACAGTGCATAAAGGTGTGCATTTTTCTTAGAAGAGAAAACTGAATAGTTTACAGAGCAAGAGAGGTGGGCTATCTCTGCCTAAGAATATATAAAGGTTTATAAAGCAGAGGCCTTTCTGGATGCATCTTTGTGGAGAAACTGAGAGGAAACTATGAATGGATATTCTTTCCACAGAGAAGAAAACGTATGAGGTAGTGAAGCAGAGGACATGCCTTGAGCTAGGCTAACTCAGTCACCAGGGCTCAGCAAGGAGCAATGTTGAAGGTTCAGACACCTGATCAAAGATCATGGAAGACAGCTAGTGACAGAACTGCATCAGCATTATCTTACAACACAGTTGTTGCCTTCAGCATTTGCATGCACCTCCAGAACTGAGATCCAATACTAGGATGGATGTATCTAAGCATTTTATTGTCCTATATCCTTTCTTTATCCTGTATATTGATGTCTATTATACAACAGCATATCTGCATGTTAAACAATATTTCAAAGGCAGGACATTATTTTAAGAAGTGGTATCACTGAAAAATTGTAAATCAACCAAATAACAACAATAAAATACTTTTGAAGAAACAAAATGTACAAACCTGTGAATGAAGGTTATATGTTGATTAAGAAAATCCTTAGACAGTGATTAAAATATTTTGACCGAATAGTTGTTCCATTGTTTTTGTTGTTGATGGTGGTTTTTCAAGACAGCGTTTCTCTGTGTAACCCTGGCTGTCCTGGACTTGCTTTGTAAACAAGGCTAGCCTCAAACTCACAGAGATCCGACTGCCTCTGCCTTCCTGAGCCCTGGGATTAGAGACATGCACCACCACTGCCAGACCCATTGGTGCTTTTTTTTTTGAATAAGTGTGATTATAGTCACAATGTGTGATATGTGGTGGGAACTTATTTATTCAACACCCATTCAAACAAAGTAGCTTCCTTGATTGTCTTGGTTGGAAATATAAAGAGAATATTTCTGTGAATCTACAGAAGTATCAGTTGTGGATGAAATGTAAGTTTTTATAATCATTTCACACGGTTTGCAGAACTAAGATTGCTGAGAGTGTTGTTTTGTCTGTAGTAGTTCACAGATAACATGATTTCAGAGCAACACTTCTGTTGACTGTGGTTAATGTGTCTCATTTGGCAGCTCTGGATCTGTGGTCATTTCTTCTTATATATTGGTGCCATTAAAGATTCTGTGAGGTATCCATGCGCCTTAATAATCCTTTACTTATCTCTTGAGAATTATTTTATTTATTTTGTAAATGACCTACCTAGCTAGCTAATGCAAAGTTTAAACAGTGAATGATTGAACAGAAAGGAGGCATCTCGGGGCACACAGGGAACTTTCAGGCACGATAATGTCTGATGAAGGGTATTTTAGTTTGCTTTCTTTTGTTGTGATTAAACACCAGAACAAAAAGAACTTTACAGAGGAAGGGTTTATTTCATTTTGTACTGCAGGGTCATAATTAATTCTGGAAATAATTCAAGACAGGAACTGAAGGCAGAAACCATGGAGGAATGCTTTATATTTGCTAACTCCCTGACTCATGATCACCTAGCTTTCTTATATATCCACTGCCCACCTGCTTTGGGATGCACGCCACTCATCAATCAAGGTGCTTTTTTCACAGACATGGCCACTAGCCAACATGATAGACAACATTCTTCAATTGTGTTTCCATCTTCACAAGTGACTCTACACTGTCAAGTTGACAATAAGAACCAAGAGGAACCACAGGAAAAGCGGGAAAGTAGATAAATTCAAACATGAACACTAAAATTTGAAATTCAGAATATGAACAATGGTACAGTTTGAAATTTAATAAAATTGAAAGCTGAGAGAGGTGATATTTTAAAAATTAAGATTAAGAAGTCCACACTTTAGTGAAAAGGCACACACTTCAACCTCGTTTGTTTTAACACAATGTAATAAGTCATCAAGAAGAAATATCATCCTGAGTGAGGTAACCCAGACCCAGAAACACATGCATGGAATATTCTCACTTATAAGTGGATATTAGCCTAACAGAGATGTCCTTTGAGTGACTCCACCGAGTGGGGAAACTGGACAGATGCAGAGACTCTTAGCCAGACTCTGTTGGAGTTCAGAGAGTGGTATAGAAGAGTAGGGGATGGAAGGGCCCAGAGGCGTCAGAAGCCCCACAAGGAGACCGTCAAGGTCAGCAGATATAGACCTAAGGGGCTGGGGGCTGCTCAAAATGATGCACCAATGAAGGAAAAGGCATGTAGTGAAGTTAGACTCCCTTGTACAGATAAAGCCAATGGACAGCTCATTTTCCATGCTTGTGGTGGGAGCAGGGACTGCCTTTGACATGAACTCTGGTTCTCCCAATTTGATCACTTCCCACAGGGCACAAAGAAGAAGGGAAAGCAGGCTATGTGGATGAGATCTAATAGGGCTGTGGTCATGTAGTGGAGGAGCAGGCCCCCTTCTGTCAGAGGTCTAGGGGAGAAGAATAGGGCAAAAGATGGAGGAAGTGTGGGAACAGGAAGATACCAGCGAGGATAGCAATCGGGTTGTAATCTGAATAAATTATAGTAAAACTTGAAATCAGTGAAAAATTTGTATTTCATTGAAGAACATGCGTGCATTTCTTCAACTACCAGACAGATGTTTATCCACTGTAACTATCACAGCCATGTAGCTGATAGGAAATTTGAAATGGAACAGAACTTCAATAATGTGGAGAAGGCTACTTATTCATTTAGCTCCTAACTTCCTGTGTTAGCCTTAGGTGACAGATGATGGACTTGAGGCCTTTTCATGGCAGAGGTTGATAGCAGTAAGCAGTATGCCTTGGAAACCTCTTCTACTGCAGTGTTCTATCTTTGTAAGTCCTTCATGTGAAGCTCATTTCTTTTCTTGTCTCAGGTACCAAAAAAGAAGTGACCACAATCTTCAGCCATTAGTCATCAAATGAGTATAAAATGATCCACTCATTCAAAAGGACATCAGCCAATGCAATAGAGTAATTTTTATCTACAGGATAATTTATTTATTGTATTATGTGGCTTTTGCCAATTCTTATTTTTGTGACTTTATTTTCCCTTCTAATCAATGAAGTTTTAATGACTTAGTAAGTGGTTTGTTCAGACTTGAGTACAATATTAGCCATGAAAATAGCATTTCTTTTCTCAATGGTAAAAGGACCTAAGAGAGTAAATTCATCCAAAAATAATAAAACTGACATTTCTCTTGGAAGGAAAAGTCATGAGAAATTGAAATTGGAGCATTCTTATATTTTCTGATCATATTGGCAACAGAAGAACTTGATTTTAAAAAAACAAAAATCTCTTTTATTTATCTCAATCTAAATATCTAAGGAAAGCACTTCTTAAAGTATTTGAGAGTATCTCAAGATATATTTAGTGCTTCATAACTAATGATATTGCCTAAACAGTATATTGAATGTTTTAAAATAATTTTATATTACAATGATTAATGAGTGTATCAATTAATCAGAATCTTTTAAAAGTATTTTGGAAATTCTTTTTTTTTATTTTTTTATTAATTTATTCTTGTTACATCTCAGTGGTTATCCCATCCCTTGTATCTTCCCATTCTTCCCTCCCTCCTATTTTCCCCTTCTTGATTTAATGTAATCTTACTTTGACAATGATACTTGAATTTTAAAGATAATGATGCATGAGAAAAACAATTAGATCGAGTTGAAGTATTATTTAAAATGTATGTTTTAGTTAATTATCACAATTAATCATTGCTTTATTATTTGACAATATTAATGCATTGGAAACTTCAAATAATTGACATATGAGGAATTGTATAATTGAGCAAAATCATATCGAGGCATTTTGATACCAATGCTAAATGGTATTTCCAAAGGAAAAATATACCAGTGCTTTCAAAACCACCAAAAGTAGATTAGAAAATACACATGGTCACCATGCCCCACTGTACAGGCCTATATTTGTAAGTACTCAGGAAGTTAGTTTCTCTTTCCTCTCATAGGCATGTGTACACACACACACACACACACACACACACACACACACACACACACACGAACATTTGGACAGTTTAAAATCTGCTATCCTCTTGCTCCCTTTGGTTATGCTTATCACGTTCACACCATGGCCATATTAGTGAGCCTTTGTTGAGGAGATAAAATATATCTTAACTACAATTCATGCTAGATTTACAGGTTGTATTTTGTGTTTCTTCTTCTAGTCATATTTACCTTAGCACTGTATTTTTGTCCTTTCACAAGTCTAAATCCCCTGATTAAAAGGTTTTATTTGTCACATATAACTATGAAGACTTCATTCTAATTTTTCTGCCTTACTCTTGTCAACAGTTTTGCTGACTTTTTAATACCAGAAACATAGCTAAGAAACTAAACAAACAAGCAAATATCTGTTTAAAGTAACTATGCATTTTTTAAATTTAAGTTGCCCATCATTTCTGCTGGTGTGAAATCAAGCTCATTTTACCATCCATACATTCAAGAAATGATCAGTAATATTTAGGGACTTTTGATGATTACACCATTCAATCATCCCCTTAGCCGTTTGTACTTTTACACTGTTCACTATAAAAAAAAGTAGTAGCTGATATGTTAGTATCCACATGTTTAGCTGTGCAAGAATCAATACTTACATATTAGTCACAAATCAGAGGATTATCTTTAGGTCAAAACCCCATTTTTCCTATTCATGAGTATATATGACACTGGTGTTCAGCTCTTGCCCTTTATCTAATAGTATCATAAATCAACCACCCTCTTGATTTTATAATAATCCAAATTATTCCTGTTCTATATTCCCATGGTGTCTGTCAGGACTTTTTGATGCATAGTCTGTGCTTAGTTACTCAGAGTGCTGGGAAAAAGGCCAGATCTTTTTCTCTTGCTTGTCTAGTTATGGGTACACAGTAAATATTGAATCACTTCCAAAGAAATTTGTTCCTATAAGAAACTTGATCTGGATGCTCTCGTCTATTCTTTCACAGCTAAAAATGTCCCATCTCTATTCCTGAACAAGCATTTGTATTAATATGACATACAAATCAATCATGCACAGAGGTATATGGCAGTCTCAAACTTACTTGGTCCTTTATACTAGCTCAGCTTCTTAAAGACCTCTGGGGGTATTGTTGTTATCATAGTTAGTGTCTTTGTTGTTGTCTCTGATCAAGATGATTTTATCCTTGCCTCAATAGTGTTAAGTGGTAAGTGTTAAATTCCAAGGTTCCTTCTCTCAATCTAGAGCAGTGGTTCTCAACCTTCCTAATGCAGACACCCTTTACACAGTTCCTCGGTTGTGGTGACCCCCAACCATAAAGGATTTTTTTTGCTACTTCATAACTGCAATTTTGCTATTGTTATGATATGTTAACAGGTCAATGAACAAATATTTCTCCAATGAGGTTAATAAAACAGGAAATGTAACCACTTAAATCTTTCTACCTATTTCCTTAAAACTGTTTTGGAACAGGATTTCCCCAAACAGGCTCAAGCTTTTGAATTTTTTACTACTAATTCTATTCTATTTTCATGCTCATAATATTTTGATACTTCTGGTATAAAAATAAAATAACTCTATAAGATGATGGCAGAACATCACAGTGAATATATATATATATATATACACACACATATATGTGTGTGTATATTTGTACACACATATATATTCTTTACATTTATAAATAGGTAGATAGATACTCATGTATCTGAATGTGTGCGTGTATATATATTCATTACAAAGATGGAAACTTGAATCTGTTCACTTGCTTCAGTCAATCCTTGCTTTCTGTTTGTGATGACATCTTGTCATGCTTTAACCATCACAAATGCACATTGTCTGTGAAGAGCTCCATCTTTTGCTTTGGTTAACACATATAACTTTTGGCAAAGTTCTCATCTGGACCTTGCCTGATCATAACAATGTTCATCACATTACAGACATGAAGCTTTTCTTTCTCTTTATTGTCCCTTAAAATGTTGTCTTCCTTATTATTCTATTGCCATAAAGAGACAATAGCTTGGCAGCCTTTACAGTAAAACATTTAACTGGGGGTTTTCTTACAGTTTCAGGGGGTTAGTCTGTGATGTGGAAAGTGTGATGGTAGGCATACAGAGAGGTGTGGTGCTGGATTAAATGCCTAAAGTTTACATCTTCTCCACATGAGGGAGGCAGAAAAGGTGAGCCTGGGTCAGCGCTGGATTTTGACAACTCAAACCCAACCAAATGACACACCTCTTCCAAGGTCATTCTTCATAATCCTTTGTAAACCACCACCAAATTGGAAAAAGCCATTCAAATATTGTGCCCTTGGGAGCCTGTCTCATGCAAACTACCACAATAGTATGTATTTAAAAGCAGTAACTGGACTGATTTCCTTAGATTCTAATTATACGATAGCACCTGGCACAGAATCATTCATTATGAATTGCTTTGAAATTCAGGTCAGTATTTACTTTTGCACTTACCTGATATTGCTTCTGAAGTGCAGTAGCCCCATGCCTGTGTGGCATAACCAGTGAGCCTCTACCCTTACTTAGTATAAGTTCAGAGAAAGGAGGGTATTCTGCCATTGGCATTTTCGCATAACCACAGTGGGACACATTGTCTTAAATGGTATATTAAGCAGCAGGGTATCTATTGACTTACAAAAGCATTCTAAAAATGGTTTTGAACTCACCATAAACAATTTTCCTTGCTGCTAGCAGCATTTGGGTAAGCAAATAAAAAATACAGTTGACTCTGTTAAGCAAAGTGGTATTCTAATTTTGGCACCGCAAAAACAGTCAAAATAGTGTATTTGCAAAGGTATTGTTTGTCTCTCATGATATTTCTGCCTAAATGTTATTTGGTGGATTTGAGTTTAAATTTTTTATTTTATTTTGTGAATATGTGTTTTCCTGCATGCATTTTTGTGCCTAACATGCATGGCTGGTACCCGTGGAAAGCATAAAAGGATGTTGGACCCTCTGTAGTAGAAGTTACAGATATTTTTGAGCTGTCATATGGACCTTGAGAGGTGAATCCTCGTTCTCTTCAAGGAAAAACAAGCATTAACAACCACTGAGCCATCTCTTCAGCCCCAGTAGCTATGAATTTAATATTCCTGTGTTCTATTGTTAGCCTTGTTGTAATATCTATACAGAAAACGCTTAACTCTAAACTGAGGGGCTTGTGTCATTGAACATGACTCTTTTGAGATGGATAGCTCCTATATTTAAAATCCATCATGGCATTAATCAATCAATAGAACTCATTAATAAACATAATAAGATACAAAGAGGTATTGAAAACAATCTTGTCTTTCATACTCTCCTAGATGACAGAGAGAGAGAGAGAGAGAGAGAGAGAGAGAGAGAGAGAGAGAGAGAGAGATATTTAAAAGCATTCTGAAATTCTGAATTGGTCATCTGTCTAAAAAGCTTAACAATTTTTCCGCAATAATGAGGAACTCATAAAGGTGCTAAAGCTGAGACTTAACTACCATAATAACTACTGACTGTGCACATCATGATGGGTCCTCATCGACAGAAGGGTCAAGTGAAACAGGAACAGCTAAAACAATGCCATAATGAGCAGGTGCCCTACTTCAATATTACTATACATGTGGTCTATATAATGTCTCCCAAACCCATGTATACTATCATTGCAATGGATGCAACACCTTGACTTTGCAATCTAAAACAAAGCTCTCCTGTGAGTAGTGTTTTCAGATATAATTGATAATCAGGATAGAAAAATTGGTTTCTTGAGAAAGGGGGCTATATTCCACTGATTTTAAATTTGAGTGCATTTATAAAACATTGCTAATTAGAGGTGACAAGATGGATTGCTCAGCTGCTGTAGGCACTGGAAGCACAAGCTTGACAATGTGAGCTTGATCTGCAGAACCAATATAGCAATGAGGAGAGAGAACAGACTTCACAAGATTTTCCTCTGACCTACTCTCTTGTACCATAGCATAGACACACACACACACACACACACACACACACACACACACACACACACACACACACACAAGTTTAAAAATATATGCAACTTCTTTTACATTGTAGCAAATGTTAATAAAAGTCTAAATTTATTTTACATTATTAAAGTAATGCCCTCTTCATATCTAAAAGCTTAGCTATTTTCTGGTAGTTTTGTTTTTTAGAAGCTATGTGATTACAGAAGCAATACCAAATCATTGCTGTTTGCTAATGGTGAAAAATATATTTAAATTATGAAGTGCCTGGCTGGGAAATAAATCAAGAGTTGAAGGTTACTTTGTGTAAAAGAGGAAAAAATTAATTTCACCTACACATTGTTTGACATAATGGGGATAATCTTTGGGTCTGTTTCTAAATTTCCAATTTTTGAAAAATAATATACTTCACAGATGTAAAACTCTTCCACGCCCACCTCAAAAAAACCTGTAAGCATAGAAGAGAGTACATCACTTGTGAGACCCGCTGGTAGGTTTGCTTTTAAGTAATTTAGCTCAAGTGAATTTACACTACATTTGCATTATCGACAGGCATTCTTGTTTGCTATTCTATTGCGACAAACTCTGACCAAGAGTAACTTGTGGGAGGAAAGAATTTATTTGGTTTACAAGTGACAGTCTACCAAGAAAGAAAGACATGTTAGGAAGGGAAGCAAGAATAAGGTAGAAAGGCAGTTGCTGGGTTGCTGCCAGACTCAAGATCAGCAACCAATCTCAAGACCACCTTCTCAGCCAAAGATGGCACCATCTACATACCCTCCTGCAGGAATTTACAGTTAAGAAAAATCCCTCTGAAATGGTCACATACCAAACGGGTGGAGGCAAATCCTCAGTTCAATTTTTTCTCAGGTGTGTCAAGCTGACAACAAAACGAACAAGGACCCAGGCAGCTCAATGTGTTTCTACGTCCTGCTTCCACTTTGCAGTGTCCAAGCACTGCAGGACATTAAGCCTGGAGAGGTGAAGTAGAGTCTATAAAGGAATCCCCTGGAGGGGGAGACCTGGTGGCACTCAGAGAAAGGATAACATGTTACCAAGAAGAGACTTGATACCCTATGAACATATACAGGGGGAGGAAATTCCCCTCAGGAACAGTCATAGGGGAGGGGAGTAAGGGGAAAATGGGAGGGAGGGAAGAATGGGAGGATACAAGGGATGGGATAACCATTGAGATGTAACAAGAATAAATTAATAAAAAAATTTTTTAAAAAAAGAAATAAGCCTGAAGGAGTCTAAGCAAGGAGTTCAGTCTAAGCGGGGATCTGGGGCTGTGGAGGGAAACCATTTCTGAGGATTTTTAGCCTTATACTTGTAGCTGAGAGCTAGCCCAAGGAATAAGCAACTCAGACGATATTTAGCGAACCAACGTGTATGTTTATTCCATGGGAACAAGTGCTTTGAATCTTGGGGAGTGGAAAGGTGTTTTTGGAGTGAATGCATTTCACTGGCTGGAGCTAAGATTCTGGTGATGCAGAGGAATTCCAGATTCTTGGCTTCAAAAATCCCTGGAAAACCATGGAGATGTGCCAGGGCATGCAAGCTCAGAATAGGGAGATAGCTGGTATTACTTTTGATCAAGTTTGAGATCTGGGGCTTGAAAACGGTCCACCTAGCTAGTTTTATGTCAGTTCTCCTGGTGGCAAGGTCCAGGTTAACCACAGTTCACTAACTGAAAAAAGAAAACCAAAACAAAAACCAAGAAACGAAACCAGAAACTAATCATCATATTTTATTAGGGAAGTCATACTTGTCATCTCAAAACAAAATGCTTAACTGGAGTGAAGCTGAAAACTATGTTGAACAAGTTTTTATTTTCACTAAAAAAATTGTGGCCAATGGCTCACATTGAAATATTGAAAAAAAAAAAGAAATATAAATGATACATATGTTGCTACGAAAACACACTCAAACCTTCCAGGTCTTTAGCGGTAACAACAGCTTATCACTGTTAATAGGTAGTATTGTTTATTGATATAGGTAATATGTTTATACTGGTTTTATATAACATATGCTCTTTTAATGGGAGAACATTTCTTAAGCTTACCAAAACCTTTAGGTATTTTTGACATGCTTTCTTTCCAGCATTTATAGTAGCACCTCATCCATTTTAATAGGCAATGGTGGATGTTCTTACATGTCCACTCATGTATTGGAACTTCAAAATCAATTTTACTCTCACCAGGAAGCCACTTGATATGTCTTCCAAGTAAGAAAGTAAACTGTCTTTTCATTTTGTCCATTCTTTGGGGACCTAAATCATTGACTTCAGAGAAGTTTTGTAATATCATTATAGAGCATCAAGAAACTTGCATCAAGAAAATACTTTATTGCGAAGCACGGACACTACAAACATGGTTGTACGAGTTTCCTGTTCAGCTCGGTTCTTTCTCACACTCCACATAAAATCCTGTCATGGTGTGAGCTCTGCATTCTCTTCATGCTTTACTTTCTTCTACTTCATTTCACAATAGCCCCTCCTTTATCCTTCCTATTCCAACTGTTCCTTGAAGTAGTTTTGCATTCCAGTATGCTGAGCTAATCAGTTTTTCTATGTAGCTACAAAAGTGCTGTTGAAGAATCCTCAAACATATTAATGTTCACTGAGCAATGATCTATAAAGTTCTTAAGTGTTCTAATTCCACTCTACATATTTAGAAAAACTATAACTAAGTACAGATGTATTATTTGTATGTCGAAATAGTAGTGTGTGTAGGACCTAGTGATGCACCAACCAAAGACGTTGCAAGCAGAGGACCAAGATGTCCTGTTCAGATGTAACCTATGGACAGCTCATTCTCCACATGAGGAAGGGTGCTTGACATTGATTCGATCACTGCCCCTTGACTGAGAGGCCCTGTGGGAACACAGAGGAAGGGGATGCAGGCTATCCAAATGAGTCCTGAGAGGCTGTGGTCATATGGTTGGGGAGGATGATCCTACTTGTCAGAGGTCTAGGGGAAGGGAATAGGGCAGAAGAGGGAGAGAGAGTGGGAATGGGAAGATACGAGAGAAGGGATTACACTAGTGATGGGAAAACATTATAACAAAATAAAATAAAGAGAAACAGAATAGCAACTTCCCTTTCACTTATGAAATAAGTTGCAACAAGTAAGGATCAGTTCTGTGGTTAAAGGCAGCTCTGATGTGATGTGTACAATTGTTTGGATATAGCTAGTACTGTATGTAGAGAAACTAATTAAGAAACTAATTCTGTATGTTAAGAAAAAGATGACAATACATTGGATTAATTATGTCAGTTTAGGTAGGAGGAAGTAGATGGACTTGAAAAGGCTATTTGGAAGGTCAGAAGACAGAGTAATGAATACTAGATGAGTGTGTAGGAAGGTGTAAGATACGGTAGAAATAAAAAGTCATCCCAATTCCTGAAAGGGGCATTGGTAACAGCATTGGTAATTCCACTGGTAATTAAGAAAGGAATCTTAAAGGTTATGTAGTAACCTGTATTTTGTGAATAAATAAAGATTATTTGTGTTTTTTAAATGCCAAAATTGTGATGTGGAAAAGAAAAACATGCGTATTTGAAGAGAGAGACTTGGAGAGTAATTGATGAAGGATGCAGATGTGAGAGACAGAAATATAGGTGGATTCCCTTAGACACCAAGTGTCTGAAAATATTGCCCATGTTTGACTCCTCAGTAACAGAAACCTTAAGTATGGGGCAGTATTGGAATGGCATAACCAGAGAGATGGGGGACTAAAAATAGAACTGATTTTTTTTTACTCTAACTTAAATTATCCTAAGAATGGATTGATAGTGGTTTTTATTAGTTTATTCATATTACAACTCAACTGTTATCCCATCACTTATATCCTCCAATTCCTCCCCCCCCCACCTGCTTTCACTTTATTCCCCTCCCCTAGGTCTATGACCAAGGGGGACCTCCTCTCCCACTATATGGTCATAGCCTGTCACGTCTCATCTTGGTTACCTGCTTATTCGTTTTTTGAGTGCCACCAAAGAGATGTGGTCAAATATGGGGCACAAGAGTTCCTGTCAAAGTCAGTCCCCACTCTCCACATAACTGTGGAAAATATCCTGTCAGTGAAAGATAAAAGCCAAACAAGAAAAGAACTAAATACAAGAAAGTTAAAAGTATATACAGAAATTGGTCAATATTTAATATTGTAGAGGAAGAGTACCACACATGCCCATCTTTTATTTGTGCAAAACTAAAGGCCTCTACTAGCTTCCACCCCACTAAAAAAATGTATAAAAACCAATGATTAAAAACCATTATCAACATAACAAAAAATGAAGCAAACAAATGTAACTTCATAGAATAATTCTCAAACTAACAAAATATACTTGTAGGTATATTACATTTATTACAGACCTACCTTTTGTTCCCTCCACCCGAGGTGCCTCTTGCCTCCACCTTGTGTGGCAGGCGAGCAGGCACCACTACAATGACCAACGTGATATATAGAAGTGGGGAAGCTGGAAGAGCAGAGCAGTGTGTGTTGTGGAGAGAGGCAGAACCATGATGGTAGAGTAGCAGCAGGTGTGAATCAGCAAAGGAGCAAGTCAGTACTCAGTGGAGTTGGTTGGATGGTGCCCAGAAGCCTGGAGCTTATGCAAATGCAAACCCTGCCACCAAACACACCACCTGGCTTCAGGATGAACCTGGTTCTGGGCAATGAGGGAGTTTACTGTCTGCCTGGACCTCCTTGTGATACATCAGGGGCCAAGTTGATGGCTGTGGTCTGTGTTAGTAAGGTATGTTGAGCTGAGTGCAGTGCCTGTGGAATAAAGAACACCTTGAATTTACCTGAGAAGTTACAAGCAGTTTTGAGCTATTTGTGATGGGTGAACCAAACTGAGAACCAAAGTAAAGTTCTCTCTAGCATAAAGCACTATCAAATTTGTAAGTAATCATATCTTTCCAAAAGGAATAGTACAGTTATTTTAGCAAACAAAGACCTATTAGAATTTTATTTCTCAAAGGGTAAGCCTCAAATATGTTATTAGCAAATGCTCATTAAAAAAAAAAAGAATTACGTTTTCTTAGCCTGAAATTATAAATGTAAAAAGATCTCTGTCTGGTCTCTCCAAACTTTTCATCATATTGATAATACTTCTTGTTTATATAAAGGGACACACTTGAACAAGAGCTTGCTATTTTTCTCTATTTCAATTTCAATATCACAGTCCCCAATGTTTATTAATGCATCACCACATCAGTTTTATGTACTAGTCTTTTTATCTTGGTAAATATAGAATTAAATTTGTTCTAAAGAAATGATTTCTGATCCCTAATGGATTCAGATTTTTGAGCAGTCATAAAAACAGATGATAGAATCCTGAACAATATGGAAGCATGGTCCTTTATAAAATCTGATAGTGGGGGCGGGGCAGGAAGTGGCATGCAGCATCATTCTTTGTTTCTTATTGTCTTTTCCCATTTCCAGGCCTTCCTTCATACATCCTTATATGCATGACACTATTTAGCTTCCATGGTGCCCAGCGCATTGCTGTAGACATATTGGCCCCCGAAAATAAAATAAAAGCTCAATGTTTTCACATAATTTCATTGATTTGAATTGAACATAGGCAGTTCCTACTCTGCTTCAGAGTAAGTTTGCAATTGATATACATGCAAAGTCCGTCCACTTATTCAGTTCTCTTGTGATGAAAATGAAAACCCTGAGGGGCAAAGGTATGATTGTAAATATGGCATATCCTTTCAAGAGATTTGCTTCAACTAACATATATATTAGCTAAGAATATAAAACTTCTATACTGCAGTCGAATGTTCCAGCAAAATTAGCATTCATGGGAACCACGGCTGCCATGTACCCTCCAAGAACAGATTGCCCATAACATGCTCTGCTTGTGATGGGATATTAAAGACCAGCTCACATAATTTTTCACTCCACATTTATAGATTCATTTCTGCTGACAGAGTAGTGGAAATGTAATTAAATGTTTAGTTTAATTAAAATGGAAAATAAAAGCTTGTTCTTGGATATTCACTACGGTCCCCCAAATAGGAAACATAAGAGATAATGTGTCTCAAAAGTATGTACCACTGGTCCTCAGAATGCATTCATTTTTATAACACTTAGATATAATTACACATATATATTATACAATTCATAAAAACTCATTGTCACTACATCCTTTCCAAAGATATATGTTCCTAATCTATATGAGGCATAGATGTGCATATTCAAACTGATACGACGCTGTAAGTATTGGGAAACTCACAGAGGTTCAGAATGCATTAGTAGTCAGCCACTTATGCCTGTAAATACAGTGATGTTCTTAGCCGTATGAGTTATAAAATCCTCTCAAAACCATTCAACCATTCTGTGGTAGGATTAAAGGACCAAGGCATTAGTGAAATTAGCATGAGTATGTATGTATATGTGTGTATGTATGTATATATGTATGTATGTATGTAAAATGGCCTTAGGTCATATAGCATACAAAGGTGTGGCTAGCATACTGAAAGCTTCAGTTATACCTATGGCATATATGAGTGCATGAATATAGACACATACACATACACATAAATCTACACATACACACAAATGCAGGCAAGCATGCAACACAGAAGCATGCGTGCACACACATGTCTTTCCAAGTAATGTATAAAACATCAGTCTGCCTCATAAAAATCTCAGGTAGGAGCTGTTGGTGCTCTCTCTCTTACTTGAGTGTCAGCATCACTGATAGGTCATTAGTATTTGCTTCATTGCTTCACTTTGCTCTGTTATGCCCCAGTATTTCGTCCACATTCATCAATGTTATGAACATTTAGCACATATTTTTCTAAACATGGTAATGTACTCATTTTCCCTAAATCGTGTTAGGAGCATATCAAGCACACATCTTCTCACTACTTGGCTTTCATTCAATTTTTATTTTTCAACAAAATAGACTCCTACTTTAAGTATTTACTCTTTTAATGAATATGGGTATACTTCATATCAGAATCATTGTTAGACAAATGACTTTCCATAATTAATTAAATAAACTATTGTTTTATTTTATGATTTGAAATGAGATTTTTGCCATATATTTAATGTTTCCTTATGTTGGTATTTTTAACTGTTTTGCAAGTATTGGATCTTTATGTACAACCTGGGTTTTTAAAAAAGTTAGTCACATCTTTGAAATTTTCTTGGTACCTATAATTCATCAGTGCAAAATCATATGGGCAGTGTTAGCCAACTTAAATGTTTTTTATTAATTTATTCTTGTTCCATCTCAATGGTTATCCCATCCCTTGTATCCTCCCATTCTTCCCTCCCTCCCATTTTCCCCTTATTCTCCTCCCCTATGACTGTTCCTGAGGGGGATTACCTCCCCCTGTATATGCTCATAGGGTATCAAGTCTCTTCTTGGTAACCTGCTATCCTTCCTCTGAGTGCCACCAGGTCTCCCCCTCCAGGGGACATGGTCAAAGGTGAGGCACCAGAGTATGTGAGAAAGTAATATCCCACTCTCCACTCTACTGTGGAGAATGTTCTGACCATTGGCTAGATCTGGGTAGGAGTTTAAAGTTTTATGGCCTGTATTGTCCTTGGCTGGTGCCTTAGTTTGAGTTAAACTTATTCATTATATAGCTGGGCATGGTGGCACACGACTTTAATCCCAGCACTTGGGAGGCAGAGGCAGGTAGAGGGATGTGAGTTTGAGGCCAACCTCATCTACAAAGTGAGTCCAGGACAACCAAGGCTACACAGAGAAACCCTCTCTTGAAAAACCAAAATAAAATAAAATAAAGTTCATTATATAAATATCTAAGAATCATTATGAGCTATTTTTCACATTTTAAGTGATTATAAGGCTTTTATAGTTCTTATTTTTCTTATAAATAAATCATGTTTATTTTCAAAATATTTATAAGTCCCGAAATTTGTCTATGATTTAGAAATAGAAATTTGTTGCATGTTCCATTTTGTTTTATTTCACATAATTACTAATTTACCCAAATTATGCTATACTAGTTATGCATAAAGTTGCTCAATATTGTGTTATGAAATATGTTTCGGGCTGGAGAGATGACTCAGAGGTTAAGAGCACTGTTTGCTCTTCCAAATGTCCTGAGTTCAATTCCCAGCAACCACATGGTGGCTCACACACCATCTATAATGAGATTTGGTGCCCTCTTCTGGCTGGCAGGTGTATATATATACACACACACACACACACACAATTTCAATATATTTGAAATTAGTAGTAAAGGACAGAGACTTTAGTAAATTTCCAGAGATATAGTATACTTATGCCTATAAAATACCTACCTACTGACTGAAATGTAGAAATGAGCTAATTGCCAGGCAAAGTTACAGTATATATATGTAAGTTTATTGTGAGCAGGGGAATGTGAGAAGGAGAGCGGGGAGAAGGGGACAGAGAGCAGCTGAACTATTATGTCTGTGTTACATAGTGAAGGGAGAAGTTAAGGGTAGGGGCATGGTCCTACAGGAGGTAAGGATCAAAAAATGGATGTCTGAAACCAAAAAGCTACATGTATTAAATTTCTACCCCAAATTTACATAGCTTTCTTGTCCAGCTATATTTTGTTAAAGATTTTTAAATTCACAATCATTCAGAAGTATTTATGAATTATTCTCAGCTTATGGTAAGAATTTCACAAGCACTCTAGAATGCAATCTGTGGTAGAAAATCCATTTTATTTTTCTTGCTGACCATCTTTTTCATTTATCTTTAGCTGTAGCAACAATGCATTTGGGAGCATGACTCTTTTATTATCCAGCTTGTTCTCCAAGGTTTTTTTTCTAATTGCTTACTATAAACTCATAATGAAGAGTTTTACCTGTCCATTTCTATATTAGTTATTTTTTTCTGTTGTTATAATAGAACAGCCTGGTTAAAACAATTTAGAGAATAAATATATTATTTTGGCTTACAGTTTCAGAGGAGTCAATGTCTATAAAGGAAGAAGGAAAGAATAGCAGCGTGTATCAGGCATGGTGGTAGGAACAGAGAGCTCAGAGCTCTTAACTGCAAGCACAAAGCAGGAGGAGGGAAGTAAAAGTAGCTGGAAGATTTTGCCTCTGAATTCTGTCCCAGCAACTCAAGTCCTCCAACAACGCCACATCCCAAAGCTCCTAAATGACACCACCAACTGAAGACCAAGCACTCAAAGATGAGAACACAGGGGAGCTTCACTACAAGTTCCCAACTATTTAATTATTCTATATTAAGCTTTTTAAATTTCACCTAGTTATCCATAGATATAAAATATAATTGTTTAATGAATTCATAAATATTCAGTAGCCATAACATTGAATAAAGTTATCTCCCTGATCTACCTGTCCATTTTATGGGAGGAAGCATGACTTCTAGGAATAACATTGAGGGGACCTAAAATATTTACACTCCTGATTTTCATGTGAGGGAAACAAGGGAGGCTGTGGGTATGCACAGTTGCTAACAGGATTTCACATTGCTGTGATGATGTCATTGATTGTCTTATGGGAAGCAGGAGATAAGTTTTGGGGATAAATGAACAACAGGGAAAATGGTCTAAGAGACAGCTATTGACTCTGAGATGGAAAGTAAAAATTGAAGGTCAAAGCAGAGCAGACCGCTTGGAACACAAAAATGAAGACGTTGCATTTTGACAAAAAACATGCCTGTCATAATGCTATGGGCAAAGGGTATGATATGATTTGTGACTTACGGTAAGTCACAGTTCTCCACAATAAAATATTGTGAAAACAATGCATGGTTTGTTGAAACTGAATTTTGATTTTTGATTTTTTTCCTTTAATATCCAGATATAGCTGCATATGAGCCACAAGAACAATACAGCAAACAGAGTCTCTAGAAAGTGCTTTAATGCTCATAGATGATGTTTAGGTATACAAATAAATTATAATCCCACGACTTTTCATTTATGGTGAACACATTAGAGAAGTGACTTTGTCATCAGTTAAGGATCTCTGCATAAAAGCACAGATGCAAATAAATTGCCTGAATATATTTCTTGTTCATTAAATGTTCTCAATTAAATATATGATTAGGTACAGTCAAAAGACAGAAAATAGATTTTGTCATCTTATAAAAATCAATAAAAAATGTTTTAAAATACAGTTCAATTGATAGGAAATAACTGTCCCCTTGAGCTCTCTTTAGACTACGAGGCAGAAGGACTAGTATACCTCCAAGACACTTAAATAATGAAAGAACAGGACTAAATCATTCTTCAAACCACAACTTTCCAAAACTCATACTTTCACACATTCACTCTTAATGCATATTTTTAAAAAAATAGGAAGAGAATGATACAATTTGCATAAAAGTGATCTGTGCTGCTTTTGAATTTTATTTCATTGTGGGAAGGATCACTTCATACACCTCCATTCATTATACAGCCTCCCATCTAATGGGTTTTAATACAATCAGTTAAAGTTAGGACAAGCGACACAGACAATGCTTCAAAATGTTAGAGTTAGCATTATAACTATTTCATATGTAAGTACTTTTGTTTGGTTTAATTTTTTCCTTTCTTTTGTTTCTCATACACACTGTTGTGGTCTAAAAGTTCCGTGATTGACAAGCCGATCCTTTTTGTCTCTGGTCTCTTAAGTTTTTCCTCTAGAACTCTGAAATACAGAAAAAATCTATATCTTCCCTGAGAAGATTGTGAATGGAAGCTGATGCCCCCTTTATTCTTGACTTTCAGTTTGCAGAGAAGGAGGTGATCTCAATATCACGCTATCTCAACAAACAGGCTGTATTGCCACTGACACAAATCACACCGCATTTCATTTTGCAATTTCTTCCTCAGTGCAGTCATTTACAGTTTAGCTGTCTTCCATGGTGTGTTCTATGTGCATATGTAATAACTTGTATGTCAATATTCAAGTTAAATATTGATCATTGTGTTTATCACATTGTATTGGTTACTTCTTTCTGTGTATACTATGTACTAGCCATTTTAATAGGTATTTGCACCAATTATTTCCTCACTCAATTTACTCATTCACTATGAGTTCTCTTCTACAGATGTTGTATTATACTATTTAAAACAAGCATAATGAAAGGAAGAACTTATGAAAGCCGACATATAAAATTCAGGAGTAAGTGTAAACTTGATCAAATACTTAATACCTGATTGAAATGTTACACAGTTTTCTTCAATTAATTTTTTTTGTTTTAAAAATCAGAATAGAGGTAGACATTACAAAATGAAGCCTATGTGGACTATATATTCCATATAGTCCAAGGAAAAGGTCACAATGGGTTAATTAAATGGAAATAATACAAATGTTATAGCAATGGGAGAACTGTAATGGGTAGAGTAAAATCTGAAACAGGGTGGACATGATCCTGATAGTTTTAGAGCGCTTTGGAAGAATGTATTTTGGCTTAAAGAGCATAATGAGGAAATAACCCATGCCAGTAATGACTAGTTGGTAGTAATGGCAAGAACATATGGTTGGGGACAAAATGTTTGAAGCTGCCAGCTCTAACAAATGAGTATTGGTGGCTTGAGGAAACTTTAGATTGGCACTGAATTACAATGACAATTTCATATCGGCAGGGAGCTAAAGCCTAAATAAATATAGGCCTGAGTATGACTTTGTAGCATTATGGGTATAGCATAATCACATCCTTATTTAGATATGGACACTTGGAAGGCCAAGGCAGAGTAGACTATTTAATGCCTGGATTTTCAGTGTTCCCCTGGTCCTTACATGTAATTCTTAATGACTTAATGATCTAAGAGGATGGAAATAAGTCGATTTTTCAATTACTGCACTCAATGGATTAATTATTTCACCATAGTAAATATACTTGAAGGATAAAAATGAAGAACTAACAATGTTATTAATCCTAATAGATAAATATAATACTATTTTTTCTTTAAAAATCTTAGACACTCTAAGCGAGAATCATACCCCTAGACAGGCCGTAAAACTTTAAACCCCTACCCAGATCCAGCCAATGGTCAGAACATTCTCCACAGTTGAATGGAGAGTGGGATATGACTTTCTCACATACTATGATGCCTCATATTTGACCATGTCCCCTGGAGGGGGAGACCTGGTAGCACTCAGAGGAAGGACAGCAGGTTACCAAGAAGAGACTTGATACCCTATGAGCATATACAGGTGGAGGTAATCCCCCTCAGGAACAGTCATAGGGGAGGGGAATAAGGGGAAATTGGGAGGGAGGGAAGAATGGGAGGATACAAGGGATGGGATAACCATTGAGATGTAACAAGAATAAATTAATAAAAAAAGGAAATAATAATAAAAGGAAGGAAAAAAATCTTAGGCACTCAAGTTAACACTAGTAATACACAATTTATTTTTAATAGAATTTCAGGTTAATGTCTTAAGTAGTGTTCTCTTTTTAACTTACTCTGTTCTTTATGGTCTTGGTAGTTTCCGTAACTTTTCCCTGAGTAAAAAATTAACTTGATGGCATGTTCCACCTTTTCTTTTAAGGTATGTATATACATTTCTCCTCCTGTTTAATTTCTAGTGATAAAAGTAACCTTTAACATACAGCAGCTACTACTTCACTGTGGCTCTCAGCCACATATTTATCTTTTATGTTAAAATAAGGTCATGTGGTAAAGTTCACATTTCAACTTTGTGCTTTCCATAGAACTTTAATTTCCTCTATGAATAATAACCCATACTCACTCCTTGGCAATTCTTTCATAAAGCCACACTGAATGAGGAAGGAAATGGTAATGTACAGCTAATCACACGCTCCTGAATGCAGATCAAGCTTCTCATGCATTAAAATAAAAGGAAATTATGAGACTTCATTTGACAATTTTGCATGCTGTAGGATATGCAAATTCATCTTATACTGAGAGCTAATTTGATCTATTTTTAGCTGCCACTTCCCTCCCCCAAGGCCCACAGTGACCAAACCTTTACAAATAGTTTCTGCATTTCTACTTTGCCCTGTCTCTGAAGCATAAGAAATCTGTTTACTAATCAGCAATCCACATGGTTTCAAAGTACTAAAATGACCTGTAAGATTCTATCAGTTTACGAGAAATCATTTTCAATCATAGAATCTACTCTCTTTCATTCTCCGCCCTCCTCTTTTCTATATGTCTCCCTGACTCATCTCCACTTATTCCTCTCTGTTTAGCTACTTCTTTCTGTGGTCCTGTGGAAACTTCTCTTACTTATTATTATCCATGACAATATATACCAATACGAATGTGAATATCATTGCCACGAATGCCAAATACTCGTTAATACAACATAAAATTTTGCCATCCAAAGTGGCTTCAAAAGCATCAACTTTATTTTCACCTGACTCTTAAGACATCTCTTGAACATGCAGCCAATACCAGAGTGTCCAAATATACTAACATAACCCAATTATGCTCAATCATGATGATTACAGTTTTCTTCCTTCTACTCCGAACATGACATCACCTCTGCTGTTTCCTTTACAGTAACAACAGTATCCTTTTTTTCCTCATTTCTTTTGTGTTCTATTCCTGTTTCCTAGAAATATCTCTTATGGCCTATATTACTCTCTTGACTTTTATGAACCTCCAGTTCAACACAATTATCTAAGGATTCAAAGAAGTGTCCACATGTGAGAAAAAAAAAACCTGCGTGCATGAAATTCTCACCAATATTCAATTTTATTTCATTACAGAAATTAAAAACTGATCTGAAAATATAAACCTGGTAGAGAGAGAGCTAAAATGTATGTTACAGTAAGGAATTCTGGACTATCTGTGATAGTAATTCCTAGTTGTCAATTTAAGAAGCCAGGGACATGAGGACCACAATCACAAGACAGTCTGATTCATATTACCCTACTGGCATGTCTGTCCAGTAATTTCCAGATTTTAATGCATAAAGGAGAAACTGCCCAACTGCGAGTCATGCCACCCCAGAGAGGTATCTGTAGATTATCTATGGGGGCTAGATGTGCAGAATCAGGATTCACTGCAGTAAGTTCTCTGCTTTAGTTCTGCCTCTAGGTTCCTGTCTTGAGTTTCCTAAGTAATAGACTGTGAGCTGTTGGCCAAATAAACCATTTCATAACCTACCATAATTTCTTTTGGATAATGTTGTATCTCAGTATAAAAAAATGCAAAGCATAGTAGAGACAAAGAGAGGGAATATCTTCCAAAACCAATGCTGAACAACATGATAGGACACGAAGAAAGATTAAATTTAATCCTCATTGGGCATGCTGCTAAAAAGTCAACTTGATGCTGATGAAGGAGCATAACATAAGGCCTGATATACTGAATCTGTTCCAGGAGAAATTGATGAATGTATTTCAACATCGAGGTATATGTGAGGAATTTCTGTACAAGGCAACTGTAGGCCAGGATTGAAGAGCAGCAATTGACAAATCTGGTGTTATGATACTCAAAAGCTTAGGTATACCACAGAAAACCACCAACTGCATGAAAAAAATGACTTATGGAATGGGAGAATACAAATTATATATAATTTGAGATTTCAACTTGTTGCTATGAGAATGGATAAAATTTTTGAAAATAACAACAAATGTTAATGTGGATGTGAGGAAAAGGGAGTGCTCATCAGCTGCTGGTGGGAGGACAAGACAAGCTGGTGTAGTCATGAGAGAAATCACTGTGGAGGTTCCTCAAAAGATAGAAATAGTCCTTCCATATGATCCAGCTGTACAAGTCCTCGGCATATGCCCCAGGTTTCTATATCCCAATATAAATATATTTGCTTATCTATGTTCATTGCTGCTGTATTCACAATAGCCAGGAACCACACAGTTTAGATGTATATCAAACAACAAATGAATAATGAGGCCATGGTATATATATACAATCAAATGTCATTTATCTGTAAAGAGAAACAAAGAGCATACCAATTAATTTCCTAATAACAAATGTTTTACACTACATATATATGTATATATATATATATATATATATATATATATATATGTAACTTTATACAAATTGAGCAGGATATATATATGTGTGTGTATTTATGTATATATTTACTATATATGTAACAATAATTAATGAAAATGCACTATAACTTTGAAAGGTAGAGAGGAAGGCTATAGGTGAGGTTTTGGAAGGAGAAAAGGGATAAGGAAATAATGCAATTATACTGTAATTACAAGGCAGAGAAAATCAAATAATGCAATACTCAGGTAAATGGATGAATCTGGAAGCTACAAATGACCATTCTGAGGGAGGTAACTCAGAACTATCAATATTCTCTCTCATATATGGATTATTGCATTCTTTTATTGAGTTTGTTTTCTGATTAATCTCCTAACATCTCCTACTTTATAAATATTTTTAAAAATACCACTTTCCCCATCTTTCTGACGTTTATTACATAGTTTGCAGTATCACAGTAGAATAAAAACAAGCATCAGTGGATCATGACAACCCATTTCCTGGTCTATCTAGCAATACTTAACCAATAGTTAGGTAACATTAAAGAGCAGAGTATGGATTTGAGAAAAATGTTCAATGGAAAATGTGAAGGTAACTAATTAATCAAGGATTAGTAGAAGTAGTGACATAGGTATGAAATGGAGCTTTCCATAAAAGCCTTATCCGAAGCTTATAGCTTTGATTTGGGTATCTAGAAATTAGTAACTTCAGAGGTAAGATACCCCTATTGCAGTAACAATGTACTCACTTTAGCAGAGTTGACCTTGCTTTTAAGAATAAAAAAACCTGAGAGCCAATGTACATATTTTTTGTGTTTGTAATTACAAAGTGACTGTGTGTGTGTGTGTGTGTGTGTGTTTATGGGTGTGTGGGTATGCTTATATGTTTTGGATTTGTGTGTGGAAGTCCTTTTACTGGCATGGGAAATCTTATTAACATAAAGGAAGTAGGTTTGGAGTATGCTTTAGTGTCTTTTTATGTTTCTGGGAGACTTACACAAACTACAGTTTACTTCTTCAGTTTATGTTTTATATAACTTTATATTTTTGTTATCCATTTCTACTCACCATAATAAATAGAACAGCCTTAAATTTTTATAACCCATCATATCTATTCTTTTTAATGTCATTCTATGTTTCTTTCTAATTTAAAAAACATGAGGTCATCAATTTTCATACTGTTTTTGCTAGTGAAACTTTTCAAGTCATTGACTCCTTAATATTTATCTATGTGAGTACACTTACAATTTCCATATCACTTTGTTATCTAGTGGGAGATTCCACTGTGAGAACAATTGATGACACTTCATCATGATACTTGCCTTCCATTTAATCATGGCTAATATTTTAACAAGAGCATAACTTTTACATAGCAAATTCATACATCTTTGTTAGTCCTTCATCCCTTTCTTCTCCTGCCTAAATTTCTTTTCTTTACTGGATACTATAAACATCTTAGTTCCCTCTGTTTCCTGTTCTTCTTGTCATTTCTGTGTAATTAATTTCCATCATCCAACTCTAACTTTGCAAAAAGAAAGCTGTTTTTACATGCTCAGGATCAATTAGAAAAGCATGTATGTGGTTTCAAAGCACTCTACATGTGTATCATATAGTACCACATTAGGATGAAATATTGGTTTATTAAGATTCTTCCATTCTATGATCAGATTAAGTTATGAATCATACATTTCCATGGTTATATTTGATAAGGTTGCAACTAGGTTGGCCTATCCTAAAACCAGAAAACATAAATATATTATGTTGGTTTATTGTCATGCCACACATTTTAGATTTTTCTATTTTCATTATTACATGATGTCTAATGTATCATATGTGAACCACTGAGCATGTCAATGCAGGTATATAATAGTAATGACAGAAGCCTAGACATGAGAACAATAAAGGCTATGTGAGGTTGTTTAGAGATAGTTCAAAACTGTGATATATTTTGCTCATCTTTGCAGATGTGTCAGAATTCTGCAGTAAATCCTGCCTTGAGAACCTAAAGGGAAATGTATGTATAATCCTTAACAAATGAGATACATTCTCGAACTGTGTCTGTATATGATATATTTTGTGGAAGCATTTTCAAATTCCCATAACAGGATTATAATAATTAATTTTTATAGAGTAGATACCTAAAAATATTTACTTGGATAACATATATTTTGTTTAATTTTTCCATCTATTAATAAATGTTTTATAATTATCTTTATATTTTGACTTTCTCATGTGTCTATTATCAGCTTTTTTGGAATTTATGTCTATTTTATTAAATAAAGATATTTGTCCATATGTAGCTTATGGAATTTATGGCATCATTTTGCATTTTATTAATTTTCAATTTTTTTAACTTAAATCAAGAAATTTCTGGCTTCTGTTGATCTCCTTCAATGAAATCACTTCAGCATTTTCAAATGGGACATTGCATGCTTTCTAAGTAAATCTATATATATCTATTTGTTTACATATTTGCATACTCATTCATCCACATAAAATGCATATTTTGCCAAGTGTGAGAAGGAAAAGCTGCAGAAATTTAGATGAACTTCTAATGTTACTACTTGGTTCAGTATTCAGATAATTTAAGTCCTTAATAGTTCTCAATTAACAATTACATGATAGGAAAATGGATGTGAAATGAATTTTGAGAAAAACAAGAAATGGCCAATAATTACTGTAGTAATCACATTAACAGAAATGGAACAATAACTTTCAGCTATTACACAAATTGAAAAAATGTTATTGCTCAGGCTTAGCAAAGAAACAGTAGTTTACTTATTCTTACATAATGGTGTTTCAAAGCAACAGAGTAACCATTGCTGTAAGAACTATTCAAAGATTTTTGACTATGGTTGCAGTTCTTCTATATAATCTATGCAAATGCGCTAGACAGAGGTCGAGCACGGGATCATAATCAGAGTTGTTCATCAAAGAACAGAATTTCAAAACCTCAGCAACATTAGGATTCACTAATATTGAAAGATTAGATAAATTGTATTACACATATACTGTAGAAAACAATGCTGAAAATTGAAAGTGTTCAACACAAGCTTTTATTTACATAGAAATTCTGACACACAACTAATTAAAAGCAAGGAATATTCATAGTTTTTCCAAGTATTTAAAGAAAACAATTATGAATTTGAGAGTAAAAGTATGCTACTGGTAATTTTATTAGTCAAAAACTCTCAATAAAGTAGTTCAATATATTTCCTGAAATGTCAGTGATTTAGTTGTTTAGAAGTTCTAATTAATGAAACATTAATAAAATAAGCTGGGCCTTTTGTAAACTGAGTGTGCAAAATGGATTTTAAGTATTTCTGCTGTTCTATGAATATTTAATTCTGAGCTCAGTATATTTCTTGGATGATTAACCATTTTAAGTGTCTTGAGATCACCAACATATCAGTTTTTATTATATAGCATCAAAGAGGTAAGTACAGAAATGAAAGAATGAACTAAATTAATACTGCTCCCAGGATATTCCACAGAAAATGTAGTTTTCTTTTTAATAATAAACTTCCTACTAAGAATTTGATGATTTATACTTGGTTTCCTTCTTCTAACAGTTGAGCATAAAAAGCAAATCTCATCTCTATTTACTTAAAATATCTATCTTGATCTAAAAACATCTTAACCCCTACCCTACTAAGCTTAATTGAAAGACTAAACTATCTGGTCTTCAAACCCAGCAGAGACTTGACAAGGAATAAAATTTAAATATCTGAGTGGACTGGAAGTGCAGGTTAGCAGCTTCTAAAATGAAAAGAAAAAAAATTGAATGAGACAATTAACAGCTAGAACAGTTACCCAACACTCTTTTCACCCAACAATCTCTATAATACTGGAGCATCATCTTCAGCCTTCTGGCTCCAAATTATTTGACAGACAAATTAGCGAGGCAGGAACTATTGAGGACTTGCTTATCCTGTCTTGACAGTATTCAGCTGTGAACTCTGCCTGCATCTGAAAACCTGCCTATTTTTAGGCAGAATTCTGTCTGTGGCAGAGATGAAGAAGACCTTTTGCCCAGTGGCTTGTTTGCCACATTTGAAGCTACCTCCATTAGAAGGTTCTTTGATGTTCATCTTCTTCTTTGAGGCAGGCTGGATGTTGCCAGGAGTTAACTTGTCTTGTTGTACAAGAATCTTTAGAGTAACAAAAACATCTTTAAATGCTAAATTCTGTAGGTCTCTGAGTTTTTTAAGACCCTATTTAACTATTTTACCTCATATCTATAGAATCGTATCTACCTAGTAGACCTAGAATATATACTCTTGTGATAAAATTAGACCAGTTTTTGACAAGAGCATGATTTGCATAATACAAAATTCAATACCATTGAATTAAAAAATAACCTTATTTGTGAGCAACAATTAGGTCCTTGAGATGAGTAGTAGATTCAATAATTTACCTTTTGTTCTATCCTCTTTCTGTTTCTATATCCCCCTTTCTTTCTTTTCAGCCCGTACCTCCTTACCTACAAAAGAAAGATAAAGGAAAAGAGATATGTCCCCGAGTCAAACCTAGTTTCCTCTTTCTATAAGACCAATAAGAGTTATAACAAATTCCCATTGAAAATAACCATCTGTAGACCAAGTGAGTAAAGAGAAACCTATTCACATCCCCCCTCTTAGAAGAAATGGGACGTTATTCTCTTAAGGTTTCTTCAGACTGATTTAGGGCAAACCATAACTTTGAAAGGCATACCCCCAAAATTTGTAAAAAATGGATAACATTTGTGTTCCATTTTCCAAAAGTTGTGAAATTCCAGGCTTAATAGGAGTCCTGTGTGGGACAGTCTGGACTGCTGGACCAATTGGCACTAGAATCTTTCTACAACACTGTCCTGGAAGCTGTACTGTTCTGATGGGTAACAGAAACTCTTCCAGTGAGATATGATAGATATTAATCTCCATTCAGAAATTTAGACCCAACAAGATAGGAAAGATGTTTACTTCAAGTTTGTCAGATACAAATAGCTAAATCACTATGGATGTAACAGTTATATAATTCCTGATTGCCTCATGGTTCCTCCTGCTGTGTGTAGTTTATTTTATTCATGTGTAATGATATAAATGTATACTTTTGAAGTGAAACATAATTAAAAATAAGAACTGGTGACTTTGATTTTTACCTTTCTTATCAGTATCTGAGTTTGACCCCGGAAATGCTTTGTCCCATTCCTGACTATCTAATGGCATGGTTATTCTCTTGAGGATCACTACAGAGACTTGCTAACTAGGCCTTTAACTGCCATCTCTGTCTTCTTTGGACTGCTTCATTGACATGAAGACACATCTACTTTTTTTAATACATAAAGTGGCTGTACCATGTCTTTACCCTCCCCAACCTTCTCTCTGCTCATCAAAATGGCTCTCTCAACAGGAAAAAAACCCTCTGCTGAAGCCCTAAAATAAAGAAAATTGCTAGGAATACCTTCCAGGAGTAAAAGAAAACCTCACATGATATTATTAATAGTTTTTTTTTAATTTCACCTGGGCACTAAATTTCTTAGGTATTGTGAACTTTGGCCTGTATAAAGTTGTGTAAGACTCAAAGAGCTCACCTGGGTAGAGATAATATCCCAGTCTATGTAAAGTATTATGTTTAGACTAAAGTTTAATGCTTAAACACCTCAGTAATTAAGAAGCAATTGAAATATAGCCTGGCCTATGTCTTTGAATTTCAACCAAGAATTTTCTATATCACATTGGACTTCATAATATCTACAATTTCTCAGTGAATATTAGTAGTAAACACTCAACCAGGTTACCCATGTAAAACAATAAACTCATATAAATATTATTACATGCCTAGTATGTTTTATAAAATTTAAATCTCCTAGAATATTTTAAAGAATACATTTTATCTTAGTCAAAAATCTTAGACGTGAAGAAAACTCTAAAAGGTGAACATTGTGTTTTAAGTGTAAATGAACCAGAATGAGTGATGCGCAGATAGCAGGCAACACATCTCTACTTATGTATCTTTGAAGATAGGTATTAAAAAAGTTGAAGAGGTTTGAATTCATAGACTGAGTAAAGAAAATAGTCATCACCATTAAGGACAGACATCTATCTGTTAATCTATCGTGAGTCTGCATAGAATAAAACATCAGAGGAAAGAGTAATTTGCACTCTGTTTTATGGGCAACATCCCTGTTTACATGGCTTTAGTAACTTGTGTTCCTAATTCATAGTCCTTGAAAGAAGACTGAAATATATACTAGGTATTTTCTTACCTCATCAACCTCTCAGTTTACTTACTACCATTCTTACTGTCTTTCTAACATCTAGATGAAGATCATAATTTTCTCCAGCTGTAAGTGAGTTGTTTTCTTTCTATAATTTACTATCCTCCTCCCTCCCTCCCTCCTCTCTCTCTCTCTCTCTCTCTCTCTCTCTCTCTCTCTCTCTCTCTCTCTCTCTCCATATATCAGCAGCATCTATCAACTACCAGTGTCTTCTCAGCTAGGAGTAGGTAAGTCTCAACAGTCTTTTTCCAGTTCATATTGCAATGTTAACTGGTTTGATAACATGCAGGGCTTTTGTTCTCAACAGGGGCTTTTGTTCTTTGATAATGGGTACAATAAGCCATGCCATGTCCAGAGGAGATGATCTTATGGCGATCCTTTTATGGACTGTCTGTCCCTTTCTGTGATGTTCTCTGAACTTTAGGGGTAGTAATGTGATAAACTTGTATTGGTACAGGCTTTCTCATATTCTTTCTATCAAAAGCATATAAAGAATCATTTTCATTAACTTAAAAAATAATGTTTTAGATTTTTATCTCATAAAAATCTAATCATTTATTACATATAATTATTTGGAAATATAACTGTAACCATTTGAGATAAATGATATGCTAATTATCTGAATGAAATTGTTTTTTACATAATACACATCCACAGAAAAAGCTGTATAACTCAAGTTTATGTATAGGTTCTTGTGACAACCCAATAAAGACATTCAAGTATAAACCAGCTTGGCATTCATATGCCCTTGACCCTTCCCACTATTGAATTAAAAGAAGAGTATCTACAGACATTTTTTAGATTCTTGCTTCATTTGTATTTGAAAACATGATTACAATTTTTCACAGTACAACTGAACACGTGATGGCATCTACAGTGACAATTTTCTGAGTTTCTTTTTCAAAATATTCACCATTTAGCACTACAATTTTGTCTTTCTAGTTTCTATGGTCTGCCCAGCATCAATCTTACGTTGGATGCTTCTCTGTCACCAACTAGAAGGATTCTTATAACTATTCCACAGTAACACAAGAAGAGTTCAGTATCAGAATTGCCCATGCTTTCAGTTTCTGAGATTAACTCTATAGTAAATTCTGCTAAGTCTTTTAAACTAAATTTTGACTTAAAAAAGAAAATGATCCCTACCTCTAAGCACCATGCTCCAAATTAGTCCATCTGTTGTCTTCTCTACACCCTGCAAACATACCAACACGTACTAGGTGGACAAAAGGCTCACCTTCTTATTGCTGGAGAAAGTTGGCACAGGTTCATAACATCAAACTTTTAAAACCACTTATCTGCACTGCACATTGTATCACGGGGTTTTGAGAGCATCTATAGACCTTAATCTGGGTGCAGTCATTGATACACATTTACCCTTGATAAGCAGAGTATTTTCTTAGGGATGGATTGTACTTTTGCCGTTTTGAGTAAGTGCCTGTTGACCCTTATGCTGCTTCTCCATCCCATTCAGTTATTGTGGACTTAATAGTGGCAAACCCCAACGCAGAATAAAACCTGTTTTGTTTTTTTTTTCTACTACATCCCTGAAATTCTTATTGCTGATATCTGAGAAAAACACAATTTTAGCCAGGTAGCAACAAACATTTTATTCCAATCAACTAGAAATGATGAAATAAACAGTGTTGTTCTTCTTCTGAGAATGTTATGGGGCAAATGTTAAAATTAAACTACGTGACTTCTTTTTGACCAAATGCTCTTCTTCACGTCCTTTTTATTCATTAGAACGATTCCTTCCCTCATTCATCAGTGTCTCATTACCAGAGCAAGAAATGAAGTGCATTCTGTTTTCAATATTCATTTAAATAAGTAAATATGGATTTTCTAAATAGCTATAATTTATGTAGTTTTTGTTCTTTTTTTTCATTTTTGTTTTTCTTTTTTTTTTTTTTTTTTAGTTTTTCAAGACAGGGTTTCTATGTGTAGCCTTAGCTGTCCTGATCTTGCTTTTGTAGACCAGGCTGGCCTCTAACTCACAGATATCAACCTGAGTCTGCCTTCTGAGTGCTGGGATGAAAGGCAAACACCATTATACTGACAATGCATTAAATTAATATTATAAAGACTGAGAAGGTTATAATTATATATTTAGGTATATATTGTATATAATTATATATATATTTAATATATGTATTATCAACAACTAGTGATAAAAAGAGGCCCTAAATTTGAAAGAGAAATAAAAAAAGGTTGCATATTGTACTTTTGGGGGGAGGAGATATGAGTAAAATAATTTAATTATATTATGATTTCAAATTAAAAAAAATGAAATTATGACACTATATAAAGAAAAGCCTTCATTTGTGTTGGAAGCCACAAAGGAGAGAATAAACAAATCCTGAGATAACACTGGCTCATTATTCTGACACCGTTGTTCCCCACTAGTTTAAATGTTGGTCATTTTCAAATTTTAATTGACTTGTTACAGATTTTGCAGGAGCAACTAAGTACTTCAATATGCAAAGCTTTCCCAATAAGGTTTAACTCATTTCCAGTACTTCCAGCACTCCCAGCACTGTTTCTGTTTGTCTCTTTTAACATACCAACCCCCAAAACCAACTGAACTATCTCTACTATTCAATACTCCCATGAAACAAAGACAGTCAAATGTAAGTAGCTGATTCTGAACATTCCATCTGCCGCACTTTAAAAGAAATAACCGTTTACCTTATCTTATCGAACGACCTTTCTCAAAGCAGAAAAAGACCAAATAAGTAGGCACAGTTACAAGTTAAATAACCTTTGTCAAACATCTACCATGATTTATTAATACCTGCATAGATATTTTAATGACTTTTCACATACAGAGGGAAAAATTCGAGAGAGGAGTCTTTTCTAAATTTTTTAAAGTCTCTTGAGGGTGAGGAACAGCATAACCACTCACATCCACCTCACGGGGAACATCCCAACCTTGATTGTGAGCCCCACGCTTTGCACATTAGCACACATGCCTCCCTTTCACACTACATCTATTAAGCATGAGTGATTTTCCTCTAGAAAAGCACTAAAAGGGGGGCTTTGGTAGTTTAACCAATATGTATCCGAAGGAATGCTATTCTCTTGGTGTTGGCAATGACTGAGAATCCCATATAAGTGTTAATATCCCTGCCAGAAGACCCTTACAATAGCCATTCAATTAAGGAAAACACCTACACTTGTTTACTATGATGCGCGCAGTGAGATGTAGGATCATATTGATGGGTGAGTGTGGGTGACTTCCTGCTGGGAGAAACTACTGAGGATGATGCCTCTCAGCTGTTCCCATCAGTTTTGAAAACAGCCAATCAGGCCTGGAATCCCTGGTATCACAAACTGTGTACATTACAAAACCTTGTAATTTATTCAGGAGTCAGAAGAGGTGAGAAGTTCATGCTTGGCTTGATTCTTCTGGCACTAGTGAGAGGTAGCGAAGGCACTGCAGCACTATTCATCTTCACAAATATAATGCTGACCTCCAAGGAGAAGCTCCACCTCAGAGAAACCCTACATGCCTTGAGTACTTGGGGTAAGGCAATGAAAGGGCATCTCTCAAGCTAAATCGCTGGACTTCCCCTCTACTATGGGTCGCTGATGAACGAGCCAGCAGTAGAATGTTTATCAGGCTGTGACGACTTTGCACGGAAATATGAAAATTTATTATCAGCTTGCCACATCAGCGCTTGCCCTGTCTGCCTTTGCTCTTTCTCTTCTGATGTATACTCCCACTCCATCTGACAGTCACCCCAGGCTCCTTTCCCTACTTTCCCATCCCCCCCACCCCCCCCCGCAGAGTACTGCTGGTCTAAACTGTCACCGGCGTCCTGGCCGTCATTTTTCAAGAACACAGGGTTTTTGTTTTGTTTGTGTTGTAAATGATTCTTATTAACCTTATTACGATCTGTGTGACCTTGTCTATGGGGCAGAGAGCGTATTTGTACAGACCCCAAAAGTATGTATGGTGGGGTGGGGGAGAAGGAGGCAAAAGAGGAAGAACGGACTAGGGGGAGCGTTAGGGAGCAGAGGAAGGAGGAGAGACTGTGAGAGCCCAGCATCAGGCCGACAGGAGCTGCCAGCCAATCAGAGAAGCGCTCGGGAGCTGCAGAGACCCAGCCTGGGAGCCTGGGGCTGGAGGTGCGCGGAGCCGGCGGAGCCTGGGCTCTCGGAGGACCGCGAGCAGCAGTGCCCAGAGCTCTGAGAAAGTACCTCCTCTGCTTCTCATAAATTTAGTTCCTTTCTACCAGTTAGGGCAAGTCAGCCAAGGTAAGGCTTCAATACATCACACTTTACTCTATCGTGACATTAATATTTTTATACAATGGGGCTGCTTACCCAGTTCTGAGTGAAACGGTATTGGTGAAATCTTCCTCCTGGATGCTTTTCACAGGGTGCTGTGCTAATGGGAAAGTTGCAGGCGGCAGCCTTGCCGCTAGCATAAATTTGTATTTCTTATGCCGGAATGCTGCTTTAGAGCCTAAGGAATGCATAGCTCCTACTCCAGCTGGTTTTTGTGTGGATGCTGTTCTGTGGATGTGCTGTTACTGCCCTGCCTCTGAAGAAGTTGGAAGGGGACTCAGTCAGGCACATTTGTATACTGGGGGCATCAGATTAGGCGACATCTATGTCTATCTATAAAAGTGGGAACAGCGTGGTCAGTCAAGCAGGAATATAGCAATTGGATTTTCCATAGTGCTTTTTAATTCTTGTCTTTTCAGTATCCTGTAAAATTACATGCTATCTTCGCACCGAAACTGCTGCCAGATGAGCCTGATTTGTTTTGGGTTTTGTTCCTTTGGATTTTTAGAATGTGTTGTTTTGTTTTGTTTTGTTTTTTTTCCTTTTTATATTCCTTTTATTTTTTTTCTTTCAAAAATGGTTTTCATAGATGTCTCTGGAATCCTAAGGTGAAAACTTTTATGTTTTACAAAAGGCACAGTAATGATGCAGAGAAGCCCGCTGGGGTCCTGTGATCACTAGCTAGTTTATTTGGTGTCTGCCTGTTTGTTAACTCTCAGTCACTGCCATAACTTCCTAACCTTGGTTTTTTTTTTTTTTTCTGCGTGTAGAGTCATCTAATTTTGTCTTTGTTTCCACATCTAAAAATCAAGGTAAATCCCATCCATACTTGTATGTGAGTGTGCTATGCATGCAGATGCTATGGACCTGTCATATGTAACAGGTGAAAACAATTTTATTAGTTAGGGTTATTAAGATACCCTTAAAGCTCTTATGTGTTGCATTAAATGAGCCTCTCACGTCTGGTCTAGATAAGCGATCCTGTGTGCTTTCTCAATTGGAAATTGAAGGGGGAAAAATCCTAGCCCCCACCCCCCAAAAAATGCTGCTTTTTGGTTTGTTCAGGTGATGGCATGTCTGCTTTGAGCCCAGAGAGAGAGATAAGAGAAAGATTTTTGTTATGCTGCCAAAAACCTAACTATATGCTCTCCTTGCATTTTCTAACCTTTATCTTCGACTCTGGGATCACCCACAGATGTTAAAAGCAGGAGGCTGTCCTTCTGCAATAACTGTTCTCCGTCTGAGGCTATCTTCTCCTCACAGAACATATTCATCCCAGAATCAAGAGTTTGAAATGCACACTAGATCTTGTGCATACCTTGTAGCATGTAGGAGGAGGGAACAGACTGTGACACTAGAAGAGAATCCATTCTTGTAGCATTCTGGTCCAAGCACCAATTATTGCAGCTTTGTTTTCAAGCTTCCTGTTCTATGTTTGATTCTATATTTACAGTCAATGTATTAACCTAGTGCCATTCACCCAATTCATTTGCTCCGTAAGGCATTCACTTAATGGGCTTTGGTCAATAATTACTTCATGTATTACATAGTTCCTGTGTTTTTCAACACGGGTAGCTAACTTCAGAAAACAACTAGAAAATGATACTAATGGCTAAAATTGATTGCCTACCTGAAAACAAGGGGTGGTTCAAAATGAGAGTAAGCTATTTCAAATGCAGGAAAAAAAATGCCTAGGAGACTATAAGCCAATAGCCAAGGAGAATAAGACAGTAGAAGGAATGTGATAGGAAAGTCTACTTGAAACTGTGACTGGTGAACCCTGAATATAATTAGCTGTACAAGTTATGAGCATTGGCAACAGCTTCTGATATTTGGATAAGTTTTTTTATTGTGGAAATCAATGATTATTATTCCTCCTATTCCCTTAAGCTAAGATGGGTATGGTAAAATGATTGGAGATGTAGTTGTATAACATTATAAAATTTTAAACAAAGTTTATTCCATAAACTAAATATAAATTATTTGTTTATTGGCTCATAGGAATACTATTTTAGGTATTACATGTATCTTTGGGGCCCAATGAATATAACCGCATTTCAAAAATGTTTTGTGTCTCTTCTGAACTTATGGGTGGTTAAGAGTTGAAACTATCCCTTACATATTTTTAAATTAAATGTAGTAACATCTAAACATGCATGTACACTGTAGTATACTGAAAATACTTAAGATAAAAATTCACTTATCCTGAATCAGGTGACAGATGTAGCATAGTCTGAGGAAAAGTATAGGCATAGTATGTATGATTCTCTTTTTTTCTTATTAGAGACAATACTACAGAAAAAATTCAACATTCTTAACTTTGTGTTTTTATTGAAGGTACAGTACCCATGTATTCTAGATCAGGGCATCTGAATATTGGCTCTGTTGACATTAAACGTTACTTCTTTATAGAACACAGAAATAGCCTGAGCTTTCCAGCCAATGTAACAATCTCCTTCAAGTCTACACATTAACTTAAAGGAACATTTTGCTAAAGTTTAGAAAACCAAAAGAAGCTTCTTAAATTGTTACCTTTACTCTGGTGTGTGAAGAAAAATATTGTTCTTTAATGTGAACTCTTGCCCTCACAAATAGAAATTGGCATGTTTACACACTGGTCAGAAGTCTGCAATGAAGTAGACAATTGATCATGTGTTTTCAGTTTCAGTGCTCTGCCCATGATTTCTCTCATGCCTTTGAAAATGGATGGATAGCAAGCTGTACATTTCCAATAGGTTCTTAGTATATCATTGTGAAACACTGTCGTGATACCATCCTTGTTTTTTCTATATACTGAAAGACTGACACTACAGTGTTCTATGCTAAATAGAATGGGAATGGAGAAGAGCACTGAGAAAAAGTCTCATCTGTTGGGATTAGAATAAAGTTACTTCCTTTAAAAAGATAAATCATTAATAATATGGCTTCCCTCCATGACCAGACTGTAAATATAAACCTAGACTGTTTTTAAATGGCTTTCTTCACAAAGAATCCATTTGGCTTAGGGAGCGTATATCACCTGTGTGTAAGTTGGAATGTAGGCACTTTATATTTTTTCTAAAAATTTATTTTGGAGCCTATACTCTAGTACATCATACGTTTCTTTTTAGAAATGTTTCTAAAAGGTTTCTTCCTTTTCAAAAACACTGTTATAAAATGTACAATGTTGACAATGTTAAAATACTAAATATTTGGTTTTATCAACTTCTAATGAACGCCAAAGTTTTTTTTTGTCTTGTTTTGTTTTAATTTTTACAACAATCAACAAAGACACTTACCAAGAGAAAGATAAAAATAATGTATTCATGTAAGACTGATTCTGGTTTACATTTTCATTGTTGGGGGGGTAATGTTTCCTTATGTGTGCATTTAGATGATGCTCAGTTTTGTAGTACAGGATGCTTGGTAAACTTTCCTCATTCAGAGCACTGGGAGGAAATAGAAAGCATTTTATTTATTTAATTGATGGTTATGAGTAGCATACTAGGATAATACTGTGTCCAAAATTTGAAGATGGGGCAGAGTTTGGATTTAGCCTAGAAGCACTATACTACACAAGGTCTTTGTAAGTCATTGTTTCCATTTGTAGCAGGAACAGTGATAAATTTATAAATCAAATGATATGATTGGTTATATTTGTAAATATCAATGGCATTGTTGCTAAATTATCATAGGATCAGTGTTCTTGATGGCTTGGTTATTTAATATTGATTCAGGATGCCACCTTCAAGCTAGATGGTTAGTTAAAATCATTGACATGAAAGGTTAGTAGTTTCTCTTCAAATGTAGTTCATGAAGTACAACTTTAGTATGAAATATGCAATTTAAAGTTACAGATCAATTTCCACTTTTTTCATATTTCTACTCCATTACCAACCACATTTAAAATTTCTGTGCAGGATTATAAACCATAGATACGTGACGTTTTCAAAAGGAACCGTTTTGTAAATTAGTTAATTAATTCATCCTACATCCCAATTGTAGCCCTCTGCCCCCTCTTCTTCCTATCTCTCCTACCCTCGCCCTCAGAAAAGTGGAGTCCCCACCACCATCAACCCACCCCAGCACATCAAGTCAAATGAGGACTGAGCACTTCCTCTTCCATAGTGGCCTGGCGGGAAAGGAAACAGTCGAAAGCAGGCCACAGAATCCATGTCAGAGACAGCCTCTGCTCCCTTACTAGGTGACCCACATGAAGACTAATCTGCCTATCACCTACATAGCTGTGGAAAGCTTGCCAGAAAGATCATTTTACAGGAATGAACGCTGGGATTTGGGTCCCAAAGGTGTTATGCAAAAGTATAGGAGGTGTGGTGTCTGTTTGTTATACCAGCTCTTAGATGTAGAGACAGAGAGAGGACTGAGTTAGTTTAACCAAAATTTGCAAGGTGCAGGTTTTTTTTGAGAGATCCTTTCTTAAATAGGAAAAATGGAGAGTAATCGAGGAAAACACCTAACACCAATGTTGGGGCCTTCACACCCATGAGTGTGAACATGTATGTGTACCTGTAAATATGTGTGTCTCCATATACATACAAACTTGTTTTTAAGATTTATTTATTTATTTATTTATTTATTTATTTATTTATTATGTATACAGTGTTCTGTCTGTATATACACCTGTACACCAGAAGAGGGCATCAGATCACATTACAGATGGTTGTGAGCCATGATGTGGTTGCTGGCAATTGAACTCAGGACCTTTGGAAGAGCAGGTGGTGCTTTTAACAACTGAGCCATCTCTCCAGCCCCGACTTACAAACTTCTACATGCACATTCAATCACACTACACACAGGAAAAGAAACTGTCATTGCTAATTCTGGTATGCTTTGGATTATTCTTGAAAGAATAGATTAACATATATATGTGTATATATATATGCATTATTATGTATTTAAATGTAGATTTTAATAAAATATACATGTATTGATCATTGAGAGCCCGTGATCATTTACACTGAGCATTATATATGACTGCTTTACTGATTTTCTTAAATAAATTTTGAGTTTTTAATTAATTCTTCCTGGCTTCCTTGATCCAAGCAATCTCATATACTTAACACACCACACCTACAAATATGTGGCTTAAATCTTATATTGTTTTGTGCATATTGTATATACATATTGAGACTATATGCAAATAATCCATATAATGTTAATTGTATGCATATTTTTGGGGCTAATCATTTGGTACTAGATAAGCAGTTAGTGTTTTCTTCCCTGGAGAAGAACACATTCCTTGCTCCAAGACTTACAATTGCCTATAGTTCTTTTTATACAGTTGAGGCTCATGGGCTTTTCCTTATCTATTTTTGCATGACCATTTATGTCTTCTTTGTTTAGTGAATGTTTGGACATCAATTTGATGGTAATTTATGTGTATAGCTTGTAATATTTCTAGGAAACGTGATCTCACAGGAAATTCATGATCCATATTCTCTTATACTCTTTCTGTTCCCTCTTCTGCAATGTTCCCTGGTACAGTAGTGTTTTGTAAATATATCAGTTGTTTGAGAGTTCCACAATTCTGCATACTGATTTATATAATATTTTTGTGCTGGCTTCAGTATGTTAAAGAAAAGAAGTTTCCTTGCTGAGAGGTGAAAGCTACACTTGCCTGTGGATCAATGACAAATATTTATAACTGTTAGGATATATTCTGGTTTAGGAAATTTGTGGTTGTAAAATCGTGGCCAATAACCGTGGCTTCACAATGTGCTGGGTAGTTAGATATGATTCCACTACCAGAAGTACTTTTCTTATTGTTGAGCAGCTCTTAAGTCCAATTAGAAAGCTGTTTGTTACTACCAAGGTATGCATGCACTCCTGCACCCTGATGATTATCCTGCCATGGTGATGGCTGATGTAATACAAGGGCACTATAACTTGCTAGAACTACTAGTTGCCTCCCTCTGATGGAAGGTTTTAGTGCACTTTCTGATTTCATGAAAACTGGTCCTCAGGCAGGGTGCATTCATGTGAGCACTAGCTCAGGGGTCTCTGCAACTATTTCTGAAGTACATGCTGTCATCAGAAATGAAGGCTTAACTTTCCTCTCTAATGGGTAACCAAGTGCAGCAGCAATAGGCTTGGCATTTTGAGAGTATTTGGACAGCCCTGACCAACAACTCAAAAGAGGGCTAATATATATATATATATATATATATATATATATATATATATATATATATATATTTCAAATTTGGAGATGTACAGTTAGTTCCTAACAGTTTTGTCTTCTCATTGTTAAAGTAGTTTTAGATTAGTAGGTACCCCTAGTACATTTATTATCAGATAAATTGATTCTTCCATATTATTGCATAGTTTTGCTACATTTCTTTACCAGATTATCTATTCAAATATTTTACTGCAGAATAAAGGGAAGGCCAGTACAAAATAAAGATCTATCGGTGATGAAAAATGTTTTGGAAGATATTTAAAGGAAAATGAAGGGGAATGTCCAAGCAAAGCTAGTTTCAAAGTAACAGATGTCCATTCTGGGTTTTTCGTTTTTCCATATGACGTTGAGAATTGATCTTTCAATACATTTACATTATAGAATACTACTCAGCTATCAAAAAACAAGAAAATCCTAAAATTTGCAGGCAAATGGATGGAACTAGAAATTATCATACTGAGTGAGTTAACCCAGATTCAGAAAGACCCACATGGTTTATACTCACTTATAATTAGACACTAGCGCAAAAGGCATGTCCCATGAAAGTCTTCACTTTCCAGGAGATAGATAGATAGATTGCAACAACTCCATATTGGGACTCTAGGTGAGAGAAGCATTGAAGAATGGGGAAATAGAAGGAACCAGAAGGTCCTAGAAAGCTACATGAAGAACATCATGATGAGTGGATCTGGACCCAAGGGGTTCTGCTCAAACTACTGCACCAACCAAGGACAATATATGCCGTAAGCATTGAACCCCTACTCAGATCTAGCCAAGGGACAGGACATTCTCAACAGTTGTGTGAAAAGCGAGAACTGACTCTGACATGAACTCCAGTGCCCCATATTTCACTACTTCCCCTTGGTGGGGAGGCCTGATGGCACTCAGAAAAAAGATAAGCAGGCTACCAGGATGAGGCATGGTAGACTGTGACCATATGGTGGGGGAGGAGATCCCTTTAGTCACAGACCTAGGTGAAGGGAATAGGGTAAAAAAGGGAGGGAGGGAGGAATGGGAGGATACAAGCGAGGGGATAACAATTGAGATGTAATCTGAATAAATCAATTAAAAGAAATTTTAAGAGAAGCATGGGAGAATAGCAAAGTAGAAGGATCCAGAGGGTCCTAGAAGCCTACAAGTAGAACATTATGATAGGCAGATTTGGGCCCAGGGGTCCCGCTCAAACTAAGGCACCAGCCAAGGACAATACAGGTGGTAAACTTTAAACCCCTACCCAGATCTAGCCAATGGACAGAACATTTTTCACAGTAGAGTGGAGAGTGGGATATTACTTTCTCACATACTCTGATGCCTCATATTTTACCATTTTCCCTGGAGGGGAAGACCTAGTGGCACTCAGAGGAAGGACAGCAGGTTACCAAGAAAAGACTTGATACCCTATGAACATATACAGGGGGAGGAAATCCCTCTCAGGAACAGTCATAGGGGAGGGGAATAAGGGGAAAATGGGAGGGAGGGAAGAATGGGAGGATACAACGTATAGGATAACCATTGAGATGTAACAAGAATAAATTAATAAAAAATTTTTTAAAGCCGGGCGTGGTGGTGCACGCCTTTAATTCCAGCACTCCGGAGGCAGAGGCAGGTGGATCGCTGTGAGTTCAAGGCCAGCCTGGTCTATAAAGCGAGTCCAGGACAGCCAAGCCTACACAGAGAAATTCTGTCTCAAAAAACCAAAAAAAAAAAAAAAAAAAATTTAAAAAGTGACTTAAAAATAATAATTGAAGTAACTCAAATAACACATGGCAATTTATTTTCTTTTTGTTACTAAGTACACCACAGGATGGCTTAAGTACTGTTGTAGAAATATATTAAAATGTTTTCTTTTGGAAAAACCTAGAAGTGACAGTTGCCCCACTCTCCTAGAATGAACAGATATTGCTTTTGTGTATAAAGTAAATTCTTGTGTTTAGATTTCTGCATTGGTAGGCCACAATAATTTAGGAAAGTTTTTGGCAAAAGCAGCAAATAGGATATGTATGATGCCCAAAAGTATTCTAACTGTTTACTAAAACAATTATAAGATTATCATCAATAAAGTCTGGCAATTCAAGATTGTACGTACACCTTGCAAAAGACATGATAGTAAAATTAAAGGTAGTTCAAGTTTTCTAGCTTCGGCTACTAGAGGGGAAATAAACAGCCATTTCCATTGTAAATGGGAGCATTTTCAAAACAATTTTGAGACTTTGAACTAATCTATGATTACTGTATCTCATATGGAACTCAATTAGTTGAAAGTTTACTGGATACAGTTGTTTTCAATTTACCTTACATCAATATTATTTTCAATACCTATCAAGGTTTAAACACAGTCATTGATTTGGTATAAATATTCTCAATGTGATTTAACTATTTAACATATTATTTATGAACACTGAAATAAATTTAGCATGGTATCATGCAATTATTTTCAATAGTTTTTCTTCATAGAAGTGGAATTATTTTACTAGTTTATTAAGAAAATAATGTACAATATTGTTTCCACAAAAGGAAAGCTAGTTGTCCTTATATGCAACATCTGGGGCCAATCATGGTGCCTTATCCCTGTAATCACAGCTTCCTAGAGACCAACACAGTTGGATTGCTGTGAACTCCAGGTGAATCTAGACAATGGAGTGATGGCCTTTCTAAAACACAAAACAAAACCTAAAAGCCCTAACAGACAGTCAAAACATAATAAAAATAAGTAAACTAACATAAAATAAAAGCAAACACCCATTACAAAAATTTAGATGCAAGCCAAAATATAAAAAAGAAGAGAGAACCTGAACAAAGCTAATTTCGTAGTTTAAATAAATATTGTTAATGATAACTATATACAAATTGAATATAGTATTTTATACTTAATGAATATTCTTATGTACTGAGATTTAAACATAATTTCAACAAAACTACACTGGGATAATAGATAAATTGAAATAATTATGTCTTTCCATCCAACATTTGTTACTTATTAGTTTTACTTTCTAAGTAAATGCAATTAACTGCATTTGCTAGTAGTAAATAGGACAAATTTTAATGGATAAAGACAATATACAGAATGACATTTTGGTCATCTGTATTTCTCTGTCTTTTATGGAATATCCTGTTCTTGGGTGATTGGTTCTTTTGAACTCTAGATGCCTGAAAAAAATCCTGTGTGGTTAAGACAGAAAATTCCCAACACTTAATTTTTTTTATTTTGGTGACTAATTCTTCTTTTAAAACATCATATTTTCAGAAAATATGTAAAGCCCACAAAATATTAAATTATATTTAACTTCAAACATATTAAGTTATGAATTTGTATCCTTCATTAAATAAGTTGCAGTGTGATGAGGCTTGTATAAAGAAGACTTAATCAGTATTTCATAGTATTTCTAGAAAAAATATATTAGGAAGAGACTACAGTGATATGGGAACACATTTAAAAGGGGTAGGTGGTGACTTGGTATTTTATCTACTATGTCTAAGAAGCGCTCACTTAGAATAATACTTTTAATAAAATCTTGGAGGAACTGTGGCTATGGATAATGGTGCTTTCCAGGGAGAGTGATAAATGCTCAAGTCCTCAGGGGAAAGATGCTTGCCTTGCTGAAAGCCCAGGCAGGACAGCAGAGGCTAAAGAAACAACCATGGAGAAAAAGTCTGAAGGCATCTTAAAAACTCATGCATTAAAGATCTAATTTCTAAAGAATAAAAATTGAGACACAGGATGAAATATGGGTGCCACTCATGAATGGATTAAGATCCTAATTTGCAGCTTAAATAGCAAGAGGCACAGGCCTGTCATCTCAATTTTGGGGAGGGTGAGGTAAGAGGAGCCTTTTTGAGGCAAGTCTGGGTTATATAGGGAAATTCTGTTTCAAATTGAGCGGATGAAATGAACAATTCTAAATAACAACCCCAAACATTCAGAAATTGGTTTTCTCTCTCCTTTCTTGGAGCGATTCTCACACTTCCTAACTGAGAGGAAATGTGTTTATTCTTTTCCCATCTGAGACACTTGGTTATAGATGAATAAAAAAGACCCTTAGATCATAAAGGGAGACACAGTTAAACAATAACAGAAACCACACTTGCTGGTCTGGAAGATTTGTGCTAGGGCTCTGGGTTCCTCCCAAGGGAGCTGGGATAGCAGGAAAAGAAAGGCTATGGGCACAAATGTGACATTATCTGTCATATATTCAACAAGAAACTCTGCAGACTCGGCAGGAGTTGGACTGTAGAGAAACAAGGACAAAAGTATGGATCCAGTGACAGAGTCATCTTGATTCCTGAGGTGAGATGATAGTACCTAGCAGCCCTTTAACAGAGTGGAAACAGAGAAAGGTTGGATGTGATGTTTAAAAGACAATATGCAGACGATATTGGAGAAGAGGCTCAAGGGAAAATATTGTGTTCTAGACAAGAAAATCATAATTGATAAAGCAAGGGAAATAAACAACTTTCTTTCTTTCTTTCTTTCTTTTTTTTTTTTTTAGGCCTTTGGTGAATTTTATTTTATTTATTTATTTTTTGCCTTTTTAAAATATTTTTCTCCTTTATTAATTTATTCTTGTTACATTTCAATGGTTATCCCATCCCTTGTGCAAGTGAAAACCAAGTGATTTATAAATTAAAGCTTGGCTTGTACACGGAGGAGTCCTATGTGTCTCCCGGATCAAAGACACAGGGAACATAGAAAATGTGCGTATGCAGGCTCTGGATAAGATGTAATGGTTAGTAGAATATAATTAAAATGAAAAATGGGAATGTTGAGGAAAAAAATGTGAAACACAAGGGCAAATCTGGAGAGAAGAAAAACCTGGAGAAAAGAGCTCTCAGAATGTAATAAGTCAGGAACGGAGTCAAGTAAGAGACTATGTCTCCAGTGTGTAGAGAGTCCTGAAATCCTGGAGATGATGGATTTTTTTTCTTTCTTTTTTAAGTTTTTACTAATTTTTCAGAATATCACATCATAAGCCTTGAGCACTCTCAATTCCCAGTCACCTAAAGGTCTGCTCCCCACCCTTGTGACCTGCATTCCCACCCCCATATAAAAGAAAAAACAAAAAAAGAAGGAGATCCCCTCAGTCCTGATGCAACTTGAAAAGCTGGGGTGGGTGGGTGAGTGGAGTTACTCTTCTCTGAGGAGTAGGGGAGCGGGAGGGGTAGGGGAGACCACAGGGAGAAATGGTGGGACAGAGAAAGAGGAAGAGGCTATGATTAGGATGTAAAGTGAGTAACTAATTTTTGAACCTGTAAAGTCAAAAAAGAAAAGAAAGGAAGGAAGGAGGGAAGGAAGGAAAGAAGTAATGAAGGTAGGAAGAGAGAAACAAAAATTCTATTTTTTTGTTGCCGTCTACTCACAGGAGCATGGTCAAACTTCCAGTGGCCAGCCTCTTAAAGAAAACTGAGTCCTACCCCACCTGCACCTCTGCCAGAAGCCATTGGTTGTGGAGAGCTACACTTCAGCATCCTTATCACAATTTTTAAGAGTTTTAAAGAGTTCTTTTAGGCCGGGCGTGGTGGCTCATGCCTTTAATCCCAGCCCTCGGGAGGCTGAGGCAGGCGGAATGCTGTGAGTTCGAAGCCAACCTGGTCTACAAAGTGAGTCTGGGACAGCCAAGGCTACACAGAGAAACCCTTCCTCGAAAAACCAAAAAAGAAAAAATTCTTTTCCATGCTTTTTGTCTAGGCTGTTACAATTTATTTTTGTCTTTTTTCTTTTTGTTTGGAGGAGTGGGTGTAGGGGTTGTCACAGTAGCCTTCTGTGTCCCTCCTTCTCAGCTGTGGGTCTGTAGTCATCAATATCATGGCAAAAGTAGCTTCTTTGACCTTTAGGAGGGTAGATCATGGACTTACACATGATTTCTAAGGACAACACAGACCACGGACATACATACGTTCTCTAGCATCAGCACACGTCGTAGACCTCAGCATGGCAGTTCAGACGACAGACACCAACATGGCCCTCTGCTGATGCAGTGTCTATATACAGTGTCACAGCCCTTAGTGACATCACAGACTAAGGGTATCACCATGGCCTCAGATGGTAAGCCAGGCATCTCAAATCAGTGTGGCCTCCTGCAGCAGCAAAACCCATGGCTATCAGGTAACCACACTGCATGGACATCCACCTGGCAGTAGGTGGCAGCATGGGCCACAGACATGAACACTGGCCCCAGATGCAGTAGGACTACAGACTCAGATATTACCATGGCCTCAGGTGGCAGCACAGACCACTCATTTTTTTTTTTTTAAGATTATTACTATTTTTAAATTTTTATAAAGATACACACTTCATAATCTCACATACTCTGGTGCCTCACCTTTGACCATGTCCCCTGGAGGGGGAGACCTGGTGGCACTCAGAGGAAGGACAGCAGGTTACCAAGAAGAGACTTGATTACATATACTGGGGGAGGTAATCCCCCTCAGGAACAGTCATAGGGGAGGGGACTAAGGGGAAAATGGGAGGGAGGGAAGAATGGGAGGATACAAGGGATGGGATAACCATTGAGATGTAACAAGAATAAATTAATAAAGGAAAAAAAGCAATTTTTAATATTCAATTTAGATACTATTAACTTCATAGGTTAGAGACCAAATAAAAGTGTACTAGTGAGAAAAAAAAAAAAAGAAAAGAAAGAAAGAAAGAAAGAAACTAAAGCCAAGTAGAGACAGCAAGGAGGCATTGAAACATGGCCTCTGTTATTCCTGGGTTTTGAACCAACTCCAGAGCAGACGGAACTGCATGGCCTCAAGACGTTCAATATTATTCTAAGTAGGAAGATCACTTTCAGGAAAGGATTATAAAAATATCTTAAATTTTTGAGAAGTGAATGTCTATATAAATGAGAATATATAGTAAACAATGATATTTATCAATCTGCTGTGTTTGCTTGTTTTGGGGCTTTTTTTTTTTTTCAGGGAAACTTCCATATTGAGTTTCTCTGTGTAGCCTTGGCTGTCCTGGACTTGCTTTATAAACGAGGCTGGCCTCAAACTCACAGAGATCTGCCTGCCTCTACCTCCCAGATTGCTGGCATTACTGTCATGATCCACTGTGCCTAGCTTGTTTTGCATATTTCAATGTTCTATGCTAGAGTGTATTCTTCAGGGGACACTGTCGGAAGGGGGAATCTACAGTCAGTAAAGTGCTTGCCTTGGGATGTTAGAACCTGAGCTTGATTTCCAGAACCACACAGGAACACACACACACACACACACACACACACACACACACACACACACACACACACATGATTGAATACAGATTGCTTTATTTAATTAGCTATATTGGTGATTTAAAAAAAATATCTCAATAAATTTATTTTTACACCGATATGGATATCTATATCTCAGGCAAGCCTGAAACTCACAAAATTCTGACTGCCTTTTTCTAATGAGTGCTGGAATTGAAAGCATGTGCCATCATCCTGAAATATAAAACCATATTTTTGAGATACACTTTCACTATGTTGAATCAATGGGCCTGAAATCAATGATTCTATTTTCTCAGACTCTTAAATGATAAGATAATAAACATGACATCACATCCAGCTCTGGAAAGTTTCTTGATGTCAAAAAAATCACAGCCCACAAAATTCTCTAATTATCGGTGTGTTTTTATTAATAATGCAGGTTTTGCTTCTAATATAAGTATAGTAGTGGTATTTTTTTCAGTTTGGATATGACTAGGTTATGCCAGGAAAGTAATCTCACTCAGTATTAACTCTTTGAAAATTTTAATTCAATGATAAATATAGTGAAGACATTTAGATCATTTATGAATACTTTCCTCCCTTAATATTATGATTAAGATGCTGAACATTTAACAATCCAATTTTACTTGTGATTTATGCCCAGACATTGAAATGCTAGAGAAACCATTAATACCTGAGATGTAAACTCTAAAGTTTCAGCATTAAAGGGAAAAATGACTGTAGTTGTAAAAGTGATATTTATGCAAATATATAAGGTTACCAGACTATGAGAGTTTTTCAATAAGACTTAGCAAATTAAAACATTCTTTCATAAAGTATTACATGCACACAAACACTAATCACACCATCAAACATCATAGGCCCACTCTTATCTTTCTTCATTTTGTGATATATGGACATGCATATTTAGTGTGTGTGTGTGTGTGTGTGTGTGTGTGTGTGTGTATGCTGGCCATATACACATGGAATCAAATTCAACAAGTGTCTTCCTTACTTACTCTATGACTTATACTTTGAGACAGGACCTCCCAATGACCCTGAGACAAGCTGAATCAGCTTGATTTTTACTGCTTTCCTGTGTTGAGATTACAGGCAAAAAGTCACTTAAGTAATGTTTCTGAAATTGAGTCCTGTTAAATAAATGACAGCAATACTTTTAACAGTAAAAATTATGTAATGGTTGTATGTACCTATATTGAAGTCCAATGTAGCAGGGGACCACTATAATAATATTCTGTTATAAAACAGGAGGATTAAGTTTGTCTATTAGACAAAGTAAAGCAGTGGATGGTGCAGTGAAGTCAGTAAGTGTGGTGTAGTCACAAGTGTCTTCCAAGACAAACCAGCGAGTCAGAGAGAAGTCACAGGATGGCCAAGTAGGAAGCTGTAGGAACAGCTGGGTCAGCTGTTACTAGTTCGGATACTATAAGAAGAGAGCTGATTACCAGTCGAGGATGGGTACACTTTCTAGAATGAAAAGATAAAAGCTCGGGTTTGTGCATTGGCACAAATACACTGACACTGATAGGCTCTGAGCTATACCTCTCAGCAACAACTAGTGTTGATCCGAAACTGTAAGATTCTTCTTTACTGCAGCAACAGGAAATTGTTACTGTGATACATACTATGTTCCAGCTATATTAAAGAAGATAACACATACAGAAAAAAATAATGAAAAGTTGCCATACCAACATGAAGAATAGTGATATCTTGAAAATTATCAAGTGTCTCAGAAAAAAATGAAATTTATATTTTCTCTATGAAAGGAAATATTTGATTATGCCTGATGGAAATTGACTTGTCTAACATTTACATTTTTAAGCAGCAGTGTGAGTGACTATCCTGTGCAATAGCCAATTGCAGCAGAGATAGAACAAAACAAAACAAACAAATGAAGGGAAATACGTCAGGTTGTTCCAATCTGAGTTTAGGTAATTTTGGAAAGAATGGAAATAAATATGCAACAGAGTCCTTGTTGACTTATGAGAACTTTCATTCAAAAGCTGATATATAAACCACAGAAGATGTTCAAACGATCCAAGACTTTGGGTAGTAACTTCTGCCACAGGCAGAACCTGTCAAAGCAACAGGTAGTAATGATTTTACTAGCATCTATCTGTCTTCAAAAGCCCTTGCTGTATTGCATCGACTTCTAACATACCAGAAATAGCTTTAAATTTTTCCATTACTTACTTTTCTGATTTAGTGTTTGGTTCTATTAGCTCTTTGTGTGACAAGTGTACATTGTAACAATTAAATAATAAGGTGGTTGTGTGACTTTTCTGTGGTGATGTAAGGAAATATTCACCCAGACATCAACTACACCAAGTCTTTTTTCCAAGTAGAAGAATTTATTTTGGATTACGTGCAGCAAGAGAGCTAACATATAGCTTGATTACTGAGTTATTATGTAAAATACCCAAATGTAATATTTTACCATGTCCATGTGTTCAGGGACAGAGGCAAAAGCCAATTGTCAGAGAACATAAGAATAGGGCTGGAGAGATGGCTCAGTGGTTAAGAGCACTGCCTGCTCTTCCAAAGGACCCAGGTTCAATTCCCAGCACCCTCATGGCAGCTCACCCCTGTCTGTAACTCCAAGATCTGACACTCTCACACCAACACACATAAATTAAAATTAAATAAAAAATATTTTAAAAAAAGAATATCATACTATAAATTTTCCTTTTTAAGGTATGTTTTCTATGGTTACATATGTGTTCAAAATATGGTAAAATTCTAAGTTCTACATGATATATAATAATTTTTCTCAAGAGGTGGTCATTTGAGTTTATAATATAAATTAGAATACTAAACCATTTGCTTCAATATATTTAGCGGAAATTGCGAAAGTTCCATCATGACAAATTATCTTTGAACCTGTTAGTGGCTCACATGGGAAACGGAGAGGATGCAGTTTTGAAACTGGAAGCCTCAGTGTGTATGGATATTCGCGGTTCATCAAGGCAGAGACAAGAACTAGCTTTTCCATGATATGAACTCACTGGCTTCAAAGGCAGTCCTTGAGTGACTGTGACTAGAAATGTGCATCAGGAGTGGCTTGTTTCTCTGAAGAAGAATTGCAGGCAGATTTCATGTGCAGGCAGAAAGGTATTTTTAACACTTAAATTTGGTATTAGCATCCTGGAAGTGCTGACTCTCGCGAGTGTAAAATTGTGGCTTTCAGACAGAAGTAAACTAGGACACCCTGTCAGCATGTTGGAAATGATGCCCATTCTTTCACTACAGGAAATGCCGAAGATTCATCATAACAAGAGGACACTAGAGACCATGCTTAATTCTCACTCAGAAGGTCAGATAGAATAGACATGAGAAACAGTTGAAGAGGGTGACCAAGACTGGAGCCTACCATAGATGTCCTCCGAAAGACTCTACCTGAGGGGCGGGAGGGGGGAATCAAAGCAGATACTGAGACTCACACCCAATCTTTGGGGCAGAGAACAGGATGTCTTACAGAAGATTTGGGGAGATAAGTGAACCCACAAGGGACAGGATCTCCAAAAGGAGACCAACAGAGCCAACAAATCCTGACCCAGGAGGCCTGGCAGAGATGATGCACCAACCAAGGACCATGAATGAAGAGGACCTAGATTCCACCCCGCTCCCCACTCAGATGTATTCCATAGGCAACACAATCCACATGTGGGTTACATAATATGGGATTTAGGGATTACCTCTGACATTAACTCTCTTGCCCACTCATTGATTACTTCCCCCTGAAAGGGCAGCCTTGCCAGGTAACAGAGAAAGAGGATGCAGGCAGTCCAGACAAGACTTGATAGGCTGGGGTCAGAGGGTAAGGGATGAAGGCTTCCTATTTTTAGGATCAGGGGAGGGGGAGGGGGAAAGAGGAGAGAGCAGGGGCTACAATAGGGATGTAAATTGAATAAATTAAAAATAAACACATTAAGAAATAAAAAAAGAAAATTAAAAACTGAAATTACCAAATGCTTGATTTTACTAGTGAAGACTGAGGAGCCAGATGCTGGAGTGAAAATCTGCTAACTCAAAAAGCAGAGAAAGCACCCAGTTGACCTTCCAACTCAGCTCATGTCTCAGAGGAAATAGCCCCAAAAGCTCACTAGCTCAGCTGACAGCCCAGGAGGAAAAAGCCAAAAAACCCAAGGCCAAAGGCTTGTTAGCCCAAAGTTCAAAAGCCTCATCTTTTCCATACTGACTTATATACCCTTCAACTCAAAGTCCCTCCTACTCTTTAATCCCTGTCAGCTGGTTTCTTGTTAGCCTCTTTACCTACGGTTCACTTTATTTAACCTTGTATACAGAAAGCTCTTGGATTAAAGGTGTGTGCTGGGGTTGGCTGAACTACACTATAATCACCTTATAGATAGGAATCATGTGTGTGCTATTAACTCATTATGTAATAAATGCAATCTCTCCTAGTTGTTCACCAACACCTTCTGTAACTTCTGTTCTCTCGTGTTTGTTATTGTTATTTCTTGCACACAATTGTAATAATATTTACTATATTATGTTTTAAAAGATTATAAATTCTTAACTTTTAGTGACAAATAGATGTTGTCCTTGTAGTGAGTATTATAAAGACAGTGTACATTTTAAGTAGTTAGTTTTCTATTGAACACATTTTTACCAATATTTGAATGTCAGTATGATACATACTCAGTGAAGTTTTGATTTTGGGCAATGTATGCTTCTTTTACTGTGCATCATTTTAAAATAGTATCCTTCAAAATGTTAGAATCCACTCTCAAGCAACTTTAAAATGGCTCACCAGAACTAAATTAAATTCTGTTAAATTAAATAAACTGAATTTATTTAGTTAATTAATTTAGTTAATTAAATTAATTAAGTTCTTAAACAATTATGTATTATATGTAAATTTGTAAGTAATTCTAGGATTTAATAACTTTGAGTTTACTAATGGAGGTTATCTGAGATAACTAGACTTTTAACTCATTTCTAATAGTCAATTTTTCCATTAGAATTCTTTTGCTAAAAGCGCTACATTTTATTATTCAGTAACACAGATTTTTTATTACTTCTGATTGACATGAAAAAAATTTCCAATGCACCACTACTCATGCCTTAGGTATAATACTAAGGGATTTCTACACTATAAAATTATGTAGGTAATAACATTAAATTATGATTATCATTTTATATTTTTTATCTAGATTCACATTCCCTTAATCTCCTGTCAGATTTCCATAATTTTAGCTATTAAAAATAAGAAGCTATCTTATTTTGTATCCGAAATTATTTTCATTTTATAGAGAAGTCATTATGGGATGTATTATTAACAGAATTGAATAAATAACCTTCACTGAAACACTGTACTGAAATACTGTTTAAGAATTAGTAAACTCCACTAATGTACCAAAATTTTAAAAGTGATCTTTCAACTGTCTTTTTATATTATCTAAAAAAAACCGTTCTCTCTTCATATATAAATAATTTTAGAATCTGGGGTAGAAAGTGGAAAGTCACACAACACAAGCTCCATGCTGAGAGCTTAAGAGATGAGTTTGATGCCCAACATTCATGTCAGTCAGCTTGGAACCTTCTGTATCCCCAGCTTAGAAGGAATCTAATATCTCTGACCTGTTCAGGTACTTACATATATACAAAACTACACTCAGACTATACTACAAATGCATTTAATCAAAAACAAAGTAAATATTTAAAATCACAAAATACAGTTAATTCATTTTCTTTCCTGAAAGCAATGATTTGTTATTTTTATGAGTGAGGCATATCCATAGCACGTGCTGAGATTTTACTTCTTGTTTTCATGGTGGATCTAAAATCCAAAATTGGTCTTTTGGCATACATATACATCTTCACCATCATAGCAGCATCTGTTGATCATAGGCAGTTGTTTACTGACAAAAAGAGACAATGCCTTGGGGAATGTTTCTCCTACTCACAATTATAATCTGTCAATCTTCTCTATCTGCCTTTTACACATGCATCCTTAAATTTAACATCAGTGAAAAAACTGTGCTGACAGGACAACGTGATTTGTGACTGCCTGTATATCTTTCTGTTCACCAATTAGCAGAGTCAAAAATATCATAGAAGCCACTCCATAATTCTACAGGGCTTGTTCATCCACCTAGCTGTTTTCTAATACTTAATAGGATTACTAAATCTACTCAAGATAATTATTTCATTTGGTCTTGACCACCAGAGAAGTGAAACTGACTTTTGAAGTAATGTCCAGTGTTATGTTAAGCAGATTTTTGCTGCTATAATAAGCTAGCTCAGAAAGTGCACTCAGTTATTTTCCCCACACTGTTTCTGAGGCCACCAAAATGTATCCCTGGACTGTGGCTTTAAGTATGTGTAAGATACCAGCTTATGAAAGGGTGAGGGAGAAAACTACGTTTAAATTTGGAGAAATGAGACCAGGTGCCCAGTTTCCTTCAGATTCACAACCCAGTTATTCTAATGACATCGTGAAGAAGCAGCACACTCAGACATGATTGAACTTTTAACACATTTAACTTCTAAATTATCTCAGATAGAATCTACAAAACAGTGTTTAAAGCAGGGTTCAGACAAGCATTTTCCTTGTTAGTCAGAATTCTGTCAAAATCCATTATCACAGTCCTTTTATAAACCAACAAGTGTTATACTCAATTCACATACTTTTAATCATATATTTGGAAGTCCGAAAGCATTAGTAAAGCTTGCATTTTCATAAAATAGTATGAACTGGTACCCAGCACCATCAGGTATATTTTCATTTCTTTGTGTATAGTAATATAGAGCTAATATGTTTATAATGGTTTTAGAAAGCACATAGAACACAAAATGAAGCTATAAAAAAACCTCCCAATTCCAAGACAATCTCAATAAACACTTGGGAATAATACTATAAATACATATAGTAAATTTATTGACATCATATTATACTTTAGGTAAATTCTTGTTTTAATCTCATTTGTGCTATCTAAAAATATATTGGTCTAATCATCTTAGATACATTAAATACAACACAATTTTATTCCTTTGTTTCTATAATTTTATTTGTTCATATAGTATATGCTTGGGTGGTGTATGTATTGGGTGTGCAGGTCTCTCTCTCTGTGTCTCTCTCTCTCTCTCTCTCTCTCTCTCTCTCTCTCTCTGTCTCTCTCTCTCTGTCTCTCTCTCTCTCTCTCTCTCTCTCTCTCTCTCTCTCTCTGTCTCTCTGTCTCTGTCTCTCTGTCTCTGTCTCTCTCCGTCTCCCCCTCTCCCCCCTCCCGTGCATGTGTGACTGTGTGTGTAAACTGAACATTGATGTTAGTGCATTCTTTAGTTATTCACCTAACTTATTTTATGAGACTGGGTTTCTTACTAATCCTAACTCTCACTGAAGCAACTTATCTGGCTGGCAAGCTCAGTGATCCTACTAGCTCCGCCTCCCAGTGTTGGGAGTAGAGACAGAGCCTACTACATCTTTCCTCTTGTGTAGATTTTGGGAATCCAAAACCATTTTCTCATGCTTTCAGAAAAAACATCTTACTGAACAAATCATGTCCCAATACCATCATCCTTCTTCACGTTTTTAAATGCCTTTATCTATACCATTGTATGTAGCTTTATAATGCTGTTGCCACTGTCAATTTTGCTCTAGTTATTTGTGATGATAGCTCATTTTATTATCTTATTAGTTTCCGGCATTATGCAGAATTACCCAGAGGACTTGCAAATCATTCTAATGTTTTACATAAATATTTTTATATTATTCTTTACATTACTTTTGCCATGGACAGCTATCTTAAGATGCCATGGGCAACCCTTCAGCTGAGATAATGACATAGAGAGATATTTTCCTGTTTTCTTTATATTATATTAATATATATAATAATATATATATATATATATATATATATTTCTTTATATTTCCTGTTCTATTTTCCACATTTTCACACAAATGATAGACTTCATAGCCTTTGGAAGCATGGTGTTTCCGGTATTGCCTTTGTCTTTCATCCCACTGTTATCATTTTCCTGCAGCATCATGGTATTGTACTTTAAAGTGAAAAGTTGACTGAGAATAAATAATTGAAAAAATTTAAAAATGCATACAATAGTATATAGCATAAAATAGCATATATATATATATATATGCTAAAGAAATAAATTATTTTTAAAAGTGTCTCTAAGTGACAGTGTCTAAGATTCAGGCTGTCAGGATGTTGAGCTCGGTGATCTCAGTGATTGGATTTGTTCTCTTTATTAGTGTCTACGTGTTGTCTAGTTTTCTTTTTTTTTTTCTGATCACTTGATGAACATAAGTATAAGTCAATTTCAGATTCTGAGGTAACTCCACATTCTCAGAGCACTCTCTGTATGTCAGCCTCCCCTGAATCACAATCTATGGCATAAAGACAGTTTTCTATTTTTATAAGTAAATAAAAACCTAATAACAAATCTTATTCTTTTTTATGTTAACACATATCAAGCTTTTTTTTACCTAGGACATTTTTTTATTAATTTATTCAGATTACATCTCAATTGTTATCCCATCATTTGTATCCTGCTGTTCCTCCCTCCCTCCCACTTTCACCCTATTCCCCTCCCCTAGGTCTATGTTTGAGGGGGACCTCATTCCCACCAAGGGGAAGTGGTCAAATATGGGGCACCAGAGTTCATATAAAGATGGTTTTCTAAAGTTTGAGAGCTGCATTATCTATGGATAAGGATATTAGAACTCAGTGGATAGTTTTATCACTGGGTCCATTTACCAATATAATAGTATTGGATTTTCTTTACGACCTATGACCTAGCTAACCATGTGACTTGGCGCGCTGTAAACTACGTAGGACACGAATTCTGCCTTGTGAACCAAGCAATAATCCAATTAGGAGGTGGTTGTTAACTTCATAATATTTGTGCCACAAGTATAACATTGGGTACAGCAGGCCATATCAATTGTTATCTCAGCTGAAATACTCCATAGCTGGGTACGACCACTGACAATTTTTTTCCTGTGGCCACCTGCCATAAGACCTTCTGGCACTATGAACATTTCTCAGCAGGGTAGGAACGACTGCTTGATTTCTCCATTTTACCATATCGCAGGTATGTGATTTCTTCAAGAATAGAGACATTCTGTAACATTCTAATGGGTAATCAAGAGCAGTGCCAACACCTTGTAGTGCTTGAGTGAAGGGCTTATGAGAACTGACTGACCCAGTTCTAAAAGCAGTAACGCATCCCTGGCCACAGATTCATTTTATTTGATAACCCATGGTAACCTGGGGGAGGCAGTTTCCTTTGGTTATAGGCTAAGTGCATTGAACTTTTTGTAAATGCCTGTGTACGTGTATATATTTTGTGAACCATCTAGAGTAGTGGCCTTCCATATGCTTTTTTTCAAATGTATTTAAGTTTAGCTATAAATTCCAACACATAGCCTACAAGCTGCCCTCTGATCTCTCACCTCAATTAGCCCTTTCTGTTTCACTTTTTTTTTTTTTCAATTTTCACAACATTTGTGATCTAGTCCCTTCTCTCAAAGTGAAATTCAAGGGCCCTTGTAGTTTCCTGACTTCTGTGAGTGCTCCAGTTTAAAGGCACATATGTAAACCTTCAAAGACAGCATCAACACATGGGAGAGAACATGCAACATTTGTCTTTACAAGTCTGGGCATTATGACTTAAAATGATTATACCCATCTCCAGCAATGTACTAAAACTTTTCATAGTTTTGATTTTCATAATTTCTTTAAAGCTCAATAATTTTCCATCTCTGTATGTACTAAATTTTCATTAGAAGTCCAACTTTGATGGAAAACTGGGCTGCTTTTATTTCCATGCTATTGTGGATAGAAAAATAATGATAATAGTTGAGTGAGTGTCTCTATAATAGCAATTAAAGTCATTTGGGATTCTGACTTTTATAATTCTATTTGGTGTTTTTTAGGCGTTTCCTACTGGGAAATATTCTTCTTCTATTTTATTGAAAATCTCATTTATGCCTTGGTTATGGTATTTTTCTATGTGTGTAATTCAGATGTTATATATTTTCTTGGTGTCCCAAGAACTTCATGTTTCATTCATACTGATTCTTGTGCTTGCATATATTAGTTCACTGTTGACATATACTGAATGATCCAAATCCTTTATTTTTTTCTTCTTGCTTTGACTGTTATCTACACAATGCAATCCTTTTAAATTCATGTATTTATTTGCTCCTCTCTCATAGAATAAATTCCAGCTGTGGGCCCCTCCCTCTCCTCCTCCTCCCTCTCCCTGCTTACCTTCGTAACCAGATCTCCATGATGAATTCTAGGGAAGAGGTTTTCCACTGAAATTTCTATCCTATGTAATGTGTCCATCACTTCCAGCATCATCTCAGGTTAGGTTATCTCCAGCAATTCAAAGTCTTTGTTTCTTTCTTAATTTTATATTTGAGACAAATAGAAATTCTATTGTTGATTACATCATGAAGTAGTCTTCTCCCTTTAGAATTAGCAAGTTCAGTTGATCAGATTAATAAATTTAGCAAGGAGATTTCCTAACACACACATACACATATGCTTCTACTGTGGTATCAACTGAAAATTTACTTAGATATGAAAAGTTAAGGCTTAAATTGACTACAATTACAAGTCCTGGGCACTTGATATCGTAGCAGTGATTAATAAGATTCCACACTGTTAAATTAGTTGTTACATAAAATGTCAGCATTACAAATCAAATAAGATATTTTCTAAGATAGCATTAAAAATAGGGTCATGAAATAGTACTATTTTAAAACTCAGTTTGAAGAAATTTATATATACAGCTGCATATAAAAACAATTTTACAATACCAGTCATTTACTTATGTCTTTAATTTTTTTATTATTAAAAATTACTTTCTCACATACTCTGGTGCCTCACCTTTGACCATGTCCCCTGGATGGGGAGACCTGGTGGCACTCAGAGGAAGGACAGCAGGTTACCAAGAAGAGACTTGATACCCTATGAGCATATAGAGGGGGAGGTAATCCTCCTCAGGAACAGTCATAGGGGAGGGGAATAAGGGGAAAATGGGAGGGAGGGAAGAATGGGAGGATACAAGGGATAGGATAACCATTGAGATGTAACAAGAATAAATTAATAAAGGAGGAAAAAAAAGATTTTTGTTAAAGTTTTCTTAAATGACTATAAAATGTAAAATAATTAAAATTTTCATACAGCCACTCATTACATGCAAATGCTTATTTGCGTACAAGCTGTATCTAACACATCTCATACAAGAGCAGCTAAAACTTAAAAATATATTATAGGAAAACATTATTTGTCTTCATATTGTTTCTTTTTCCTACATTTTGTTTATTTTAAGGTTTTCCATACTTTAGGTACTTCAAGTTATTTCAGTGTTTTTCTCTTTTTTTTTTATATTTTACTCATACCTAGGTTTCCTTCCTCCATACCACAATGTTTTAAAAAGTCCCCCCCCCTTTTTTTTAAAGTAAAACAAAACCAAAGACAGGAATAAAAGAATAATTAAAATTTTGGTAGTTTAGAAGAAAGAATGATGCTGGTGGCACACTGCAGAATTTTCACTACATTCTTTAAAGGACACCATCACTCCCCCCCCACAGGGTATGTGACTGGGTCCTGCTATTTTGGATGTGTAAGTGTTCATCCAAAAACTTAAGCAAGTCCTACATACAACACCATGTACAATATCATGCATGGTTAGATGTCATTTTTTTTTTTTTTGCTTCTAACCATCCAACATTACAGATACCCATTTAGCATATTCCAGAATTTGGTGTTGGAGTACAACATTCAAGTACATAGTGTCTATAGTTTCTCTTGGTAGGCTCTACATTGGAATGCTATGTAAACTGCTTTGCAAGATTGGGTCTACTTTTACATTTGTATTTTACCTTTATTAACTCAGGTATTACCACTTTGTACAACCAATGCTTGGTGTATACATGGCACTGAGGTCTGGTAGCCTGACCACTGCACTGGGACATTTGTGAGACAAACATAAAACTTGCCAAGGGCATGTTATAGTTCCCTTTTCTTTCATTTTTTACTGATATCCTATCAGGGCACTTCTCTATACACCTGGTACAGTTTTCAATGAAGTGCGTTTGTCATCAAATATCACAGTGTTTTATAAGCTCAACAGACTGGATAAATATTGATGTAGAGCTGAAAATCTGATGCAACTTCATCCCTTGACTATTTGTGGGTGTTAATCCTTCTCAGAGATTTTTCACACTTCAATTCTTCTTGTTTTCAGTTGTCATACATAATTCATATAAGAATTGCAAGAGCAGCAATCTGTGAACTAAGTACCTCAGTAAAATCCCAAACAAGAAATAAATAAATAAAACTATCTGATTTATTTATGAATTTATATTTTCTTACAGTTCTCTATTTTTAGGTAGATCATCTCTTTTAGTTAGCATATTTTTATTCACAATAGGTAGCTGGAGATATTTTGGGAGAAAAATAAAATCTGTTCCACAATTTTGTAATAATGTGAAATTTCCATTTCAGTTTTTCCTATAATGCAACTGAGCATCTTTGTGTCTTTTTAAATGGCAATTTGAAAATGATATAAGCATGGAGGATAGAAAAATATGCATTTAATTTGAGAAGCATGAACAGAAAGATACAAAGAATTATTTCATATTAATGTGGTGGGTTCAAAGTCCTTAGATGTAATATATAGTTTTCATCTTATATACAAGTATATGTAACTATTTATATAGGGGATAATTGCATATTGGTTATCTATATATAGGACTAGAGTTTAATATACTTTTATGTGTTCTGCATGTATTTATGTGGGTGTTGCATAGTTCATTTACATGATAAAAAGAGGTTTAGAAACAAAACAGTCATTAAGTTTGTTTTATATTGGTAAATATGGGCGGGGATCTAGGAGGAGTTGAGGGAAGAGGAACAGATTATCAAAGTACGTTGCATGAAAAAATTAAAATCTAAAAATATAAATATACCACCATAATATCTTTTCATCTTATTATAAGTCTTAAGTAGCTATGTATACTGAAGCAAGGCATGGCCAAAATATTTATATTAAATGATATTATTTTAAATATTGCTTTTCAAAATATATAGATTTCTGTCTTAGATCTCAAGGGCTGTGATGAAACATAATATTCAAAGGCAACTTAGGCAGTGAAGTGTTTATTTAACTTACAGCTCCTCATCACAGACCATCATTGAGGGAATTCAGGGGAGTGGCAGCACCCATAGAGACCTGGCCTTCCCAACACCAGTTACTAATCATAAAAAAATAACCAACAGGATTGGCAATAGTCAAAAATGGTGGCAAATTTTCTCAAATGAGGTTGTTTCATCCTAAACATTTCTGGCTCGTGTCTAGTTGGCACATAAAACCAGAACAGCTACTAATAAACAGATTTGCCTTGGGATCCTGATGCTTAAGACACATCGTGATGTACTCAGGAACTACAGCAGCTACTTTCTCTCACTTTGTTATGTTTTGTTTTCAGATAGAGTCTTATTCTACAAATCCTGGTTTTCTTTTATGGCCAGCAGGTCTGTTGCCTTGGACTTCTAAGTAATATTGGTAAATGACACCAGTATACCACTGCCATCTCCACATGTTATCTTATTAATTCCCTAATTAAATAATTGATATTCATAGAAGAAACTGATTAAAATGAGCATGTAATGATTATGTCATATAAATACATTTGTGATATATATGTATGTATGTATGTATGTATGTGTATATACCTAACTTGATTTCTATAATATACAGATTTGGCTGTACAGTAGAGTAAACACACTTAATTCTAATGTTTTTTTAATTATCCTTCAAAATAAAACATTCTTGATGCTAGTCTAACAGTGGCATGACTGTTTTGAAGTCACTATCATAGCATGCAAACTCCAATTAGATGAGACTCTAAATGTTTCCTCTGCCAGTAGCCTATGCAACATCTCCAAGAATGGCTCATGGATAGGAAGAACGTCTCCAACACAACTTCAGGTTGATATCCACATTCTTAACCGAAGTGTGTGGTATCTTTTACAACACAGTCTCTCGCCCTGTAGTTCTGATGTGCAAGCAAGAGCAATGGCAGTAGCATGTTTTGTTTGTAAAGCCTCTGGGATTCTTCTGGGATACAATTTGTACAGAAGTATTCTTCACCTAGCACTGGGATTCTTATCTCAAACACTATAATTTCTGAGAGCAGCATTATCCACACAGGCATAGTTCCTATTTTTGGTATATGTATTTTAGTAAGTTTATAAAATACTAAGTTTTTAAAATTGTTTAAATTTTATTTTATTAATTTATTCTTATTACATCTCAATGGATATCCCATTCCTTGTATCTTCCCATTCCTCCCTCACTCCCATTTTCCCCTTACTCCCCTCCCCTATGACTGTGACTGAGGGGGACTTCCTCCCCCTTTCTATGCTCACAGGGTATCAAGTCTCTTCTTGGTAGCCTGCTGTCCTACCTCTGAGTGCCACCAGGCCTCCCCATCCAGGGGACGTGGTCAAATATGGGACACCAGAGTTCATGTGAAAGTCAGACCCCACTCTCCACTCAACTGTGGAGAATGTCCTGTCCATTGGCTACATCTGGGTAGGGGTTTGAAGTTTACTGCCTGTATTGTCCTTGGCTGGAGCAATAGTTTGAGCGGGACTCCTAGCCCCAAATCTGCCTATCATAATTTTCTTCTTGTAGGTTTATAGGACACTCTGGATCCTTCTACTTTGCTACTCTCCCATGCTTCTCTCATCTAGAGTCGTTTTTAGGTGGCCTTTTCATACATTTTCACGTTTGAGTAACCCTCCTCACACCCTATCTATGCAAATGTTTTCATACCTAGTACTGTGGTCACTTGTGCTTCCAAGTCCATTATTTTGCTGGAGGAAAGGTTGAAAATGTGAGGCTTTTTACCATTTGTAGGAGACTGAATTGGTACAGGCATTCTGGTAATTAGCACAGAGTTCTCTGAAGAAACAGCATTTTTCATGTATTCTACTGTATCACTTATTGATGTATATTCAAGCGCTGATATACCTTTGTCATATCAATACATCAGTTCTTATTGCTGTTCAGTTTATGAGAGATAAGCAATGAGATCAGCCTTGTTGTCATTCAGGTGATGAAGGGATACAGAGAATGAGGTATGCACTCATGGAGGAATTTTATTCTGCCTTAAAAATGAAATTTGAAAAAAATATGCTTGGAACTGAGAAATACTAAGTTGACTACAGAAACAATGCCTAACAAGAAAGAGACTGTATTTTCTTTCGTAGACCAATCTTTTTTTTCTCCTTTATTAATTTATTCTTGTTACATCTCAATGGTTATCCCATCCCTTGTATCCTCCCATTCTTCCCTCCCTCCCATTTTCCCCTTATTCCCCTCCCCTATGACTGTTCCTGAGGGGGATTACCTCCCCCTGTATATGCTCATAGGGTATCAAGTCTCTTCTTGGTAGCCTGCTATCCTTCCTCTGAGTGCCACCAGGTCTCCCCTTCCAGGGGACATGGTCAAAGGTGAGGCACCAGAGTATGTGAGAAAGTAATATCCCACTCTCCACTCTACTGTGGAGAGTGTTCTGTCCATTGGCTAGATCTGGGTAGGGGTTTAATCGTAGACCAATCTTATACTGGAATTTTTAAATCCTAGTATGGTTTGATGTTCCTGATATGCTTCTCAATTTATCTGCATAACTGAGAATTTGATAACATTGTACTCAGAAGGGATTTGTCAAACATTTGAGTATGAATCTATATGCTTAAATTTTATTCAATTTTATATTTTAGTGCTGTTTTAACTATTTACTTTCCTTTAAATTGTTTACCTCTTAGTTTCTTATACTTAATTATTACATCAAAAAATTCTAAATGCTTCATAATATCATTTTAAACACAATTATTATTTTATATTGTCTTACTTTTAATATATATTAAAATATATGTATATTGAATAGTTATATTAAAACATATAATACACTATACATATACATACACACACACACACACACACACACACACACACACACACACACACACACATATATATATATATATATATATATATATATATATATATATATATATACATATGCTATTTTTACCCTAAAGATCCTTTAAGTATATGTTACGGTTTCCACTTTAGTGTTATGAAGGATTCCTGAGATTGCAAATGAGTAAGTCTTTGTTTTTTTATGTCTTCTTGTGAACCCTTTTACTTCCATTTATTTGATTTGTCTAATTCCAATGTGTTATTTTTTGTTTTACTGTGTTATAGTACATGATATTATATTAAAATTCCTCACATAGCTAGGTCTTAGAGGCCTATTTGTTTTTTGTTTGTTTGTTTTTGTTTTTTGTTTTGTTTTGTTATATGGAGTTTCTTAAATGAGCATAGGGGGAGAAAGAAAAGGGGGAGGGGTACCCCAAAGAGAGAGAAGGTAGAGAATGGGCAGTGGGGGTAGAAGAGATAGAGAGAGGAGAGGAAGCAGAGAGGTAGAGAGAGTAGGGAGAGAGAGAGCTGTGTGGAGGTTTGTCCTTTTATATGGCCCTTGGCAGGGCCATGCCCCTGTGGCAGGTAGGCAATGACATCACAGGTATGCAGAACGAAGCAGAATACTAACATTCCTACCTTTCTCTATACTTAAAAAAATGAGGTGGACCTGCATTGTTCCTCCTAGCTGGACCAGATGTTCTCATACCCTTAAAAACAAATCCAACAGCCAGTTCTTCCAGAACCTGGCCAACATTTCAGCCTTTTAAATCCCCTGTATTACTGCCCTACTGTCAGCAGGAGGTACTTAAGCTTAAGTCACCCCTTATCCATTTGCAAAAGGCTGAAATGGTGTGCTCCAGCCCCCGCATGCCCCCCCAACCCCAGGATAAATAGTTCCAGGTTCTCCCAGCATGCCTATTTCACTTTTTTTAATGAGATAGAGTGCGGTTAGGTATGGATAGGAGGGGAGATGCAAAGGAATAAGGAGGAGTAAAGGAGGGGAAACTATAAAGAATACATATTATGTGTGCAAAAAGTTTTCCCCTTTGCGTATGAGGATCCTTAATCATTGAAAGTGTAGGGTATACTGTCTGTTTAAAGTCTTTATTCCTCTACCTCAGATACTCCACCAAATTCCTTCCATGTGGGCGAATATATGCATTGAATTTGACTACCTATAGAATCTCGTGAGCTAACACCTGGGACTATACTATGTAGAAGCCAACGTTGTTTACTGTAGGAAATTCTGACCCATTAATAACCGTGTCGAGAATAGCTTTGCAAGGTGCTTTTCTGAGATGCTTCTATCCTGAGTTATGCAGATGTCATCTATTTTGTATGCTACATCAAAGAGGATGTATGTGATGCTAGTGAGTAAAGAGTGCTATGCAGAAAGCCACTTTTTGTAGAATGAGAAGTGTGTTTTGTGCGTCTTGAGTGTTTTGTACTGGAGAGTAGCAAAAGCACAGAAAAGTGTCCATTAATCAGGATCTGAACTTAGGAGGAAGGACTGCTGGATTAGAGCTCTGTCTGTCTTGTAACTTGTAACTGTTACATGATAATCAAGACAGCTGTAAAGGAGAGTAAGAGAATCTTCCATTTTACTTTCTTTTCATGCTTCTCTGCTTGTGGATGTTCAAATCAGTGAGTTGAAAATTAGTATGTTGCTTTCTTATTTGCGATGTAGCAGATTTGATAATTTTCAAATGCCTTCAGATTACTAAATATTTATAACCATCTGGCTACCTCTGAATGGCGAGAAGAAAAGGCAAAATAGAGTAATCATAATAAACAGCTGTACGTCCCTCACCATCCACACAGTTGAAAAACTGAGTTGCCTAAAATGAGAATCTGCATTGTTTTGCCAAATGTCCAGGTTTTTTTTTTTTAATTAAAGCATCATTTGAATTCCATAACAGTTAAAAGTATTGCTTTCAAAATTACATTCACTATAAAATGAGACATTATGTCTACTCCAGCTAAATTATCAAAGACTACTTAAGGAAGCACGAAATGACAGACCTATTGCAACATTATCTAAATTATAATAATAAAGGGGAACATGCCCATTTAAAGTTAATAGTGTTAATGATTAGTATATATCATTAAAGGACAAAATAATTATATATTAGAGAACTTAGAATTAGGTAAGCTTATGGATTAATCAAACTTTAAAAAATATTCTGTGCTTTCAATTACATGCTTACCAAGGTTCATACATGGGTAACATAAATTCACTGACATGCAAGTTATCATTTCCATTTATCTTTACAAAATACAAGAAAGGGGGAAAGAAGTTTGATGTATCATGACATTCTGGGTTTCACACAATTTCAGACCTCTCTAGTCTGTCCCACTGAGCTATGATTTCTCCTTTCTCACATCTGTTCAAGGGTACTTCAGATAACTGATGAGAGCAGATGCTGGAAATGAACAGAGTACATCCTCGTTTTTACCAAGCACACTAGGACCACAATCAAATGACAGCTGTGATTGCCCTACAACTTCCACACTTCTCACCTGTCAGCCTCATAACTGGCTCCACACTCATGGAAAATATTAAATAAATATTTGAGAAATGTCCTTTAATTCTGGTTTACCTGAGGAGTTTTGTCATATTCTATAAGTATTAAAAGTAAGTAAGCTCAAATTCAATTATAAAAAGAAAAATGTATTGTCGAAAAGATTTGTTCTGAGAGTCCATAGGATAATTATGTGCCTAAAACATAAAGCTTTTAAAAGATAAATTATCTTTCTTAAATTCATTTTTATAAACCAGAGATGTATTATTAAAACATGAAGTTTACATGTCATCCAATTTTTAATGGAGGAATTCTAGGATTAGAAGCTGGACAGATATGTTACTAAGATCTTCAAATTTTAAGAAAGTTGTGTATGTGGGTGTGTGTATGTGTGTATGTGTGTTCTTAAATTCATAAATACAACCTGCTCAATCTGTGTTTAATTGCGCATACAGTATTGTTACTTGTATTGAAGGCTAATTTTTTCAGGATCTGCTCTCACTTAAAAGCACAGCATCAGACCATACTACTATTTTGATCCTCCAAGGAATGGAAGAGTATTACGTACGTTTGTATTTCCTATGGGAGTGTGTGGTTTTCCTTATCATTTTATAAGCATAATTTCTCGGAATACTGAATACACAGTTGAAAGTGCTTTTATGTTATCACTTGCAAAGCACTATGGGATTCCCTCCATGTCTCTGTGGCTACAGACAAGGTATCTGGTCATGCTTATATTGATATTTCCAAGGCAACAAGTCATCTTTTCTGCTTTTATGATTTTTCTATTTGTTTTACATTTTTGTTGTTCCATTCTAATGTCTGTGGATTTATGTATGCTATGTGGCTTCCAGTCATTTTCTTCAAGAATTGCAGAAGTGTCTCATCAACAGCCACTGCTCCTCTGATTTGGAATTTTAGATAGGGGAATGATAGGTATATCCGGTAAAATTTCCCAGGAATCCTGAGGCCCACGTAAAATAGGGATGTACCTATATTTAGTAGAGGTGAAATGGTTTTTAACTCAGCCTAAGACTTGTTTTTCTCTTATTTTTACTTAGAATAGCCAATCAAGTTTAATTATTTTTCTTTTTTTATTTAAATAATTTATTCAGATTACATCTCAGTTTTTTTTTAATATCCCAGTTGTTATCCCCTCACTTGTATCTTCCCGTTCCCCCCTCCCTCCCTCTCTCACCCTATTCCCCTCCAGTAGGTCTGTGCCAGAAGGGGACCTCCTCCCCCACTATATGATGACAGCCTATCAGGTCGCCTCCTGGTAGCCTGCTTACCCTTTCTCTGAGTCCCACCAGGCCTCCTCATGAAGGGGAAGTGATCAAATAGGGGGTAACAGAGTCCATGTCAGAGTCAGTCTCCACTCTCCACATAAGTGCGGAGAATATTCTGTCTATTGGCTAGGTCTGCAGAGGAGTTCAATATTTACTGTATGCATTGTCCTTTGTTGATACAGTAGTTTGAGCAGATCCCCCTGGGTCCAGATCTACCAGCCTTGATGGTCTACTTGTAGGTCTCTTGGACCTTCTGGATCCTTCTATTTGCCCATTCTCCCATACCTCTCCCACCTAGAGTCCCAAGAGGAAGTTCTAGCATCTATATCCATCTCCTGGTAAGTGAAGACTTTCAGGAGACATTCCTTTTGGCCTTGTTTCCAATTATAAGTTAGTATACACCATGTGTATCTGGGTCTGGGTTAACGCACTCAAGGTGATCATTTCTAGTTCTATCTAGATTTTTGCATACAAATCTCAAATTTCCCCTATTTTGATTAGCTGAGTAGTATTTCATAGTGTAAATGAACTACTGTTTCTTTATCCATTCTTTGACTGAGGGACATGTAGTTTGTTTCCAGATTCTGGCTATTGAAATAAGGCTGCTATGAACATTGTTGAGCAAATGTCCTTGTGTGGTGGACCATCTTTGGGTATACTCCAAGGAGAGGAATAGTTGTGTCTTGAGGTAGCCCTATTCCCAGTTTTCTAAGAAAGCACTAGATTTATTTCCAAAGTGGTTGTAAAAGTTTGCACTCCCTCCAAAAATGAAGGAGTGTTCCCCTTTCTCCACATCCTCACCAGCATGTGCCTATATATGGGGAAGAGAACAAGGAAAATTATATAGCATCTCACCTCCCTGTATACAGTGCCTATAGATGAATGTACATAAAGCAACAATCGTCAACAGAACAGGTCAACATAGAGTTTTTATTAAGACAAAGAGCTTCTTTCTAATAATGCTACTAATTAAAGAATAAGTGAGAAGAGAAACCCAACAGTAATAGCTGGAATCATACAGAAATTACTATTAGAAAGTATGTTTTCTATATAGTAGCCCACTTGCGTTGAATATTCAATAATAAAGCAACACCTTAGTAACAAGAATGTTTAAACTATAATGTTTAAATAGTTACGCTTAGTAAACTGCAGAAACTCTTTAAGAGTTAAAAGTTTGTTTAGATTCAGGTTAAATATTAAGTATTCAATTCTTTCAATCCATTAATATTAGATTAAAATAGGATAGATGTTCTACAGGATTATTTTGTATTCTTCATTTTATAATATTGTATGAAATTATGAAGTAATCCTGCATATTTAGACAGAAGCCTACAAGTAGAACATTATAATAGGCAGATTTGGGCACAGAGGTCCCGCTCAAACTAAGGCACCAGCCAAGGACAATACAGGCGGTAAACTTTAAACCCCTACCCAGATCTAGCCAATGGACAGAACATTCTCCACAGTAGAGTTGAGAGTGGAGTATGACTTTCTCACGTACTCTGGTGCCTCACCTTTGACCATGTCCCCTGGAGGGGGAGACCTGGTGGCACTCAGAGGAAGGACAGCAGGTTACCAAGAAGAGACTTGATACCCTATGAACATATACAGGGGGAGGTAATCCCCCTCAGGAACAGTCATAGGGGAGGGGAATAAGGGGAAAATGTGAGGGAGGGAAGAATGGGAGGATACAAGGGATGGGATAACCATTGAGATGTAACAAGAATAAATTAATAAAGGAGAAAAAATAAATGTAAAAAAAAATAAGTAAACCTATGGCCCGGGCAAATAATTGGTTGTCCCAAGAAAAGACAACCTGACCACATGAGCATATTTATTGTTCAAATAAATTGGTTTTCAGGAGTTTCCTTATGGGAACAGTGGAATTATTTATTGCTCTACAAGTTTATCTTCCTGGGTGAGAATTTCCTAGAATAAATAGAAAGCCGTGTTGCTACTAAAAAAACAAACAAACAAACAAACAAAACAAAAACAAAAACAAAAACAAAAACAAAAATCAACTTGATTAAAGCATGTTGGTGAAAAATGTCTTCTTTATTCGGAGTGGTATGGTATTGTAAAAGCTGATTAATTATTTGGAGAAATATAGTATATATAATAAACAAGCAAAAGTAGATAAAATGCAAACCAGGTATTTTCTTCATTTCACTAAGGGCTTTAAAATTGAATGCCATTTTGCTGGGCTTTATTGGTTGAGCTAGTTATGCAACTTTTGACATCCTGATTGTTGGAGAGTTTGTTCTCAGAATGAAATCAGAGAACTGCTGACTGTTAATAATACAGAGTGACAATTGGAGAATTTTTCCATGATTATGTCCTATAGAGATTGTTGCTATAAACTTAGAAATAATAAGATCCTACATATCTAGCAGTCTTGTATACATTTATTAAGAAAAATATTATTAAATATTTTTTCATCATTACAATGTTGAAATTCATTTACAAACAGAATTCACTAATGCTCTAAAGCTCAAATGTGATGATATTAAGATGGCTTAAAAGGCATTTAGTCAATGGAATACTTTGATCAAAATTATGTCTTGAAGATTCATACCCTCTTATGTGAATTGTTTATTCAGTGGTATATAAAAAAGCCAATGTGTTTGTTTTCATTTTGTTTAAAATTAGATCTTACATTTAAGAAAGATTATGGATCAGAGGACAGTTATTCAAATATGACATTTAAATCTCATCTCAGGTTCGAGCTTGGAATGGCTCTCATATCTTGACAAGCTTAGTTATTTACAACATGAGCTCTATCTCAGGCTTCATATGTGTAGACTCATTCTATATCTCCTTGAAATATTACAGTTAGTTTCCTGTTTCCTCCCATTTCACTTTGAAAACTGAATTCCTTAGATTGACATGGTGGAGTGGGATGAAAATGACATTTCATTTCAGGAGACCACATTTGAATTCCAACTTCACCATATAACAATTCTACATGCTTGTCAAATCTTTTAACTTCTCTGATTCTTACTTTTCTTACTGAAAAAAAAAATGACTGTTGAAATTATTTTATCCTGTGAGTCTTAAATTCTGTTTGAATCAAGATAAGATGCTGTGACACAAAACATTTTGCAAATCATTGCTCTTTATGATGTTGTTTCTAGCATTGTCCCTTGACAATGAACTCAGCTAACAGGAAACTTAAAAGAGATGTCATGCTATTGTGAAGCCTAGGGGTCAACTGCAGAGAGTATTCAAGAATACTCTCGTCCATAAATAAGTCTGGATTTGCTGTGTGCTGTTAATCAAACTGTCAGCGTTAAGTTTCCCAGTCCAGCTGCCTCCTTGGCTGGATCTCCTGGAAGGTCAGAGCATATCTTGACATGGTTATCCACCGGAGGTTTGCTGAGCGGTTCCTTTTGACCCCTGTATCTTGTTGACATTGCTTTGCCTTTCATACTGAAGTCAAATCATTTTCTTTTCCCCAATCTGTCTCTAAGCAGCATCCCTAGGATCAGGTCAAAATAAGACTAGATAGATATCATTGTCTGCCTGAAGAATCTATTCAGAAGGGATCACCCTCTCAAGCTTATGTGTTCTATGAAATCAATGCTAGTAAAATCCTATATTAGAATGGAAATATAAAGAGAACAGTGCTGTTACCTACAAATTTTGATTTTGCATATTTTGGAAAATCTGAACATGTTTAGCCTATAGCACTCTAGATTAAAGGAAAGAATATATTTTATTTACTCATGAAGTTAGAGCCAAAGAGTCAATTTACAATGGCAACATCATTTATTAAGTTGTCAGTCATCCAGTGACTGAAATAGATTATACATTGCAAAGGCCATACTCTACCCAGGTTGATGCTCTTATATCACACTGCAGGAGCAAAAAAAAAAACCAAAAACCAAAACAAAACAAAAAAAAAACAAAAACAACAACAACAACAAAAAAAACACCTGTTGAAAGGCAATATCAGCATCCATTCAGAGTAACTAATCTGAAATATATTTTCAAATTTGTCCAAATGGCAGTCTGTATCCTTCTGACACTCAGCAGAGAATGAAACTAGAAACTCAGCCCTAGAGCATGGAGTTAATGATTAGGCTCCAAGATTTAATGGACCTTTTGATGCTGAATGGTTATCTAATTGCATTCTATGTCTTATTTCCTATTTGACATCCAATTTCCTGATCATAACATCCTGCCCTTGAACAAAACATAACTGAAAACTTTAGACATCTATGAAATAACAAGAATTCAAACAGAATGAGAACAGCAAAAGGGAATAAAAGGAACATGTGCAGAGTTGATTAGGCATTCATATTAATGTCAAACCCTTACAAAATTTGATAGATGAATTCCTTAAAACATGTCTATTTATGATTCAACTTGTTTCTTTTTCACTGTGTAGCAAGGTAGGAATAGAGGGAAAAACTCCTAACTATCTAGGAGATTATCCAGAGAATGTTTGAAGCTTTTGGGTAGTAAAATTTGATTGCTTGTTGTCACCTAGACACCTGCCATATGCTATAGGAGCATTATGAAGTTAATTTGTCTAGGCTGCTTTGACAACATTTGATAGAGTAGAGGATGGCTTATTAACAAGATAAGTGTATTCATCACAAATCAAGGCTAGAAGACTAAGATCATATTGCCTGGTTTGGTGTCTGAGTGAATACAAAAGCCTGGGTCATATCCTTTACAAATCTTCATAAAAATAAATAGTAGCGATTAGAAAGCTGTCCAGAGCCTCCTTGATAAAATTGCTGATAACATTCTTGAGAGTGCTGTCTCCTTACCTGGTCTCCTGGAGAACTGACCTACATGTATGGTCACAGTGTTACTAACTTGTGTATATGTGTGTGTATGCATGTGAGCATGTGAATGTTATCCTATTCCTGTTGACATCATAGGATACCTGAAGAGGAAAGAAAGTTTGTTCTTTACTTTCACCCTGTGTTTTCCTGAGATTGAGTTCAACATCGTAACCCACTGAGATATCTTGAAGGCTCAGCCTATAATCTATTTATAAAAGTTAATATGTAGTTATAGTACACTTGAGCCTGGATCAGACTCAAAACCATAGGGCAAGCAAACAAAGATGTTAACAGATTCTTGGGACTGGAGATGCACGGCTGTCAGATATCTACCCACCTGATGAGTAAGCTCACCAAGGTGCTAATGAAAAGCTCTAACTTGTGGGCTACTCACTAGTGAACGAACAAAATATAAAATTTATGAATCTCCCCATTCTCCCTTGCTTCTCTCACCTAGACTCCCAATAGGAAGTCTTCCCCTCTGTCCCACTTTCCTGGTAAGTGAAGATTTTCATGGCACATGCCCCTTGGGCTATTGTCCAGATATAAGTGAGTATATGCCACTTGACTCTTTCTGCTTTTGGGTGAACTCAATCATTATGATCATTTCTAGTACAATCCATTTGTCCCCAAATTTCGGGAATTCCTTGTTTTTAATAGCTGAGTTTTATTCCATAGTATAAATGTACCACGATTTCTTTATCCATTCTTCTACTGAGGGATACTTAGGTTGTTTCCATGTTCTGGCTATTATGAATAAGGCTGCTATGAACATGGTTGAGCAAATTTTCTTGTTGTGTGCTGGAGCATCTTCTGGGTATATTCCAAGGAGTGGAATAGCTGTGTCTTGAGGAAGCCCTATTCCCAGTTTTCTGAGATAGTGCCGGATAGATTTCCAAAGTGGCTGTACTAGTTTGCATTCCCACCAGCAATGAAGGAGTGTTCCTCTCTCTCTCCACATTCTCGCCAGCATTTGGTGTCTCTTGAATTGCTCAAACTATAGCACCAGCCAAGGACAATACCTGCAGTAAGCTTCGAACCCCTACCCAGATCTAGCCAATGGACAGGACATTCTTCACAGTTGAGTGGAGAGTGGAATCTGACTTTCATAGGAACTCTGGTGCCCCATATTTGACCTCGTCCGCTGGATGGGGAGGCCTGGTGGCACTCAGAGGAAGGATAGCAGGCTATCAAGAAGACACTTGATACGCTATGAGCATATACAGGGGGGAGGAAGCCCCCTTAGTCACAGTCATAGGGGAGGGGAGTAAAGGGAAAATGGGAGGGAGGGAGAAATGGGATGATATAAAGAATAGGATAACAATTTAGATGTAATATGAATAAATTAATGGAATATTTTTTTAAATTTATGAATCTTTGGGAACAACTTATATGTAGGTTGCTAGTATTTTGACAGTAATTAGGCTGGGATAAAAGAGAGAAGGAATAATTAGAAAAATATGATAATTGAATATGTAAAAATGTCAAAAAACAGACAATTTCTTAAAGAAAAAAGGTTTACTACAGTGCCAATTGGTCAGCCCTGATAACATACATATAAATAACAATATATAGACTGAACAAGTAATATTTAGGAATGTATTACAGAGATATACATACACAAATGCAACAACAATTACTGAAGAATAAGGCCATGGATATGACAGAGAGTTGGGGAGGGTATATGGGAAGGTTTGGAGGAAGGAAAAGTAAGGAGAAAATACTCTAATTATACTATAACCTCAAAATAAAATAAAAAATTATTTATCTAGATTTAAAATAATTATGTGGGGGAAATAACCTAAAGCAATACAATATAGTTAAAATTATTTTTTGCTAAATGTTACACATTAACTTTTAAAAAGTTAGCTTTTGATAATTTTCAATGTATTTTTATCATATTCAACCCTACCTATAACTCTTCATAGAAGCACTCTCCCTTCCCTATCCACTTACTTCTGCTGTGTTGATTGTTGCTTGTTTGTTTCTTCTGTAAGATCAATTTGTTCAGTCCAAGGACTCTCAGATGTATGACCTTCCACTGTATGTGAGGACATACTAGTTGTACTCATAAGAAAATGACTTGAGACCTTCATTTCTCCACTCAGAGAACACTTATGTGTAATTTTCCTGTTATGAATGTTGGGTCAAGTCCTAGAAAGAGAGGACTCAATTACTCTTGCTGAGGGCACAGTTCTATTCTCAGCCCTCGATAAGGCAAATCACAAACACCTGTTAATTCCAGCTCCAGAGATTCCCTTATCCTTCTTCCAAACTCCACTGCTATTTCTACAGATATGAACACATACACACACACACAAACACACACACACACACACACACACACACACACTTTTAAAATAAATTCTATATAAGTACTAGAATAAAAATATCTGTTCATATGACATAGATATCATTCTACAGAAAGAAAAGCTGCCAAAATAAGTAAATGATAAAGAACAGAAACCTCCCCTATGATTGCAACTGAAGGGGACCTCCTAACCCTGTATATGCTGATAGATTATTAAGTCTCTTCTTGGTAGCCTGCTATCCTTCCTCTGAGTGCCACCATGCCTCCCCATCTGGGAGACATAGTCAAATATGAGGTACTAGAGTTCATGTGAAAGTCAGTCCCCACTCTCCACTCAACTGCGGAGAATGTCCTGTCCATTGGCTAGATCTGGGTAGGGGTTCGAAGTTTACTGCAGGGATTGTATTTGGCTGGTGCCATAGTTGGAATAGGACCCCTGGGCCCAGACCTGCCTCTTATAATGTTATCCTTGTAGGTTTCTAGGACCCTCTGGATTGTTCTGTTTCTCCATTCTCCCATGCTTCTCTCACCTAGAGTCCCAATAGGAAGTGTTCCCCTCTGTCCCACTTTCCTGGTAAGTGAAGACTTTCATGGGACATGCTCCTTGGGCTAGTGTCCAGATATAAGTGAGTATACACCATTTGACTCTTTCTGCTTCTGGATTAACTCACTCATTATGATCATTTCACTCTAGGAGGCCATAGTAACATTGATACCTAAACCTCACAAAGACCCAACAAAGAACTAATTTCAGACCAATTTCTGGTATGAACATTGATGCAAAAATACTCTATAAAATACTTGCAAAACGAATACAAGAACACATCAAAGATATAATTCACTGTGACCAGGTAGGCTTCATTCAAGGCATGCGGGGATGGTTTCATATAAGGAAATCCATCAATGTAATCCACCATATAAGCAAACTGAAAATAAAAATATCACATGATCATCTCCTTAGATGCAGAGAAAGCATTTGATAATAATTCAAAACCCATTCTTGTTTAAATTTTGGAGAGATCAGGCATACAAGGCACATATCTCAACATAAAGGCTACATACAGCAAGCCAATAGCCAAAATCAAATTAAATGGAGAGATACTCAAGGAAATTCCTGTAAAATCGGGAGCAAGGCAAGGCTGTCCACTCTCTCAATATGTCTTCAATATAGTACTGGAAGTTCTAGCCACTGCAATAAAACAACAAAAGGAGATCAAGGGGATCCAAATGGGAAAGGAGGAAATCAGATTATCCCTATTTGCAGATGATATGATAGTGTACATAAGAGACCCCCAAAATTCCACCAGAGAACTATTGTCCGCTAATAAGTGAGTATATACCATGCCTGTCTTTCTGGGTCTGGTTTCCTCACTGAGGATGATCTAGTCGAATTCCATCAGGTTGCCTGAAAATTGCATGATCCTTATATTTTAATAGCTTTAATAGTTGTTTAAATGTCCTTGTGGTATGGTGGAGCATCTTTTGAATAAATGCTCAGGAGTGGTATAGCTGGGTCTTGAGGTAGGACTATTCCAATTTTCAGAGTATACTCCAAATTGATTTCCAAAGTAGTTGTACAAGCTTGCACTCCCACCAGCAATGGAGGAGTATTCCATTTGCTCCACATTCTTGCCAGCATGTACTGACCCTTGAGTTTTTGATATAAGCCATTCTGATGGGTGTAAGATAGAGTATCAGAGTGGTTTTAATTTGTATTTCCCTGATGACTGAGGAAGTTTCTCTCAGTTCATAGGTATTCCTCTGTTGAGAATTCTCTGTTTAGCTCTGTACCTCAATTTTAATTGGGTTATTTTGTTTGTTGGTGTTTAATTTCTTGACGTTGAGAGTTTTGCCCTCTTTTAGATGTAGGTTATTGACAAAGAAGTCAAAAGTATCTTCAACAAATGGTACTGGTCTAACTGGATGTCTGCATTCAGAAGAATGCAACTAGATCAGTATTTATCACCATTCACAAAACTCATGTCCAAATGGATTAATGACCTTAACATAAAACTAGATATAGTAAATCTATTAGAAGACAGAGTGGGAAAGAGCCTTGAGCTCATTGACACTGGAAATAACTTCCTGAACACCAATAGCTCAGGCTCTAAGATCAACAATTAATAAATGTGACCTTATGAAACTGAAAAGCTTCTTTAAGGTAAAAGATACAATCAATATTTTAAAGCTTCTTAACTTAAAAGGAAGCTTATATAAAAATACTTAATAAATCAATTGGACATATGTTTCTAGAGACTTATTGCAAGATAGTTATTAAAGGCTGCATTAATATTGTTTTATTTAAATTTTAAAGGATATAGTAAGAACCTTAAAATTTCACCAAAATTCAAAAATTTAGGTTTACCTTATTTTTCTGAATAGTTAAAACAACATATTCCTAAACTGAAATTATAATATAACTTCAGTATCAATTCTAATAAAAAAATTAGCGCAACTGATTGTCATGGCTTTAAGAGAAATGTCCACTTTATTAATAGTCAGTGTGGTACTTTCAGACACAAAGTATCAGGTGTTAGAAAACATAAAATACAGGGTAATTTGTATTAAAGACTTTTGTAAACATTCCAATTATTTTCTATTCTTCAATAAATTGTCCAGATCTTTATCCAGGGAAACAAATGTCATTTATAATTCATTATTTTAAAATAACAGAAATGCCTTGCAGCTCTCCCTTGGATATTGTTAAAACAGAAGACAGAACCAAAACAATCTGTTTTGTTTTGTTTTTTCATTTCTGCTAGAGGGGAAATTTTGATAACTAAGAAGTAAAGATTTTCTGAGTTGTAGCTGAGCCAAGTGTCTGACATGGAGACCCAGAACAATTTCAGAATTTGTTAGGTCATGATTCCTAAATCAGGAAAGTACAACTGAGTAGGCATGCTTAGTTTTATACAGTAGATACATGTAGATCATCCAAATATGGATTTCTACCTATGATAATATAAATTTTCCCCTAGTGAATCCCAGGAGCTTGTAAAGAGCACCCCTTCAAACCTTGATACTTAAACCAAGAATAGTAACTTATGTCACTAAAAGACTGAATGGGACACATTATGAGTAAAAAATTCATTATCAATTACAAACTAAGCACTCAGAAATTGTAAAGTTGAAAGCTATGGGGGAGAAAAAGGAAAGTAGAAGTGGAAGAAGGAGGATGAAGAGAAAAAATGTGGTGGCAAGAGTGGAAAGGAAGGAAACAGAAAAGGGGGGAAGACAGAGAGAGAGGGAAGAGAGAGAGAGAGGAGAGAGAGAGGGAGAGAGAAAGAGAGAAGAGAGAGAGAGAGAGAGAGAGAGAGAGAGAGAGAGAGAGAGAGAGAGAGAGAGAGAGAGGAGGCAGACACACACACACACACACACACACACACACACACACACACACACACATTGTGCCTACACAAAATTACTTCCTATTGTTATATACAATAACATATTCACCTTTGTCCATAGCTTAGTTTGATTAATAATGAAATAAAGAAAAAAAGTGAGAAGCATGGTGGAGTCAGCCAGCACACACTAATTTTTCCCAGAATGGATCTAATAATTGCACAGCCTCCCTTGAGAGGTTATAAGCTGGCCACTTTTCCTTCCTTAAGTGTGGGGTATGGAAAAAGCACTATAATACCAAATTAACTTCTTTATTTCTAAAAATTTAAAGATATCTTGAATATTCAAAACAAAATCACAAGCTAGAAAATCAAATTACACTACTTTGGTTTTTATGCAGGATGAATTATGATGCATAAAATGTTTTTGCCAAATTTATTCTGCACACTATCAGTTTCTTTCCGGTTATTATTACAAAACAATATTGTATTTCTGATGCAATAGAGTAGAAGATTCCTGAGCTGCTGTTACTCTAGTGAAGAGAACTTTCTGATATAACTAATTGTTTTACACAGGATTAAAAACACAGTAATGAGATAACAACTTACCCTAAACATTTCCATAAACAAGATTCCAATAAATAAAGGGAATCATGTATGTAGCCAACAGAGAGCTATGAAGGCTTTGCTGTCAGATAGCAAAGCCTAATTTTATCTGATTCTAATGAATTCCCCCCTTTTCCAATACTGAGACACATCTGTACTTGTCCATAAAAATCCTTTTCCTTTCTTTTCTTTTTGCCCTCTGTTGTGCTTGTATTCCTGCCTTTGTTTTTAACACACAGGTCTTTACACACTTCATAGAAAGTAAACTTTGGTGCATGAATGTGTCAGAAAGCTTTAGGGAAAGTGGAATTGTAGACTATTTTATTGGTATCATTCCTCCAAGAATATCATTTGGGTCTAGGAATCTGAAGTACAAGATGGAGGGCCACCATGATGAGTGGGAAATGACCTTTTCTCTCCTTGTTCGACTGTCAGGACCCTGATGTATTTCTTTTTAAAATTTATTTATTTATTCATTTTACATCCCAATTGTAGCCCCCTCCCTCCCCTTTCCAAACCCACTAATTTCCCTTTCCCTTTCACCTCAGAAAAGGAAAGCCCTTCCCCCCAACTCCCCTCACCCTCACCCCACCCTGTAACAACTCACTGCAGCACATCAAGTTGCATCAGAACTAAGATCAGGACTAAAGGGACAGACAAAGCAGCCCAGCCAGGAAAAAGTGATCAATGAGCAAGCAACAGAGTCCATGTCAGAGACAGCCTCCTCTCTGCTTGTTAGGGGAGCCTCATGAAGACCATGTTGCCCATTAGCTATGTATTTGTAGGTGGCCTAGGACCAATCCATGCATGCTCTTTGGTTGTGTTTCATTCTCTGTGAGCCCCCATATGCCTAGGTTAGTTGATTCTGTTGGTCTCCTATTAGTGTTGTTAGCGATCTTGTCCCTTCCTGGCCCTTCTATTCCTTGTCATGTGCCTCTGCTCTTCCAGAAGACTCTTGAGCTCTGCCTGATGCTTGGATGTGTGTCTTAGCATTGATTTCAATCGCAGAGGACGGTTATGCTAGTCACCTCTCTGCAAGCATAGCAGAATTTCACTAAACGTGATTGTTTGTAGTTGGCTCTTTTCCAGGGAGTAGATCTCAAGTTGGGCCAGACATAGGTTAGCCATTCCATTAATCTCTGCTCTATCCAACTCCCTGTATATCTGGTACACAGGAAAATTTTTGAGTCAAAGGTTTTGTGTGTGGGTAGGTGTCTTCCTCCGTCCACTGTAAGTTCTGCCTGCCTAGTAATTGGCTACTTCTGTCTCCATGTATTCATGCTGCTAGGAGTCTCAGCTAGAGTCAATCCCATATCTTCTCAGTAGCATATCCTAACTCAGGTCTCCAGTTGGTCTCAGAGATGCCCACTCCATAGGTTTTCCTTTTCTCTCTCAGATTTCTCCCAAATTTCTCTTCTCTCAGCACCGCTCTCCCCACATCCTCCCCCACTCAGTTCCCTCACTTCATCTCCATCCGATGTGTACTTTATTTTCTTCTGAGTGAGAGTCAATTAAATGTGGTACATTTACTCAGCTTTTAAAAACAAGGAAGTCGTGGAATTTTCAGACAAATGCATGGAACTAGAAAGGATCATCCTGAAGAGGTAACCCAGACCCAGAAAGACACACATGGTATGCACTCACTTATTAGTGGATATTAGTCATGCAGTACAGAAATACCATATAAAAATCCAAAGACCTAAAGAGGCTAAGCAACAAGGAGTGTGCAAGGGAGGATGATTGATGTTCTTTTTTACGTTGAGTGCTAATACACTGTACTTTAGAAAACTAAGTGCCTTACACACCCAGTCTGCAGTGCTACTGGCTTAAAAGCTAAATATCTGAGGTCTTTTTCTGCACAGAATTTTAAACTATGGTCCCCAATCCCACAAGAAAGATGTTATGACGACAGACACAGGAAGTTGGAGTAAAATTCGTTTAAAGAGGAAGAAAAAGTTATAGCTATATCATGAATGAGGGAAAGGCAGAACTTGAGTTAAAGCTATAAACAAGAAAGTGTAGATAAGACTGTAACTCTGGTAGCATGGGGTACACATCCAAAGAAAAGATATGCAGAGGGAATGAGGAGAGAAATGTGAAAGAATTGAAGAATGAGAAAATGATTTGGAATAAATCATTAATAAAAATTTTGGATTTAAAAATGTGAGGTATCTCACATTTACAATAATTCAAAAACTTCGACTCTCACAAATTTCCTCATAATTAGAGTGACCACTTCTATATCTAATTGTTCACTGAAACACCAACACATTTTAGGACTTCTACTTAAATGATGTTATTCTCATAAAGAAACCATTCCCTGTACATGGGTGAAAAGACAATGTCAATAGAAGGGAGCAGAGGTTTCACAGACACTTAGGGTTTAAACAGAAAATACATTTATGAAAATTCACTCTGAACTTTAAAACTCATGTTAATTCAAGAAAATGAGACTTCATTGTTGGATTTGAGAACTGTAAAACAGAAGAAAATGAGCCATAATATGTTGGAAGTTTCACTAAGCTGACATTATTTTGACAAGTGAAATAAAAACTGAGATTAGATTGAAAAGGCATAAAATTATCATTGGAGAATGTGGAATTTTAACCAAGAAGGATAATTTTGTTAATTAAATATAAAGACTATGATATTGCGGAGTAATCTTTAGCCATGGCAAAATTGTGATATAGTTAATTAAAGTGCTATATATGCTGTGAGCTGGCATTACTCTATGACACTAGGTTTTACTTTAGCATTTTCTGATTTGAGTTCACTACTAAAAGACATGCATATAACTAAGTTATACCTGCCAAGATCTGACAAAATATCAAAGACCAGATTTGACATTACAGGGTAAACTGAGGTGGTACATAGTTCTGATGGCTGGCTGGTCACTGAGAAGGCATTCTCTGAGGGTAGCTTTCCAGGCCAGAACTGCTTGTTACCAATAGTGGTTTCCAATTCTAGTGGCAGACTGAGGGGCCAGAATTAAATTCCTGGTGGTGGGCCAGTGCTCATAGTTTCCTGTTGCAGGCTTACACCAATTATGTTCATCTTGAGCTAGGGCTGTTGGCTCTAGTGTGGGCTTCCACTTAATCATGGCAAGCTTCTAAAAAGAAAAGGAGAGGAGGAGAGAAAAAGACCTCTCTCTCTCTCTCTCTCTCTCTCTCTCTCTCTCTCTCTCTCTCTCACACACACACACACACACACACACACACACACACACAGACACACACTTGATGATGAAGTGAGATAGACTCCAGCAGGTAGTTTCCAATAAGCTTCTTCTTTTAAGCTTCTCTTACTTTACACATATATACATACATACATATATACATACATACATACATACATACATACATACATACATACGCATTCACACATTGAGTGGATAGAGCAAACTGCAGAGGGTGAGTTCCAACCCAACCTTAAACACATACATATACATACATACATATATATACATACATACATACATATATACATATACATATACGTATACATATATATATGTATATATATATATATCTTTGCACATAGAAAAATATTTCAACCTCTCTGGCTACTGTATGTGTACATTTGGCAGATGAAAGAAACTCCAAAGATTGAGTTCCACCAAATTTATTATTTGTCCCACAGCTTATATAACCCAGCAAGATCTTTCCAGCTGTTGAAATAGCACAACATGCTTACATTCTATTTTCCTTTAAGTGAGTGATTACAATGAGTATATATAAGAAAAACATGTTCCCGAATTCCTTCATGTGGCCAAATATTTTATGTATTATGTGTGGAAAATAAACATTAAACCAAGTTATTTCCAAAATCCGATATATGTTTGTAACTAAGTAACTTGTTATATATTAACAAAGTATGAGCAAGCAAGGTAATTTTTCAGACACCTTTTTCTTTACTGGCAAGTTGTAATTTTTAGTACCAAAAAGAGAAAATTATCTTACGAGGTAATGGGTTTTTTTCTTTTTCTTTTTTTTTCTCCTTTATTAATTTATTCTTGTTACATCTCAATGGTTATCCCATCCCTTGTATCCTCCCATTCTTCCCTCCCTCCCATTTTCCCCTTATTCCCCTCCCCTATGACTGTGCCTGAGGGGGATTACCTCCCCCTGTATATGTTCATAGGGTATCAAGTCTCTTCTTGGTAACCTGCTGTCCTTCCTCTGAGTGCCACCAGGTCTCCCCCTCCAGGGGACATGGTCAAAGGTGAGGCACCAGAGTATGTGAGAAAGTAATATCCCACTCTCCACTCTACTGTGGAGAATGTTCTGTCCATTGGCTAGATCTGGGTAGGGGTTTAAGGTTTACCACCTGTATTGTCCTTGGCTGGTGCCTTAGTTTGAGTGGGACCCCTGTGCCCAAATCTGCCTATCATAATGTTCTATTTGTAGGCTTCTAGGACCCTCTGGATCCTTCTACTTTGCCATTCTCCCATGATTCTCTCATCTAGAGTCCCACTAGAATGTCCTCCCCTCTGTCTCAGATTCCTGGTAAGTGAAAGCTTTCATGGGACATGTCCCTTGGGCTAATATGCAGATATAAGTGAGTATATACCATTTGAGTCTTTCTGCTTCTGGGTTAACTCACTCATTATGATCATTTCTAGCTCAATCCATTTATCCACAAATTTCGGGAATTCCTTGTTTTTAATAGCTGAATAGTATTCCATAGTGTATATGTACCACAGTTTCTTTATCCATTCTTCTATTGAGGGACACTTAGGCTGTTTCCATGTTCTGGCTATTATGAATAAGGCTGCTATGAACATGGTTGAGCAAATTTTCTTGTTGTGTGCTGGAGCATCTTCTGGGTATATTCCAAGGAGTGGAATAGCTGGGTCTTGAGGAAGCCCTATTCCCATTTTTCTGAGATAGCTCCAGATAGATTTCCAAAGTGGTTGTACTAGTTTGCATTCCCACCAGCAATGAAGGAGTGTTCCTCTCTCCCCACATCCTCGCCAGCATGTGGTGTCGCTTGAATTTTTGATCTTAGCCATTCTGATGGGTGTAAGATGGAATCTCATAGTTGTTTTGATTTGCATTTCCCTGATGATTAAGGAGGTTGAACATTTCTTTAAGTGTTTCTCAGCCATTTGATATTCCTCTGTTGAGAATTCTCTGTTTAGTTCCAAGCCCCATTTCTCAATTGGGTTATTTGGTTTGGTGGTGTTTAAATTCTTGAGTTCTTTATATATTTTCGATATTAGACCTTTGTTAGATGTAGGGTTGGTGAAGATCTTTTCCCAGTTTGTAGGCTGTCGGTTTGTTCTCTTGACAGTGTCTCCTGCCTTACAGAAGCTTCTCAGCCTCATGAGGTCCCATTTATTAATTGTTGACATTAATGTCTGGGCTGTTGGTGTTCTGTTCAGGAAGTTGTCTCCTGTGCCAATGTGTTCAAGGCTCTTCCCAACTTTTTCTTCTAAGTGACTTAGTGTCTCTGGTTTTATGTTGAGGTCTTTAATCCACTTGGATTTGAGTTTTGTACAAGGTGACAAATATGGGTCCAGTTGCATTTTTTTACACATAGACATCCAGTTAGACCAGCAATAAGACAACAAAAGGAGATCAAGGGTATTCAAATGGGAAAGGAGGAAGTCAAATTATCCCTATTTGCAGATGATATGATAGTCTACATAACTGACCCTCAAAATTCCACCAGAGAACTCCTACAGCTGATAAACACCTTCAGCAAATTGGCTGGATACAAAATTAACTCAAAAAAGTCTGTAGCCTTCCTATACACAAATGATAAGCTTGCAGAGGAAGAAATTAGGAAAACTACACCCTTCACATTAGCCACAAGCAATATAAAGTACTTAGGAGTTACTCTAACTAAGCAAGTGAAGGACTTGTTTGAAAAAAAATTCAAAACTCTAAAGAAAGAGATTGAAGAAGACATGAGAAGATGGAATGATCTTCCTTGCTCATGGATCGGGAGAATTAACATAATAAAAATGGCCATCCTACCAAAAACAATCTACAGATTCAATGCAATCCCTATCAAAATACCTACACAATTTTTTAAAGACATTGAAAGTCCAATTCTGAACTTCATATGGAAAAACAAAAAACCCAGAGTAGCTAAAACAATCTTGTACAATAAAAGGTGCTCCGGAGGAGTCTCCATACCTGATCTCAAACTGTACTATAAAGCAATAGTAATTAAAACTGCATGGTACTGGCACAGCAACAGGCTGTTTGACCAGTGGAATCGAATCGAAGACCCAGATATGAATCCACACACATATGGTCACTTGATTTTCAACAAAGAAGCCAAATCCCTTCAATGGAAAAGGGATAGCATCTTCAACAAGGTAATGTTTTAACAATCTTAAAGGAATCACAAAACTAATCTTTTGCATAAAAACAGTCATTCATTTCTACTTTAACATTTAAGGAGTGAATTGACTGTTTAATAATTTTTACTAAATCATATCAGAAAGCTGATGGCAAAAGTATAAGATGATGGCAAAGGTATAAGAAAATTAATCATCATCTTAGTCACTGGCCCAGTTTGAAAGAGTAACATCAGCCAGTGCTACTTTGGGATATTGTTTTTGCTTGCAAACTTCAAAAAGTCCCTAGCTTTAGTATTAAGAGTGTATGTTTTCTTTCTTGTTTTATTGATTATTCGATTTATCTCACTTATATAGCCTCTTAAGCCCTCTCCTCCTGGCCCCACAACCCTTCCTGTTTCCCCTACTCCCCTCTCTCCTACTCTTCAGAGAATGAGAACCCCTCTGAGCCACTCACCCTAGCATAGCAAATGGAATCAGGACTGAGGACATCTTCTTCCCCTGTGGACTGGTAAGGTAACCCCGCCAGGGCAATGTGACTATAAAGCAGGCATAGAGTCCATGTCAAAGTCAGCCCTCATTCCCCTTACTAGGGGACCCATATGCGAACCAAATGCCCATCGATTATATCTGTGTAAGGGGCTAAGGTGAAACCCATGCATGGTCCATGGTTAGAACTTCAGTCTTCACAGCACCCCCCACACTCCCACCCCAACCCTGGTCAAGTGGCTTTGTTTAGTCTTCTTGTGGAGCTCCTGTCACCTCCGAGTCTTTCTATCCTTTCCTCTACTCTTCCGTAAGAATCCCTGTGCTTCTCCCAATGTTTCACTGTGGGTCCTTGACTGTTCCATCAGTTGCTGGGGGGGGGGGGCGGGTAAACCACTCAAAGGACATCTATGCTAGGGTCCCATATGCAGGCATAGTAGAATATTGTTAATAGTTTCAGAATTTGCCTGTCTCTCATGGGGTGAGTCTCAAGTTGAGCCAGACATTTTTCAATTTCTGCTTAATTTTGGTCCCTGCACATTTTGTAATCATGGTAAGTTTTAAGTACAGTTTTCCTAGGTTGGTTGGTATTTCCCTCTTTCCAGTGAGTCCTTTCTAGAGGGAGGGTCGCCTCTTCTGTCTCCATGATCCCTGCTACTCGGAGTCTTAGCTAGAGTCACCCTCATACCCTCCCAGGAGCATACCCTCCTATAGGTTTCAGCCTATCACAAAGAAGCCCCTGCTCAAGGTTTCTTGTCTCTCTGCAAGCCCTCTGTCCTCTGGACCCTGTTCTCCACAGACCTGATATCGTCCCGCATTTCTCTACTTGCTCCCTCTTTTACCCTTACATATACATATAAAACAGTAATTATTATAAATTCCTTATTGTAAACCATTACAGTTTTTATGCTTTTAAACATTAGGAAGTTATATTACACACAATAAAGTGTAATCCAGCTGTGGAAATACAGAGAAAAATTAGTTATATTCTCATTTTTTTTCTGTAGACCACACTTTGCTTGCCTCTTTGGATAACAGCACAATTTCTGTAAGTACTGTTTCTCACTGGTGGATAGCATAGCACTTGATCTGCAGAGTTATTTCAACTAGAGGTGAGCAACAGCTTTAGGCAGCTGTCAGAATCTACAGCTTAAATATAAGTCTTGAAAAGCTCTCCTTTTTAGAAGATTACATGGTGATATAATAGTAATGCCTTTAAGTATGGCTGCAGATGTTTTGAAGACTTTTGGGCTTGATATTTAGCATTTTATAAATAACTTCACTGTCAGTTTAGATATTATCCAGTTCAGTTCCTTGGGTGAGTTGTCGCACAGTGATAAGACATACAGAGAAGAAAGTCTCTCTGGATATTATGTAATTTCTCCATGAGGTTATATTCCTAATGGCTAGTAAGGTCCAAGGTCAAGAATTATATTTTCTTTGTATTTCTTCTACAATTGTGGATCTGGAGAGCTACCAGGGAAAAGAAAAGGACACACTTAATACAGAAGTAAGAAAATTATTTAGAGAAAATCATGTCCACATGTTAACTGTGTCTCAGAAATCTTTCATCATTCAGAAAGAATAATTTCTTCTGTGTTGTCCAGAACACCATGAGGGAGGACAGGGACTAACTGACTGACTGGCCACTAAAAGGATCTTGAGGTTTCATCACTCACATGATTTTAATGTTGAAATTAAGGTAATTTGAAGGCAGGTTCAGTTGTTCTTTTCAATTGGAATGTTTGTATGATGCTCAGCTGTATGCATATGTTTTGGTAGTCCCTATATTTCTATGGTTTCTCAGAGCTCAAAGCCCAGAAAGAAAGCAACTTCTGGATTTCTGGATAATATCAAGCACAGAAATTTGCATCAGTTCTATTTTAGTCTTGCTAGATAGAATTATTTGTACTGGACTCAATTTTCCCACAGGAATGGCCAGTCTTTGTCGAAGATGATAAGAAACCTGAAAAGTATGCTTTGTGTTTTTTAGTTCGTTTTGACACTTGTGTATTTTCCTATATGTGGATTCTGGAAAGCAATGTCTGTGTTGAGGGATTCATTTCAGGACTTTTACAATGTGGATCTTGAGGAATGAAGTGAAGTCATTGTGTTTTGTGGAACGGTCTCATCCAACTGAACCATCTCACTGGCCAACGAATAAAATATTTCTAAAAGGAGAAAAGATGTAATATATTATACATATACATATGTGTGTATATACTTTTTGCATATATCTTTTTCAAAAAGGGCTCAGCATTCAGCAACACCTCAGGCATGCTACTAAGAAGTTGTACAAGCCTTTCTTAAATTCTTTGATAACTGGTAATTTTTTATTTATTCACCCAGAGTATAATGGCAAAAGAAATATCTCAAAGGCTAACATGATACAACACAAAGTTCAAACAAATTTCCAAGGATGAATGCACATTTCCCAGGTAAAAGGAAGATTAAAAATAAATTCAGCAGAGTACCAGGCAGCTCAGTGATTTTAAATTCCTTTGTCACAGGCAACAAGGATCTTGTTAACAGCATATAGAGCAGGTTGGAGTTGATTTTCACGTCAAAAACCATAGACCTGACAGGATAAAAGATACACTGTTAAGTTGCATGATAGCACTTGATGATTATGTGACAGGCGTGATCTCCTGTAATGTCTACAAAGTTCTTTCACGAAAAAAAAATTTTATGTTTCTAAATTTACCATGTGTGAACATCTTGACCATTTTTAAAGACTCCAATTTTGCAGTAATTTCAAGCTCTTATAACCATATCACACACTGATAGAAAGAAATATGAGCATGCTTCAGCTGACCTAGCTGCATCAGTGTATATGTGAAACATTCACAGAGCAAGAGATGCTTTTATAATTATAATTTATTGTTTATAATACCTTACTAAATTATTTCTAGTCAAAGCTTATTTTACATTTGATGAAAAGGACTAATTGCCTTGAATGGGAAAAATTCTTCTTGCAATGATTTGATGGGACAATTTACTGAAATAAAAATTGTTCTAAAATTGTTAATTCAACCAAATTAACCTGAGAAATAATCCGACCTCTAGGGATTACTTTCTCTCTAAGCCTCAAGGAAATACTACAGACATAGTACCAAAGTTTTAAGAGTCATTGATCTACTTAAAAGATAAGTTGGTAAATAAAAAGCCACTATTTATTGTCATTGTGTTTATTGATATTAGATGTATAAGAAGTTAACATTGAATTTTTATCTGTCTGTATCTTTTATTTCATTATTTTTTTTAATTGTTCACTTTACATCCCACTGTAGCCTCCTCCCTCTTGGCTTCTCGGTCCCACCCTCTGTCTTTCATACCCCCTCCATCCTCCCCTAGTCCTAAGAAGGGGGGAGCCATCCTCCCTTAACATGTGACCAGTCTTATCTGGACTGCCTGTATCGTTTTCCTTTGAGGCCTGGCAAGGTTGCCCCACCAGGAGGAAGTGATCCACAAGTGGGCACCATGGTCCTTCTCAGAAGCAGTTTCTACTCCCCATATGAAAATTTCCCATTTCATATTATTATAAACATATCTTAAAATAAGTCACTGCTTATCAGTTAAAATATTTTTATAATCATATATAATCTTGTAGCCTCTTTATAAAATGTATATGCTAAAATTTATAATGTCGACCTTCAGGCAGGTTGGGTGGAGGCTGGATATCAAAGGGAAGTTGTCAGTCTGGGAATGTGGACCTTCAGGCAGGTTGGGTGGAGGCTGCATCTCCAGGGAAAGTTGTGAGTCTCAGGAATGTGAACCATCAGGAAGCTTGGGTCCAGGAGGCTGAATCTCCAGGGGAGCGGTTTTTATCTCAGAGGATCATTGCGTGTTAATTGTATCCGATTGTTCCCTGTGGCAGGTCTAGTTTATGGCAGCTCATGGTCTTGCCCTGAATGCAGGAAATAGTGAAAACACCTGGAGGACAACTTCTCACAGACCACGATATTACTTGTAGAAAGTACATTACATATAGGATATGGCATTAATTTTCCTCCACATTCCCGCCTCTGACAAGTTCATTGAAGACCCAATCTTCCTGAAATTTATTTCTCTGAGTAAGCCTGTTGTAGGTAGGGCCAGGCACTGCACCCTCAAAACTATTAGCTGGATGGCACCCAGTCTTAGCTTGATATACAGGAGGACACAAAGCCTGAGTGGTTTAAATAGAACTAAGAGTCTATTTTTTCGTAACCATCTTTAATAACCAGTAATTTATAAGCAAAGTGTGCAGAATATAATAAATGTATATATTTAAATTCAAACATATAGTGGCTGCATACATTAATACATTTTAAGACAGGCAGACAAATCACACTTGGATGGCCAGGCTTGCGACCAGACTGCAAGCTGGAAAAAGCCTTCACCAAGGCCAAACAGCAGCTGCCCCTAAAACCCTGCAGTTCCGCTTGATCAGCGCAAGTGGTGGGACATTTTAAAAGACAAGGAGGGAGTAGCAATCCTGTTTCCATGCCTCTCCTAATGCTGTACATTCAAGCCAGAAAGCGCAAGCAGGTGGGGAGCAGGGCTTGCCTCTGCTAGCTGCGGGCTCAGGTGTTTCCAACCAGCAAGGATCTAATAGCCCCAAGGGTCCCCACAGGGCCTTTAGTGCTCAGGACAGGCCTCTGTACCAAGGACTCAGCAGCAGCCAAATATTCAAATGGAAAGTGGGTGGAACTAGACTCAAGCGGCCATGTTTGAGACCTGGCCCATTTCTAGAATGAGATGGATACAAGCAAACAGAAACACAAATAGAATATTACAAGCAAACAGAATCACAAACCAAATGTTACTAGCAAACAGAAAGACAAAACAAGTGTACCATACGGCGAGAGAAAAGGACCAAAATTCAGAACTGCCATGGTCTTGAGAGCTAGCAGGCTTTGTTCTGCCAGAAACCAAACTCCAAGCAGCCCATCAGAAACCAGACCTGGTCTGGAATTCCTACAAAATATTCTTAGTCACAAGAGTCAATCACAAAGAAACAAAGCACAAACCACAAATCAACAAAATCAGACTCCCTGGTGCACACAGGTACTGAGACATTGGCATCTGCCATACTTTGGAAGCGACCTGCTTTGTTTCTCAAAAGTTGAGCTTGTCTCTCTTGTCCTTCTGTCTGTCAGTCTCATCAACACTACATACACAAAATCTCAATCAACCCTATACGCATACACAACAGTCGTTGGACACACAAACACGTCCAGCTTGCTGATTTAATAGGAAACACACAGACAGGCTGGCCACCCAGGAGAGCATTCAGGGGCCAGATCCAGTATTAAACCGATGTAAGGCTATAAGCTTCCCTGACAGAAACCCAGTCCTGATGGTCATAGAAGCATCCCCAATAAGGCTCTAAGACATCCTGATGGGCATAGAGGTGCCCCGTGATGAGGCTCTAAGGCCACCCTGACAGAGGTCAGAGACCCCCTACAAGATGGGACCTGGGAAATCTTCACAGGATCCGCAGCCATGACTATACAGCACATCTGCTAAGTCACTCCTGCCTGTAACAGATACAGAAGTCCCGGGTCATCTGAAAACACAGAGCCTCAGCACAGACGGAGGAACACAGACACACACTTACCAACCTTTCTAGGACCCTCGATTCAGGGTCCTGAGAGTCTGATGTATCCCGGACAAGCCCCTAAATGTTATGCCGAGATTACCCAGATTGTGAGACGCCCCCCCACCCACCTAAAAAAAAGACCACCAGGACTCTATACAGATGCAGTATGCAGAAGGTCCTGTATTATGGGCTCAGAGCTTTGGATCACTATCCTTCCTGTTGCAGCAGGATAGGAGAATGCTACCAGAGATTCAAGGGTAACAGGTTTATAAGGAAAAACTGCAATTAGGGCTTGTGGTCACAGGGGAGTAAGGAAAAACCCATAAGCAGGGGTCTTGAGTCTCAGGAATGTCGACCTTCAGGCAGATTAGGTGGAGGGTGGATCTTAAAGGAAAGTTGTGAATCTAGGAATGTAGACCCTCAGGTAGGTTGGGTCCAGGAGGCTGAATCTCCAGGGGAGTAGTTTTATCTCAGAGGACCATTGGGTGTTAATAGTATCTGATTACATACAGGATATGGCATTAATTTTGCCCCTACATCAGAAATAGGAAAAAACCAAATAGTCCTTTTTTTTCCCCAAAGGAATATAACAATAAAATGATTCCTAGCAACATTCCAAAACAAAACAAACCACAAAAACAAAAGCATGCAGAGAGTGAGAAACTTGGAATAGTCGTTGCAATCTAATCCCTCCCATTTGGACTCAGGTATCCCTGCAGAACAGGAGGCAGAGATAGCAGAACACACCAAAGAAACAAGGCTATCTAAAAATAGCACAAATGATGTAATAAAAACCAGAAGTGACAGTGGCAGTGTGTACAGGGCCTGCTTGGGTCTTTGCCAGAAAGGTCCCAGCCCCCAGTGGAGAAGTGGACACATCGCCCCATCCCTATCCTAGAAGCTCTCTCCAACTGATATCGTTCACATTTGAAAAATTAATTCTCAGTATGGGTGTGGTGGTGCATGCCTTTAATGCCAGCACTCGGAGAGGCAGAGGTAGGCAGATCTCTATGAGTTCACGGCCAGCCTGTCCTACAAAGCCAGTCCAGGATAGCCAAGGCTACACAGAGAGACCCTGACTTTAAAAACCAAGAAAAAAAGAAAATAAAATAAAAAAGAAAGAAAGAAAGAAAAATTAGTTCTCTCCAACTGACTGTCATTGGGGATAAAATGATTCCTTTTTTTTTTTCCTGTAATTGACAAAAATTTTTATATAATATGTTCTGATAACTGTTTTCCCTTCTTCAATTTTCCAAGTTTCTCTCTCACCTCCTTTCCTATACATATCAGCAATTTCTGTCTCTCGGTCATCTAAAGAATAATAATAAAATAAAATGAAATAATAAAATAGGATTAAATGAAATCAAAACAGATCATGAAAGAACAAAAATGAGCAAAATCAGCCAATGTAAAAGCACTAGAAGCTCATGTAAACTAAGAGGCAAACACACACTCGTTTACTCACAAACCCTTTAAACCTCAAACCAGAAACCGTATGTGTATGCATCATGTCACAGTATTGAAACAGAGTCTATTCAACAATTTTCAGAGAAATCATTCTGGCACATCATATATTGCTAAATTTCCCCAAATTCTATGTGAATTTTTCTTTAAGGAGAAATTTGTGTTCATGCAATTGTGGAGAACATTAGCTGTAACAACAATATTGCTGTCATATGGAGAGTTAATTCATTTTCATAAGTAAAATCATAGATTAAGGCCCATGCTGATCTAACTTGACAGAGTGTGTCTCTGCCTTAACATATGTAGAGGTTTTTATTACCACATAAAATGAAATTTATTTTAGAAATGATGGTAGAACAACAATAACATATGTCATTTAAAAATCTTATAAAATTGTTCACTTTCCTTCAGAATCATGTGATCATGAAGACAGAGGCTGCCTTATTGTAAGGAGCCAGCCACGATTGTGCCAGCCACACCCAATAATGGTGCTGGTCTGTGTGCTGCTACCTGTAAACAATTGCCAGTACGCATGCGTTTGCTAGAGCTATCTCTAGTGGCCCCTCCCGTCAGGGGGACTATGCTAATGGTAACTACGCTTGTGAAGCTGTTGACCTATCTGCACTCATATGTTAATTAGGCATTCTGCCTGAACCTATGAGGTGCTAACACGCCGCTTTAGATGGTATTTAAGTTCAAGCTCTAAGGGAGTTCGGGGTCCTTCTCTTCAACTTCAAGGGCGCTCCCAATAAAGCATGACTGAGAAGAATCCTGGTGTCGAGCATCTTTCCTGCAGGCAGGAGGTCGCGTCACCTTATGGATCTTTTCTCTACGCTTCAATTCACCTTTTCAAATAGCTAGATAATTAATGTACCTGTAGATAAGGGATTTATTAGAATGAGCGCATGTTTGAGCCTTAATTTAAAATAGTTACATTACCCCTAAAGATTTAAATAATATAGTAAAATAACATCATGGATAAATGAAATCTGTGCCTACGTTATATAGCAGAAGCCAGTTCAGCACATACTTCTAGAGTATTAACTTGTAAGGTACTACTTTACGTGCTTAGGAATATGACAATAAATAATGTAATATTTTCCCTTTCAAAGGCTTGCAATAATGCCACTCCGAGACATGAAGTGTATTAATGCAAATGTGCATCCATCCATTAGCTCTTGTGATCCAGAAATGTTAAGTGAATAGATTCCGTTTGCTGCCTTTATACAGATGAAGTTCAACCTCAAGAAGGGTCTCGATATTGCCCTGTATAGAGTAGTTTTAATCAGCAACATGCCTGCTGTGATCCCACCCAAAGATCTTCTAGGTCTATGTGACCTTAGATTATACAGTGGCTAGAAGCTTCCAGAACGAGGCCTAGGATAGCAGACAGAGGAAGCCTCCAAGAAACCTCCGTCAGGAGAATAAAAGATACTTCTACATCTGATGCCCAAAATAATAGGAGTCAGGCATTTCCTGCCATCAGTGAAATAGCTTATCCAAACTGTACCTAAGGCTTGATACAGAAGGCAACACTGCTCTGGACTTAACTACAAGTGGCCCATCCATCAAGGGCTGAGAAGCTTCACTTGATAGAGCAAGAAATGTTGGAGATATTGAGAAACCAACAGCTGTACCTTTAAAATACTTAGTTGACAAGCCTGTGTAGGTAGAACAATGACCCGCCCCCCCCCCAATAAAGAAAAATCTCAGGCAATTGACCAGCTGGTACTAGAGAATCTGGAAACTCAACATGCAGAACAGGCTACAAGTCCTTGGAATTATCCTGTACTTGTCATTAAAAGGAAATCTGGAAATTAGAGGACGTTGATTGACCTAAGGGCTGTACAAAAATTGATCCTACCTATGGGTCTACTACGGACTACAGTCCCCTCACCTAGGATCCTATTACCAAAGGACAGCCTATAATAATACTTGACTTAAAATCTTGTTTCTTTACTATTCCTCTTATAGAAGTAAGATAGAGAAAAAAAATTGCTTTACATAGCCTACTTTTAACAATGCTTAACTTGTGAAAAGCTACCAAAGGAAAGTTCTTTCTCAAAGAAAGCAAAGTAGTGCAACTGTATGTCAATATTTTATACACAGCCACTGGAAATAACTCTTAAACAATAGCCTCAGTCCATAATTTATAGTTATATGAATGATAAATTGTTAGCCCATACATTAGATCGAATGTTCAATGAAGCAACAAGTATTTTACCTCGTTGGGGTATACAGATTGCTCCTAAAAAAAAAAAAAAAAAAAAAAAAAAAAAAAATTCAAAGGAGGGTCTATCGACTATCTAGGTTTTAAATTAAGTAATCAAAAGATTCAACAACAAAAGGTACAGATCATAAGAGATCAAATATATACAATGACTTTCAAAATCTACTGTGTGATACTGTTTACAGCCTACTATTGGATTAACTATTCAAGAGTAATTTATGAATACAGATCAGCAAGGTAATTCCTGAACAACGGGAAACTCCCTACAAGATAATCCTTTAATTATGGAAAACTCCCTAAAGGTATTCACTCTTACCCAGTCAACAAAACAACACAAGCCAGACATTTCCTGTCAGCAACCCACAGCACAACTAGGAACAGCTAAACTAGGTATTGGAGACACTGTATATTGCCATCTTATGCAACATGGCTTGATTGTTTTTGGGCTTAAGTGAATGAGAATGAGAAGCCAGATATGCTGACCGGTCAGGGAATGCCAGTGCCTAAGTGTCTATGTGTGATCATTCATCAGACTGGTAGACTAAACACCTTGATACAGAAAGGAGTACTGCCACCATGAAGGCTCTTAGCATCAGTGGATCTTCATAAGGACAGCCAGACTGTTAAATTTAGGAGATTGACAATTGTTTCTGTTGTATTAATTAAATTGCACACAATATTTAGCTTAAACGGAAAGGGAGAATATATGGAGGAATTTTAATCCAACAACATGGCTGCTCTGATCACATCCAAAGACCTTTAGGTCTCTGTTTTCCAGCTGGAATGCAGCTACACCCTGGATTACAGTTTAATATGGCTGGAATACAGATTTATCCTTAGTACACACCTTTAATCCCTAACAATGAAGGTAAGGTTAACTTGTAGAAGGAACCACTGATGTTTAAGTGAAAGGCTAGGCTCACAAACATAAAAGTGATGTTAATTGAGGGAATGATAAAGTGAGAAATCAGAGAAAGATTTGACAGAATGAATCAGAGTTTGGATACACCCAACTCTCAGAAGAAGAAGCCGAAAAGAGAGGTGACTTAAGAGCAATCAGGGAAAGAAAGAGTGAAGGCACTTTTACTATGAGAGTTTTGCAGATAAGGGTTGAAAAGAGAACACACTAGACACAGGTGAAAACAGAATGAGCCAGAGAATGAGAAGGAGCCAGAAGATTAGGACAGAGCATTAGAGTTAGTTTGAGGCCAACCAGAGCAATTCAATTCAGTCAGAAGCTGAGAAAAAACAGTTTGAGTCACTAAGCATGGAGACTAGTTTGAGCCAAAACAGCTGAGTTGAATCAGCCTGCCAAAGTGCAAAAAGAGCAGGAAAGTGTGAACTTTTCAGCAACAAGGCTCAGAAGCTGAAATCATTCTGGGCTTAGATTAGTTTGTCTGGAGGCTAGAAGCTTCCAGGACTAGGCTTAGATTAGCAGATGGAGGCAGTAAGACTGAGGCGTCAATCACTTCAAGAGAACAAAAGTTACTTTTCCATTAAGGCCATTAGATAAGGACACAGGTGTGCACAATGAGTCAGTTTTATTCCTATGCTAATGCCTGTTTTATAAACCTAGGATCTCAAGATTCTGAGTCTCTGAGATTCCTAATAGAAATCTTACTCTTTAGGTCCACAATTTTAAAATAATGTACAAGCATAATTTTAAAAAATCCTCACTGAAAGGAAAAAAAGTAGAAATAAAAGACAGTGTGAAATGTTACAGAAAAAAAAATCTAAATAAAATTTAAATTGCACACGGAGTTGAATTATAATTAATATGTAACAAAAATTTTAATCTTCAAATAATTTGTGGACTCCTTCAAAGAAACAGCATGCTTTACACTTCATCATAGAGAATTTTCTCAAAGTGAGCCTACATTAAAAACATGCAGTACTCATAACTAGAGAAACTCATTCACAGTGAAGGGATTGGCATCTCCAGCCCATGTGGAGACACGTTTTTAGAGGTTTATGCAATCACTATGGCTAAGGACCACACCTGGGAAGGTGGTCTTCCTTTAACCCTTGGCAAGATGATGGGTAGAATAATTAGTCATTTAATAAGACATTATAACTTTGCTTATTTTCTTTTGTCTTTACTTGTTGCCCAAATTTATGTTCCTAGTGCAGAAACTTACACACCACAGTAAAGTTGGTTATACATATTTTCCCTTGGATGATTAGAAAAAAATTTTTATTTGTTCCTAATGCTTTTCTATGCACATCCTTCTGCAAACTTCAGATATTTATTCCAATACTTTGGTATGCCTTACTCTATTTCTAAAACTTCAGTCCCCCTTTTGTGTCCACTGTTGCCTGTCATCTGGGTTACATGCCAGTTTAAATGACATGGCTCTATTTTCTCTCTTTCATTTGTCTCCTCCTGCTTTCATCTGTGTCACAGAACTAGTAAAATGAAGAGAAAAATTCTTTTGGACATTAAGTATACATTGCATTAAACAAACTTTGGTAGATTTTTCCCCCAAAAAAAATCTGGTGACAACTTGAGAAAGTATTGCATTCAGTGATCTTCAATATATAATTGTAATAGAGTTCTTGTCTTGGTTAAAGTTTCCACTGCTGTGATGAGTCACCATGACCATGGCAACTTTCATAAAGGAAAGCATATTATTGATGCTGGCTTACAATTCAGAGGTTTAGACCATTATCTTCGTCACGGAGAGCATGGCAGCACACAAACATGGTGCTGGGGAGAAGCTGAGAGTTCCACATCAGATTGGCAAACAACAGGAGTACAGAGTGAGCTACTGGGCCTGGCTTTAGCTTATGAAACCTCAAAGCTCACCCCTGCGATACGCTTTATCCTAAAATGCCATACCTACTTCAATGAGGTGTCACCTTCTTACACCACTTCTCAAGTATTCAAACATGACCCTATGGGTGCCATTCCTATTCAAACCACCACATACAAGATGAAAGTCCCCTTAATTGATAGGTGAATGAGTTCCAATTGGTATTCTCTTATTATCTTTCCCTGTATCTTCTTTTTTATTTTTTCTATCTGTTCTATGAATCTGTATTTGTACTGGCCTGAGTAATGTCTTGTGAGTCTGTCTGTACTAGTCTGTCTTTCTGTACATCCCTAATATATCCATAATTTTTTTCTTTTTAAAAAAATGTTATTAATATATTTTTGTTACATCTCAATGGTTATCCCATCCCTTGTATCCTCCATTCTTCCCTCCCTCCCATTTTCCCCTTATTCCCCTTCCATAATTAAAGCAAGAAGTAACAGAGATTTAAAAATGATTAAGTTATAAAACCCAACTGACCCAGAAAAAAAAAGGACTAAAATCATAATTGTTTGTCAAGTAATATATGTATGTTGTGTCAAACATTTATGGTGGATATCCATTTTATTAAACCATTTATATTTTATGTTAACTGTTTTAAGCAAATGGATATCATAGTACAAACAAATTCACATGCATTATTCTTGACTTGGGGGCATGGAAGTATGCATAATTAGATTTTGTTTATGTATTAGCTTAGGCTGTAAAAGTTGATTACGTGGGATATTCAAGGCAAGCAAAGTTGGTTGTTACACTTTCCCCTTAAAATTCAGTTAAGCAAATAGCTTTGAATAAGATTTAAGTAGAGAGCTAAGCCTCAAGGTGTATTATTCATTCTTGAAAGTGGGGCCCAGCAAATGTTTTGGTCTTCTTAGAATGTAAAAGGTATTTTCATAATATGACTTTGTCAACTTCAGATTTAATATTTTGGCCAACAAATAAGCATTATACTTTTTAAAATAAAGTTTCACTGAATAGAGTCCACCTCAGACTGTTTGTCTTCTGTCTATACATGTGACATATTTGAACAATGTGCTTCACTGTTTGTGTGACCTTCTATGTGCCTGAAGTGCACTGCATTTCACCAGTGATAAAGACCATCACATGTGAGGAGCTTTTTTTGTTTTGTTTGTTTGCTGGTTTTCTTACAGAAACTCTGTAGCAAATTGAGAACAAACTTTTGAACTGTAATTTGACAAATAATTTATAAATTATGTGACTGGGAGGTTTACCATTCAAGATATTCAGGAGCAACTTTTGGGCGAATCACAGGGAACGAAATCAAGTCAATATTTTGAACACTTGAGTTTCTGAAAATGTCAGAGTTTTTGATGGCTAAAATGAAAAGATGGTAACTGGATTTGATCGTGGCTACAGACAACTAAAAGGAAATCTGAGATCTCAGGTCTGCCAGCAGAGGTACGAATTGAAAATGCTGATGAGAGAAAGACCCACAGAAAAAATAACCGAGCAATAACCCAGGGGAATGAGCTCAAGACACAGTGTCTTGCAAACAGAAAATGACCAGAGGAGTTTGTAAAAGGGGTAAGGAATCAAAGGCATACTCAGACAAAAATGCCACTTTTATATACCTCTTAAAAGAAAGCAGTGTGCCGTAGTACATCAAAGCTTTCTCACACGACTTATTTTCTGAGAAAGCATTTACTGGTCTACTGAGAACAAATGAATCTTTGCTTATTGGTATGCTATCACATTGGTCATACAGAGATTTCCACTGGTTTCTTCAGGTAAAAAGTTTTTTGTAGTAATTTTTTGTTTGAATTTTTCTGCTGATGGGAATTAAACCAAAGCATGGAGAATCTTAGGTAATCTTCAACAAGGAGGTGCATCTCCATGAATTATTTGGTGAAATTAAATAATTTGAAATCAAATCAGGTAATGAATCTGTGCGAAATAAATGTAAACTGAAGTTTTACTGATATAAACATATAATCATAAAAACTATGACATAAGCTCCTTATTGCTAACACCATAACTCATTGTTGACAGGATGAATATATATATATGTGTGTGTGTGTGTGTGTGTGTGTGTGTGTGTGTGCATGCATGCATGCATGTATGTGTGTGTTTAGCAATAATTGATTCTTTATATTCTTCTAGTGTATTCTTACTGATCATGAGGGGACAGGGACACTAGTGATGGCATGGATGCTTTGTATTGAGGAGAGAATTTTTGTCTCTGATGCCTCAGTACCATCTCTCCATTTTTCCACTCTTGTAATTTCTCGGTGTTCTCTCAGCATTACTAATTCATCTGGCCCATACATGTAGAAACTACCCTTGGAAACCTACCTTTAATTATGTGCTTATAAAAGACAGGATAGCTCTGTGTGTGTCTGTTGATACAGATTGTCCAATTTCAGCATTGCATTATAACTGTAGTAGTCTAGTGGGTTTTGTTTAGTTGCTTGCTTGAGCTTTTCCAACTGGGTTCACAAAATAGCAAGGCACAGAAAAGTTTGTTTCCTAGAAATCCATTTATTACCTGTAGTGAAAAAAATATGTTTAAAAGTTTCTAATTCTTTCTGCTTACATGTTTAATATTCTTTTCTCCCTTCCTTAATTTCCTGGAGATTCTCAAAAGCACAGAAACATTCATTTCGCAGACATATTTTATTTGTGTCTTTGTTCTTGAACTAGAAATGTAACTTTCAAAAAAGCTGATAAATACTACACTTCTTTTTCTTAGTATCTCACTTAAACCACTTGCATTTGTAAGTACCAGGCTTATAGGAATCAAAGTCATCCCTGGTTAAAAACGTTCTTGAAAAAAAAAATTTTTTTTATAATTACTATGTAAAAAAAAAAAAAAAAAAGATAGCAGAGTTTTCTAACACATACCTAAACAGGCCTGGGTTTCTTTGCTCAGTCTAGTTACTGAGTCACTACTTCAGAGGGTTGCCATACTGTTCGGGAAATGTCTGCTCCCCTCATCTGTGTATCATCCCCCCAGGGAGTCATCTAAACTCTGCTAATGGCTAACTATGATTTGCTAAATCGTCCTATGTTTCCTTTCGTATCTTACTGCCCACAGCTTCCATCCTGCCTTACTGTGCGCGCGTGTTTAGTTCTGACACTAACTCCTTATAGTTCACAGAACACATCTGATTTTCAGGCTGACCACAGACTGTTTCTTTCCTTGGCAGTTTTTCCTCCTTCGCAAATATCATTGCTTTCATAGCATCTTTTGTCATTCAATTCGTAACCCATCACTGATTATTAGTAAAATAATACACCTCTTCTTAACTCACATGAGGGTCAAGTAACATTTACGGAGTTTAAAGGAAGGATTTGAGATGGAGAATATGGCTGGTGTTCGTTTCTACATTTATTTTCTGTTAGAGAATTGTTTGATTTTATATATGACAATGTTTTCCCTCTCTAGTCTAATATTTAGCCACACTGCTGAAATACAGCCATTTAGTTCAGATGGCAGTGTTCCCAGGATCACAGAATCCAGAGCTTCTTTCAGAGTCATCTCTGACTCTCTAGGAGCCTCAGGCACTGGAGTATACACAGACCTTCAAGAAAGCTTGCCCTGGCCCTCTGGGAAACCCAGCTTTCTTGTTCCCTCCCAGCTGACTCCGTTTCACCTCCCATTGTTTTAGCAAAGCTTGTTAAATTGTCAGCTGTTAGCTAGTAATCGCCACAGAATCCTGGGCTCTTCTTTTCTCCTCCTCTGCTTTCTTCCCCAGCACACTCACACGCATCTTTAATTATTATCTAGAATCGATCACTCCCAAAGAACAGCTTTAACTCAGATGTCTGCTCTCATTTCCAGAGCTGTAAATCCAGCCACTTTGCTGACACCCTCACTTAAAATCTCTCGCGCGCCGTTCCAGTTCCAGTTGAGGACGCATGTGTCTGTGATTAGGCACCTCACCTACCAGACGGAGTGCAGAATTTTCACAGCTGGCTCTCTTTCCCCCCGTGACATCTACGGCTCAGGAATGATCTTCAAAATAATCCCTGGCAGCTCACTCCCTACTCCTGTATTCAGTACATCTATTGATACAACTGAGTCAGCTCTGGCTTAGAGGAAATTCAGACATTTGTTTCGCTGTAGGCTTCTTGGCTGGAAACTATGCAAATAGCAATAGTAGGATACCTGCCTTGCTATATTCTGTTAGGTCCTGCTGCAGGACATGGCTGACATTCCATAGCCCTCTATCTGGGGCCGGGGCTTGTCTTCTTCCTAAGACCCTTCACTATATAATCCAGATATTTAGCTTCAGTGCTCCCTCTTCGCCCCTTCTCCCACTTCCCTCTCTCCTTCCCTTCCCCTACCCTAAGCACAATCTCTCTTCCCCTCCCCCTTTATATACTATAGCTTCATTGCCATTAATTAGCTTATTCTGATATTTAGTCAGTTATATTTGTCCTTTAAAAAAAAAAACATGAGTCAGATTTTACTTCTTTTTCTTATAGAAGAACTACCATGTATTCTGGCATATAAGATGCCTGGCTTATAAGATGATCCCCATCTTTTCCAGTTAAAATAGAGTTTGGAATATTCTTGCCTTAGAAGACTACCCCTCTTCCAATGCGCACCCTGTGCAGCAGACTCCAGCATGTATCTGTTAGCCGGCAGGGAGCTAGCAGACAGCCAGTGCCTGCCTACACTGCCCCTTTAAGGCGCACTGGACACTCAACAGGAAAGCAGACTTCGAAGTCCAGTGGACAGGTTCTGGTGGAGAGCCAGTCTATAATCCTGTACTCGAGGTCTCCTCCTCCAGGTACAGGAAGAAGTGTGGAGCTCCTCCCTGCTTCGGCCTCCCAGCACAGAGCAGGGAATAGGCTGCGGCACCCCCACCCCAATCCCTATATGCTCCAGACATATGAAGCAAGGGGAAGCATGGATTTTTCTGGGGTTAACATGTCGCTTTATATGCCAGAAAATATGGAAATGTCACTAAGCTACCCCCATCAAGACTCATCAAATCTGTGTTGCCTTCCAAGGCCTCTCTACTCCAAATGCCACGAACAAGTGATTTATAGCTTTAAAATATAAATTAGTGAGTGGTGGCGTAAAGTCAGTCCACACCATCTACATTAATATAATTTTAATTTGGGACTCTTAACCTCTCTGTCTTGATCTTTTTCTCTGTACTGAACAAGTACCAGCAACCTCTTCCAAACACTTCCCCTTCATGCGTATTCATCTGGTCTCCCTTTTGCTTATTACTGAGGAAGAAGAGTGATGTTTAATTAGAACCAGGCTCCAAAAATGGCATTAGACACCATTTACCACCACTTTTTACTGTTTAAAAATTAAAAACACAATGTGAGTTATGTACATATGCTGGTACCCACTTAGATCGTCAGCTTATCTTAAGGGATTTCTGTCTATATGTTACTGTTTTAGTAACAGTGCACTTAGCTGTTATGCATAGGCCTTTCAAGGTGCTTTGCCTTCTGTGTGGAATTTTACCAGGTTCCTAGTCAGTCCAGCAAGATGTAGTTTTCACTCACACTTCCGATCTGGCATCATTTTGGAATGTTTATCTAAAAGATAACGACTTCTCTTTTTAAAAGGCCACAGCCTTTAATACAAATTAGATGATTTTAAAATAATTAAATGGATATTCAGTTAGCATCTATTGTCACTATACTTTTTAACCATATGATTCAAAGGAGCAAAGACTGTCCATAGTAGGCACAGCTTTCTTCTCCAATATCTAGACAAATGCACAGACATGAGTATCTGCATATGCCGCACATTGCTTTCAGAAATCATTGCATCCATGTTTGACTTTTGCACTGCAATATTTTCTTGGAGTACCCAATTTGTCTCTCCGTTCCTCTCAAATGGTGCCTATAAGCTTCATTTATTATTAATAAAAGAAAGAAATATTGATTTGATTGCCTAGAAATATCTCTGACCATGTCTATTTGTGAACCCATCAGAAGGGAACTCATGTAAAGTGTGTAGCTGAAGAATCAACTGCTGAAGATGGAAAACATATAAACCTCACAGGAATTCATAATGTGGAGCCTAATGGTACAAGCGCTCACTGCTCCTGTGTCCATAAGGAGAATTCTCTAGTATGTATCCTGGGGCGATGAAAAACTGTACAGAGATGTGTTTATTTAGGCAACAGAACCACTTTACAAGACTTACTTCGTCGTTGCTGGCTAGTTTATGGTCTAGTTCACTAGGATCGATTTCATAGCATGTCATATTACCCGAATAATTGCAAATAACACCAATTTTCAAGCAACTGTTCTTACATTCAGCCACTTCCCGCCCCTTTACATCCTATTTTGGCCACAGTAATTGAATGATAGTGGGGCTGATTTATTTCCTGAGTAGAAAATAAACTGTCCACATTCTCAAGGTTAACTGATAAATTATCAGAGAGAAAATTTACTTAGTTGGGCCCAGAAGGATGTTTGTCATGACAAAACAAGAACTTTCACCAATATGAAATTGCCCCATTTTCATATGCCAGGAAGAAAAAAGGACATAGAATTCAGCATTCAGGTTTAAAATATACTTTTTACATATATGATTTATTTGGCTTACTTAGTTGAATTATATAGTTCCTTATATAATGTATAACAGAGAGAACATATATATATATATATATATATATATATATATATATATATATATATATATATATATAATAGTAGTTTAACTGAAGCTTAAGCAAAAACACTAGGCCAAATATCTTCATAGTTCTATGGTTATTTCTCCCTGCCATGAATGCAAGTGCATAAAAAGATAATTATCTTAGACAGAAATCAATGTGTGTACTTTTTTTTTGTATCACCTTGTAGACACCTCTATCAATTTACTCATGCAATCATACTTCTGAGTATACTAATAACATCTGGGTGTAGTGACAAACACTTCTCATCATTGGCTCTTCCATATGACTCCCTGAGCTCCACCTCGGAGTTTGACTGTGTGTCTAAGCATCTGCTTGGATCTCCTGCTGGGTGGATCTTTCTATGGTGGGGTCCCTTTCTGTTTCTTCTCTTCAACAGTTTCTGGTGTTAATCTATTTGTCTTTCTGAATGAGAATTAAGCACTCCCCTAGGGTCGAGTTGTTAGTAAGTTTCTTTAGGTCTGCGTATTGTTTCTTTTTATTAAGTTTTTTCCATCAAAATGATTTTTTTATTAATTTATTCATATTACATCTCAGTTGTTAGCCCATCCCATGTATCCTCCCATTCCTTCCTTCCTCCCACTTTCCCCCTACTCCCCTCCCCTCCACTAAATCTGTGTCTGAGGGGGACCTCCTCCCCCTGAATATACTCATACGGTATCAAGTCTCTCCTTGGTGACCTATTATCTTTCCTCTGAGTGCCACCAGGCATCTCCATCCAAGGGACAGGTTCAAATATGGGGCACCAGAGTTGTGTGAAAGTTAGATCTCCTTCTCCACTCAACAGTGGAGAATGTCCATCGGCTAGTCCGGGTAGGGTTTCAAGGTTTACTGCTTATTTTTTCCTTGGCTGTTGCCACAGTTTGCAGAGGACCCCAGGGCCCAGACTCGCCTGTAGTTTTCCAGGACCCGCTGGATCCTTCTATTTCCTCTTTCTCCCAGGCTTCTCACACCTAAAGTTTCAAGAGGATGTCCTCCCCTCTTACCCACTATCCTGGTAGGTACAGTTTTTCATGGGGATGTACACCTTGGACTAGTGTCTCGATATAAGTGAGTATATACCATTTAGGTCTTTTTGCTTCTGTGTGAACTCACTCATTATGACAATTTCTAGTTCAATCCATTTGTCCACAAATTTTGGAAATTCCTTGTTTTTAATAGCTGAGTAGTATTCCATAGTGTAAATGTACCACAGTTTCTTTATCCATTCTTCTATAGAGGGACACGTAGGTTGTTTCCAAGTTCTGGCTATTATGAATAAGGCAGCTATGAATATGGCTGAGCATATGTCCCTGTTGTGTGGTAGTGCATCCTCTGGGTATATTCCAAGGAGTGGAATAGCTGGGTCTTGAGGAAGCCCTATTCCCATTTTTCTGAGAAAGCACCAGATAGCTTTCCAAAGTGGTTGTACTAGTTTGCATTCCCACCAGCAATGCAGGAGTGTTCCTCTTTCTCCACACCCTCGCCAGCATGAGGTGTCAGTTGAGTTATTGATCTTAGCCATTCTGATGGGTGTAAGATGGAATCTCAGTGTCGTTTTGATTTGCATTTCTCTGATGTCTAAGGAGGTCGAGTATTTCTTTAAGTGTTTCTCAGCCATTTGATATTCCTCTGTTGAGAATTCTCTGTTTAGCTCTGCGCCCCATTTCTCTATTGGGTTATTTGGTTTGGTGGTGTTTAATTTCTTAAGTTCTTTATATATTTTGGATATTAGACCTTTGTCAGATGAAGAGTCGGTGATGATCTTTTCCCAGTCTGTAGGCTGTCTGTTTGTTCTCTTGACAGTGTCACCAGCCTTACAGAAGCTTCTCAGCCTCATGAGGTCCCATTTATTAATTGTTGATGTTAAGGCCTGGGCTGTTGGTGTTCTGTTCAGGAAGTTGTCTCCTGTGCCTATGAGTTCCAGACTCTTCCCCACTTTTTCCTCTAACTGGGTTAATGTCTGTGGTTTTAGGTTGAGGTCTTTAATCCACTTGGACTTGAGTTTTGTGCATGGTGACAAATAGGGGTCTAATTGCATTTTTCTACATGTAGACATCCAGTTAGACCAGCACCATTTGTTGAGACGCTGTCGTTTTTCCATTGAATGGATTTGGCTTTATTGTCGAAAATCAAGTGAGCATATGTGTGTGGATTCATCTTTGGGTCTTCAGTTCGATTCCATTGATCCACTAGCCTATTGCTGTGCCAGTACCATGCTGTTTTAATTACTATTGCTCTATAGTACAACTTGAGATCAGGTATGGAGATTCCTCCAGAGGATCTTTTATTGTATAGGATTGTTTTTGCTATTCTGGGCTTTTTGTTTCTCCATATGAAGTTGAGAATTGTTCTTTCAATATCTTCAAAATATTTAGTAGGTATTCTGATAGGGATTGCATTGAATCTGTAAATTGCTTTTGGTAAGATGGCCATTTTTACTATGTTGATTCTTCCAATCCACGAACAAGGTAGATCCCACCATCTTCTGATGTCATTTTCAATCTCTTTCTTCAGAGGTTTAAAGTTTTTTTCAAATAAATCCTTCACTTGCTTGGTTAGGGTTATTCCTAGATATTTTATATTGCTTGTGGCTATCGTGAAGGGAGTAATTTTTCTAATTTCTTCCTCTGCCTGTTTGTCATTTGTATATAGGAAAGCTACTGACTTTTTTGAGTTTATTTTGTATCCTGCCAGTTTGCTGAAGGTGTTTATCAGCTGTAGGAGTTCTCTGGTGGAATTTTGGGGGTCACTTATATACACTATCATATCATCTGCAAATAGGGATAATTTCCTTTCCCATTTGGATCCCCTTGATCTCCTTTTGATGTCTTATTGCTCTGGCTAGAACTTCAAGAACTATATTAAAGAGATATGGGGAAAGTGGGCAGCCTTGTCTGGTCCTCGATTTTAGAGGGATTTCCTTGAGTATCTCTCCATTTAATTTAATGTTGGCTATTGGTTTGCTGTATATAGCCTTTATTGTGTTTAGAAAAGTTATGCAGTTTTTTTTAATTGAGAATTATTTTTCCTCCTTGTAAATGGGATATTTATAAATAAAGGCGTTAGAATCTGTGGTTAATTTGAGTTCCAGTTCACAAGGAAAGATTTTGTCACAATCTACTTCCTTCCTCAAAGAATGTAGAAAAGGCCCAACTCTTGTATTTCTGTCTCCATTTGTTGATAAATTGGATGCATCTGAAAATGGCAGATATTCTACTAATAACTGGGCCATGTGCAGCTAATATGAAATTTAACTAGGTTATCCCACCATATCTGAAAACTTGATCCAGCCGTTGGCTCTTATCTATTGCCCTGTACTTATGCCCTGTGTAAATGACCAGACTCTAAATCAAGCACTATTTTTATTGAACTTGGATTTAGAAAAATATGAACTTTAACAAGCAGATTTCAATATTAGATTTGGTATTAGCATTAAAGACCAGTAAAATATAGCTAAATTCACTCCTACAAATGGTTATCTCTTCACCACTGTGTACTTGGAAGAAATAGAAACCAGGGCTCAGATGAAACAGGCCGTATGGCTGAGCATTGCTTGTCAATATCGTTTGTAATCCTGGATAGTGCACCATGTAAAACAACAGGCTTTCCAAACAGGCAACACATGATTCAGTTCTAGAGGGCATCTTACCCACTGAAACATCTTACAACTTGCAGAAATCAAACTAATAAATGTATGAAAATTATTCACATAGAATTATCTTTGGGGATAGATTTTAATGTTTTGCACATATATTTTTAACTTTACTTCTGCTCCATTTTATTCATAACATATGTAAAACAGATTAAAGATAACTTTTATTTCCTAAAATAATTTTAATTAAATGAGATTTTCAGGTCTATGTACCTAAGTACTGACATTGTCATGTCAGTGGTATAAGTACATCAAATTAATATTGTTTAAAATCTCAGAAAGTGACTTTCACTAACTATTTAAGCATATGAGTTCTTTGGGTCTTTTCTCTACATCAAATGTGTTAAATGAGTGATCAGATACTCCAACAATTTTTATAATTAAAGTAAAAAAGTCTTTGCAATGATTTTTTTCTTTAAAAGAAGAGTAAAATGCAAGTTTTAAAAAATTCTTTTTAATGCTAGTAGGAAACATCAATGAAAATGACACAAATAAGTTATGTATTATTTAGAAAATTCATGCTATTACCTGCAACCAATACTTTAATACATATAAAATGGGATGGTAAATAAGAAGACTATTTAAAAAAAATCAAATGTTGCAAATTTCTCTTATAATACTAGATTAATGACTGGTAGGAAACTGGGACAGAGGGAGGACATCTATTGGGACTGTAGATGAGAGATACATGGGAGAATAGCAAAGTAGAAGGATCCAGAGAGTCCTAGAAATCTACAAGTAGAACATTATGATAGGCAGATTTGGGTTCAGGGGTCCCGCTCAAACTAAGGCACCAGCCAAGGACAATACAGGCAGTAACTTCAAAGCCCTACCCAGATCTAGCCAATGGACAGAACACTCTCCACAGTAGAGTGGAGAGTGGGATATTACTTTCTCACATACTCTGGTGCCTCATATTTGACCATGTCCCCTGGAAGGGCAGACCTGGTGGCACTCAGAGGAAGGACAGCAGGTTACCAAGAAGAGACTTGATACCCTATGAGCATATACAGGGGTAGGAAATCTCCCTCAGGAACAGTCATAGGGGAGGGGAATAAGGGGAAAATGGGAGGGAGGGAAGAATGGGAGGATACAAGGGATGGGATAACCATTGAGATGTAACAAGAGTAAATTAATAAAAAAAAATTAAAAAAGAGAGAGAAAATAATTTATTGTAGTTGTCAAAGTGACTTTTGATGCAATTAAATGTGATGGTGATTAAATAAGACTTGTATATGTATATCATCATGTATTTATCTTAGGTGTGCACGGTACAATAATATCTATCATAAACAAAAAAAATAAAATAAAATAAACATAGTATTATTCAAGTTATTCAATTTTGAACTTAGTAAATTCACAAAGCAGCCATCCCATCACGTAATGATATTATAACATTTTATTGCAACTTCTGAATATATCTTTCCTATTTTTTTTTTTTTTTTCATCTTGTGATTTAGAAGGGAAGAAAAGCAGAACACTCTTAGTCCCAGTTCTTTGGAGCCAGAAGCAGGGAAACTTTTTGAAGGTTCAAGGCCAGTTTGGTCTCCAGAGTAAGTGAGTTAGGGGGCAGCCTCGGCTCCACAGAGGGAGCCCATCTCCAAACCAATATCAAACCAAAAAAAAAAAAAAAAAAAAAAAAAAAAAAAAAAAAAAAAAGAGGAAAATCAAGGAAAGTGACAGAAACTAAAATACAAAACTATATATTTATATAATATATATATAAAGGTGATGCTTTTCTTAAGATTGGTGATATTATTTTAAAGGTTTTAATGTCTTATTTAGACCCAGATTGAAAACTATATTGTGAATCTATGTGTGTAGGCATAGTAGAAATGCACCATGGTGTATCACTCCATTTTTTCAAGGCCCTCTAAGCTGGTGTTTGTGATAACTTAGACAGAAAAAGTGCCTGATTTGTAATCACTCCCTACTGATGGGACTGCCAAGCCAGACAACAGGGGAAGAGGATGCACTGTGTCCTGTTGCAACTCCATGAGCTGGGGTGGGTGAGTAGGGGGGTCTTCTTTTCTGAGGAACAGGGGAAGCACAAAGGAGGAGAGAGAGGGAAGGTGAAACCGGGAGGAGAGGAGGGAGGGAGCTACTATGGAGATGTAAAGTGAATAAAAATATTAATTATAATTTGTTTAAAAATTCAGCACAAAACAGGACTGGATGGTTAACTGATGTCTCTTTGATTGGTAGTAGATAGAACTTGTTTATTTTCTGGATCCGTTACTGCCCTATTTATGTTTCCAACACTATTGCTAACAAATAAAATCTTCTACAACTATGGTTTTTTATTTTTAAGGACTTCATATGAGTTCATAAAGAGAGGATAAAGTGATTTATTTTTTAAGCCCTTTTTAAGAATTGACATATTTGAGTGGTACTTCAACCTATTTTCCATGAAAATTTGGAGTTTAATATACTGTCTGCTTCACTTTGGTCTTGTTATGTGCAGTTTAAAGACCCATAAAATAAAAGTGCTACAGTAATTATTACATCATAGTCTTATCCCTGGAAATGTGGTCCTGTTCAGGTTAAAAAGGGAAATGTTTACCACCATAGCACATTATTTCCTACATTTGAGTAGATGATATAAATCTTGATGCATATGTATTTACTTTAATAAATTATGAGCTAAAATTAATTTTGACATTGAACTTCTCAGCTAATTATGCATTTCATATTAGTATTAATGCAATGATCAAAGGATTGAAAATATTTATTTAAGAGCTTTAAAAATACAAGAACTTTGCTGTTAATGCCTACAAATTACGTTTACAAATCCTATGATCCCCTTGCTCTCAGCAAGTTCACATCAGCCTTCATGAATTTTTATGAGTCCTGTTAATAAACACAAGAATTATCAACATCTAGTTTTCATGTGGTAAACTGATCATCAATGGGTAATTTCTCTCCCACATGATCTCTAACGATAACTCACTTAAATTTTAGTTTACTTAGACACACGTGGCTAAAGATTATGCTAAAGCTCGGAAGATGTAGATGGCTAGTTCTTAAATTGTAGTGTTTGGAGAATAATGCACTTATTTGAAATAGTCTGGGTGCTTACAGTAGATGATTTTTGCCAAATAACAAACATTTCTGACTACTACCAGTTATATTGATATGTTCAAAACACAGCTGCAGATTGCCAGTCTTTTCTTTATTCTTTACTAGTCGCCATTTTGGAAAATTTCAAGGGTCTATGGATTTTAAACAGTTGTTTCATGACCTATGACTCAGGGCTTCTATGCTGGTACCTCAAAGTGGCATTACCCTTTGCTTACAGATGTTAGAAGAAAGAAAAACAGGATAAAATTGAAGACACAATCCCCCTTTACCTTTTGCTAGCGTGCATCCATCCATTGTCATGAGAGAACATAAGGGAAAAGATACACTGAAAGACTGCAGCTACAAATGATAAATATGCTGAGATAATCAGGTGTATTTTGTATAAAGTTGATGAATCCTAAAGGAATTGTTACTAATTAGTCACTTTCTGAAAAATGAAGACATTCTTTCTTTGCAAACAGATTGTGCTTTTCAAATTCCTTTGTAAGCCTCTGTTAGAGTCTGGAGCATATTTCTCTATACAACCTTTATGATTAATATGTTTAGAAAACTAGGCCAACCTGTACAATTCTACCTAGATAAAATGTAATTAAAATGGAACAGTATGACCATTCTAGAGCCTGGCTATTATTTATCCAACTACCTCTTGGCAAAACCGCTTCCAAATGTGTGAGTTGGAATACTTGAACTTGTGTTTTTGCTTGTTTGTTTATTTTTGTTTTGTTTTTCCTTCTATATCTCAAATCCTCCAGGCTTTACATTTGGAACTACATTCTTTAGTAATTTGAACTGAAGACCTTCATCAATATTGAAAAAACATCTCTTAGCAAAAAGAACAAATAGAAAGCCTTCTTGATATAGGTGTTCTGAAATGTAATGGCTGCCTTCAGATCTGTTCTTTCAATGAACTAAATCATGTGGATTGAGGGTGATATTGGCATATATCTGCATTTTTCCCAAGGAATAAAACTACAGTTATCCTGAATTTCTCAATATAATTAAAGACATTTTTCTCCTCTTCTTATGAAAGTTGATATGGTAGTATTATCATATTTGAAAATAATAAATTATATGTATGTTTGTTTGTATTTGTGTATGTTTCCCAGAAAGGAGAGCAGTTAATACTATTTATCCAAACTACATGAATAGTTAATGTATAGCATCAGGTTTAAAATTAGAGTAGTGAGTTCTCTGACATTTTGCAATGTTTACATATAAATAAATTCTTGGAATCCTGATTTTTTTTTAATGATTTTTTTTTCTAATTTAGCATCATATATTCTTCTTATGTCTTATGGAGCCTAAGTACCTGTGTAGACTCCCATCCTTTATGTATGCTGACAACTTGTATTTTCCATATATAAATCCCTCTACTTTCTTATGCTCTTATGTTCCATGCTTTTCTTGGCTGTATCTTCTTATGAGGTAGAGCCATTAAATCATCAAGCACAAGCAGAAATTCCAGAGTCATCGCTTTCAATTGTCTTATTCAGCAGAGACCCAAAAAAGATGCTTGGGAAGATGGGATCTATTTTCAGAGCATAGTCTATTTTGTCAGCATAGACTCAGGCAGGAACCCAGTGTGTCCTTGACACTGAGAAGGAAGGGGACTACTTCATTTGTCTCTTCAGATACTTGATGAATTCTGTCTACATACTGCCAATTGTGGCTCTATGGACACTTTGAATTTGAAGAAAGACTATGAAGGATACTGAGGTGGTTGCTCATACATGTTTCTCTTCAATGATATTATTTGAATGTTAACGATCAAAAGTGTTGCATGTTGCTTTATTTACAATTAAACTCATTTCATAATTTTTTAAACTTCAAAGTGAGAGAAAAAGAAAACTCAAACTCTTTGAAGCGTTATTTGTAGAAATGCAGAGACTCAGTATTGTCCCATTTGACGATAGAGAATTTACCTCAAAACCAAACTTTTATATGGCAGAAACAACTCATTTTTTACAAATGTTCCATTCTTTGTTACATTAAATGATTGTTCCAAATCATTTATTTTTTTTGTTTTCTCTTAAAAATTTATTTATTTTTTATTAAATATTTTATTGAATTTTTTCTACCACAGAAAAGTTTGTGAAAGTATTATGCGTAAATACTACATATGTAAATATTAATATACTTTAAAACTTATAAATTCGTTTCTTTCAAGAATCATCTTCTCTATTAAAATTAATTAGGTCATACGTGTAGGATGTCCAGTCATTATTTACTGAGTACTAAGCCTTTCTTGTGCACAAATACAAAATCGAGTTCAAGTGGTATTTAACATTTTCAGGACTTTCTTTATTGTGAGTGTATTAGATTTTAATTCAGTAAACTCCTCTCAAAATTTAAAATCAATTTCCTCATGTTATACTTACTCAGAACAGTAACAAACTTTTCTTTCAAACTCTGTAATGAATACATTCTTGATACATGGATTGCAAACTCTCTTAAATTTGACATGAAAACCATTCATTCATAACTTTCTTGTCTTCAGTTTCTCACAGTCACACCTATTTATTTATAAAGTTTTTAATTGATGTTTCTTAGGATAGGTTAAAGCCAATCTATGATTGATTATTTAATTAGAAAGAGGAAGCTATAGGCTTGTACTGCATAACAGGGTTACTACTGAAAACAGTGATGCTGTTCATCTCAGCAAACTTGATGGATCGATTCTAGAAATATTAAGCAAAAGAAAAGAATAAATGTCTAAGGAGAGTGATGCATTAATCTCTACTTAAATTTGGTACAAATTGTGCTTTAATAAAATTTTTGAAATTTGAAAAATAAAAACACCAAGACCCCAAAAAACGAAAACAAACCTTTTAACCTGCTATTAGAGGTTATGAATCTAAGTATTTGCACTACAAATATGTATCTTAACATTTTTAGAGCTTTACTTTTAAAATGGATTTATCTATTTGTGCATATTGTGTGCTTAGGTGTGGCTATGGAGACTAGATGCAGATTGAATTGTGGGAATCTGTTCTCTCCATCCACCATAAGAGGGCTGGGGATTGAATTCAGGTTGAGAAGCATGAGAGGAAGCACATTTACACACTGAGCAATTGCATCAGCCCTCTGACTTTCTAATGAGGTGGAGTGTCCTGTCCATCAGGACCAGTAATTATGGGGTCGCCAGGGGAGCCATACCTGAGAGATGGGACGGAGAAGAGAAAGGCAAGACCAAGTAGCATTCCTATCAAGGTCTGTTTATTGAATCAAAAGCAAAAGCTTATATGGGGTGGAAGCAGGGGCTAAGCAGCAGGGGTGGGGGCCCGAGAATGCCTCCAGATGATGTCATCAGGGGAACATCCTATGGTTCATCTTGGAACAATTCCTATCTTATCTTAGCTAACTATCTCTTGGAAAGTCCTGAGCTAACCTGCTAAATAACATCTGCAGGGGGTGAAAGGAGGAAGTTATGCAGAGAATGAAAGGAGGAAGTTAGCTTTGGAATGGGGCATCAGTATTTTTCCATAGCCAGTAGATTCTTTTAGCCTTGAATGACCCGAGGTTGGCTCTGAACAGTGGAGAGGTCAGGCATCTTATGATATGATTCATGGCTTTCCACTATTTTTGGTTTGTCTAAATTCTAGTAGCAAAAATTTAAGCCAAATTTGACTGGAATAAAGCTGTTGAGCAAAAATGTGAATATTTTCTTCCATTTAAATTACTTATTTCATATATTTTGAAATTTTAACATTAGAAGTTGTTGACGTATTTCATTTTAAAACTGGTAACGAGGACAAAAAAGGTTGGTTTATAGACTTGTCTTTCTGATGCTTGACACAATAACAGGGAACACTTGACTGGAGTTTATCAGAGGAATAACCCTGTACGAATGGACCTACATGACCAAGTCTAAAGAACAGCTAACTCTCATTTTGAAGTTTGATGAAGCAAGTGAAGTAAGAATTTGGCAACTGATGTTATGATGCCAATTCTATATTCTTTTTACCTGTATTAGTATTCCTTAAACTTGGAAAAGTGAAAAAATGATTATTACTTCACACACACACTTTTTTTCCTATGGGTCAAAATTAAGGACAACTTAGCTGGGGGAGAAGGGATCTTTCTTTTTTTTAAATTTTTTATTAATTTATTCTTGTTACATCTCAATGGTTATCCCATCCCTTGTATCCTCCCATTCTTCCCTCCCTCCCATTTTCCCCTTATTCCCCTCCCCTATGACTGTTCCTGAGGGGGATTACCTCCCCCTGTATATGCTCATAGGGTATCGAGTCTCTTCTTGGTAACCTGCTCTTCTTCCTCTGAGTGCCACCAGGCCTCCCCCTCCAGGGGACATGGTCAAATATGAGGCACCAGAGTTTGAATCTTTCACAAGATTGCATCTGGCTGGAGGATGAAGCTGCCCTGATTTCACTGCTTAGTGATGACATGAAATGCGTCTCCCACACAGTAATGTGGATACTTCAGTCCCTGGGTGGCTAACACTTAACCACTACAGTTTTTCACATATTTTTTCTTGGTTTTGTTTTGCAGTTTGTTTTTTGAGTGTCATTGTATTTGAGGGGCACAATGTGTGCACGTGAGCAAGCACATGCATGTGCTTGCATCTGGAGTTGATGTTCGATGGGTGTTGATATTCATTGGATACCATCCGTGCGTGTGTGTGTGTGTGTGTGTGTGTGTGTGTGTGTGTCTGTGTGTGTCTGTGTGTGTCTGTGTGTGTGTGTGTGTGTGTGTCTGTGTGTGTGTGTGTGTGTGTATTGGCTGGCTGGTGAGCACTATTCATCAGGCTGTGTTTTTCTTCCTGGTGGTATAATGATAGAATTTTGTACCATGTCAAATGTTTAGTGGTTTCTGAGGATCAGATTCAGGTTCCCATGCTTTCAATGAAAACTCCTCCTCAATGAGCAGTATCTCCACACCCTACATGCTCTTTTCAGTAGTACAACACACCAATCGCAACTCTTAAGTTTTTAACAAATAGTAATTCAAGAGGGAACATATGAAAGCAGGAAGCAAGGCTGGAAGGCAATACAGCAACAATATTGCAAGCATCATTAAAGAAATTTGTCAGACGGATGTAGTGGTGCATGGCTGTAATCCCAGCACTTGGGAGGCAGAGGCAGGTGGATTGCTCTGAGTTTGAGGTCAGCTTGGTCTACAATGTGAGTCCAGGACAGCCAAGGCTACATAGAGAAACACTGTCTCAAAAAACAAAACCATACAATCAAACAAAAAGAAAGAAAGAAAGAAAGAAAGAAAGAAAGAAAGAAAGAAAGCAAAGCAAAGCAAAGAAATTTCTCAGGCCAGGAATGTACAGGTATGTAATACCAAACTTTGGTGAGGCAGAGGCAGGCTGATCTCTATGAGTTTGAGGCCATCCTGGTCTAAATGTGACTCTAGCACAGCCAAGGCTACACATAGAAAACCTGTCTGGAAAAAGCAAAGAAAGAAGGAAAGAAAGAAAGAAAAAGATCATTAAATTTATATTTAAATTTTACTATTATTAAAGTAAGCCAATCATGATCTATTCTTAGGAACAGGGAATGTTTTCACTGTCTTGATGGAAAAATGATAATCATACATATACTATGTGATTTTATTATCAGCACAGACTACACACATAAACTACAGTTTTTCATTGATACTAAAAAACTGAACCAATTTCCATTTGTATTTATTTGAACTATGTCATATATTTAACACAATAAAGAGAAAGGAATTAGCACTAAAAGTTAACTGTGAATACTCTTCATTGTAAATCAGTAGAGTCATTTAAGAGAATAATGCATGTGGCAGAAACTTTAAATATCATAATATTATTCAGAGACTAAGGAATTAAGTATTCATGTCATTAAAATAATGTCATTGCACATGATATCTCATTACATCTTCAGTGAGATGTTTATCTAAACCAGACCTTCACGATGATAACATCTGAGAACATGACCACATGGGTGGTTGAAATTCCACAAAGCCTCACTTATCGATAGAAATCTTCAGGCAATCAGCGACTAGTGAGAGGGAAAGAATTGGTGATATCCAGGGTTGCGGCCCTGATAGGTTCTCCAATGTCAAGCCATAAAGTCATGCATACAAGAATAACACTAAATATGCTCAGTAAGTTTTGTATATGTATATGTATGTGTGTGGGTATATATATATATGTATATGTCTATATATATGCATAAATATTCATGTATTATGTGACATTAGCAATTAAAGAAAAGAGATTATGATTTTAAGAGAGAGAGAGAGAGAGAGTGGATCATGAGAGGAGTTGGACACATATAGGTGAGGTAGAAATAGTGAAAATACAATTATGTAATTGTATGTATGTATGTATGTGTATATATACATGTATATATACATATATATATGTACACACACACACACACACACACACACACACACACACACACACAGAGAGAGACCGTGTCGGACTGTAGTATTTTGTCATTTTTATCTCAGTGAGAAGTTTAGGAATTCAGAAACTTTAAATTCTAACATCATGTTTTTAATACAATTAAAGTAGGAGATTCAAATTAGTAGATATATTGAAGGATAATTTGATTGAATCATTTTAAAATACAGAAAGATAGCTTAGAATGTGTGAACAAAAAGATAAAGCAGCAAAATAGAAGTTCATAATTATATATCTCCTTCGGTTATTGCTATTAAAATTCAAAAATTAATTGAAGCATGTTTTCCTTTTGAAATGATCAACAGAATTCAAAACAAAAAGTAACATTCCACTTAAACATAAAGCGCATAAAATATTCCTAGAGGATTCACTAATACTGATATGAAAACAGCTGTAGGAGGAAGTATCATTTTTTCAAAAACTAACAACAGTGACTTCACCAAATGCTAGCCCATATATTTGTACTCCCCCGCCCCCCGCCCCCAGATTTTATAAAGGAAGTTGAATGCTACAGGTTTTAAGTGGTTTTCTTAAGAAAAAAGGGTTTAACAGCCAAAGGAGGATTTTCATACTCTCTTCTTCAGTTCAAAATCTATGGTTGATTCTATATGTATTGGAATTTTTAAAAGGCTCCTCTTATGAAAATCAGTAATGATATTTTTTTGTTCCTTATGTGCTTTTTCTTCTGATAAGTAGAACAGTGCTGGTTTGAATAATCTCTTGAAATTTTCTTTTTTAAGCTCAGGAGAAGAGACAATAGAAAAGAATAGAACAAATATAATCACAGATAAAACACTAATGTTTGAGAATTGTTAAACTCAACGTGTGCATTAACATTTCTCAGTCACATATAATGGACTCAGATGATTAGAACATTTTTGAATCTTGGACCTGTCTGATTTCTGAAATTATATTTGTGCGTACCTAAGTATTGTCTACTCATTACAAGATTTTAATTGTTTACAAGATATTTATCATTGACTTGAAGGTTTAATTCTCATTACAAAACTGAAGCTTCATACTTATTAAACAGCAACCTTGTATTTTTTTCTCAGCTCCTAGAACCACTCTTCTCTCCATTTTCTGTTTTATTTTAATAACCATATATACATGTATATAATATTTAAAATCATAGTATACCTATGTGTGAGCATGCTCTGTGTGTCTCTGTATTATTGACTTATTTTGCTTAGCATGACAATATCATGCTAATGCTGTTTAGTTTTCTTTTCTGGGGCTTGATTATAATGTTTTGCACATGCCTTGGTCTGCAGCCTTTGTAACTGTAATGCACAATGAGTTTTTCACTCTAGGATTGAAAAGTTACATTTATCTATCTATCTATCTATCTATCTATCTATCTACCTATCTGTGTGGTTCTAAGTGTGTGTGTCTGTGTGGGCTGTAGCAGGATGTGAGGTCAGAGGAGAACTTGCCCCCATCTAATCTCTTTCTCCCATACAGAATTCAGGGATTGAACAAAGGTCATCAGGATTTGCAGGAAGCTGTCAGATGCACTGAACCATCCTCTTGACCCTTCTTTTAAAAAAATTATTTTAGCCAGGTGTGGTGGCACTGCAGGTAATCCCAGCACTCCGGGAGGCATAGGCACACTGATCTCTGTGAGTCAGAGGCCAGCTTGGTCTACAGAGCAGGTCCAGGACAGCCAGGGCTACACACAGAGAAACTCTGTCTTGTAAAACCAAAACCAACCAACCAAATAAATAAATAAACTTATTTTAGAATTTTCTTTACTATGGGAGTAGCTAACACACCACTGTTACGTATGAGAGCATATGTGCTTTATTCATATAACAGTAATGATTAGTGATGACAAAACAAATATTCTTATATAAGTTACCATATTTTCTCTTTGAAAAATGTTTATTCAGTGTACCATTGGATATATATATATATATATATATATATATATATATATATATATATATATGTTGTTTTTTGTTTATTTGTTTGTTTTTTTGAGACATGGTTTCTCTGTGTAGCCTTCGCTATCCTAGACTCACTTTGTAGATCAGGCTGGCCTCAGAGATCCATCTGCCTCTGCCTCCCAAATGCTGGGATTAAATACTTGTGCAGCCACCAGGTTTCTTTTTAATCACGCCACATCTCCCCTTTGTGCTGCCTCACCAGGCTACAGGGGAAAGAAGATGTGCTCAGTCCTGATGTGACTCGATGAGCTGTGGTGGGCAGGTGGGTGGGTGGGCTCCCCTTTTCTGAGAAATAGGAGAGGCAGGAGAGAAAAGAAGGAGAGAGGGTGGGGTCAGGAGAAGAAGAGGGAGGGGGTAAAAATTGGGGATTTGGATAGAAAGTGAAAGTTAGTGACTAAATCTTTTTGAAGTCCATATACGCAGGGCACGCACATGTAATCCCAGCACTCTGAGTGGCAGAGGCAGGTGGATCTCTGTGAGTTTGACACCTGCCTGGTCTATAAAGTGAGTCCAGAACAGCCAAGGCTGCGTAGAGAGACCCTGTCTCCAAAAAACAAAACAAACCAAAAAAAAAAAAAAAAAAAAAAAGGAAAGAATAGAAAAAGCGAATAGTTAAGTTCTTCGCCTATTGTTGTGTTTGCTACCAAATTATGAGCATTCCTAATATGTTTTGATAATTACCCCTTATGAGATTTATGGCATATAAATATTTCCTTCATATTCACAGGGAAATTTTCAGGCTCTGAGTCACTCCTTCACGTGCAGATTTTACATTGGTGGTAGTTCTGCTTGTCTCACTTTGATTTTCTTGTTGTTATGTAGGTGTCATATCCAGGAAACCATTGCTCAAGTAATAGCTAACGTTCCCTTTTAAATTTTTCTAGTTTACTTAAAACATGTCACTTCGTTGCAATGCGTTATTTTCATATTCTTTATGGTTGAATGGTCATTAACTTAATTATTGACTCTACATTATTTATTTACATGAATACAGTCATCTCATCTAATTAACTATTATTAGTAATGGTTTCCACATATTTCCAGTAGGCAGAACAGGCTGAAGCCCTGTAGAGCTGTATATTTGTGCATATACAGTATTATCTGACTAGATTGTGTTATGACACTTAAAAAGGATTTCCTAGTTACTAATTGATTGAAATGTTACCACATTTAATGTTTGTCCTTACGGGGAAACAGTAGCTCGAGTAAAACATGTTACCATAAATATTTTATGAACTATTCAAAATATATTTACATGTTCCTCTTGAAAGACTTAGATTATTTCTTTCTATTGCTTTTAGTTATATCTATATATATGTGTGCGTGTGCCTGCAGGATCCCTTGGAAGCTAGTTATCCTAGATTCTCTGGGCCTATAATTATAATGATTGCAAAACCTCTGAAATGAGTACTGAGAATAGAACTCAGGTCCTCTAGATGTATAAACCATTAAGAAAGGAGGAAATACCTAAGTCTTTTCATATGCGAGTAAATAATACAAATGTGAAGGTGTGTGGTTATTGAAACGCAAGTTAGCAAAGGTAATCTAATTCCCGAATCTAGAAGCTGAATGAAAACCCTATTTCTTGCCTGCTGTAATGAGTAAATATTCAGATCAGTAGCACAAACTGTAACTGATGTGTGCTGCTCATGGAGAACACAAATCTTAAATGAACAGCAAATGAAAATGAAATTTGGATTACTCACTCACATTCTCTTCACCTAGATAAACAAACAAAATTAGAGCGGAAGTGTTGTCTCTAGCACCCTGTGTCCGTCACAAGACATAGTGAGGAGACTCTGCATCCACAGACTCATTAAACAACATTTGGACGTTAAATAAATTAAAGCATTCACAGTGAATAATCTTTAGTTACATATTTTTGTTTCACCTTACTTTTGAGTGATTTGTCTATGATGAAACATAAAATATGATTACTTTATTATCACTGCTCTAGAGCATATGGATATGTTTAAATATTTACTCATTTGATAATATTATTTGAATTTTTCTCATTTAGAATTATAATAATTGAGGCTACAAATGTGCATAAAATATGTACTTGGATATATGAATTTGAATATTATGATTTAATCAAAAGGTATGTAAATAACTGGAATTGTTACATATGAAAAATTATTTTTAAATGCATTATTCAAATATGAGCAAACTGAGCAACTGAAGAATGTGAAAAAAAATTTAGGTTACATAATGCAATACTTGCCCTTGTCATCTTCCTTAATGTGAACCTCTGGGGCAAAGAATCACATTGTTCCTTATACTAAGACATTCCTGACCAGTAACTAACTTAATTATTCTTACTTGCTCACTGGAAACAATATGAAATAACTCTTCCTTCCTTGTAGTTGCACTTATTCCATGGTAATCTCCCTTAATATTCCATTACTCTCTCCTATGTGCAACCTCCTCTACATCTCTACATAATGTTTGTGTTCATATTTATCAGCTTTCAGAGTCTCTGTAGATTCTGGCATGTTAGTTTTCCTAGTCATTTTAATAACAATATGTATAGACTAAATATATACTATATTATCTCTCTCTCTCTCTCTCTCTCTCTCTCTCTATATATATATATATATATATATATATATATATATATGTAATTACATATACAAATGTCTTAGTTCACCTTTTTATTTTGGTATACCTAACTTGATATTTATTCAAACTTTCCACTTGTCAGTGAAGCATTACTGAGCAGTGTTCTGTGGCATAAGCAAACCATGGTTTGTTTAACTATGTACCTGCGGAAGACCATATGAGTTATTTCCACACACAGCCTGTAACAAATAACCTTGTCATCAACAGTAGTGTACAGGTATTGCTGTGAACATAAGTTTTCATTTCTCTGGGATCAGTGCCCAGAAATGCAATTGTTGGGTCATTTGGAGGTGCTGGAAGGTTTGGAACTCTGTCATTTTTAAGTCCAGAGCTCCTTGCTCTTCAGGACTCAAGATTACAGAACAAAGACAAATTATAGCATGTCTAATGCCTTACTGAGGAAAACTACTCTTTTATAAAAATTATGGCCTGACATGACAGCTTGTGGCTTCTTCCCAGACTCTGCCAACAGACATCATAGAGGCCATTGAGCTTTTGAGATATCCAGTTTAAAAAAAAGGGAGGGGGGGCGGATGGGGAAGGACACATAGCAGCTCCATTTCCTCAATTAAAAAAAAAACCCAACCAAATATAAACAAAGCAAACATATTTGCTTCCATGATAAGCACAACAATGTTAGGTCTTCTTTGGATATTCCCCACAAGCCCAGCCTATATAAGTCTACCTACAAATGATCGTAATCTAGGCTTATGTTGAAGTATCTTCAAAACAGATTATTCATGTTATCTCAACAGAAGAACATTAAGTAGATGAATCAGGCACAGAGCACACTTTCACCAGTGACAGAATGATTTCTGTAAAAAGAGGCAGAAAATTCATCTTCAGGAGTCTCAGGGCTTAAAGACCGACCACATCATTCTTCTTAAGCCCTTAAGAAATTCTCCAGGCAAGTGTGACACAGTGACAGATGACCCTTTGTTGTTCGCTAATATTGGACAAGTCTGAGAGAAGATAGAAGTGTTCAAGGGTCAAATGTTGCTAACATTCAAGCCTCCAAACGCTATAAAAACAACTGCAAAGATAAATGAGGATTTTCTCGCAAGAATGTGGTAGACAACAAAAATAAATGTCAATCACAGTCGTCTTCATCTCACAAAGCATCAATAGCTCTTAAGGTTCCCTAAGAATTAATGGCATTTGCATAGATGGCAGCAGTAAGTTAGAATTATTGAACCATGAGAACATGTGTATTTTAGTAATTAAAATTGTTATAAATTTCAAAATTTTCTCAGTTTGAGTTCCCCAGCCATCTCTATAATTATAGTTACTTGACACTCTGTTCTTTAACGTGATCTTATTCGCTATGAATATTTATTACATTTAGTGCCACAATATTGCCATATATTTTTAACATGTAATATTACTAATATGTGTGTTGCATGTTCACATATCTAAATTTATAATCAATACAGTTATTTATTTAAAGTAAATACACACTTTAGAATTTGAAGCATAAAATGATAGGAAATACAATAGCCATGATAAAGCTCATGACTACTAAATTTACTGATGGAAAATACAATAAGACATGTTTTTTGGTTACTGTGTTTTTCACAGACTTTTGCAATACAGTGTCTCCAACAGGAGGTATTGAGTTTAGAATGTAAAGTATAGAGAAGATACACGTACTTAACCCTAGAGTCACCTTTATCTCCATTTTTTAATTTTTTATTAATTAAACATTTTTTATTTTTACATATACATTTATATTATTACATGTATATACAATAATCTACCTACAGCAAGAAAAACAATGACAGAATCAGGAATTATACACATGTTACATTCTTAGTGTTTTGGCTATTTGCATTTGACAGCCGTGAAGAAAACATCTTTCCTATCTTGGTGCGTCTAAAATTCTGAATGTAAATCAATCTCCATCACATCTTGTCATTATCAAATTAAAACATCTATCTAGACCTAAACCTTAAAGAACTAAGCTTCACTGTAAAACTAAGCTACCTGACCGTTAACTCCATCAGAGACTTGAGAGGGAATAAACTTGATTACCTGTGTAGCTTGAGCTGTAAGTGTTAAAAGAGATAAAGGTGTTTGGAAAGCTACTAACCTGTACTCCTGTCACCTTTATCTCTTTTAGCAGTAAGGGCTCAGGCTAAAGAATTTGCCTGAGCCAGACAGGCACCAGTATGCATTAAAAGATAGCAATAGCTTCAGTAAACCTTCCTTAAACTAAAAATTTTCCTTGGCGTCCACTGCTCAGTTAAAACAAATGAACAGTGCCACTGTATGTAGTAGATTCCTTCCATGTTTTTCCACATGCCTGCAATGATTTAAGGTGTGTGTTTTGTGGGTGAATTTTTAGCTCTTCTTTTTTTGGGAGGATGCAATTCTTGAAGTGTATTGAGATTATTTGTAATATAAATAATTTATATATTATATATTTAGAATATACTTTATATCTGTATGTTTATACATGTAGATTGGTTTAGTTATCTATTTATAGATGATAGATAGGTAGATAGAGGATAAATAGAGAGTTTGTAGCCTGTACTCACTTTCAGTCTCCTTTCTCTGCTTCTTGCCTATGAATGTTGATAGCCCTCAAGAGCTCGGGCTGGCTGCTGCCATGCCCCACACTGTCCTATCATGACTGACTATTCCTCAAGAACCGTAAGAAAAAATTCATTTTTTCACTTTATAATTTCCTTTTGATCATGTTCATTCTTTATAGAAACAAATAGATATTAAAGGAAGCCTAAATACTTTTGATTTTGAAATGGTCTGTATTGCTTCTTTCAAAACTATTTAAGTGGTATTTGCTGTAGATTTTTCAATTTTGATCATTTTACATTTATAATTTATGTACTAAGAGTAATGAAGCAAACTATCGTTATTCCTTCTTAGATGGCTATTTTAAATATGGAACTATTTTATAAGTTTTATTAGCATAAAACTGAATGATAGATTTCAAGATAAATGAGAACTTACCTGCTGTGGAAACTGTCTGCTGTGTTTGACTTTTTCAAACATCCAACTTTTTTTTAGGATTCTTTAGCTCTCCTTTCATTCTTCTCCTCCATTTGTGGCAATAGGGCTTAAGTTTACCTCACAGATTCAACTGCCAAAATTGCCAAAACTGGAAGAAGAAAAATTCTGTTAACAATATTTTACAACAGTAGATGATCTGAAGACGACCATCTTGATAAAGAACTTAGTTTCAGATGTTTTAGTTGAGTACAGGTTCCGACAAGAGCAATAATTTTAGTTTCCCATTGACTGTCAGTTGAAAATATATAGGAAAAGATGTGTTATTTGCAGAATTCTCCATAAAACGTTTAAAGATTATACATTGCGACATATTCAGCTGACAACCCATGCTTTTCTACACATAAAAATAATCACACATTGAAAAGAAATAAACACTTCATGGTCCATAAAGCACACAGAGCAAATTTTGTTCCTTAAGTCATGTTTCAAAAAGTCAAATGAAATTTAAACAAAGATGCCATGAATAGCAGCTGAATGTTATGTAATGCAATAAGATGTCATAACATAAAGCAATGGTGTTAGTTTAATATTTACAAAAATAAACATTTTTCAGCAAACCCAAGTCTATTCTTATGTACTTATAAGCTGAGATCTATTTTTGTATATAAGAAACAACTCTACTAGAATAAATATTTGACACTAAACCAGAACCTTAAGCCTTTTCTATTTTCTGGTCTCCAGAATAGTTAATGTCAAAAATATAATCTTTATATATAATATGTGAGACTGAATACACAATATGCTACCTTTCAACCAGTAAGAATCCTGACAGATGCAAAATGACCAATTCCAAAGTCATAGTGCATAAAAAATGGGTTTGTCATGTCTCTACCAATTCAGACTTCTATGTTTATTACATTTATATGCCTTTGAAAGATTAAAAAAACTTTCAAAAATTGATTTAGATAAAAAATTACAATTCTTTTTCTTTTTAATCCATTGAATTGTAACAAATTCATGATTACTAGCCAAACAACTAATGCGGATAAAGAAAGGAAATCCTGGAAGATGACATCAATTTGGTGGGCGCTGTGTTGGAACTTGCTTTCCTGTGATTTAGTTGTAATGTGTCACATACTTATTTTTGGTTTTTATGTGCCCCTAGCTTCATGGTAATGGGAAGCAGCAGAATTTCTGGGTTTGTTGTCAATCTTATTTTCATGTCTCTAAACCACCAGTTTAATATAATATTCTAACTGTCAGAATAGAATTCCCCAAGTCATTTAAATTGTTATAAGTAAGTTTTTCAAATCATTTTAATTTTTGGGATGTTCCTGTAGAATTTTACCTTGTGCCATTTGTAGTTCAGTAACCAGAGTCTTTGCAAGTTTATCTCTCATATTAAAAGTTTAGATGCTCCTGAACAGTAAAATCACATGGTACTTTCAAGCACTTAAATGCATTAAGATATTACTACTACTGTCAGTGCAAAAGGACTCCAGGTACAATAATAACTGAACGTTTATAGACATGATAAAAATCCATCCAATAAAACCACACCCATAAGAATTGAAAATAATAGAATATCGCTCTGCTGAGAGTAGTTTGTCTGAGGAATCATAAGACATATTTTCAAAAAAGAGCAAAAAAAGTTAGCAAGAACCTGCTTTTGCATGTGAAATGCTTTCCTCTAAGATGAATATATTGATGCTATAAGACTTACATAATAATGTGCTATGTACAAACGGAATTTTGATAATTCAAGAATAATGGAGGGTACTCACACATGGATACCATCCAAAATGTATGATTTTTTATCACTTACCTCTGCTTGCCAGAGTAAAATGTATTATAACTTTAATACAATAGAGAATCAGCATGTGTCATTCCACAGTCAGGGAGCCAACAGAGGCATAAGAGGGATTCCGAAAACATATGAAGAACCATATTTGCTTGGAGTAAGGCTATTGGTTCAAAACTAAACTAGTATAATCAGCACACCTGATATCATCTTTGGTACGTATTAGAGCCATTTGTACTTGGTCTGACCTTTATAAAAATCTACAAGTTGTGTTTTGACCTTTAATCAATAATAGATAAAACATAAAATGATGTTTATAATAGCTAAAACGTAAAATGATGTAATGTGTCTCTACACATTTAGATAACCTTCAGCTGGTGGAAAAATAAGGGATTATGTGGACATGCTATCTTTCCCTTGAGAAATATTTTTCCAAAGGATATCTATTCTGACGTCTCCTTTCATACACAGCCCTCCACAATATCACTGTCTATTTTATGGCACCATTTAATAAACTCTTTCCCCTCTCCTTCTGCCAGAGTTAACACTTCCCTAGAGAGATGGAAGTAATTAAGTGTGTGAATTCAAAGGGGCTCCCTGCAGGGCTATAGGCATCATGCTAAGCAAGAGTAAATAGAAATTGTTTGAGATGTCAACAATTAGAGCAGGCAGAGTCAATAGGAGCTCAGAGTAAGATTAGCAATAGATGAGCCACTAAACCTCCCTGGATATTCTTTGTGAGAATAAGTGGCATCTTTATCAGGAAGTTTTAGTGATTCTCTGTGAGCATGCAAATGTTTCTAACATATTCTTCAATCTAATTTTAGATATTTTGGGTGTTGCATTAAAATCCCTTCATGTTTTGAACAGATATAATTAAATGCTATTTAATGTGCCCTTCAAAATGAGACACTTCAGTAATTTACTGTAGCTCATTGCGCAATGCTAAGTCCAGAACAGTGATTGCACCAAATTGATCTCTTGACATTATTCCCTGCACTTCATTTTCGAAGTAGATGGTCTTATACACATGCATATCAAACCAAAATACTGCAAATCAGAGGAGCTCTTCAAAAAACTGTCAGTAAATCCATCCTTTAATGCTTAATTCGCTTGAAATTTGAATCCTATAGATTTGATGGTAATCTAAATGAGTATAATTACTCTTCATTTTAGGGCTTCTAAAAATGCTTCTTCTTGTTTTAAATTACCCAATTTGCATTCACCTCAGTATGTGTCAATGGTATTTGTTGTTCAGAAGACTAATTTAAATAAGATGTGGTTTAATATACTTGATGTAGTTTAATATACTTTAGTGTCTAATGTAGCCAAGACTCCAAGGTTGCAAGTTCAGAGTTATTTTATCTTGTATTTCCACCTAATTTTGTTTAACTAAGTAGTTTCATGGGTTTACTTGGAGGATGGAGAGAGAGAGGGGGGGAGGGAGGGAGGGAGGAAAAAAAAAAAGAGAGAGAGAAAGAGAGAGAGAGAGAGAGAGAGAGAGAGAGAGATCAACTTGGAAATGGTTTGTGTGGTTGTATTTACACAATAGGATCCTGGCTCATGATACATTGGAAAAACATATTTTGCTATACCAAGTATATGAACAGTGCGCTAGTCATTTAGTGCTTCTCAAATGCAATGTGTCAGGACTCAGTAACATATAAATTGTGTTCTTTGATTCATCCCGTTGAGACATATATCTTCAAGAAAACAATTTAATAACACTTTTTAAAGATATCAAATCATTTTTAAGATAAAAATAGGCAGGACATGAAGAAAAACACTGAAAAGAAACCATGGTGAAACCGTTCAAAATTGTGAGATCCAAACTCAGGAAAGTCTATCTCTGTGTTTAAAAGGGAACCAATTATACAAATCATATGTCTGCCCTAAATACCTTTGAATCTCCATTTCTCTTTATTGAGACTTAATGTTTTAGTGTTTCTGTATTTTCCTAATTTTGCATCTGTTTACTATAACTGGAACATTATTCACAGCATTTCAGTGGCTGTTTTGCATATGTTTTTATTAGGGTCATAATAGCCTCATTTCACATTTACATTTATTTTTACATCGATGAAAATAATTAAGTAATTTCAGGAAATTTACCCACCATTGTACATGACAAATGTCAGAACCAAATGTTAAACAGCATTTTAAATGTTTGTCCCACTTTCCAACCATTTTCTTATTTCCTTATAAATAGAAAGATTTATGTAAGATCAGCCTATGTTCAAGTTGTCAACTCTAACTTTAAGAACAGTCAACTGTACGCTTAAGCCCCTTGTTATTCCCTTAGTAGCTAACACAAGTTTTTTTCAATTTAAAGCACACTTACCATTCTCTGAATTTCCTTTTTCACAATATCACATTTCCTTTTTCTAGTTCATCTTGCTTAGATTAAATCACTAACTATATTGAGCAAATTAATTTTAATGAAAAGAAATAGACTAGAAAACCGTCTGTCTTTCACCAGTGTTCTATTACTGTGAAAAAACACCATGACCATGGCAACTCTTAAAAAGGAAAGCATTTCATTGAGATTTATTTACAGTTTCAGAGGTTTACCATTATCTTTACGGCTGGAGCATGGCAGCATACAGATCGACATGAGAGCTGAGAGTTTGTCATCCTCATCCACAAGCATCAACAAAAGAGAGAGGTTGGACCTGGGTGGAGCTTTTGAAACCGCAAATCCCACCCCCAGTGACATACTTCTTCCAAGAAGGGCACACCTAACTCCAATAAAACCATACTTCATAATAGCACCGCTCCCTGGTAACTAATCATTCAATCTATGAGATTATAGAAATCCTTTCTTCAAACCATGACAGCATCCATCGGATTTAAAGGGAGATCTAATACTACGTTAAAGCATTTCTTTCTTTTCTTTCTTTCTTTCTTTCTTTCTTTCTTTCTTCCTTCCTTCCTTATTATGATTTGTTCCTATTACATCCTGATTGTTTTCCCTTCTCTTGTATCTTCCTGTTTCCACCCTCCCTCCATCTTTTACCCTAGTCCCCTCTCCTAGACCTCTGGCAGGGGAGTGTGGGAGTGTAGGGGGGTGTGGGAATCCTCCTCCCCCACAGTCTGACCACAGCCTATCATGTCTCATCTGGATAGCCTGTATCCTCTTCCACTGTATGTCCACATGATCTCCCCTGCCAAGGGGCAGTGATCAAATCAGGAGCACCAGAGTTCATGTCAGACGCAGTGTCTGCTCTCCCCTTCAATTGTAGAGAATGAGCTGTCCATTGGCTAATGGGAAGAGGGGGTCTAGGATCTCTGAATGCATTGTCTTGTTGGTTCAACAGTTTGTGCAGGCCTAACTGGGTCTAGATCAGCCACTCTTGATGGTTTCCTTGTGGAGAAACCCTCTTGGTCCTTCCATCCCCCTACTCTTTCCTACCACGCTCAGTGCTCTGCCCAGAGTCTAGCTTAAAGTCTCCGCAATCTGTCTGGATAGCCAGCTGGGGGGAGTCTGTCACAGGACATCTATGTTGAGCTAATAACCACTTATAAGTAAGTATATATCATGTGTGTTTTTCTGGGTCTGTGTTACCTCAATCAGAATGATCTTTTTCATCCTTGATTTTAATGGCTGAGTAGTATTTCATTGTGTAAAATTACCACAGTTTCTTTATCCATTCCTCTGTTGAGGGACATCTAGGTTGTTTCCAGTTTCTATTTATTATGAATAAATCTGCTATGAACATAGTGGATCAAATGGTCTTGTTGTATGGTCGAGCATCTGTCCAAGAATGGTATAGCTGGGTCAAGTATTTATTTCTTTAGATGATTAAAAAGAGAAAGTCAAATAATGGGTGTTTTAAGAACTAGCAATTGGAGAAATATAATACTAACCACACAGCTGTGGGTTCTTTTGTGGTTTGTTTTGGCATTTGATATTTGGATAATATATATTGTTTAAAAGCTTAGAAAAATTATCCTAGAGCTGAGTGTATTAAAACAAAAAACTGAAAGTCTAATTCTTACTTTGCATCATAAGATATACAGTCTTCTTCCATCGTCAAGGCTACATGAATCCAGAATTCAATCTACTAAATAAACTATTATTTATTTTATTATTTTATCACCTTGATTATATAACTTACAAATAAAGTTGTAGTGTGTCTGTGTTTGTGTGTGTGTGTGTGTGTGTGTGTGTGTGTGTGTGTGTGTGTAAAATGAAATCTTCCCTCCCTATGAACAATTGAAACACTTAAAGGACAATATAAATAGTCAAGAATAATGCCAGAGATGTAGCAGAAAGGCAGTAGAAGTTGTATGTATTAGATTTATCTTTTTTTCTTACAGGGGAATTAATGCCATCTTCTTCTTTGCCATTCTCATTAGTCCAATATAAGTGCCTCATACATAGTCAGATTGGAAATGCAATTTAAAAACATACATTCCTTTAACAGCTGTAATGTGTTTCTACTTTTATGCAAGCTGTTCATCTTCATAAACACCATTAAACTCTTGTTCAGTTTTTTAAATTAGCATCTATTTCTAGATGAACATTGATAAGTTGAAATATGTATCCGTGCAGTATCCTGAAGCATACTCCAATGTGCTACTATCAGTTAGAAGATTTTTCCAGAGTGTTGGAGAAATGACTTTGTTGGTAAAGCACATGCTATGCAAGAGGACCAATATTTGAATCACCAGAACCCACATAAGACAGCTGTCTGTGTTAGCCAATACCTGTCACTCTAGTACTTGTACAAGATGGCAGATGGAAGCAGCAGAATCCTGGAAGCTAGGATCCAGCTAACCTGTTATAGGCAACAGAAAATAACAAAGGAAAAAGCACTTCCCAAACACGTTGGAAGGCAATGACTAAAGCTGTCCTCTGACTTCAACATACATTATGGTCCCTGTCTACCCACATTCATGTATACTTACATACATTGTACATATCCTCCTGTCATATATGAGGAGGCAGAAGTGAAAAGTAAAACTTTTCCAGACTTTTTCTTTCTAGATTTTAAAATTAACGTTTTCCATTAAAAATTAATGTAGAATCTTTATGCATAAGCATTATTGACTAAAATAACATCCTATCAAAGTCTTAGCATGTTTAGATCATTGTAGGGTCATATTCCTGTACACCTGAATGAATTACTGAGATAATCTTTCAGATCTCCAGAGTTCAAGACCCATGACATATCTTACTTACTTAAGTCTGCTTCTTATGGCCCCAGTGTAATTACCTTTCCACAACTGCTTAAACTCTTGCTAAGAACTCAGGGTTATCATTTCCCTCTGCTTTCTTACAGATGGGTAGAAAAAAATGGAGTTGAATTCGCAAGATAAGATTTTAAGTTCTATGACTATAAGTTATTTGGAACATTTCCACCTACATTTTGCTGTTCCAACATGTAGGACTATGGTCACCTTTCATTCAAGGAAGCTTCCAAGTAATTTGACTAAGCAATAAATGGATTCCAACCACATGTTTGCCTTCCAGTCATCAAATTACAGTTCCAGTCTTTGTCCTTCACTTGAAACATACCTGCCCCTTGTAAAAAGAAAGCGTTCACTCATATATGACACATTCAAGATTTCTGACTGCAATTTCATAAAATGAAAAAATGATAAGCTTTAAAAGAAGAGTTCATTGAAACATTCACCGAACCAAATTCAAGGGCAAAGTGAGCACAGGATCAATATCTCATACCAAAGGATTGGGAGATTTCCCAAGGTTCATACCAATATTTAAGCACTCCTGAAAATGAGACATTGATATTGTACAATGAGGAGAAATTCATTTTTTCTATCTTCATAAGTCATAAAGCCTATTATAGTTTGTGATTTCATTACCAGTCCCTTGCGCAGTAGAAAGTGATGATGCAAGTGATTTGTGACTTAGATCCTCAAAGCAGACATTTTTATTAGAATGGGTGGGACATTTCAAAGCCCAGTTCATGACTCTAAGACTGAGGGTACCATACACAAAATTTTTGTCTGTCAAGTTCACCTACAGTCAATTGCTCTAAGTTCATTGTTTTACAGCAGTGAGTGTTAAAGCCATATCTTTTTGTGAATATATAAATGTCATTCAACCTTTATTTGAGGAAAATGAGAAACTGATGACAACGAAGGGAAATTCCAGATAGTGGGAAGGGTTTCTAAAAGAGCAGAAAGCTATTGAAATATTTGTTTAGAGTTCTTATAGGGATATGGTAGAAAAGGGACAGAGGCTGCTGTAATTTCTATGGGAAGAGTTAGTTACTTGTGTTATCAAATGCTGAACGAAAGGTGGGCAAACATTCTCTATGATTTTCCCTGTCCCAATCCAGGAGCTGACAATACACTGCTCATGTGCTGCATACCCCTTAAAGGGTGACTGAAGCTCCCTTCTGTCCATCTCTGACTGCGTTTGCTAAGTATTGACATTTACTGTCTGATGCCCATTAATCACTTGATCTACATTACTACCCTCCCACCTTGTAGGAGTCACTAGTGCTGTTAATTATAAGGAGCTGTTTTTGTTCTGACAACGACCAAGAGGCTGCGTTTGACCTTAGTTAAAACCTTTTCTATGCGACGGTCTGTCCTTTTTCCTGAAATAGATGAAGGGGTATTCTTATTAGAAGCCATCCTCACAAAAAGTATAGTCCAGAAGAAATAGCTCCATTAGAGGCAAGAAAACACATACAGACAATACTCCCTTACATATGTTCCTTTTAGGCAGTGATTCTCAACCTTCCCAATGCTGAGACTCTTTAATACAGTTTCTCATGTTAGGCTAATCTCCAACCATAAATTATTTCATTGATACGTATAACTGTAATTTTCTTCTGTTATGAATCACAACATAAGGATCTGATATGCAGGATATCTGATATGTAATTCCCAAAGGAGTTGCAACCCACAGGTTGAGAACTACTGCTTTAAGGGTTCAGAGAGGTGGCACAGCTGGCCTGTTGTTACTGTCCCAGAACCCCATTCCCTCTCTTTCTTTTTCCGCAGTGCTCCAGACTTTGCCACTTTAACTTTTAATCGTCCCCTTGACTCTAGTCTAATTCTCATTGCAAAGCAAGTGAGAAACCTACAGTTTGTATCACAGGCTCTTTCCTCTCAAAACTTCCTAAGCATCAACTCCTGTATATCCCCTATAAATACAAGCATTACAATGCTAAAGCTGACTGGAGTCACAAAAATGTCAACATATTCTTAGTTTGAAATCACTGTTTTTTTGTCCATAACATTTCTTTAAACAATAACTGTCTTCATTTCGACTTTGTTGTTTAGTTATAAATTAGATACTACTGCATATATGTGTGTATATGCATATATATCCCTAAGTATAATTTTCTACATTCATATGATGTTACTTGTAAATATATTTCAGAGCTGATCATTTGTACCAGACAACAAATTGTTATGCACTTCCTCTATGAGGTCCACCTCTCCCACTCCAAGTTTTATTCAATTCACTGTAGTTTTCTCTATATAGGATTGAGGTTTTATGACTTTTCCCTACCGAGTTTGGTATATTCAATGGTTTCATTCTTTTTAAGCTCACTTTTGAGCTACCATGAGGGTGAGATTTTATGTGTATAGCTTCTAACATTACTAGGAGACAGTCTTATAGCACACTCCTTGTCCCTCTGGCTCTTACAGTCTTTCTGACCACTCTACTGCAAAGTCCCCTGAGCTTGCAGACGCTCAGGAATGTTTTGTTGATGTATTCACTGGGACTGACATCCACAACTACACCATCATTGGTGATTTTGTAGAAGTCTTCAACTGTTGCAGATAGAAGTTTTCATGATGAGTGGTAAAGACTTCATTTATCATCAAGTTATGCCCTGAAGACGTATGTGGGAAGTCTTTTTGTCATAATGGGAGGTGGAGGTGATGGTAAAGGGCTCTGGGTGGATGAAGGTAGGGCAGGTCCTGGAAGAAGCCAAAAGACTCTCATTTATTTATTAAAGTTCAATATTGTAGTAATGACATCTAGTCCTCTCACAGAGACTAAGCCTACTCCCTCCTTTTTGTCTTCTCAAATATTATCTGTATGCCACTTTTGTTCTCTGACGAATATAGGCTGTTGAAGTATTCTGGATCAGTATAGTTCAATGTACATACAAAACACCCTTTAAAATCTGTATTGACATTTTGCATGATAAGTGCTTATACAGGCTAGAAGAGGACATTGCTTTCCCTGGTAAAACAGCTATAAATGGTTTCATGGTACCACTTGGACTCTGGGAATTGGACCAACAATCCTCTGTAAGAACATTCAGTGTTTTAACTCCAGAAACATCTCTCTAGCTTTGTGGTGTTTTTTTTTTTTTAGAATAATACTATTTTTATTTTTAAGTTTTTTCACATTTTATTAAATATTTTTACATATACATTGATATTGTTACACATATATACAATAAACTACCTATAGCAGGAATAATCATGAAACAATTAGTAAATATATATATCATTATCTCATCATTATTAACCTAAAACATCTATCTAGACCTAAAAACATCTTAACCCCTAAACAAATAAGCTTAATTTTAAAACTAAACTATCTGATCTTCAATCCAATCAGAGATTTGAGAAGGAATAAAATTAGTTACCTGAGTATACAGGGAGTGCAAGTTAGCAGCTTCCCAACTAAGATGACAGAGACAGTTTGCTGCCAGATCAGTAACCCAAAATTGTCTATAGTATTGGAGCATCATTTTTAGCCTACTGGCCGAATATATCTTACAGACATATTTTTCTACCACAGACAGAATTCTGCCTAAAAATGGGCAAGCTTGGATGTAGGCAGATTCGATGGCCAAACTCTGCCAAGACAGGTTAAGCGAGTCCTCAATAGTTCCTGCCTCACAAATATGTCTCTCTAGCTTATACAGTACTTATTTCTGATTTTTTTTAAACAATCCAATTTTTTTATTGACACATTGTAAGATTTCTTTTAGAAATTTTAGGAAAAAATATTTTCCTTTCCTTCTTTAGATTTCACAATAGAGTTTTCTTTTATTAAAAAAAAAATCCATAGACTAGTTAAACATCAATAGACAGTCATTGAGAAAAATCTCATTTTCTAGAGACTTTCTATAAAGGCAGCCACTGCATCTATTTGAACCTGTGACTGACAGACTGTGTGATCTTCACTGTTAGTCAGCAAGTCATCTACCTTATCTACCTTCTAAAGGACTGCAAGAGACAATTACATCACCAAAGACTTAAGATCTCAGAATGTGATGATAGGGCTCTATTTCAAGGAAGTAATTTAGAACAGAGTTTGATGAATAGCGGAAGGTACACTTGACCAAGGGAACAATTTTAGTTTATTTCCTAATTAAGGCTTATTGGGAAGTGATGGGATTTCTACTTCCTGTCCTTGTTCAAAGGTGAATCTCCATTCTTTTCCTGTGTTTGCTCAGGTCAAAGGCTCAGAAGTCTTCTGCATAGTACCTGTAAATGGGAAAATAAGAAGCACGATGTTTGGGGATCTTTTACACATAATGCACAGAAGTAACCTTCCATTTCAGCCATTTATATTCTTCAAGAACTCAGTGGTTACAATGAATCCACAAGAAAGAACAGTTCTATAACATCATGATCACCATGTTAGAAAAGAAATATTCTATGAGGCAACATCACTGTGTTGCTATATTTAAGGAATTAAAATAAACTTACAAGAGATATAGATTTTGATGAGATTTATCAGCCTTGTTAAAGTCTGAGAATTATATGCAAGTAAAGATAAAGGCAAATTTTATTCTTTACAAAATTAAATTTTATTAAGGAATTAATGAAAAATTCTAACTTAATGAGTTATTTTTAATAAAAATAACTATTTGATTAAAAATATTTTAAAATACAGAATATGAAGTCAAATTACAAAAATCATATTAGTTGAGATGAAGGAAAATTAGTCACAGTATTTTACAATTTAAAAAATATTTAATAATTTAGTTTAGTTGTATTTTATAAAGAATCACATGTTTATATATGTTAATAAACATAAATTAATACATTTCTCCAATGATGAAAAGTAATATTCTATGGACAAGTTAGATCCCTCTAATTATATAAAAAGGCAAATTTGAAAATTAAATTAAGCATTTCACTTATTTTCTAGACTTTTTATTAATTGGAACCTCATTAAAGAGTTCATTAAGTACTGACATATGAAAATATAAAGCCCTTCATTGACCTTTCAGGAGTTATGTAGTAAACATTTGTCCTATATGAGTCATTGAAATGTAATGAGAGTTCAAATAAATAAGGCAGATATTGAGCAAAAGAGTTAAAGTTGGGTGGAATGAATAATAAAGGCTGCTTTAATGCACAGAGTTGTCATCATGTTTGAAACTATTACATTTGTAAAACTTGAAAATATGTATTTTTAAAAAATCCTTCTTGACATTCTTAAGCAAGTAAAGTTGATCACTTGACCAAAGATAAAATCTAAGAACAGATACATGTAAGTGGATGTGCTTGCCTCTATCCTTATCCTGTCATGAATATTATTCTAATTACAAAAATAATATTTTATATTGGATATAATTTTTTATTTTATTTACCTGCATTATGCATAATAAATGTTATAAATACCAGTGTCCTTTCCATAAATAAATCATAGTGAGAAAGAGAAATTAAAAAAATTTAAATGAACACAAAAATGTTATATATAAAAATTAGGTAAACAATATTTCCCTTCTCTTTATGTGTATCACATTTTTATTTTGGTCTAAAGTGAATTTATAAAACATACTATTAAACACACACTAGAATATGTTACACTTTTTTGTTTTCTTAATAAAACTGTGTTTGTTTCTCAGTTTCTCTCTTTACCCGGCAATCACACAAATGATTGAGACTTTTACATTTGTTTAATAATAAGCTTCACAACACAATAACTAAGCAGTTATTACTCATATCTTAGATGAATTTTTTCATATCAATGCATAGCTTAAGGATTAGAATAACTAATGCTGTTATCCCTCTGCATAGTGACAAATTAGCATAAGCTAAGAGTAACTGTGATGATATAAAACTAAAATTATAAATGCAATGGTAAATAAGAACACAGAAATGAAAGATGATTGAGATGACCGTGATTATTAAAGTAGTAAAATTACATTTATCCTAACTAAAACCGTCTTTTATTTTTAAAGAGAATGCCATGTGACAGGAAGTTAAATAATATTTTTCTCATGATATAAAGGTTCACATCTTTTATGATTATTTTAATTATTTATTTATTTATACATCCTGTATGAGAGTGTTTCTTCTTTATCTATATGTGTGTATCATGTGCATAAATTAAGCCTAGGGAGGCAAGTAGAGGGAACCAGATCCTCTGAAATGGGATGAGACCCACCATTTGGGTGCCGTAAAACCAACTACGGTGTTCTTTAAGAGTCCAGTGCTCTTAGCCATAGTGCCATATATCAAGCCCCTGGATTTTCTTGTTTTGTTTTTTTGTTTTTCTTTTTCTTTTTCTTTTTTTGTTTTTGTTTTGTTTTTTAAGGGCTATGACTTCGGAATACTTTATTTAAAAGGGAAACAGAAAAAAAGGCGAGGAAGTTGTTCGGTCCTTTAGCAAAACTGGGCCCTTGTAGATCTCTGCCTTTAGATACAGTGTAGTATATCTTTCTGGCCAAAGCGAAACAGTGCTTGACGGATTTGTTCGTGCCAATCATTCTCCTGTCTGGATCATTCCAACACCCTGCTCCAGTGACTTTAACCAGCTGGTGAGCTGTTGTCCAGGCCAAGATATTCTTTATTCCTTCCCAGGAATCATAAACATCACCAAAATTTCTCCAGTGACTGCAGTTATACTGGATATCTGTGTAATTGCGCTTATTAAAGGGTCTCAAATAAAGAGGCCACTCGCAGGAATACACAATGCTTCCGCCCGTCTTGTTCAAGGCCAATGACATGCACTTATAACCATCTGCCAAGGATATCACACTGTCACAGTGACAACCATCAAATTTTAGCAGCGGTACACCACAGTCAGCAAATGTCTGGGCATCAATGTTATAGCGCCCAAAACTCCCAGAGAAACCTGCACAGGTTTTATTCCCAACATCTGCATAAATTCCTAGCTTCAATCTTTTGCTGTGGACATAATTAGCTAGGTGTTGGATCCTACTGGGAAAGCCCTGCAGATCTGCCTGAAGTCGGCCCTTTGAATCCCTTTCTGGTGGCATCCAAAAGTCATCTATGCAGAGGTATACATAACCTGCATCCTTCCAGCCATCAGAGAGCATGAGCTCTGCCATCTGCATGAACAGATGCTCCCTTGGCCCACCCCATTTCTAAACGAGGAGCAAGTGTGGTACCTCAGTGATCCCGAGTTTCAAGCCCCTGTTTATATAATCATTAAATATCAGCAAATATTGTCAAAATGTTGTCATTGGGGGTTAGTCATTGGCTCATAGTTTTACACACTAGAAACTTCCTTGGGCTGACATTTGAGTAGAAACTTATTGACCAAATCCATATTGTTTTAAAGACGGAAAGCGTAGAATTTAACCACAGTCTCTGGACATGGTAAATGAGACCTTTGGAAACCAGCATGTTAATTTCTCCTAGTGAAATCCTGCATCAAGTTCAGGTCCCTTTTCTAATTATCTGTCCTGCACTTATACAATAGATAGTCTTTCTTTTTTTTTAAAAAAATATATTTTATTAATTTATTCATATTACATCTAAATTGTCATCCTATCCCTTGTATCCTCCCATTCCTCCCTCCCTCCCATTTTCCCCTTATTCCCCTCCCCTATGACTGTGACTGAGGGGGACCTCTTCCCCCTGTATATGCTCATAGGGTATCAAGTCTCTTCTTGGGAGCCTGCTATCCTTCCTCTGAATGCCACCAGGTCTCCCCATCCAGGGGACGTGGTCAAATATGAGGAACCAGAATTCGTGTGAATTCAGACCCCACTCTCCACTCAGTCTCTTTCTTACCCCTCAATAATGACTCTTTTCTGTTGTCAAATTCCTTCCTAAGTCTTTCTCTTCCTGCGTCCAAGGCTGAAAGTCTATCATTCTGTTGAACACTAAGTTGAAGAGTCAGTAGAAGCCTGCTGGGTATTCCTAGATGCTGGGTTTTGTAAGGACACATTTCTCTCTTGACAGGATAATAATTTGATTATACTGATTATGTGTTCTCCAGGCACAATCTCCATTCCGGGCTTATTGCTCTCAGTTTTATTATAGAAACGCCCGAAGGCACGGTTAGTTTTGTAGAGGGGAAAATGCTTTATGTCTTTTAAGAGACTTAGTTTCTGTGTTCAAATGCAGTCCTGAAGAGCTCTCATCCACAAGTTTATGCTTTAAATAATGAGAAATACTTTTTACGGAGGTTGTTGTTTATTTTGTTTGGTTTTTGTAACTTTTAAAACAGTACAGACTTGACAAAGAAGCTGCTAACTGAGGAACAAAACAGAAAAGAGAAATGGAAAAGTTTGAAACCAGGAGAACTTCCTAAAATATGGTCCTTATCTCTTTTATCCTAAATATAATCTTTGAGAATAAATATGAAGTATACAATACATGAAATGAATCAAAAGTAGAGTGACTCAATGAACTCTCTAGTTGCACCCTGGGAAAACAAGAAGCATGCTTCATTGCACGCTATCACCCCTGGTGGCAGGAGAATGATAACGGTCACCTTATAAAAACAACAAAGTTAAAACCAAAGTGCTCTGTCCTTCAGTTTCTTGCAGATGAGATCACACAGAAATCAATGAAACCATTCTATCCCATGAAAGTGTTAAAGAGGAATCTTACCGATGATGAACATAGATGCACAGGCATAGCAGATATCTTCCCAAAATGTACATCTTTATCAAGCTTTGTACAATAATGGATCAGGGATGAGGAATCCCAGTGGGAATAATCAGGAATGTTTTCCTCTGTCCTGGGTAAATTGAGTTCCTATGTACAAGATATGGAGTGTTGTTCTACCCTGCTACATGCCACTGGATAAAGGTAAAATAAGTTCGAAGATGGATTATACCTGTATTTGATTAAGTTCAGTAAAGAAATAGAATTTGGCTTCTTTATGGTAGCAAAAGCTATATTTTTATATATCTGACTTTAATAAAGAAAAGACAAAAATGAACACACCCACATGCACCTGCATCCTAATGTCTACAGGTGCTGTGGTAGCTGCTTTTCTTGTATTGTTGCATGCCAGTTTCCAAACATAAGTGTAAAGGACTTTCTGGCAAGCTTGGGTAAGGGTAGCTTTATTCATACTCATAGGAAGATCCTTGGTTTTTTTTCTTTTACGTGTGTGTGTGTGTGTGTGTGTGTGTGTGTGTGTGTGTGTGTGTGTGTGTTTTGTCTTTTGTTTGGTTGGTTTTGGGTTTATTTTGTGTTTGTGTGTTTGTGTGTGTGGTTTTTGTTTGCTTGTTTATTTTTGGTTTTGTTATTTGTTTGTTTGTGTGTATGTGTGTGTGGTTTGTTTTGTTTTTGGTTGGTAAGTTGGTTTGTGTGTGTGTGTGTGTGTGTGTGTGTGTGTGTGTGTGTGTGTGTGTGTGGTTTCTGTGGGTTTTATTTGTTTGTTTGGTTTTGGTTTTGTTATTTCTTTGTTTGGTATGTGTGTGTGTGCGCTCGTAATGATCCCAAGGAATGTGTAAGGGCAATGCTTAGAGTCACACTGCAGAAGAAAGCCTCTATATTGTATAGGTGATCGTTACAGGAAGTTGTTGCTTCATCTAGCAATAGAGAAGATTGTGGAGAAAATGCTATTCACTGGTCCATTCTGAAACCCTAAGAAAAACTGATTTCCAAGATCTAGACGCTCTTCATTGTCCATTGGTTGGCTACTTCATTTCATTTCTTAGTTTGTGCTTAATTAAAAGTGCCTGGACTGCTTTCGACTGGATTACAAGCATGAGTGGTAGAAAATTATAAAGTATGAAATCAGAATGGTCTGGGCACCTGACGCACTGTTTCCCCACCTTCTTAATGCTGCAATCCGTTAATATAATTCCTCATGGTGTGATGACTCCCAACCATAAAATTATTTTGTTGCTACTTCATAAGTGTAATGTTGCTAATGTTATTAATCCTACTGTAAAGATTTGATGTGGAACCACTTATTTAAGACAATGTGCTCATTTGAATCTAGCTGATTATCATACTCTAGGCTTAAAGATTTTAAGATATGGGATAAAAATTACTTGTGGGTCAATGCCTGGCTTCAGACACATATGACCAAGCCAGTCACACAATGCACTGCCCAGCAAAGTCGTTCTTTAAGAAAGAACTAATTCAAAACTCAATGCTTAGTGTATGTCTGTAACATTTCTGATGGATGAAATTTGATTCTCATACATATGAATTTGTGAAGAACTACAGAGGACACTGATATGCAATTGCCAAGAATCTAGCCATTTTTCTAAAAGCTTTTACAACAACTGTGTAGGATAATGCATAGTAATTATTGCAGGATGATGAGGAGATAATTTTTTTTATAACTTTATGCTTTATTCTCACATGTTGATGGGATCTGATGTGATGAAAATTTTTCTTCAAGAATACATAGCCAATCTCATGGCCAAGCCTTTTATTAAGGCTTTGAAAATATTTTACACTGAATTTTGATCATATTTACTGCAAGTCCTTACAGATCTTCCTTCTCTCTTCACTTTCCACTCCCTATCCTCATCTTATGAGTTTATGGATATCTTATGTTATTTCTGTTTTTAGAAGACACTATCATGCAGATGATGTCCTAGTCTTCTGGTTCTCAACATCTTTCTGTCTCCTCTTATGCAGTGTGCCCTGAACATTAGGTTTAAGGCCTTGGCATACATTTCATAAATGGGGCAGGTCACCTCACAAAACTCTGTACTTCATATCTTGAAGTATAATGATCTCTCTTTGCAGCAAAGATTCATGATGGATGAGAGCTACAGCCATCTATAAGTTATCAGGATACATCTTTAGAATACATAAGAAATAACACTTGGGAAAGTGGCAGGAGAAGTTTCTCTTATAGATTCTATGGCATGACCTGCCATAAGAAATTGGCTGAATTTGCAGCAGCAATCATGAATCCCCTCCCATTTTGTAGGTATAAAGCTCAAGGAAGTGATATTGGTTACAACTAGGATATAAACATCAGTATTGTACCTTTCAGAATATTTTACTGATTTTGATAAATTTTGTGGTTCCCAGACCTTACAGCTGGATAGAACCTTTGATTGCTTTTCTTCATCTACAGCTTGTAGGATTGCATCAGACACAATAAGAGCTAGTCCTTAGGAACAAGGGTGCCAGACAAGTTTCAGGTTGATTCACAGATATCTGTCCAAGGCGTATGACACCTTCCTCAAAGTGGTCTTAATTTCTGTTCCTGGGAGGCAAACAAAGACATCAATAGTCCATGTTTTGGGATACCTTTGGGGTTTCTCTGACCAAAAATTCAGAAATAGGTTTCCTATACCTAGAACTTTAATTCAGGCAGTTGGTAGGAGAGGTAGGTATAGCTCTGAGCCAAGTGCCAGCTTTGTCTGTATAGAGAGTTTCAGGCTAGCTAGGACTACACAACGAGACTCTGAAAAAAAATGATTCACTGCCATGCCTGATGCATTCTATAAGACACTAATCCTATAAATGTCAGTGAGTATGTAACCATATAGAGCTGTACTAACATTCATACGCAGCAGTATGTGAAGAGACTTATTCTGTGTAGTTGGCCAGGAAATTTTTTCCTAAAAAGAGTCCCAGTTGAAGCAAAGCTACTTGGCTATAGGTGTTAAGTAGTAGATTTCAAAAGCATACACAGCAACTTGCATTATATTTTATTGCCTTTTCTTCTGAAAAATATGATAACTTAATTTACAATGCTTATTGAGATAAAAAGGAAGCCTCAACTATTGTTGACAAAATGCTTTTGCTATGAATATGCACTTGACTTTAGATAAATTCAATATCTCTCTATGAAGAACATAATGTTTCTTGTTCCGACATTACACAATGCATCTCTTTCCCCCAAAACATCTTGAAAATATCCAAGAAATGTGTTATCAGTTCAAGAGATGTTTTTCTTTTATCCCAAGCATTACTCTCCAAATACAATATGTTCTTAATCTACATAAGGGGTGATGAGCTCCTATTTGTTTTAGTTGTATTAAATCAGCATGCAGCTTTATCTGTTTTAACTAAGAAGGATTGTAATTATTAAACCATTACTACAGAAAAACATATTGTGTTTTGAGAATCAAGCACAGCTGGAAGATGCATGCTACCTCCAGTGCCAGATGCTCCACGTATGTCATTTGTTTAGAATCATTCAAATACATACATGAATGAGCAGAAGGGCGAGGAGGTGCCAAACAGTCTTTTATTACAAACTTGTTAACTTTTTTCCTTTATGAATCACTTTTTATTTACCGCTTTCATTTTTCTTTTATTTTTGGGATTATAATATAATTACCGCATTTCTCCCTTCTGATCCCTCCTCAAAACCTTCCCATATACTCCTCCTTACTATCTTTCAAATGTATGGTCTCCTTTTAAACAAATAATTACTGCTGTATGTTTCAAAATCATCCTTAATGATCTCCATTTGCAGGAAAGATTGATATTTCCTTGATGAATGGTGAGAGCCACAGTCATCTGTGAGCATCAGGATAAGCTTTTAGGATACAGTAAGAAATAATGCCAGTTGGGAAAGTAGCAGGAGTAGTTTCTCCTTTAGATTCCATGGTATATCCTGCCATATGAAATTGCCTAAATTCACAGTACCAGTCATGAATTCTCTCCCATAAATGATCTACTCAGCCTGTGTAATGATACCTAGTCTGTATAATATATATTTCAGGGACTCTCATTTGGTATTGGATGACCAGTTGGTAGTTCTTCCCTGAGGAAGACTATTTCTTCCATTCTGAGCATTCTTTACGTGATTGTAATTCTGTGTGTATGGCTGAGGTCCCATGATCTTTCCTCTACCTATTTTGCCACTATTCTTGTTGACCTTGTACAGGTCATGTTTAGACAGCCACGGAGTTGAGCTTTTATAGATGTAACTCCTGGAAATATTAGGTGATACTATCTCACAGCAAATGCTTCCTGATCTTATATATCTCCCAGCCCTTCTTCCATATTTCCGGAGTCTTAGATTCAGAGTTGTATTTTAGCTGTATTTGTTGGAGCCGGTGTCCACAGCTCTTTATTATAATTGGTTGTTGTCCACAATGGTCTCTGTCTGTTGCATAGAAAAAGTACCTTGAAGAGGCATGAGGACTTCACTTCTCTGTGGTTAATGGCGAATATTTAGATTGTAGGGAGGGATTGTGCTGGTTAATAACATGGTGACTTCCCTCTTATCATCAACTCGTAGCAAGTAACAAAAACTACATGAAGAATTTACAATAAACTCTATGAAGGGAAAAGACGAACTTCTATCCAATTTACTTGTGTTTGTTATTTTTCCATTGCTATGATAAGATACATGACAACGATCATTTATAGAAAGAAAGGTTTATTTGAGCTTGAAGTTAAGGATAAGAGTGTGTGGTGGGAGAGAGAGGCTTTGCAACATGCAGCAGGCATGGTGGCAGGATCGGAGAGCTAAGGGCTTGCATCTTAAGTGATAGGCATTAATCCAAGAGCAAACTGGACATAGGTGAGGCATTTTTATTCTCAAAGCCCACCACCAGTAACAAAGCCCTGGGGCAAGCAACATCTCCCAAACCTTCCCATACAGCACCATCAACTGGGGATCAAGTGTTCCCATGACTGAGACTGCTAGGCACAGTTTGAACCATGTTTTTAAACATACCTTTGTAAAACATTATCTAACCAATAACAAAATAATATCATATCATCATTAGCTAGTTTCATACCCTTTTAAAATAACAGCAGCTTCTTGCATTTTTCTGAATCTTGTTAACTTCTATTAAAAGTATACCTCAGAGATCATACCTATCCATTTTACCTGCACATTTGGGGAGATACACAGAATAGGCCTGGCATCTGCCTTTCAAACTTTTCAAGATCAGCCTGTAAACTTGTGCTTATCAAAAGAGTTCCAGAGAATACAGTATCAGTTAGGATTCTGTTCCTATGATAACCAACATTAGCAAAAGCAAATTGGGGAGGAAAGGGTTTACTACACCTTACAGTTTACAGTCCTCCTTGGTGAGAAGTCAGAGGAGGAACTCAAGGCAGGGAACCTGAAGACAGAAAGTGAAGCAGAGGCCATGGCAGAGAAACAGTGCTTGATGCTTGGTGGCTAGTTCAGTCACTTTTTTTTTGTTCCAACCAGGACAAGCTACATTGAAATGATAATGTGCCTATTAATTGATATACCATTGATTAATAAATTTCTGTGGCCGGGCAAGGTGGGATATTCCTACAATACCAGCACTAGGGGAGGCAGAAGTAGGCAGGGGCGAGTGGATCCCCTTCTTTGTGAAAGCCCTGCAGGTATATGATCTTAAGGTGGTGGGGAGCACTTGGTATTGTATACAAATGCATAGGATCTTCCCTGGGGAGGACTTTCTCCCACTTTCAGGATCCATACTTGCCTGTAGTCCTTGCTTATCTCAAAGGCCCATGAGAGTTTCTCTTTTACCTTAGCTTATCTCTTAGTGGTTTGCTGTGTACCTCACCACATTTTTCTTAAGATGTTAATTGGGCTCAGTAGGGTGAATATATATAGCAATACACACATATAATAGTCATATAAATTCACAAATTATGTGGTTTGTGCGTGCGAGTGTGTGTGTGTGTGTGTGTGTGTGTGTGTGTGTGTGTGTGTGTGTGTAAGGGTCACTATAGAGCAGAGAGTGAATGGGAACAGCAGACAGTAGAACATGGTAGGGATAGGAGAGTGATGGAGATAGAGTTCACATAGTTTTCAAAACAATACAAACTTTTTAAAAGGCAGCAAGGGATGGATATAAAAGCAAGTAATAGACATAAAATATAAATTGTTGTGACAAAATAATAAAGTAAAATAAAATCCAAAATAATTGAAATAACAATGTAGAACAAGTCAATCATACAAAAGCATCAGTTTACTTTTCTTTCTCCATTTATCCTCTGTTGACATAGTTGTTAATTATTTCAGTTTCTGTAAAACTATTTATGTCTTTTTTAGGACAAAGATAGATAAAAGGAAAAGTTTTTTTTGCTGATATTGTTGTTTCTTTTTTATCCAATTTATGCCAAATTTCTTTTTTTTTTCTCCTTTATTAATTTATTCTAGGTTACATCTCAATGGTTATTCCATCCCTTGTATCCTCCCATTCTTCCCTCCCTCCCATTTTCCTCTTATTCCCCTCCCCTATGACTGTTCCTGAGGGGGATTACCTCCCCCTGTATATGTTCATAGGGTATCAAGTCTCTTCTTGGTAACCTGCTGTCCTTCCTCTGAGTGCCACCAGGTCTCTCCCTCCAGGGGACATGGTCAAAGGTGAGGCACCAGAGTATGTGAGAAAGTAATATCCCACACTCCACTCTACTGTGGAGAGTGTTCTGTCCATTGGCTAGATCTGGGTAGGGGTTTAAGGTTTACCGCCTGTATTGTCCTTGGCTGGTGCCTTAGTTTGAGCGGGACCCCTGTGCCCAAATCTGCCTACCATAATGTTCTACTTGTAGGCTTCTAGGACCCTCTGGATCCTTCTACTTTGCCATTCTCCCATTATTCTCTCATCTAGAGTCCCCCTAGAATGTCCTCCCCTCTGTCTCAGTTTCCTGGTAAGTGAAGGCTTTCGTGGGACATGCGCCTTGGGCTAATATGCAGATATAAGTGAGTATATACCATTTGAGTCTTTCTGCTTCTGGGTTAACTCACTCATTATGATCATTTCTAGCTCAATCCATTTCATTGTTATTTATTGACTTTCTTACACAGGAGACAAAACAGTTAAAATATCAAATAACAAAGCCACAAAACAATAAATATTTTCATGATGAAATTTTATGTATAGATTATAGTTTCAGTAGGTGGATGTAAACTTGTAATTATATGAAAGTTTCAAAAATATTTGCAATAAAGACACCAACTTAAAAGCCTTTATTTTTTATAAGACTACAGTGCAGCAATTATATTTAAATGCTGCAAGTGCCCCAGGAAAGCATAGCTTTAATGTATCTAATAATACTCTAGAGATTAGTACACAGTTTTGTTGAGGTTTTGTTTTTATAATGCACTATTCTGTTCTTCAAGGCTGAAAAAATTATAACTCAGTAGCCAAGAGCAGTTAATTGTAGCATCCACAGGAGTATTAACACAGCCAGGAGTACCTTCCTTATATTCAACCTTTTGAAAGACTGTGCTAGGCAGCATTTCCCCCGTACTTTATTTCCTAATTGCTATAAGCTATAAAGCTACATAAACAGGATAATGCAAAATCTGGAGATGAGCACACCAAATTGCAGATAAAATCTCAATGAGTTTTCAGATAGTAAAAGCAAAATCTGTGACTTTCAGTGCCGCTTGTAAAAATGAGATATTTAATGGGTATTGTATTATTAGTACCTCAAAATTTAGTAACTCCTTAAAATCACTCATTTTTTGTTTTTTGTTTTTGTTTTTGATTGGTATGAGTGACTAATTGAACATTCTTAGCTATCTCCCTTTGTATTCTTTATCACCAATCCACACAGTCAAGCAGAATATTTTTGCCATTTGATAAAACTCCACATACTCAGAGTTTTTTTTTAATCGAAATTAGTTCTCAGAGACAGTGAATTTTAACCAATTTATAATGTGTAAGATTCTTATCTTATTTAATTTCTTTTTAAACATGCATGGCTGACTTCTCTAAGCAAGTAGAAATATAATAATTTGATAAAAATCACATGTCCCTTTCACACTATTTTTAATTGATTAACATTACACATTTAATCTTAAAAATAATTTATGACATGATGCTCCTTATGTTAATAGAAATATGTGTGTATCTTTTAAACTATTTGTAAAGTTAAAAACATGTGGGCTACAGGCATGGTTCAGCAACTTAAGATCAGAGTGCTCTCACAGACTCAAGTGTGGTTCACTGCACCCACTTAACCCAACTCATAACCACCTGAAGGTGTAGCCTCAGTGATCTAGTACCCTTTTCTGGGTTATGAAGGAACCTGTACTCATTCACATTCCCATACATACCTACATAATTAAAATATAAAATGTAAAAAATCTGGTATCTGATGAGAATGTGGTAGCTTGCAGAGAGGTTAGTTAGCAACCCACCCCAGCAGATCAAGTCACATCAGGACTGAGCTCATCTTCATCCTCTGAGGCCAGGAAAGGCTCCCCCTTTTCTGAGAAGGGTGTGGGGGACAGAGGAAGAGGATGGTACAGTGGGACCAGCAGGGGAGACTGGAGGGGCTACAATCAGGATTTAAAGTGAGTATATAAATTAATTAAGTAAAAATTAAATAAATACTGGAAAATAAAGTAAAAATATGAACTCAGTTCTGAAGACTTTTTAAAATTTAACTATCTTAATGTAAAACTATTCTTTTTTATTTTTTAACTTATTTTTATTTTTTATTATTAATTTATTCTTGTTATATCTCAATGGTTATCCCATCCCTTGTATCCTCCCATTCTTCCCTCCCTCCCGATTTCCCCTTATTCCCCTCCCCTATGACTGTGCCTGAGGGGGATTACCTCCCCCTGTATATGCTCATAGGGTATCAAGTCTCTTCTTGGTAACCTGCTGTCCTTCCTCTGAGTGCCACCAGGTCTCCCCCTCCAGGGGACATGGTCAAAGGTGAGGCACCAGAGTATGTGAGAAAGTAATATCCCACTCTCCACTCAACTGTGGAGAATGTTCTGACCATTGGCTAGATCTGGGTGGGGGTTTAAGGTTTACTGCCTGTATTGTCCTTGGCTGGTGCCATGGTTTGAGTAGAAGGATCCAGAGGGTCCTAGAAACCTACAAGTAGAACATTATGATAGGCAGATTTGGGCCCAGGAGTCCTACTCAAACTAAAACTATTCTTTCATACATTGCAATAAGAGCAGATTCTTCTCTCCCCTGCCTTCCAGCCTCTGCCAGCCTCTCCTCTCTCTCAGATCCACTTCACTACACCACTTTGCTCCTATTGTACTGCCTTGGCCAGCCTTGGTAGGAGGGGTTTTTCTTTGCTTTATTGTAACCTGTTTTGCTGTCTCTTGGCAGCCTGCTCTCTTCTGTGAAGACCTTTCAGCATTGCTTACTAGGATTCACTCTGTGGAATAGGAAAAGGTCTTAGTCATGGTGTTTTCATTTAGTTCTCATGAGCAGAAGTACAACCTCTACTGGAGCATGTTTATTCAACACCCAGGGCTCAGGTACCATTCAGTTTTACAAACTCCTAGCCCAAAGATGAAAGGCAAGTAAAGAAAAGCATTATGAATCAATCAGGTTTATTTGGTCCATACTACCTTAAAAAATAAAATGGTAACATCACTTAATAAGTTAAAGCCATCAAAAAAGTTGCTCAGCAAATTCAAGAAAAACAATACCTGAAACTTATGGGAATTTCAATAATAAGTGAGATTTTTACTATTTGGATCTTGGAAGTGAATAGAACAATCATTGACGTGGGATTAATTTTCTATAAGAGTTCAGTATACGTGTTTCTTGAGTTTAAAAAGAACCCAAGAACATAAAGACAAGTCCATGCTACAGAAAAGAAAGTCTAAGGAACTTATGGGAACTGTCAAACAAACCAATAAATTCATTATACGATACCATAAGGAAAGGAGATTAACAAGAAGATGAAGGGCTGTTTAAAGAAATAAAGACATAATCTGTATACAGGTTAGGAGAGGTTTTATTGTTGTTATTTTCTTTTAGTCCTTAATGTGATTGGGTTTTTATCTAAAGTACATGGTATCCCTTCAACTCAAGAGTAAAACAAACAAAAACAGATTAGAAATAGACTATGCACTTAAAGAGACATTTATTTCAACAGAAAAAGAACATGTCAATGTTTAAATGTACTTGAAGACAGGACCGGCAGCATTAATCATTAATACAGAAGAGTTCTCCCTGATGACTCATTTAGTTGTGTCCTAAATTTTATCCTGTTTAAATGTATGTGGTTTTCAGTTTGTTATTTTGTTTATTTGCTTTTTCCCACAGTATTGCATTATACTATCAAATATCTGTATATGTTTATTTCTTTACATTTTAACTAAATCTAACATAGTACCAAGGGTATCCAGTGTGTAATTAATTAGTAATATATGGTATTAGAGAAGTGACAGGGGCATAATGGGTATCCTATGAGCCTTTTCTGCATGGTTAAGAAAGAACTGAGTATATGATTTTAACAGTACATGAATTTAACATCTACACGGAAAACCTCTGAAGTTCAAATGCAATGATTTTTAAAATTCTCTTATCTTTTTCAAATAAGTTACCTCAGTTTCCCAAAATTTATGTTACTTATACATCTCACATTAAAAGTGGCACAAGCCTTTAATCTTAGCAGTCATGGAGGGCAGATCTCTGAGTTCAAGGCCAACCTGCTCTATAAAGCAAGTCTGTGACAGCCAAGGCTGTACAGAAAAACCCTCTTGAGAGAAAAATAAAAAATAAAAAAAGAAGGAAAGAATTCTATTGAAAAAAAGAAGAGTTACATTAAACTGCTGAGATATTGGATGTTCATTAGTTAGGCTGTGTAGTACTATTTGAAGTTGTTTCCATAATTAAGCAATATAAAAGTGATTTCTCAGCCAGGTGTGCTGGTGCACGCCTTTAATCCCAGCACTCAGGAGGCAGAGGCAAGTGGGTCTCTGTGAGTTCAAGACCTGTGTGGTCTACAAAGAGTGTCCAGGACAACCAAGGCTACACAGAGAAACCATGTCTGGAATAAACAAACAACAAATGAACAAACAAACAAACAGTTGTCTCATTGGAGATAAGGTCAGAATATTTAGTCTGTGTTTTAAACTCTTCATTTAGTACCATGTACAGAAGCATTGGTCTTAAAATGTTCACTGTCTTGATCTTGAACTGCTTAATATCTTTTATATTTAAAGGAACATAGTAAAAGACGAATTTTATTGGCAAAATAGAGTTTTATTATCTGGTAATTTGAAATGTGATTACAACACAACATTAAGTCAAAGGCAGGATTTCTTTATGGACTCAAAGCGTGGTTTTTAAAAATTTATTTAATTAATTTATTCAGATTACATCTCAATTGCTATCCCATCCCTTGTATTCTCCCTTTCCTCCCTCCCTCCTGCTTTCATACTATTCCCCTCCCATAGGTCTGTGACCCAGGGGGACCCTCTCCTCCCTTATATGATCATAGGGTATCAAGTGTCATCTTGGTAGCCTGCTTAAACAACTTGGATTCTACAGTTTTAAATGTCACAAATTCAAACTAACTATCTTAACAACATAAACACTACCAGAGCCAGGACTTAATTTGTTTACTTTTAGTTTATCTTCTCTCAACAAATTTTTACATACTGTCTATAATAATGAAATAAACCAAGCCTGTTAGCATGGAAATGGAAAACACATTAAGTGTGAAGGGCCTGATCTAACTCTAATACCATGTGTGATGGCCAGCTTTTCCCAAGAAGCAGAATTAGTCCAAAGATGCAGTTTTAAAGATTCACCTGAACTGTGAATGATACTGTTCATGCTTTGGGTTCTACACTAAATTAAAGGGACAAAATGAACTCAGCAAGATTATGGATCATTTTCTGCTTTGTAACTGATTGTCCAACGTAGTCAGCGGCATGAATCTCCTCCTAACTCCCCTAAGAGTTCTATATCTCTAAAATGTGAGTAAAAATAAACCCTTACTTCATTTTAAGTGTTTTTTTGTCAACTATTTTAGATAAAGTTTATTAAAATTTAGAGACATAAGGGGAGCAAAGAGTACTTCTGAGATGGACTCCCCCCTAAGAGGGCAGTGCTGCCTGGCCACAGAAGAAGAGGATGTAGGCAGTCCAGAAGAGACTTGATAGGATGAGGTCACATGATAGAGGACAAGGGATCCCTTTACTGAGGATTAGGGGAGGATGGAAGGGTGGATGAGAGAGGGAGGGTGTGACCAGGAGGCAATGAGGGAGGGGACTACAATTGGGATGAAAAGTGAATAAATAAAAAATAAAATAAAATGCTTAAAGTAAATCTAAAAAAAAATGCAGAGACAAAGACTATAAAAGCAATCTTCAATACTGTATTTTCAAGTGAAAGGTTAAGGGATTACAATAACTTTTTACCCTCTGTTTGTTAGTTTTGAGATAAACTCTCATATAATACGGGTTAGTCTAGATCTCACTGAGCAGCCCAAGCTTGCATCATACCATGTTATCTTGTTTTAGTCCTTCTAATATTGTGACTGCATGCATGTGCCACCACATGAAGAAGGAGAATGGTATTTTAGCCTTCCTGCAAGCAAACAACTTGGCCTGGTACAGCTATAATTATGGAGATGGTAACTTACTCTGAGTCAGGGACAAAAGTTTAGTAAGGCTCTCAATGATTCTGTGTGGAGTATACAAATTTACATGTGAACTGTGAGCACAAGCTATTTATGTCAATTGGCAGATGGAGGAGTGAATTTAATTATTCAACTCACACACTGTACACTGTGATATAAAAGCTTCCACAAAGTTATGGAGTAAAGAATTAAAACAGAGTGCTAAGGAATGAAACATATTATAAAAACCAAGAAGCACATTCCATCAGAGAATGAAGAAACAAACTCCAAGCAAGACTTGTAAACACATAGTAACGAGTGGATCCAACACAAACTGGAAGCTGTAGCTCCAGGGTCAGCTCCATCCTCAAGTATCTGAAGGAATGTCTAGCTGGCAAAGGAAGAAACACACATGTCTACCACATCAGTGGAAACCTCTGGGTTTTGAGATGAAAGGTATTTTGACTAAAGTCATAGATGTGCCATATGTAACTTAATTCAGCACATGTAATGAATCAAAAGTAAAGAATAAAGAGTGATCTTTTTCAATATCTGTAATTTCATCATTAATTATTAAAATCAACATAGTCAAATACAACCATTTCATATTTAATATGCCTGACAGTATCAGTGTTTTTGACGAACCTGTAAAGGAAAAAATGAAGTTGCATTCTCTCAAAACAGAAGACTATTCATCACACACACTGAATTTTAGATTTCAGCTACAAGTTACATTCCAGTTTAGTTTGATGCCTACTTAAAATTTCAAATATTTATTTCACAATAGTTTTATTTCTTCAAGATTTTGATAATATTTATTACTATAAATTATACTTTCTCAGAGTGGCTCCATATATATTAAATAAATTAACACTTGCTCTATGGGCTATTGTTTCTAAGTGAGCACTTCTCTCAGCACTGAGCACAATGTCCCTGTTGCTTTACTCATGAAAATGTCTTTATGTATCCCCAAAATAAAGAAATAGTTCCTAAATAAATGACGTCCAATGTGGTACACCTTATCTAGAATAAGTACTAAAGGTATAGTTGCTTTACATAAGATGAATATATAATACAAGTCTTTAGAAGTTCATGGTGATCTTAACTCTGTTTTATGAGTAAATGCAATAGTATGTGGAAGGATCATTCAGGAAAAATGAGATCAAGCTTTTATGAAGTTAACCTTCAACACACATGAAACAAGAAGATATATGAGTTAACTATACTGTTTACTAATTCTTTGAGAACTAAAAATGTGCATACAATGCTTTTTTTGGGGGGGCGTTGGTTTGGTTTGGTTTGATCTGATTTTTTAAGACAGAGTTTCTATGTGTAGCCTTGGTTCCTGGACTTGCTTTGTAGACCTGGGTAGCTTAGAACTTACAGAGATATGCCTGCCTCTTCCTCCCAAGAGCTGGGATTAAAGGTGTGCACCACGATGCCTGTCACCACACAATGCATTTTGATTATATTTACTCCTCATTGCTATCCTTAAATCCTCCAGATTCATCCTATCTGCCTTGTCAACTTTGTTGCCTTTTAAAAAATATATGTATAGTTTGTATATTCACTTTACATACCTATCGTAGCCCTGTCCCTCCTCTCCTACCAGTCCCACACTCTCATCCCTTTTCTCTATCCCTCCTCCCCTATTTGTCAGAAAAGAGGAGCTGGCCTTCCCCAGAAGAACCCAACCCAGCACATCAAGTCACATCAGGACTGAGCTCATCCTCATCTACTGAGTCTGAGCAAGGCAGCCCTGGTCCTGGAGAAGTGACTAAAAGCAGGCAATAGATTCCATGTCATAGACAGCCCCCACTCAACACACTAGGAGACCTACATGAAGATCAAGTGCCCAACTGTGACGTATGTGTAGGGGTCCGAGGCCCAGTCAATGCATGTTCTGTGGTTGGTGCTTCCCTCTCTGTAAGTCCCCATGAACCTAGGTTAGTTGACCCTGTTCGTCTTCCTGTGGAGTTCTTGTCTCTTCTGGGTCCTTCTGTCATTCCCTGCACTCTTCTGTAAGATTCCCCCAAGCTCCACCTAATGTTTGGCTGTGAATCTCAGGATCTGAATCAATCATCTGCTGGCTAGGGCCTCAGAGGATGGTTGTGTTGGCTCCTGTCTGTAAATGTATCAGAGTATCATTAATCAGGTGTCAGGGGTTGGTTATCTCCCACGGGTTAAGTCTCAGGTTGGGGCTTTAAAAAAATAACAACCCACTGACTCCAAATTGTGCTCCTCATATGCGTGGATTGTGGGCACACTCACTGGGGCAACATCAACTACTAAAGGGCATAACATAGCAAAAACTGATTCCTCCTCCTGCTGTCATCAGCTGCCTGTAGCTCATTAACCAGGGTTGTGCACTGAGTCTCAATCTTCCTGCTGGAATGTAGAATGAATTGATATAGTGCAGAAATTAGGTGGTAACAACTGGCGCTGCGAGTTTATCAGAATTCAGTCATGTCCAGAGGAAAGCATTTTGCTCTTTTCCTCTACTGTCTAACTCTCATAATCTCTTCTGTACCTGTCTTCTTTAGTATCATATAAGCCTAAACCATGCAGGGAGGGATGTAATGTTAATGTTTCATTTTAGGCTTCGCAATGTTCAGATGCTTTCTATACTTTATCCATTTGTGGGTTTCTGCGTTAACTATAGTCCACTGCACAAAAATTTCTGATGACAATGAGCAGGCCTTTGAATAATGTTTTCATTTAACAAAATACTAATACTAATCTACCTTTCTGGCCTGTGAGCTCCTCAGTCATGGCTTCTTATCTAGGTTTATAGTACTATGTATGTGTTTCCTTCTGTGGATCTTGCCTTAAATCCAAACCAATAAGAAAGCAGTTACCACCCCTGTAACATTTATGTTCCTTATCCATCCATGGCCATGGCTTGCAAAGCAAAACATTATGGCATCTCACAATCTCCACAACACACTCACCCCCGGTAAAATGGTAGCACCTTCCAGTACCATGAAGGTTAGAAGAGAATGGAGAAGGAGATCTGACTTTCACACAACCTCTGGTGCCCCATCTCTCACCACGTCTCCTGGATGGGGAGGCCTGGTGGCACTCAGAGGAAGGATAGCAATTTACCAAGAAGAGATTCGATACCCTAAGAGCATATACAGGGGGAGGAGGTCCCCCTCAGTCACAGACATAGGGGAGGGGGAGTAGGGGGGTAAGCAGGAGGGAGGGAGGAATGGGAAGATAAAAGGGATAGGATAACAATTGAGATGTAATATGAATAAATTAATAATAATAAAGAAAGTTAGAAGAGAGGGAGGAAATATCTCAGTTGGTACCAACTTGATTTCTATGGTTTTTGTTACAAAGTTTTTGTTGTCTTCAGTAGTGGGGTCTTACCATCAAGTTCTGGAAAGCAACCAAAAGCAATGACAATAGTCTCTATTGTTTTGTGGGGGTGGTCTCTGGAATATCCCTGGCCAACAACTCAGTAGAGTTATCCCACACCTGGCACTTTTATTTGCCTCTTTATTTGACAACCGATGTCTTTTGAAAGGAGCATTATTATTGTTTATGCAGGTAACTTCATTGACCTCCACATACATTATGTAATAACAAGTTTCTTTGTTTGTTTTTTTCAAATGTGGTATTAGTTACTTCTCACCTTAATACCTTCTGCATCCCACAATCCCATCCTACTCCTCTTCCCACTTAAACCTTGCTTTGCCCTGTTCCTACTCTTTCCCTTCATGCCACTTGTTCTGTGTGATTCCTCCCATCTCAAGGATCCACTACGTTGGCCTCTTATTTCTTGCATTCTTTCAATATGTACACAATAAGGCTCTCCTGTAAGATCTGTGTGTGTTAGAATATTTGACATTTGTATTTCTGAACCTCGGTTACCTCACCTACCTTACTCTTTTTCTATATATTTACTTGTAAATTTTATAATTTCAGTTTTCTTTACTGCTACATAAAGCTTCATTGCATATGGGGGTACCAGAATTTCATTTTCCATTCATCAAGTTAATGGAAATCGAGACTTTCTATGGCATAGCTATCGTGAATTGATAAGACGATCATGAATTGGCACATGTCTCAGAAGCGGAAATAGCCTCTGCACATGTCACTGGAGTGGTGCTATAGGTCATATTGTAGATCTACAGGAATAGTTTGTGACACCTCCACAGTAATGGCACCAGCTAACACCCCTAGCAACACGGGAGTTTTTGTCATTTGTTTTCTTGACTTTAGGCATTCTGATTGGGGGAAGAGGTTTCACTTTGCATTTTCTAACAACCAAGGGCACTGAACACTTTTTAAAAAATATTTCTTACTCATTTGTTATTCATTTTTTCTTTTGGGAAATCTTGTTCAGTCAGTTCAGTGTCCTATTTTTTAATTATAATTAATGAAGGAATTGTGGTAGGACATACTGAAGAAGTGGACTGGAAAGATTCGCGAGCTGAAGGTCAGCATTGGTTATATACTTTTGATTAAGATTATATTTCTTTTTTAAAAAAAGATTTATTTATTATTATGTATATAGTGCTCTGTCTGCATGTACAGCTGCATGCCTGAAGAGGGCATCATATCACATTATAGATGGTTGTGAGCCACCGTGTGGTTGCTGGGAATTGAACTAAAGGCCTCTGGAAGAGCAGTCAGTGGTCTTAACCTCTGAGGCAACTTTCCAGCCCCAGGAATATATTTCTTTTTAATATAAAATAGTTTAAGGCTTTTTAAAATATAAGATTTCATTGGTTTTTAAAAAGTGGTTCCAGTTAAATATCTTATTTACAAGAAATAATGTTTAGAGTGTAAAATAGAAATATGAATCTCCAAAAGCAAAAATAGAATTTGCATATCGTCCTTTAAAATGAGCACTACAAGCTAGAAATCCCGGTGTTATTGGTATTATTAACTCCTTTTAGAAAAGTGATTCCTTCCATATTTCAGCGATGAAACCCTGCAAGCAATGTCAGACACACTCAGGCAGAACACAGAGCAAAAAGGAAAGTGGTCTTTTTTATATTAGTTCACATAGTCTATTTTTTGGAAATTACATTTTGGAGTATTATTATAATAGCATTCATACCAGAAATTATTTTTTTAAAAACCATTTTTTGGAAAGCAAAAAATATAATTATTAAAAGAGTATCTTACAGCCATCAAACTAATGAGACTCCATAAGATTATGCTTAGAGCAAAGGAAGAATTAATGTGGGAAAGACCAAGAAGAGACATGTACTTCCCGATGGAGGGGAACAGCGTGTGGCTTCAATGCATGCAGCCATTTTTGGACTATGACATATTTGCTGAACCATGAAATTATGTTCACAAGTGCAATAGTTCTGTTTGTTCCTTTCTCATTCCAGCAATGCATTCATCACATTTCATAACATTGATGAGATTAAAATTTTATGTTTATATAGATGAAAATGCACTTAAAGGTTTTTGCAATGGTACACAAGATCAACATTGTAAAGAAAATCACCCATTCAACATATTGGTAATGCATTTCAAAATTCACTTTCTTCACTTTGCACTCATGAATTATGCTTTGTTAAATAACAGCATAAAGGGCAAAGATGTTAATTTCATTTGAAAATCACACCAAGTGGTGAGAAAGCATTAAGATAATAACACCTTCTATATATTTGTCACATTGGCTTCGAAGAAGAGTTACTAAAAATCTTTCTTAAATTCATGAGTTGACAAAATCTGTGTGAAATTAAAAATATACCACCAAAATAATTTGGTACTAAGTAGAAAGAAGGAAGGTAATTACTTAAGCCAAATGTTTTAGTAGATGTGAATATTATGATTTAAGTAATTTTTGTTATTCAAATGTGAACATTGAGGAATTATTTTATAAAAAAAAAGGATTCATAATAAATTTTGTGGGGTCTGACTCTTTCTAGTGCCCATACAACTTTCAATGTAGAATAACACACATCTTTATTATAAGCTACAGGGAATATTGAATTATATTAAGTCACTGGAAAAATATATCTTTGATCTCACAACATAGTGAAAAATTTGAATAGCACATTTTCAGATGTTTTAGATATAATTCCAGTTCCAATACTATATTATTCCTGTAGTGTCAGTTAAAAAAATGTAAAATCCATTCAAATTTATCAGAAAAATTGCTAACAGATTAAAAATCATACTGGTGGTCTTAAGCATTTTCATTCCTAACCATCTGATGGCATTTTCCAATTAAACATAACTATCAGGCTACGAAGGATGATTCATTTTGTTTTATTAACAATTAACTATAACTTTATGCCTACCTGAATACAATTCACTTAACTTGACATGATAACTCAGGTTTATATGATGGGTGGAAAATTAATAAGGAATAAAGTAAAACATCTCATGCTTCCTATAAAAAGTTACATTTCCTTTAACTATAAAGTATAAGGTGAAATTCTGGACACTTGTTACATGAACAAATAAAAATTTTTCTTTTGGTAATTTTATCATTGTTTTTCTTTCAAGCCTTTCTTGATACAGCTGCTAAAACTGTGTGCTAAAATAAAACCTTTATTGAAGCCATTCCCCAACTTGGAAATCTGTCTTGCTTGGATATCCAATAAGTCCAGACATTAGGACATTCTGAAAAGCACCTAAGAAAATATTTGGCCAATGATCATCAAATTGATGTTGTCACTCATGCTTGACTATGTCAACCTGTGCCCAATTCTGGGGAGATTTTCAACTGCATAGATTTTTTCCAATGGGCATCATCTTTTCTATTCCATATTTTCTTAATAACTAAGCATTTTATTTGCCTACTTGATTTTCTTATAATATTGAGAGAAAATTTGGTATATATTTAAAAGTTATATGTGTAATAGATGAATAACTGTTTCATTATTTTCATAATTAATTTAATAATCACTTTATAGCATCGTCACAGACTCCTCTTTTCTCTCCTCCCAGTCCCACCCTATCATCCCCTCCCCATCACTCCTTTCTTGTTCTCCTCAGAGAAGAGGAGGTTACCCCCTGGGTACCAACCCACTTTGCCAAATTGCAGCAGGACTAAGCTGCAATGAGACCAGACAAGGCAGCCCAGCTAAGGGAAAGTGATTCAAAGGCAGGTAACAGAATCAGAGGCAGCCCCTACTCCAATGGTTGTTTTTACTTGATATTGGGATTAAATTGTAAACGTTCATCTTTCTCTTCTATCCTTTAATTTCATGGCATCTTTTATATTAATTGTCATTGATGGCACATATAACTTTGTACATACATATGCATCACTAACTACAGTTTAACTCTGTGTAGTGTTACTTTCATGCATATTTTCAGGGCTGCCCATTAGCCACTGTAAAGAAATTTGCTATATTTGTTCTCCAAATTGACTTCCTCTCCCTCACTCAGACTTAGTGGCTTGCTTTCATTCTTCATATAGGGTTGATGCGTCATGGACTTTACCCACCCCCTGTCCCAGTATGGTATGTTCATTGGTGTATTACTTGTTCAGCTCATGTTTGTGTAGTCATGTTGGTGAGAATTTATGGCTATTTCTTCTTATGTTACTAGAAAATACAATTTCACAGCAAACTCTCTGTTTTTCTGGCTCTTCCATTCTTTCTACCCAATCTTCCACAATGATCCCTGTTTAGGAAAAGGAATGCTTTTCCCTGTTTCCATTGGAAATGGACTCCAGATCTCCAACTTTTGATTGCTTGTGGTTTTCTGAAGTATTCTTTGTCTATTGAAAGAAGTTTTCTTGACAGTCATGAAGGATATATTTATCTCTGTGTATAATAACAGGTGTTTATAGCATGTTGTTAGTAAATTATTGGTTGTAGATTTTTATGTAGTACTAATTTGTAATATACACATCAGTATTTATTATATCTCACAAAAGTATAAGTATAGCATTACATATATAAGTAGGTGTATAATTAATGATGAATATTGAAGGTAAGAAACTACATAAAATGCATTAAAGCACAAGAGTTTGTGTACGTTTGAAAATATTTACACATTTTGAATTATTTTTTTTAGTTAATTTTCTTATTGCAGGAAACAATACCATACAAGAAGTAGCTTAGGGGAGGTAGTAACTATGTTATAGTTTCAGTGAGTTTCAGAGGGTGTAATCTGTCATGATGATGAAAGCAAGCAATAGGAGTGTGAGTTCTGTGTTTACATATAGCCAGAATCAGTGATCAGGAAGAGATACATGTAAGTTCAGCTCTTTCTCCTCTCTTCCATTTTTAGTCTGTACAGAATCCTGTTCCATGGGGTGTAAAAATTTCCTTAGTCAAATCTCTTCAAAAATAACTACATAGCAGGGCCCAGTGGTGTGTCTTCTAGACAAATCCACACTAATCACCTGCATGGTTCAAAGTAGTAAACCTTGTATTTAGTACATGTAGTTAAAATTCACATGTTTAGTGATGTGTGCAATTCTGTCTTCTCAATAGGTAGAAAATGATGACCTCTGCTAATCTACAGTGACAGCTTGGGATCCAATGGCTGCCACCATGATTCCACCCCTGAATAAGGATGTAAATATGGTCTGACCTTTCCGTGATGGGCAGCTAAATCATGGACAGATTAAATGACCTACTTTGGACTGTCCTTCCAAAAGATGCTTTGGCTTCTCTCTTGAATGCACACTGAGCCCTCGTAGGCCACGAAGACAAGAAGGACTGTGAACGGGAAGTAATCTTACAATGAAAATTACGAGCACATCTTGCATCTGTCCAGTCCTCGTGTGTCTCTGTTTTGTGCAGAGGTGTTATGGAACTGCTCACCACAACTCCATCAAGGTGACCCGAAACCAAACCAAACACACTGAAGGGGAAACAGAAGTTCATCATCGTCCCAAGAGGGGATGGGTTTGGAACCAGTTCTTTGTTTTAGAAGAACATATGGGACCAGATCCACAGTATGTTGGAAAAGTAAGTTTGTTTTGATTTCTCTGGAACTGTCTGGTAGTTTTTCTTCTTTTGAGAAATTGTGGTATGAGATGAAAGGTGGAGCTAGAAAATGAATGAAGAGATAAAGACATTTATTACATTATAGAAAGCTGTTCCATTGACTAGAAAACTCAAATTGTGGAAAACAGGCACTGTCCTTCAGATTATATCAGTTTAAAAAGTGATTCACATATACTGAATTACTCTTTCCACCAGTTTTGCTATCTTCTCTTCTAATTAAAACACGTTTAATTGGACATGCAAATAAGTGCCTTTTTTTCTGTGTCATAAAGTTGTATTAAAATTCACAATTTTTATCATTGGTCCACAGCTGTTGCCTGATAAGTTATGTTTTTCTGGCTAATGGATATGATGTTAAAATAACACTTTATACAAACAAACTAAAAACTACCACAACAAAACCCACAAAAGCCCAGTGGAATATGGTTTTACTAAAAAATACACTATGTATTTTATCAACAGAGAATTTATACTAGAAGGGATAATGATATATTTTGGTGTGTGAAAATTTCAGAACATTAATAAAAGTAGTGTCAAAGATTAGCCTGCTTTTAGACTGGTAATAAATGAGTATTAGACACATCTGATTCTCAATAGGAAAAATGCTGAAAATCAGTTCAGAGGGAAGAGGAAAAATATTTAATAAAAAAAAGAAAATAAAAATTGAAAACAAAATAAAACAAAAAATAAATTAACACTTTAGCTCCTATTGTTAATATTTATTTCACTTTAGATGGACATATTATCTAATATCTAAAAATAATTTTAACATATATATCTACATACATATATAATTTAACATATATATATATATGTTAATACATCACATACATATGTTGCTTTGTTTTCAATATATGTTAACCGTGCATGGTAATAAAAATCAAAAGAGAATGTAGTTAGCAAATTATTAATAATGTCAGATCAAGTTTTGTTCTTTTAAAAATCGAGTTGCATGTCAATATCTTGATGCATTACTTTCACTCTAGAGCAGACAATGAAGTGGGAAAGCTTACTCACAACTGGTTGCTTATTTGTGGAGGTAGCTGCACTTCCCTCCATTTAATGCCCATCAGAGAAGCAGTTTGCACAGAAGTCAGATCACTGACTGCAGCCACAGCTCCTTCCTTCTCCCTGAAGGAGACTGCTTTGGTTTTGGGTTTTGCTTTATCTATTGGTTAAAGATATAGTCCTTGTTCCAGACCATGGTACTTCCTTTGCATGTAGGCTGTGCAGGATCAAAAGCAACCTGTTTTATAACACGGCCATCAGGGAGTCTGGGGAGTCTGTTCTTCCTAGAAACCAAGAGGTCAGTTTATAAAACACAGAAAAAGATCTAAAACAATTCTCCAATATTCACATCTAAATGAAACAAATAATTCATCTCTCATTTTGTACTTTTGCCCTGCAGTGTGTTTCATGAAATGGCAAATACATCAATATTTAAACATAGCATAATGAGTTGCAAATAATTTTTTTATAAACTTCTAATTCCATTGAACAGACAATCCTTTAATTTTTAAAAATAAAATCAAAACAGAAGAAACAGAAGTATCGGTTATTTGGAGAAAATGGAAAAACACTTTAATATTAAAAAGTTACACATATTTAATGTTAATTTGAATAAATATGAAAACATAATTTTTGAAGGGAAGAGGGAAGGGTGGGGCAGCTTTTTCCTTCCTCTCTGCCATAACTAGTCTAAAGAAATATGATGCTTCAATGAAAGGATCCCTTCTAAGCAATTTCTAGGACACGATACCATGAATTTGTAGTTGAAAACTTCTGAACATTAGGCAGGTTTGAAGGTTCATAGTGTAAAGTCTCACTTGCTCATGTTTTAATAGAAAAGTCGCATGGATGAAGGATGACCCCAAAATATGTGGACACTTACATAACCAACAACATTTCTTTAGTTCCACATGGATTGTGGTTGTTTGGATTGAGTAGCTATAGCACAAAAGGGGAACAGGATTTAAAATTTTCAATATTGCTAATTACAGAATATTTAAGTTAGGGCTGGCACCTGGAGTAAAATGCTAGATGGAATTTTATTGTCTCCCTCTTGTGTAGGACATATGCAAATAATCAAAGAAGCTATGAATTCATTAAAGTGATATCTATATGTAGTCCAGAGACAGTGTTTCATAGGGTTCCTCACTTTTTTGTGCTCTTATAGTATTCCAAAACATTCCTGAGCCTCACAGGTGTGATAAAGATGTACATTTTAAATATGAACACTCAGTCTGTTATTCTCAGGCTTCTAACCAGTTAAACATCTCTCCAGTGACTCCTGTCCTCTGTAAAAAGACGCTTGTCTGACTGAAACTGAGAGAAGCACAGGTCAAATGAGTATAAACATTAATATTTAGGAGACAATATTACCAGTTAGCAAAATAAAAATGACCAATACTGTCTTAAAGCTTGTGACATCCTAGCCTGGAATTTAACATTATTAAATAAAGTAACAGGCTTGAAATACTCCTCTGTGGAACAGGCCATAAATACAAGGAGAGAACATTTACTCATAAATATCCTGTTATTATTACACAAGTGTGAAGATCTTGAAAGACAGGTCAGTTTTGTCCTATGAAGGGTCCAGTTAGAGATTAAATCATTGTTTTTTTTTCTTCGCAGCAGCCTGTATATACTATGTACCTTCTAATACTATGAGAGCTAGCTCCCCATGATGGGGTTACCTGGTCATACACCCAAAAGATGTGGCATCATCAGCAATAGGGTCTTACCATGGTGTTATGGCAGATAATCAAAGGCAATGCCAATAGTATGTGTTGTTTCAGAGACTTCTGGGATACACCTCACCAAAATCTCCTAAGGAGATATCCCATGCCTTAGAGTGCAATTCCATGTAATAACTCATGTCTTTTGGGAGCAAAAATTTCCATCCGCTCAGGATAATTTTGTCGAAATCCTTTTCAAGGTTTATTTTGAAATTATATTACAAATTAGTGACTTTCCACTATGCTCCTACACATACTGAATTTTGATTAAGACTGACTACTTTTGCTTCTCCTCCATCCTGGTTCCTGAATATGAGAACTACTAGTATTATCTCCCTCTTTTCTCGTGTCACACAGATTCTACTACATGCGCCATGTTTTTATTGTTTAATGATAGAAGGCTTCTGCATAATGTTTTATGAACCCTTACTTTATGTTACCTGTATCCCTATATTGACCCCATTTTTTCCATACCTCTTTCTGCTTAAACTTAGCACCTCCAGTAGTCCACAATCGTACTTTTCATTTTTCCACAGTTTATTATCCTAAGTTTTAATGTATCCTACTATTCTTATTTTCATTTGTATTCCACATTAAACTGTAAAATTTTTTGAGCTAGTATCTGAATATGAGAGCAACCTTGTGGAATTTTTATGTCTGCTTTATATTTTGTTTTAATGAAAAAAAACATGTTTACTTCAAATATTTGTATATGACCATCATCTATATTGTATATAATTAAATAATTAAGAATAAAGGCTTTATATAATTTAGGGTAGATTAATAGAACCATTTTACTGAATTTACCTTCAGTTTTCCTATGTTGATATAAAGATAGATATGATAAAAAGTTAATAAATACTAGGACTTTATGATGAAGTAATTATACCATACTTTATTAAATTGTGCAATACTTTATGTAACCATCATGATTATCGCTATACTTGAGCCATAAAGTATTGAAGATATCAAGTAAATCTATTAAAAAACTGGGACAGACGGGAGGACATCCTATTGGGACTCTAGATGAGAGAAGCATGGGAGAATAGCAAAGTAGAAGGATCCAGAAGGTCCTAGAAACCTACAAGTAGAACATTATGATAGGCAGATTTGGGCACAGGGGTCCTGCTCAAACTAAGGCACCAGCCAAGGACAATACAGGCAGTAAACTTTAAACCCCTACCCAGATCTAGCCAATGGACAGGACATTCTCCACAGTAGAGTGGAGAGTGGGATATGACTTTCTCACGCACTCTGGTGCCTCACATTTGACCATGACCCCTGGAGGGGGAGACATAGTGGCACTCAGAGGAAGGACAGCAGGTTACCAAGAATAGACTTGATACCCTATGAGCATATACAGGGGGAGGTAATTCCCCTCAGGAACAGTCATAGGGGAGGGGAATAAGGGGAAAATGGAAGGGAGGGAAGAATGGGAGGATACAAGGAATGGGATAACCGTTGAGATGTAACAAGAATAAATTAATAAAAAATTTTTTAAAATGCAGTGAGCAAATCTATCTCACTTTTACTCTCCCCTTTCACCCAACAATGTAGATTGAAGAGCATTACTCTTCTGTGGGTTTAATAAGCAACTAAAATCATGTAGAAGTTAAAAGTGAACTCTAAGAATCTGTAACAAATATGATCATCATTTTGTTACATATCTGAGGCAATGAGAAACAAGCTCAGAACTGCAAAGTGACGTTTTGGTGTTTGTGGGATTTGTAAGGACAACATCAGAGAACAATTAATATATCAAATTATATAGTTAAAATAATTTCTAGTTTGTAAAGTGTGAAATTATTGAAAGCTTTGATGATGGCTTCAGTTTTCTGTACTTTTGTTTACAGAGAATAAACCAGTAAATCTTTTTTTTGGATTGAAATATCAAATATTTATATGAAATATACAAATTTAAGATTAAAAAAAGAAAATATCATACATTATTGAGATGTTCAGCTTTTCAGAAAAAATTCAGAATTTTAATGTCAAAGGACTCTGAATTAATATTTAATTATACAGCCAAAAATGGACCCAGTAACTATTTCATATCATCAGGTTGATAAATTTTGAAGTTGAAAAGTTCATATTATTAAAATATGATATTTGAAATTCAAATGAATAACAGACAGCATGAATACATCGTGCCTTGTTAATTCAGAATTATGGATTACATTTTATGGGTCATCTAATCCTTTAGAAGCCTATGTGACTTTAGATCTAGAAGGAACTAAGCACAGCAAAGGGAAATTTGATTTAACAGGTATCTCAGTTAAGTTTAACTGACTTTTAATTATATGATAATCATATCATATATAGAAGGTTATTTAAATTTTTAGATAATAATTTATATTTTATTTGAGTAATTAAATGACCAAATTAATGAATTTTTTAGTTTTTTACAGATTTAATTTATTTTTTAAAACTTACCAATGAAAAACAATGCATGTCATAAGAATAACAGCATAATTAATATATTACATTGCAACTTATATAGAACTATAAATGCACTACTAATGTGTGTGTGTGTGTGTGTGTGTGTGTGTGTGTGTGTGCGCGTGCGTGCATGTGTTAATATTCATGCAGGTAAACGGCAAAGTTCCTAACTACTGGGGGACTTGACCTCAAGGGCTATTCACAATTACTGGTGAAAATTTTCTTCAGAGTTACTTTATCTACACATTTCATATTGGGACAATGAGAAGATTCTAGGATATATAAACCATAAAGAAGAATAATGACTTTTCAAATAAAATCAAATAAATAAATAAACAAACAAATAAATAAATAAATAAAATGAAGCTGCACATGTATTTTTGCAGTGGTATCATATTAAATTATAATTCATCTTAATGGTCTAACATTGACTTGTTCATGCTGTAAAGACTCTTCTCTGAGGAAGCTTACATTTAAGAGTACTGGGACAAAGATGTGAACACATGGATGCACATTTATGTCATGACACTCTGAAATTACAAACTTTTTTATATTGAAGTTTGTGTAACTATTATTTACACTATATAATCCAACATTTACAGAAATATAGTGTTATTTGTTCTTGCATTCATTTTGGTGTTAATTTGCTTTTTTCTTAATTCAGAACATTCTTTTCAACATACTGTCTAACTGATTTATTTACAATGTGATAATAACTTCAGTTTATATATTGCTGTTATTTTCCCAAATTAAACACAAAAGAACATATACTTTAAACTTTTATCTGTTTTTGTTTGTTTTTTCCTTTATCCATGATGACCTATAAGATAATTTTTAATATTTTGATTTATTATTTAAATTATTGCATGTAATGCATTAGATTATCACGATTAATTTTTCAAATGTACTAATTATGTTTAGCAGTCACATGATACTTCTTATGCATCTTTTTTTAATTTTTTAAAAATTTTTATTAATTTATTCTGGTTACATCTCAATGGTTATTCCATCCCTTGTATCCTCCCATTCTTCCCTCCCTCCCATTTTCCCCTTATTCCCCTCCCCTATGACTGTTCCCAAGGGGGATTTCCTCCCCCTGTATATGCTCATAGGGTATCAAGTCTATTCTTGGTAACCTGCTATCCTTCCTCTGAGTGCCACCAGGTCTCCCCCTCCAGGAGACATGGTCAAATATGAGGCACCAGAGTACGTGTGAAAGTCATATCCCACTCTCCAATCAACTGTGGAGAATGTTCTGCCCACTGGCTAGATCTGGGTAGAGGTTTAAAGTTTACTGCCTGTATTGTCCTTGGCTGGTGCCTTAGTTTGAGCAGGACCCCTGAGCCCAAATCTGCCTGTCATAATGTTCTACTTGTAGGTTTCTAGGACCCTCTGGATCCTTCTACTTTGCTATTCTCCCATGCTTCTCTCATCTAGAGTCCCAATAGGATGTCCTCCCCTCTGTCCCAGTTTTCTGGTAAGTGAAGGCTTTCGTGGGACATGCCCCTTGGGCTAGTATGCAGATATAAGTGAGTATTCTTATGCATCTTAACTCTCTTTTCCTAAATTTGATAGCTGTATACCTTTTGTGATCATATGTGTGTTGGTTTTCTAAGAAATGCAAAGAACAGCTGATCTTTTAATCCGAACAAACACATTATTTTATGCATGTAAACAAACATTTTTATTTCCTATGCACTGATATTTTAAATTTTAATTTAAAAAACAACATTACTGAAAAACAAATAAATACGCAACAAAGATGAAAGCTTAGGTTATATTCTTTACTGGATATTAATTAACCACCAAAAATATAAGTAGGTCAGTTGCACGTTTGATTTTTATTTAAATTGTAAAAAATATAAATTTTATTTGCTTGATATAGAATTCAGGTAAGATGGATTTTAGCCAAATGATAGGATATTATCAGATTTATAAACCATTTTTAATACTCATGGTAAAATTGTCATTTTCTGTCTGTATCGGCTATTTTGATGATCATGTACATATGTTTATATATATTTTTTCTAAGTAGAAATAGGATAATTCTCTTACTGGGATTAAATACTTTCATAATAATAGGGACATGAAAAAATAAGCTACTGTCCAAAATAAAATATGTAATTATTTTCGAAAGAGTATATTGGTATTTACCTTTAAACCAGACACTTGGGATGTGGAGAAATGTAGTTTGGAGTTGAAGGCCCTCCTAATATATACACTAAATCCAAGAAGCCCAAGCTTCATTTGATAATGTCTCAAAAGTCAGATTATTGGAAGCACAAACATCCTGACATTCACAGATTATGAGGGAAAACAGGAATTTTAACCACATAGAGTTGTCTCCTCAAAGGAGGAAATAGATACCTGTTTTCCATGCAGAAGATTGAGTGTGGATGTCATTAATGACCTGGTTACCACTACTGTTTGTAGAACCAAATCCCCTATAATATCCTTCCTAGACTCTCCTCTAGATATTTACTTTTATTTTTGTTTCATGCTCCATCTTTGGAGGAAATGTCACATATCCTTTATAGCTTGATGGTATCTATGTTTTCTTGGGTCTTACACCAGATCCTAGGTCCTTAAGCTATAGATCTCATCTTCATAGTCACATGCACTTGAGGGTCAAAGTAATTAATGCCTTCTTGTGGAGTGGGGGTTGTCTTATACCAGGAAGCCTTTTTCCAAAATTGAACCATGTTTATATATGCTTACCATGAACAGCCTGGTGTCAAACTCGCTAGAAGTTAGAAATGTCACCAACTGAATCATATTTAATTGAATTTTGATATGTTCTTCCTTGTCTCTTGACAGCAATGATGCTTGTAGGACCCCATATTAAACAAGTATACAAAAAGGAAATGATTGTTTTGGCCTCGATATAATATCTTCCAAGAAGGTCTAATTAACCTCTTTGCCAACTTAAAATTTTTTGTTTGTTTTAAGGCACTGTCTCATGCATCTTAGCCTGGCTTCAAACTTCCTATTTTTTTTTTTTTGGATGGCTTTCAAACCTTATATCTACTACCGTCACCTACCAAAAGCCGGTATTTCATATACAAACACACATCTAGCTTAATTTATTCATTTTGATCTACAGTATATTTGAAAATGCAAGTACTTTGCATCATGTATAACAAAATGTTTTTGTTACAAGGTAAATTTACAAGAGTAGTGTTTTATGAACTATATGTTATAATGTCAGTTAGGATGATACCTTCAGACCTATTCATAATATATATTCAGGTATCCATTTTTATGTTGAAAGACTAGGAAGGAATTGTATTTATCTAGTATGTAAGCGGTTTATATCATTTTTCCAAAGAATATAATTTTTGTAGACAAGAATAAAGGTACATTGAAAAGGCAGCTCCCATGAGTATTTTTTCAACCAGTATTATTTTTTTTAAAAAGGAATAAATTCTTGAGCTAAGAGTAACATTTTCATTCATAGAAAATAGAAACCATGTGGCGAACTATGATTTATGCTCATGCTAACTGTAAAGGACAAGGAAGCTCCTTTCACAGTAGTATAGATGATGGCAGACTCACAGTTGAGAAAAAGAGACATAGAAAGCATCTGTGACAGACCTTACCCTCATCGCACCCCCAAAATAGCAGCCTAGAAAGGAAATCATCCAAGATAACCCTTACAATTTGTGATAAGGATGCTCAAGTAGTACATTCTACTATCAATGGCTTCTGGTAGGGGTGCATGTGTGGAAGGACTCTATATCTAAGGGGACAGCCAGTGGGAGTTTGACCATGCTCCACTGAGTAGATTATATGTTCACAGCTTAGACTTGTTCTTTTATTTTTTTCTTTCTTTGTGGCGGTGGTGGCAGAGCAGGCCACAATGATGGAGGAGGTGAACCTAGCCTTACTGGCAAATGTGATCAGGGTTCATAATGTGAGATATCCAAATAATAAATAAAAATAGTACATTAAAAAAAGAAAAAAAGAAAAGGAGACTGGCAAAATGTATTTATGGGAAAAAGGAGTTGGCTCCAGTGGAATTTTAGGAGTTGCATATCAAATGTGACTTAGTGCTTAAAGGCTACCAAGAATAGCATGAATCCAGGTCACTTTTAGAGGAGTACAGAAGGGACAGAAATCAGTGGCTGTGGATGACTTACAAAAATATGTGGGGAGCAACCATGAACTCATTGGCACAAGAGACAACTTCCTGAACAGAACATCAACAGCTCAGGCTTTAAGATCAACTATTAATAAATGGGACCTTGTGAAACTGAAAATCTTCTGTAAGGCAAAAGACATTGTCAATAGAAGAAAAAATGGCACCTTCCAAATTGGGAAAAAGTCTTTACCATCAGTATATCAGCCAGAAGGCTAATATCCAAAATATATAAAGAACTCAAGAAATTAAACATAAACAAATGAAATAATCCTATTTTAAAATGGGGTACAGAGTTAAACACAATTCTCAATAAAGGAATCTCAAATGTCTGAGAAACATTTAAAGAAATACTCAATGACATCCATGAAATGCAAATCAAAAGGACTCTGAGATTCCATTTTACACCTGACAGTATGGCTAAGAATGAAAACTCAAGAACAGCAGCACAGGGTGGCGATGATGTGGAGAAAGGGGAATACTACTCCATTGCTGGTGGGAGTGCAACTTGTACAACCACTTTGGAAATTAATCTGGTGATTTCTCAGAAAATTGGGAACACCTTTACCTCAAGATCCAGCTACAGCGCCCCTGGGCATATAACTTCCAAAAGATGCCCTATTACATTTATAGCAGCTTTATTCATAATTTCCAGAGATTGAATACAACCCAGATGTCACTCAACTGAAGAATGGATAGAGAAACTCTTTGCACAATGCGGTACTACTCATCTATTAAAAGCAAGGAAATCACACAAAAAAAAAATGCAGTGAAACAGATAGAACTAAAAAAGATCATCCTGAGTGAGGTACCCAGGACCCAGAAAAGCACATATGGTATGAACTCACTTTTAAGCAGATATTAGCCATATAGTAGAGGATAACCGTACTACAATTCACAGACCCAAAGAAAATAATTGATAAGAATGGCTCAAGGGAGGATTCTTGAATCTCACTCAGAAGGAGAAATAATACAGACAACAGAAGTAGATAAAGACAGGGAACATGGTAGGGGAGTGTGTGAGGAGGGAAATGAGGGCATGGATCAGATATGGGAGAGAGGAGGCTGGAGGACAGAGGGATTAGAGAAAGGAGGGAAATAAGGGGTGGGGGCATCTGAGACAACCTGGTGAGCTGTCACAGAGTAGGCTCCTAGAAAGTTATGAGAATGAGGCTCCTAGTAGCAGGGGTCATGGAGGCTGAAGGGTCAACTGTATGGCCAGACAGGACTTCTAGCAGAGGGAGGGGAACACCAGCCCACACACAAAATCTTTCAATCCAAAATTTACTCTACTTACAAGATGTACAAGGATAAAGATAGAGCTGAAATAGAGGGAATGTCCAACCAGAGTGGCTCAACCTGAGACCTGAGAGAGCCAACCCTTGACAGTATTAATGATACTCTGCTATTCTTGCAGACAAGAGCCTAGCATAGCTTTCCTCTGAGAGGCTCCACCAAGCAGAGGATTGAAAAAGATGCTGAGACTCACAGACAAACATTAGGGCAAACATTGATGGAAGACTGAAAGAAAGGGTAGAAAGATTAGGAGGGGACAAGAACCACGAAAATTCAACAGATTCTAATAACCTGAGTTCAGCATGAATTAGGCAGACTTAAGCACCAGTCAGGAATGACACATGGGCTATATCTAGACGATCTACACATACATAGACAATGAGTATCTTATTCTTCATGTGGGTCCCCTAGTAAGTAGAGCCTGGACTGTCTCTGACATGGACTCTATTGCCTGATTTTCTATTCCTTCCCCTTGGCAGGATTCCCTTGCCTGACCTCAGTGGAAGAAGATGTGGTCAGTCCTGGTGTAACTTGAGTGCTGGGGTGGGTTGGTAGGAGGGTGGAGGCTCCCCTTTTATGAGGATAAGGGGGCAAAGGGTAAGGGGAAGAGGGTGGGATGGTGGGACCAAGAGGAGACGGAGGAGGGGACTATGATCAGGATGTAAAGTGAATAAATTAATAAACATTTAAAAGAGACAAGGAAAGAAATATCCTAGTGAATAAAAGGAAAGAGTATTCCAGCTCTATCAGGGCAGCACCATAAAAGGTTTACAGACAGGAAACGATTTGGAACATTTATAAAAATTTGACAGCATCAGGTGCATCACCGCTTCAGGAACCTAGACTAAGATTCTCAAGTACAGAAGAAATTAACAGGAAAAAGGTGACACATCTCTGACAGGATGTATGAGTGACAAGATTTTATGCTTATTTAGAGTATTGTATCCATATGAAGTATCATTTCATAGGTAACAAGCATTTTATAGTAAAAAAAAAAAAAAACAGGGCTCACCCTACAAGTGAGGGTGACGCAGTTGGTTTGGCATCAGTGCCCTGGGAGCAGGTACAAAGGAAGGAAGGAAGAGGTGCAGAGCCTTAAAGAGAAGCAGGCTGAACTTGATGTTCAGAGAATAATTTTTTCAAATCTAATTTCCAAAAGGAAATACAGGAACAGTGGGCAAATAAAAAATTAACATAAGTCTGTGTAGTATTTGCTTGCTTTTAATACTCATATTAATTTTAGCCACCTTAAGCATATGTCTTCATCATTAACAATCAAGGCCATGCATGAATATTTTTTTTATCATGCTATGTAGTCAAAATTCTTTCTGTTGCTTTAATGAAATAAACTGTGCTCTTTTTGTCTTGTAGTTTTCTATTGGCCTTTGAAGGGACTAGATCAAACTCACTTTGTAACTGTAATAAGTTATAACATCGCATACCTGACAAGTATAGCAATCTGAAGTGATGAGTAGCATAAAGTATAAAAATGAAAGAATTATGATTTTAAATAACCCTAATAATCAAAGATCACAAAGGCTGGGAGGTACAAGCCTCAAGATTTATATTAAACTATTATCAGTTTTTTTTGATACCTTTCTTTTCTTTTTACAATTTTTTTAAAAGATTTGTTTATTTTATTTATTGCATATGAGTGCTTTATCTGCAGAAGAGGGTATCATATTACATTATAGATGGTTGTGAGCCACCAGGTGGTTGCTGGGATATGAACTCAAGACCTCTAGGAAGAGCAAGCGGTGCTCCTAACCACTGAGCAATCTCTCCAGCCCCAATTACAATTTTATTAAATATTTTTACATATGCATTTATATTATTACACATATACACAAAACTACCTACATCAAGAAGAACCACGAAACAACCAGGAATTATATATATATATATATATATATATATATATATATATATATATATATATATATATGTTACATTCATATTGTTTTGGCTATTTGTGTTTTTAATACTCTCTTTAAGAAAAGAAATAGTTTCTTGAAGCTATGGACACAAGAATTCATACATATAAGTAATTGTGAACTTCATGCTTACTTGAATCTTAAGACATATAACAAGTCTAGATCATATTTGTTTATAGGAATCCTTTGGCGGAAAGGACATATCTGATTGTAAAGAAAATACTAAAAACTCCATATTCATAGAAACCATGAGTCCTTAGGTGTAGTCAACTACTCTTCAAGATAAACTTCGGAGTAGCCAAGCAACTTACGTTTGAAATTCTGAATTAATTTCTGGCTAGGTAACTCAATTATTGTAGTGGATTAAAACCATGTCTTCATAATGGAGCTTTATGCAATTTTGTACATATTATGGCCTCAGGCTCACAAGATGGTATAACCGTTAAAAGCACTTTTGTTCCTGCCTCCCAGAGTACAACTTGGGGGACTCATAATTGGCTATAGCTTCATCCCTGTTGTTTGTTTCTTTGCTAATTCATATTCACTTACCATTCTCTTTGATTTATCATTTTCTATGATATTCTACTTTTAGTCTCTAACAATTATCAAAAAAACTTTATAAGAAGTAGTAATCTAGCTTTGGAGTTTGTTTAACTCTCTATCTATCATCTATCTATCTTTTTATTCATTTTTATTGCCATTAATGTTTTATATGACGATATAGATTTTGTAGAAAATGTATTATAAAATTGAGACTCCCTTTGTATTTTATTTGGAATTTTCCTTTTACTGAGTATTTAATTAAGTTAGTTTGTTAGTTATTATGGGTGTCTATGTATGAGGTCTTTATATGGTGAATGTTTGTAATACATGTGACAAATACATGAAGACATTTGTTGTTATTACCCTTTTTGCTTTGAGAGAGGGTCTCTTCTGAAACACAAGCTAGGTGAAGTAACTTCAGTCATACCTACTGGGGCACAGGTTACAAAAGGGAGAGTCTTTTTTTTTCCCTTTTTCTTCTAGTCATTAATTATTCAATATGGCTTAGCAATAATTAAGTCCAGGGTAAACTGAGTCCCATTTTTCTATCTGGAAAATATACAGCTTTGTAGAAATAACTTCAACTAAGAAGATTGGAATTACAGCTTGGTCTGGTTTGTAAGGAAGAAATCAAACAGTTTCAATCATATGAGTAACACAGAAAACAATAGAGCGCTAACCAGTTGACAGTAATTACCACACCAACATTAACAAGGAGAAGAGAATTGAAAACAAATAGAGAAATAGCTAAAGCAGTTATTGAAACTAACAGAAATACAGAATTTGTGGTGTGCATTTCTGTTATACCAGCACTTTGGAAACAGAAAGAGGAGGAATGATATCCAGTCCACCCTTTGTAATAGAAATCATTTGTTACCTGAATAACTATTTACCTTTGGTTAGTACATATTTATTTTCTTATCATTTTCAGATGAATTACTTGGTTTTAAAATACCACAGTAAAAATTTTGGTGGACATTTTGGAAACTTCATGTCATGAGAATGTTCCTATGGGTGCTTAGAGAGCAGCTGTGACTGTTAAGGAGATCACAGCACTGAATAGGAAACATCCACAGTGAACGAAAATAATAAGGACATTTCCTGAAAGAAAAAAATCACATCCCACAGATCACCCATTTTATGAAAAGCAAAGTATATTTAAAAGAAGAAATCCCTAGACCTATAGGTTTTCATATCCTGAAAAGCAATAATGTGGGAAAAGGCTTCTCTACAGTCACGTAAGAAGTCGGTGTATCTGTGGTTTAGGTAGACCAGACTCTATCAGAAACTGGTAGCATCCTATCAGTGTTTCTTAAATGATGAACACACGTAATATCAAATATATAAGGCTGTAAGAGGTCTGTTACCAAAAACTAACTGCAGCATTAAGTCAATACATTTAGTTAGAGATTTACATAAAAATAGAAAAAAAAAACACATTACAGACAAACCAACAGACTAACCATAGATAATTGAACACAGACATGTGATTATATAAATATGATATATTATCATATATACAGATTTACTTACATAAATTTGAAGAATGAACTGTCATGCTCTGTGCTGCCTTTAACTTAGAAAAACAATAAAATTGATTATGTTAGTTAAACCTTTCTTTTCTTTAATGTCTAAGACCAGAGGAACTATATTATTATTATTATTATTATTATTATTATTATTATTATTATCATCATCATCATCATCATCATCATCATCATCATCATAGTCATCATCATCATTATCATCATGATCATTATTATTATTGTACTTCCTGACCACAATTTCCCCTTCCTGCTCTCCTCCCAGTCTCTAGTTCTTACTCACTTCCCCACCATCCTCCCACACTTCCTCTTTTCTCCTCAGAAAGGCTCAGATATCGCCCTCTTTGGCATTTCAAGTTGTAGTAGGACTTGGCACATTTTATCCTACTGAGACTAGGCAAGGCAGCCCAGTTAAAGGAAAAGAATCCTAAGGCTCATAGTAGAGTAAGGTACAACTCCAGCTCCTGATGTTAAGAGTCCTAAAGAAAGACAGAAATACACAGCTGTTACATAACAGAGGGTCTGGTTCTCTCCCAAGTATGTTCGCCATTTGGTGGTTTATTTTCTGTTAACCACTGTAGGACCAGGTTAGTTGGTTCTGTGTGTTTTCCTCTGGTGTCACTGACTTCTCTGCCTCCTTCATCACCCAGAGGCACAATTCTTAAAATGGGAGTGCTTATATGACTTCTGAAGCCTGATGAAGAAAGATATCTCAGCTCTAGATGAACAGGTCCATTTTCCCTCTACAGTGGTATTCTAACTGGGATGTCAGGGGAGATGATGGCGTATTCCTATATGATCCAGAGTAAACATTTTTTACTTATCCCACTAACTTGATGCTAGTCCTGCCAGGGATAACTCATGAAAATGTCACTAAAAATTATGTTTACAGCTAGTTGGGCATTCAACAAGTTAGAAAACTTGAGATATAAAATTTGTTAACAGACTGACTGTGTCTAAAAACAGGCACTAGATATATTACGGTGAATTAATCCTATATAATGAAAAATACATAATATTTATATATGTATGTTGAGAAACATTTATATATGTATGTTGAGAAACATTGTGGAACATCAGTAAATAAGGAAAAATGGACAGGAACTATTGAAGGGTGACCGGTGTCCTTCAGAATGTTTTTCAATATAGATGAGCTTTGGCTAAAGTAAATAAATAACTACATCTACTCCTTCCTACTTCTGTCACATTTCTTGTGAAAATTTGATTCATATCTGGAGTCTGAGTTGGAAAATAACAGTAGAGCACTCTTTGGATTCTGCTGTGTCAGGTAATTACTTTCAGAATTCTGCTACTGAAAGCCAGTTGAGTTAGATGCTGTTTCTTTTTCTGGGAAACAGAAATTCTGTAATGTACAGCTTCAGGATCTGATGGAAGTTACTTTTCCACTTAGGGAGAATAAATAAATACCTCATACAGTTGTGCATGATAGGAAAAATATTAAAGTAATTATAATTTCAGAAAGCTAGATGTCCTATGGTAAGATAAATATATATATATATATATATATATATATATATATATATATATATATATATATATATATATACTCTTTTCTGTTTTGAATGCAAAATACAATTATTCAGCACTTATTAACAGAAATACATTTCAGGAAATTATTGGTTAAATGTGTAGTGTACAGGTTTGTGCATGTGTGAGTGTGTGTGTGTGTGTGTGTGTGTGTGTGTGTGTGTGTGTTTATTTAGAAGTGTTAGAACATTTATAGTTCTCTAGGAAGCTCATACACTATGCTGGAGAAACTTACTCAGTGTTTTGTGCCCATAATTTCTCACCACACAGAGTGTTTCCTTTATTTTCAAATAATCAAAGTGACTCTTCAGCCATGGTCTATATGGTGGTAATTTGTATTTGGAGTTTCAGTCATCTCTAGGCAATATAACATGAATATGTAATCTTGATTTATTTGCTGCCATCACTAAATTAAGCAAAGAGGAAAAAATGTAGTCTGTGAGCCCCGTTTTTTAAAAGTGAAAATTAGTTGTAATTGAAAGTGAGTCACATACTTGAGTTGTGGACAGATATAAAAATGCATTTAATTATATAAAAAATAACTATTATAAATCTCAAGGACAGCATGGAGGAACAGAACTAGAGTCTAATTGCTTGGGACTCTGAGACTGGAGGATCACTAATCTATGTACAGTTGAGCAATTTAGTGTCAGGTTTTTAAAAGGAAAATTTTAAAGTGGAGGTGTTCAAATGCAGGTGGCCAAGCCACTAACCTGAGATTTTTTTAAAGAACTCTGGCAACATTTTATTAAAGGAAAACTTTCCTAGTTTACTTTTCACCAGTCTGTTCTGGCATCTTCTAATAATATCAGAATCTCTTGGGTCAATGACAGCTAGTGTGCATGCTCTGTAGTATTCTCCTCATGCTGTGAGCAATTCAATACTACTGCCACTGTAGTGGTGGACACCAGTGTTAGCCAACATGGCATAGTATTCTATTTCATATTTACCCGAAACTGGGCAGTTGTTGGCAAGGATAATCAGTTTTGCTTTGCCTTGTCTGATCATCTTCAGAGTCAGCTTGTATCCCGGTACTTACTTCCTATTTTTCATAACAAGCTGGAGCCAAAAGTTGGCCTACTCTAAAGACCTTCATTTTTTGTTTTTATTTAACTGATTTATTCAGATTGAATCTAAATTGTTATCCCTCACATGTATCCTCCTGTTCCTCCCTCCCTCCCTCTTTCATCCTATTATCCTCCCCTAAGTCTGTGACAGAATGGGACACCTTCCCCCACCAGGTGATCACAGCCTCGATAGGCTGTAGGCTGTGGTGGTGAAATATGGGGCACCGGAGTTCATGTAAGAGTCAGTCCCCACTCTCCACACAACTGTAGAGAATGTCCTATCCATTGGTTAGATCTGAATAGGGGTTCAATGCTTAATGCATGTATTGTTCTTGGTTGGTGCAGTAGTTTGAGTAGACACCCCTGGGTCCAGGTCAACCCTCATGATGTTCTTCTTGTAGCTTTCTAGTACCTTCTGGGTCCTTATGTTTCCTCATCCTCCCATACTTCTCTCATCTAGAGTCCCAGTAGGGAGTAGCAGCATCTATCCTAATCTGATAAGTAATGACTTTCATGGGACATCCCTTGTAGGCTAGTGTCCAATTATAAGTGAGTATGTACCAAGTGAGTCTTTCTGGGTCTGGGTTAACTCACTCAGTATGATAATTTCTAGTTCCATCCATTTGCCTGCAAATTTCAGGATCTCCTTGTTTTTAATAGCTGAGTAGTATTTCATGGTGTAAATGTACCACAGTTTCTTTATCCATTCTTTGACTGAGTGACATTTGGGTTGTTTCCAGATCCTGGCAATATGAATAAAGCTGCTATGAACATAGTCCACCAAATGTCCTTGTTTTATGGTGGAGCATCTTTTGGGTATATTCCCAGGAGTGGTATGGCTGGATACTGACGTAGAGTTTCCAAAGGTGTTGTACAAGTTTGCACACCCACCAGCAATGAAGGAATGTTCCCCTTTCCCCACATCCTTGCCAGCATGTCCTGCCTGTCATGTGAGTTTTTTTTTCTTAGCCATTGAGATAGGTTAGGATGGAATCACAGAGTCATTTTGAGTTGCATTTCCCTGATAAATAGGGATGTTGAATATTTCTTTAAGCGTTTCTTAGTCATTCGATAATATTCTGTTGAGCATTCTCTGTTTAGTTCTCTACCCAATTTTTAAATTGGATTATTTGTTTTGGTGGTGTTTAATTTCTTGAGCTCTTTATATATTTTGGATATTAGATCTTTTTCAGACGTAGGGTTGGTTAAGATCTTTTTCCAGTTTCTAGGCTGTCACTTTGTTTTGTTGACAGTGTTCTCTGCCTTACAGAACATTCTCTGCCTCGTGAGGTCCCATTTATTAATTGTTGATCTTAGAGCCAGAGCTGCTGGAGTTCTGTTCAGGAAGTTGTCTCCTGTGCCAATGAGTTCCAGGCTCGTCCCTATTTTTTCTTCTAACAGATTTAGTGTCTCTGGCTTTATATGGAGGTCTTTAATCCACATGGACTTGAGTTTTGTGCATGGTGATATATATGGGTCTACTTGCATTTTTCTACATGTAGACATCCAGTTAGACCAGCACCATTTGTTGAAGATACTATCCCTTTTCTATTGAATAGATTTGGCTTCTTTGTCAAAAATCAATTGTCGATATGTGTGTGGATTTATTTCTAGACCTTTAATATGATTCCATTGATCAACCAGCCTATGGCTATGCCAGTACCATGCTGTTTTATTTACTGTTGCTCTATACTATAACTTGAGATCAAGGATGGAGATTCCTCCAGAATATGTCTTCTTGTGCCAGATTGGTTTAACTATTCTGTGTGTGTGTGTGTGTGTGTGTGTGTGTGTGTGTGTGTGTGTGTTTGTATATGAAGTTGAGAGTTGATCTTTCAGCGGTAAAGAATTATGTGGTGCAAGGAACAAAGAATGAGGGAAAGTTTTGAAAGTTTTGTATGTAGTAAAAGGAATAAAACAAGAGCAATTTCTGGTTTTTATTGTTTTTAACTTCATCATTAACACTAAACAGTGAACAAGAGTATTCGGAACATATCCAACACATTGAGGAACCAAAAATATAGTAAAATAAAAAAGGACATAAGCATATGTGCCTTGGATATTCACTTAGGTTCATATAATCAGATATTCATTAATAGAAACTGTATAAAAGTGGCTAAGGACAACACTATGTTTAATTTTAATACATAATTGGATATATTGAAAATGGACATTTCATTTATATATCATTAATTATAATAGGCCTAGAGCTACAAATAATTCACTGCATTTGATGTATATAACAACACATAAAATATGTTATTTGTCATACATATTCCAGTTACTATTAACTATCCTACTTTACACATTACATAATTGATTTCCAGTTAGAATAAGTTATTTTTTAAAGTGTCATACAATCTGCAAGAAAAATAATCAGCATTTACAAAACTGACCAGTCTACAAGTACTATGAAAATACTCTTTTATATACAAATTTTTTAAACAATAAGTGGGCTTAGAATATATCTATACACAAATATACATGCATATATATTTCCATATGTGTACATGTGCATACATACACCATAAATGCATATATGTATACTGTACATAAATATGTGTGTGTGTTTCTGTGTGTGTGTGTCTGTGTGTGTGTGAAAACAATTCATTTCAATAGTAGTCAAATGATGAATCAAAAATGTAGAATGTTCTGAAATATAAAACAGTGTTTATATATAATGTAATTAAGTATTTATAATGAATAAATACCAAATATGTTTCCAATATAAAGTTTGTAACTGCAGTTTTATTCTGGAATGCATTGTTTAACCTTTAGTTAAGATAAAATAGTGGCAAAGGATACAAATGCTATCCTATCAAAGTTATTTCCAGTTAATCTCATGTATTTCAAATGGCTAAATGAATCTGAAATCAACTTGAAATGAAATATTGAAGTGTAGTCCTAATTATCTAATCACAAAAGCATTGCAATTATGATAATTTACATGTAACTATTTTAGTAAATTTGAAAATTTGTATTTTTCCAAATATGGATATTATGTACTTTAAAATAGTACAAATTTACAATAGTAAAACTAATCATCAGCATAGTAAAATATAAAAATTAAAATAGCAAAACCTAACATAGATTGGGAGTAGATAAAAGAAATTGTTACATGATTCTGGAATATCTAAGAAATTTTCTCATCTGTCAGATGTTTCTTCATGCACATACAAAAGAGAGAGAGAGACACACACAGACAGACAGAGAGAGACAGAGACAGAGACAGAGAGAGTGCAAGAGAGAGACAGAGAGAGACAGAGAGAGAGAGAGAGATACACACATACATACATATATACACACACATAGCCTTCATTATTACTACTTACTGTGTGAGTCTGTTTTATCCTTAGTTTTTATTTCTCAATTTATGACTGAGAAGATATTATTAGTTTAGTTTAGTTTTTAATAAAATAAAAGAATGTGAGATATTTCCCAGTGTATACAGGAAAAAAATCATTCCTCACAGTTCTGGAAGTTGAGAAGTAGAAGGAAGTTCAAAGCAAGGTGCATGCATGCAAGGAAGGCTTTGATTCAAGTCAGAAGAAGGTGGAAGTCACCATTTATATAAGGAGAGTTAGAAACAGAGAAGAGGATAGGTGTGAGTAATAAAAAGAATGAGAAAGAGTTAAAGTTAAAAAAGATATAAAGAGTTAGTGACTTGGCACAACGTGCCATCCTTTTAGCTCAGCCACCTGTCTCTTTCAGTCACCCTTATCAGGAGTTTGACTATTACTAGACAGCAGCTTTGCTTTATTATAAGATTCCCATATTGAGCTTATTTTAAGATTCACTTTCCCAGTGTTCTGTGAATATGTTATTTGCTAATGGGAACAGAAGGAGGCTTGACTATCCTGCTTTATACAGGAAAGGTACATGGAGATTGAGCCACCTCAGGGCTCATGCTAGCTCCAAACAGTAGCAGCCCAGTCCTTATTCTTTGTGTGGAAAGATTACCAGCAATGATAAAAAGATACTGCTCAGTTCTCAGAAATTTACATTATAATAAATGTGTTGCCTAAGAGAGGACACTAAATGGTTTCCCTTCATCTTTACCGAAAACATCAGATGTCCTAGCATTAAACAATTACAAAACAGCAAGCGTGACATGGAAGAATGCAGTCTATGACAAAATATCTTATAATAAACAAGGTCTTTCATGGTAGGGAAGACAGGCATTTCAGGAAGACCATGATGTGGTTGGCCTCTTTGTGTGTTTTTTGTAAGTCCAAATCTTCACTTATTAGCTGTTGGCCTCTATATTTTTAAGGTGTTATTCTAAGCTTTTAGCCATAGCAATTTACAGTACATTAGTATCAACCTTTATTGAGAGGCTTAAGACTTTCAAAAATTTTAAATACATACTTACCTAATTTTCATGATGCAGCCAATTTGTCTGCAACCCTCCCTCTGCAAGAATGTGGCCAGATGGATACCTGGAATTCATTAGCAAGCAGTTAGCTGAGTCTTTGATCAGCAACATGTTTAATGAGAGACCATAACTCAGACAACAATATGAAGAAAAATCAAAGGAAATATATGACACTGATTTCTGATATCTATGTTCACACACATACACAGATATATGTACATGTGTGCATATATTCACACACCAATGCATATATAGACAAAAACATATACAATAGCACATCTACACACAAGTTTAACAATAAAGGCCTTTTAGGATTTACTGTTCTATAATAGTAATGATTCTAATCCCTACTCAGTCTTCTCATGCATATATATTTGATTCTGTGATATCCACTGTTTAATAACCCACTAACATTTTGATTTTCATATTTTACTCTTCCAGATAGTATTTTTTTCAATTGGTTCCACATTCTTAATGGCTTCATATTGTTTGAGCATCTTTGTAATTGCAGCCTTTATTCCTCTTTTCATTTTGCATACAGGGTAATGATTTCTTTATCTTAATGTGAGTCTGTAGCTCTCACTTTCAAAGTCATACTTTTTCATGTTTCATAATGTTTTATTGTGAACATATGCTCGTTTTTCATGTGTAAGCTTCATATTTGCCCATTGTAGGTATGCATCTGCCTCATCTGGAAATAAGAAGAAAATAGTATTTCTGATCCCCTTTAGCTCTACTCCAGATTATTGTGGAAGAGAACCAATACCGACAGTGACTAGTCATCTTCACAGGGGCCTTTCATGGTCAGGAATCAGGGAGTGACTTCTCGTCTTCACTGGGGCTTGTCACGATGGGGAGCAGCTATTTCAATTTGGTTTGCTGTCTTTCTTTTCTACTGTTCTTAATCTTCACTGCTGTTCCTAACCTGGCTTTCATAAGCTGCATCATTGGGCTTCGGTATTATAGTGGCAACAAGATACCACAGACAAATTGGTTCATAAACAGTTTAAATTCTTACAGTTTTTGAGACTGGAAGTTTTATGTGATACTGCCCACATAGTCTTGTTTTATGTAGGTCTGTTTTATTCTTTCATAGAACAATCACGCTGGGGTTCCTTTGACAGGCTGATTTTTTTCACTCCTGAAATCTCTAGCCTTATCCCTTAATTCTTACCCAAGAGTCCGCTTTTTAATATAATTAATTATAACAGATATTACTATTTAAACATATGAATTGCAGACACAAATATTTAGATTCTCAGCATTGCTGTCCTGACACACAGATATTTCTGTACAAACTGAGGTCAAACCACCCTAGGTATTAAGCTCAGAAATATAAGCCTGACAGCAGGGGTTGGTGCTAGGTATATCTCTATATTCATTCTGTATATGAGAGAAAACATGCAATATTTGGCTGTCTTTGTGTTCTTTATATCCCCACCTGACATGACGAATTCTGTTCCATTCAATTTTCCTGGAAACTCCTTATTTCATTTTTGTTTATGATTGTATAATATATTTATTGCATATTCATTTCATATTGGCACAGTGAGTAGATTCTAGGATAAATAAGCCACAAAGGAGAATAATGGCTTTTCAAATCAAATCAGAAAAATAAAATGAAGCTGCACCTGCAATTGATGGATGTTCAGGCTAATTTAATTTTCTATGGTGAATAGAGCAGTAATAGTCATGGGTGACTATGTGTTTATAAAATGTAGACTTTCTGTTTTTCAAGTGCATACTAGTAAGTTTTATCGGTGACACAGTAGTTCTGTTTGTATAAAATTTTCCTTTTCTCTTCATTTCCCCCACATTTCTTAATCTTTCCTCTGTGCTGCAAAAGTTTTCATTCTCAAAAGTTGTAAATAGTGGTTTGTGTTTCTTTATGCCCTTTGCCAGGCTTTGTTCTTATTTGTTTCCTTATGTAAAGCCTTTCTATCGAGAAGGGATTAGAACCATAAAAGAAATTTTAATTTGTATTTTCTGACTATGAAACAGGTCAAACAAATTTTAAGCTATTTATTGATGTTCTTATTTTTCTTGTGAATGTTTTCTCTTTAGTTTATTAGACCATTGATTGATGAGATCATTCTTTCCCTCAGGCATTTAATTCTCTCCCATGTCCTTATACTCTCTCTATAGGAATGTCGTATCTGATGTTTTCCTAGGATCCCTTGTGTTTGTGTAATGAAACAATTTAGCCAAAAGCAGTTTATGCCAGAAAAAAAGTCTGTTTGGCTTATGTTTCCTGTTCACAGTCCATTTTTGAGGGAAGTTACAGTACAACCTCAAGAGGGACCATAAAAGAGTACCAAATGGTGGTTGATCACAGGCCCATGCTTAACTACATCTACAGGATAATTCATTCCCAGTATATAGATATTGTGCTGCCCACAGGGTCTGGGTATCTCTATATCTATGAGAAACACATTTATACAGATATGGCCACTGGCCAATGTATTTTATGTAATTTTTTAATTGACATCACTTTCTTAGGTGACTATAGGTTGTTAAAATTAAAAGAATTGTTAAAACTAACTAGGAAAGAATTACTCCAGACAGATTTTTTTCCCTTTCTGAAGAGTATTTTGTTACTCTCATGATTGTTGAAATTGTTATACATTAGTTTTCTAATTTTATGTGATTATTTGCTAGCTTCTGGTTTTATTTATCATGTTATTAGAATGGTTGTAAGACTGCCTGTGCCAATATCTTGAAGTGGTTTAGTGGTACTCTTATAATTTGCAAAAATGTTGCCTTTACATTAAAAACTTTGATACACTTTGGTTTGCTCTCTGTTTAGGATGAAGGATGTGGAAATAAATTTATTCCTCTATCATGGGGAAATCCAGCTTTCTCATCACCACTGTTAAATATGCAAATTTTCTCAAATGCATATTTTGACCCTTTTTGTCAGACATCAGGTCAGAGCTTTAAGAATTTAATTCTCAATTGGCTGCTTCATTAAATCCATCTACATCTTTTTTTAATACATTTTTATTAATTTATACATATTACATCTCAGTTGTTAGCCCATCCCATGTATCCTCCCATTCCTCCCTTCCTCCCACTTCCTCCCTACTACTCCCCTCCCCTCCATCTACATCTTTTAATTTGTATCAATACCATGCTACTTTTGTACATATGCTTCCATGAGGTAATTTCAGATAGGCTTCTATGAAAATTTTAGCTTTTCATTCCTGCCAAGGATTATCTGTTAGTCATCTCTTTAGTACTTTTATGGGAATTTTAGGGTGCAAATTCCCAGGTTCTGTGGAGAACAAATTGGAATTTTGGATATGTGGAAGTAAATGTACTCTACCATTTAAGGAAAATGCCTATGGTTATGTAATAAATACAATTTGTACACTTTCTAGTAATTTGCACAAACATCATGAACCTCTAATATAAAGGTAATCCCCAAAATTTGTAGATTTATTATTCAATTCTTATGTTAAAATATATAGCACATATATAATTTGAAAACATTTAAAAATCTATGAACCATGCAGGCCAAGCTTAAACATTACAGCTCAAGTTTTCATCTTGTATGTTGACAACTTCCAATTTGATTTGAGTTTAGCAACAGTCACTTTCATTTCATATACTGGAAGCCAAACTACAAATGTTTCATAAGAACTGATTTCTTTATTCTGCACATTATTTTTCAAAACACCCATGTGTGTCATGCCCATGTCTTATTCTTGTCCTCTCTCTCCCAAAGTATCAGGGGCTAAAACAAATACTTTATAAAATAACCGAAAATACATGAAAATATAAGACTTTTGTGTCTATCACTGGAGGAAAAAGTTCTTGTCACTGCACGCAGAGGCAACTAGCTTAATAAATGAATCTCAACATCAGAACTTCCAAATATGTTGAGATGTGGATTTAACTTAACTTCAAACGATAAAACCATCAGACATATCCATCAAACGTGTCCATTTATGTTATGACTCTGCCTTCACATGTAATGTTTGTCGTGCTAGTTTCTAAGAAACAGAATTTCAGTCATAACTTAGCTGGGTTGCTCTGACAGCAAGCCTCTCACAATACAGGGGTCAAGCTATCAATTGGAACTGCTATTGAGGTAACAGCAACAAATTGAGATAAGGCTCAGTTTGGCAGAAAATACTCTTCCCTGTTCACTCACTTGCCCCAGCCTGCGGGGTTCTACTAAAACTCGGGATGGAGTTCACCTGTTGAAAATGCAACACACAAAGAAGGAGAGCAAGTCTGATTGATCAAACTCTCAAACTTTATTAGTCAGGCAGCAGCTTTTATAAGTCAGAAGGCAGGGGAGCATATTGCTACAGCAACCGAACTGCAGGCTTTTCTCGAAACATAGGGAATTCCAAGGAGGGTCATAATGTCCTGCCACACAGGGCATCTTGCTCTGTCTTCATCTAGCTTTAGTCTAACTGTTGACTCACAACAAGGTCACTCCATCCCTATCTGTCTTTAGTCTAACTGCTGACTCACAACAGGCTCAGCTAGTTTCTGGTGAAAGGCAAGCTTTGGGAAAGACAGAGACTTAAAGGTGCAGACTTGGACAGGATGACTAAACATTGACTATATGGCCTACTGTCCCCAACACTCACTTGTCTGTTCTTTGGCTCCAGATTTTCATTGGCTTTTGGGTGAAAGCCAACTGATCCTTCCTCTTCCTATGCTCATCCCCATCCCTGTCTAGTCCCCTCGCTTACCCCCTCACCATCCACCCATGATCTATTCCATTTTCCCTTGTCAGTAAATTCCTGTGACCTCTTTGAGCCCTTCTTGTTACTTATCTTCTTTGGGTCTATGAATTGTAGCATGATCATGCTTTTCTTTAGGGCTAATATTCACTTACAACCTGTATGTCTTTCTGGGTCTGGGTCAGAATTATCCTTTCTAGTTCCCTTAAATTTGCTCAACCATGTTCATAGCAGCCTTATTCATAATAGCCAGAACATGGAAACAGCCTAAGTGTCCCTCAATAGAAGAATGGATAAAGAAACTGTGGTACATATACACTATGGAATACTACTCAGGTACTAAAAAGAAGGAATTCCCAAAATTTGTGGACAAATGGATTGAACTAGAAATGATCATAATGAGTGAGTTAACCCAGAAGCAGAAAGACTCAAATGGTATATACTCACTTATATCTGCATATTAGCCCAAGGGGCATGTTCCACGAAAGCCTTCACTTACCAGAAAACTGAGACAGAGGGGAGGACATTCTATTGGGACTCTAGATGAGAGAATCATGGGAGAAAGGCAAAGTAGAAGGACCCAGAGGGTCCTAGAAGCCTACAAGTAGAACATTATGATAGGCAGATTTGGGCCCAGGGGTACCGCTCATACTAAGGCACCAGCCAAGGACAATACAGGCGGTAAACCTTAAGCCCCTACCCAGGTCTAGCCAATGGACAGAACACTCCCCACAGTAGAGTGGAGAGTGGGATATGACTTTCTCACATACTCGGGTGCCTCACCTTTGACCATGTCCCCTGGACGGGGAGACCTGGTGGCAATCAGAGGAAGGACAGCAAGTTACCAAGAAGAGACTTGATACCCTATGAGCATATAGAGGGGGAGGTAATCCCCCTCAGGAACAGTCATAGGGGAGGGGAATAAGGAGAAATTGGGAGGGAGGGAAGAATGGGAGGATACAAGGGATGGGATAACCATTGAGATGTAACAAGAATAAATTAATAAAGGAGGAAAAAAATACTACTGAGCTATTAAAAACAAGGAATTCCCAAAAGTTGTGGACAAATGCATGGGACTAGAAATGATCATAATGAGTGAGTTAACCCAGAAACAGAAAGACTCACATGGTATATACTCACTTATAATTGGACACTAGCCCAAAAGGGATGTCTCATGAAAGTCTTCACTTACCAGGAGATTGGGATAGAGACAAGGACTTCCTATTGGGACTCTAGGTGAGAGAGGTCTGGGATACTGGGGAAATAGAAGGACCCAGGGGGTCCTAGAAACCTACAAGAAGAACATCATGATGGGTGGATCTGGATCCAGGGGTGTCTACTGAAACTACTGTACCAACCAAGGACAATACATGCAGTAAGCATTGAACCCCTACTCGGATCTAGCCAATGGACAGCACATTCTCCACAACTGTTTTGAGAGCAGAGACTGACTGACTCTGACATGAACTCTGGTGCCCCATATTTGACCACTTCCCCTTGGTGGGGAGGCCTGGTGGCACTCAGAGAAAGGATAAGCAGGCTACCAAGATGAGACCTGATAGGCTCTGACCATATGGTGGAGGAGCATGTCCCCTTCTGTCACACACCTAGGAGAGGGGAATAGTGTGAAAGAAGGAAGGAGGGAGGAACAAAGGATGCAAGTGAAGGGATAACAATTGAGATGTAATCTGAATAAATTAATAAAAATTTAAAAAAGAAAACAAAAAGAAGAATGGATAAAGAAACTGTGGTACATATACACTATGGAATACTATTCAGCTATTAAAAACAAGGAATTCCGAAATTTGTGGATAAATGGATTGAGCTAGAAATGATCATAATGAGTGAGTTAACCCAGATGCAGAAAGACTCAAATGGTATATACTCACTTATATCTGCATATTAGCCCAAGGGGCATGTTCCACAAAAGCCTTCACTTACCAGAAAACTGAGACAGAGGGGAGGACATTCTAGTGGGACTCTAGATGAGAGAATCATGGGAGAATGGCAAAGTAGAAGGATCCAGAGAGTCCTAGAAGCCTACAAGTAGAACATTATGATAGGCAGATTTGGGCCCAGGGGTCCCGCTCAAACTAAGGCACCAGCCAAGGACAATACAGGCGGTAAACCTTAAACCCCTACCCAGATCTAGACAATGGACAGAACACTCTCCACAGTAGAGTGGAGAGTGGGATATTACTTTCTCACATACTCTGGTGCCTCACCTTTGACCATGTTCCCTGGAGGGGGAGACCTGGTGGCACTCAGAGGAAGGACAGAAGAAGAGACTTGATACCCTATGAGCATATAGAGGGGGAGGTAATCCCCCTCAGGAACAGTCATAGGGGAGGGGAATAAGGGGAAAATGGGAGGGAGGGAAGAATGGGAGGATACAAGGGATGGGATAACCATTGAGATGTAACAAGAATAAATTAATAAAGGAGAAAAAAAGAACATTGAAAGTTGTCTTTTTTTAATAGCTGAGTAATAATACCTTTCTAGTTTTGAAAATGCTAGTTGCCAATATGATCTGCATTAGTTTTGAACCCCATACTCTCCTGCTGAATCCACCCAAGTTACAGGCACCTTCACAATCAGCACAAGCTATGCTTGTGAATGCTTAGGGCAAGAGTCACATGTTAGTTTCTTCCTTCATGTTTCTTATATGTAAAGGACACGGCCATGGGCAACATGTATACTTATTCTTTATAAAATTTAGAAGTTTCTGCCTTTAGTTCATATTATTCAAATATTTAGTTACAAAATAGCAAAGAACTGTGAAATTAAAATGTAACAAAACATACATATAATTAAAATATATAATTTACATTTACATGTTTATGATAAACTCATTTCTAATAGATTCACAATTATGATATCATAAGAGCCTCTAAATCCAGAAATTTTCATATCCCTCCTCATAAATGAAATCTTCTCCTCATTAGTAATCAATGCCCCTGGTTTTCCATCCTGCACTCTTCAGCATACAGATTTGATGATTTTGTAGCTCATATTTTCTTTCTTTGATAACTGAAGTTATAACTGTTGCTGCATACAGTAATTATGTGTGTAACAATTTAAAATTTATCATATTTTTAAATGACTATAATTTGTTGCAGTTCCATCTGCAGGGTATAGCTATCCAGGCTCTCTACAACCTTGCCAGCACTTGTTTATTTTCTGTCTTTTTGAAATTTTAGCTGTTAGTGGGTGTTAAATGGTAACTTCTTGGAGATTTAATTTGCATTTTCCTAATGACTAACGGTGACAACGACTTCCCATGTTCTATGATTACTTTTATTATATTTGATTGAAATATGCCCATGAAATCTTTTGTTCATTTAGAATTGGTTTCTCACTTTTTTTCATGTTGAATATTTTTTATAAATTTTAGAAACAGAATCCTTATCAAATACATGGTTTGTTGTTGTTTATCTACCCTATAGTTGATTTTCAATTTATTGTAATGTTTAAAGTAAAAATTAGCTAATGTTTAAAATTGTCATTTATTTTTTTATTTTTTACTTAACAATCAACTTGTTGATTGTTCATCTTTTTTTCTTTATTACTTGTTGCTCTATAACTATAGATTCTTAAATTTTCATTATGTTTATAGTCCATAAAATTTAAGATAAGTTCTATATTTCCTTTGTGATTTCTTCTTAATTCAATTATTATTTTAAGTGTACTGTATAAGTTTTTATTCACTTATATATTTTTTTTCAGTTCTTGATCCTAAATCCTTTCTTGCAGTGCAAAAACTACATCATTTTAGTTATCAAACTATTAACATTGATTCCTTCTGTATGCTTCATATGGAAGAATCAATTATGAAAATAAAATTGTTCAGTGATATCTTATTTAAATTTTTTCTAAACATCTGTTAAATATATTTTACTTAGATTTTTCTTTTTTTGATTCTTTTTTTTAAATTTTTTATTATTTTATTCTTGTTACATCTCAATGGTTATCCCATCCCTTGTATCCTCCCATTCTTCCCTCCCTCCCATTTTCCCCTCCCCTATGACTGTTCCTGAGGGGGATTTCCTCCGCCTGTATATGCTCATAGGTTATCAAATCTCTTCTTGGTAACCTGCTATCCTTCCTCTGAGTGCCACCAGGTCTCCCCTTCTGGGGGACGTGGTCAAGATTTTTCAAGTCCTCCATTTTATGTTTATATTCCATCTAGTTGCATAAGCAAAGACTACAAAAATCACCATCAAGTAGCCACTATTCATGTTTAATTGGGTATTTTGCCTGCAGAGTCTCATTTTTCCATATATTCATTACAACTGGTGTTGGGCTCATGTTTGTAAGTGTAAACTCTTTCTGGCTTAGCTCTTTTATTATTAAATATCCATATTGGTTCGTTAGCAGCAACTTTAATCTGTAAGTAAGATGCTTTCCAAGTTCAGACATTTATTATCATTTTTTTCTCTGTGAAGGCTGGGTGATGGATTTTTCACTTATATGGTCAATTCTGTTTTTGTTTTATTTTGAAGTTGATTTTTGTCTGTGGTAATCAACATTTTTGAAAAATTTATTTATTTTATTACAGACATGCAATATCATGTATGTTCATACCTCTTAAAGACAATTACTTCTGGTTTCCCAGCTTAGAGTCTCTGATACATGTATAAATAAATACGTGTAATTCAAGTATACATTCATCATATTGTTATCTTCTCATCTATGATGGTTTGTTTCATATCAACATTTTTGTAATGTAAATATACTGACATTAAAATATATTTTTTACATTTTTTGAAAGTTTTGCTGTATTTATTACATTTTTATATTAATTTGGAATAATCTAATTTTATTGTACTATCTTAACTAAGAGGAAACTAAAAGTTACATACAGATAAGTCTACTTTTGACCATTTCTGTAATATATTTAGACATGGTAGTTCTATTATACAAATTTTTATATACTACATATAATTTTATTTAAATAAGAGAGATGTCTAATTTTATTAGTCAGCCCTATGAAAATCTGTCCTTTATCTATATCTTTGTTATTATTTATCAACTCAGTATCTATTATATATCTGTGCCTTGAGTAACAATCATTTATCTACATATCTGAGGGTACATTTCTGTCTATCTATCATTTGCCTTTGTCATTAGTCATCTGCCTATAAACATGAACAATACTTTCTTACAAGAATAGTTATGATGTTAGTTATCCATTGTCAACAGTTGGTAGCCATTTGCTGTGAACACTTTTATATTTATTTATTCCTGTCTATTTATTCCAAGTCACTTATCAGGTTGTTTGTTTGTTTGTTTGTTTATTTTTGGGTTTGTTCAAGTTTTTGACTTACTTTGCATGGAATGTCTCTAGTTTTAAAAATTATTTCTTTTGAAATTGTATAATGAAATAATTTATTCCTTCTCTCAGAACCTTCTAATATTCCCATATAATCTTTTTCTCTTTTTTACACTCATAGCCTTTTAAGTTAATTGTTGTTACATGCATGTATGTATGTAAATATATTCCCAAATATACCTTCTCATTCTATATAAGGTGAGAATTGAATTTTCAATATCTTTACAAAATTTTGTATGTATTTTGATATGGATCGCATTGAATCTGTAAATTGCTTTTGGTAAGATGGCCAATTTTTTTACTATGTTACTTCTCCCAATCCACGAACAAGGGAGATCTTCCATCTTCTAATGTCATCTTCAATCTTTTTCTTCAGATACTTGAAGGTTTTTTTTTTCAAACAAGTCCTTCACTTGCTTGGTTAGAGTTACTCTTAGATATTTTATATTGCTTGTGACTACAAGAAGGGTGTAGTTTTCCTAATTTCTTCCTCTTCATGACTGTCATTTGTATATAGGAAAGCTACTGAGTTTTTTGAGTTAATTTTATACCCAGCCATTTTGCTGAAGGTGTTTATCAGCTGTAGGAATTCTCTGGTAAAATTTTGGGGCTCACTTATGTACACTATCATATCATCTGCAGATAGCAGTAATTTGACTTCCTCCTTTCCCATTTGGATCCCCTTGACCTCATTTTTTTTTTTTATTACTCTGGCTAGAACTTCAAGAACTATTTTTGAAGAGATAAGGACACAGTGGGCAGCCTTGCCTGGTCTCTGATTTTAGAGGAATTTCCTTGAGTATTTCTCCATTTAATTGGATGTTGGCTATTGGCTTGCTGTATATAGCTTTATCATGTATAGGTATGTACCTTTTACCCCTGATCTCAGCAAAACGTTAAACATGAATGGGTGTTGGATTTTGTCAAATGCTTTTTAAGCATCTACAGAGATGATCATGTAGTTCTTTTAGTTTTAGTTTTATAGTGGATTACATTGATGGATACTCGTATATTAAACCATTCCTGCATGGATGGAATGAAGCCTACCTGGTAATGGTGAATGATATCTTTGATATATTCTTGTGTTTGGGATGTGAGTGTTTTATTGAGTATTTTTATGTCAAAGTTCATAAGAGATATTGGTCTGAAGTTCTCTTTTTTTGTGGGTCCTTGTGGGATTTAGGTATCAATGTGACTGCGGCTTCATAGAATAAATTTGGTAGAGTTTCATGCATTTCTGTCTTTTGAAGTAGCTTGAAGAGTACCAGTATTAGCTCTTCTTTGAAGGTCCGATAGAATTTTGTGCTGAAACCATCTGTCTCTGGGCTTTTTTTTTTCTTTTCTTTTCTTTTTTTTTTTTTTTTTTTTTTTTTTTTTGGTTTGGAGACTATTAATGACTGCTTCTATTTCTGTAGGAGAAATAGGACTACTTAATTTGTTTATCTGATCTAGATTGACTTTTGGCAAGGAGAATTAACCAAGAAAATTGTCCACTTCCCTTAGGTTTTCAAATTTTGTGGTATATATGCCTTTTAAGTAGGATTTTATGATTCTTTGTATTTCTTCAGTGTCTGTTGTTATGCCTCCCTTCTCATTTCTGATTTTCTTAATTTGGATAGTGCCTTTTAGTTAGTTAGGCTAACACTTTGTCTATATTTTTGATTTTCTTAAAGAAACATCTCCTGGTTTTATTGACTCTGTGAATTCTTTTCTTTGTTTCTAATTTATTGATTTTAGCCCTAACTTGGATTATTTCCAAATTTCTACTCTTCTTGGGTGTTTCTGCTTCTTTTTTCTAGGGCTTTCAGATGTGTCATTAAGTAGCTTATATGAGATGTTTCCAATTTCTTTACAAAGGCACTTAGTGCTATGTATTTTCCTCTTAGCAGTGCTTTCAATGTATCTCATCGATTTGGGTATGTTCTTCTTTCATTTTCATTGAATTTCAGAAAGTTTTTAATTTCTTTCTTTCTTTCTTCCCAGACTCAGGTATCATTAAGTAGAGAGTTGTTTAGTTTCCATGTGTGTAGGCTTTTTGAGATTTCTGTTGTTGTTGAAGTCCAGCTTTAGACCATGATGATCTGATAGGTTACAAGGTAATATTACAATCTCCTTGAATCTATTGAGGCTTGATTTGTGACCTAACATATGGTCAAGTCTGGAGAAGGTTCCATGGAATGCTGATAATAAGGCATAATCCTTTGTGTTTGGGTGAAAAGTTTTATAGATATCTGTTAGATCTATTTGATTCATGACATTGATTAGTTTCCTTATTTATCAATTTAATTTCTGTTTTGCTGACCTATCTTTTGGTGAAAGTGGGGTGTTGAAGTCTCCCACTATTCACGTGTGGGGATCAATGTGTAGTTTAAGCTTTGTTAATGGTTCATTTACAAATGTGGTTGCCCTTGTATTGGGAGCATAGATCTTTACAATTGTGATGTTCTCTTGGTTGACCTTAACTTTGATGAGTATGAAGTGACCATATTCATCTCTTTTGATTAATTTGTGTGGAAGTCTATTTTATTAGATATTAAAATGCCTATACCAGCTTCCTTCTTGTGTCTGTTTGCTTGGAATACCTTTTTCCAGCCTTTTACCCTGAGGTAATGTCTATCCTTGTAGTAGAGATGCATTTCTTGAATGCAGAAGAATGTTGGGTTTTGTTTATTCATCCATTCAGTTAGTCTGTGACAATATAAGAGAGGGGAAAATACATGAGGGTGGAGATCAGAGCTGGGAGAGCTGGGGATATGGGAAGACAAAAGGCCTGTAAAGAAATCAGAAACTGTGGGTGGGGTCTTCTCTGTGACAACTTGGAGACCTAAGTCAGGGTAGGCTCCTTGGGGGATATGAGAGAGACTCTAGCAGAGACTCCTAGTGGCAGGGGCAATAGAGACTGAAAAGGATACCTTCTAACTAGACAAACCTCCTAGGAGGAAGAGGGGAACACCAACTCACTCACAAAATCTTTGACCCAAAATTTACCCTGTCTATGAATATACAGAGATAAAGATAGAGCAGAGAATGAGGAACTGTCCAATCAATGCCTGTCCTAAACCATGGCCCATCCCATGGGAGAGAAAGAACCCTGACAGTATTAAGGATACACTTCTGTGTTTTTAGACAGGAGTCTATCAGAGTTGTCTGTTGAGAGTCTCTACCCAGCAATGCCTCAAAACAGATGCTGAAACTCAGAGCCAAATATTGGGCGAGGCATAGTGAGTCTAGTGGAAAAGTTGGGGGAAGGGGGAAAGGATCTACCAATGACAGGATTTCATAAGAATACCAACAGAGCCAACTGACCAGTGTCAAGAGGGACCTGCTGAGTTGAGGCACCAACCAAGGATTTTGCATAGACTAGGCCTAAGACTCTTATAAAGATGTAGCCAGTGGGTAGTTCAGGGTTCATTGGGTCCTCTATTGAGGGGGATAGCTCTCTCTAGCATGGACTATCTTGCCTGCTTTTTTACTACCTCCTTCTGGCAGGACTGCCTTGCCAAGCCACAAGGAATGAGGACGTGCTCAGTCCAGAGGAGACTTGATGAGCTGCGGTTTGTGGGTAGGTGAGGCTCACAGTTACTGAGGATTGAGGAGGAGGATGGAGAGAGGAAGGAAGGGAGGGAGTGGAAGGTAAAGTGTGGTGGGTCTACCACCAGAAAATAAAGTAAATATATAAATGAATACTTATTGGTAATCAAAATGATTTGATGCTATGGAAGAAGTGAACGGAATTTTGGTGCTACCATGAGTGAGAGTTAAAATAACCATGGAAATGTGGACCACAGCATAGATGATGCTGTAAGATGCAGACAGTGATGAGTGGTATACTAATATGAACTTCTGTGAAACTATTATGGAGCAGCAGACTATTTGTTTGGTCTATTACACAAAGTCTCTTTTTCCTTTAGCTGATTCTATATCCTGTCAATTTGCCATATTAATTGTCACAAATTGGCTATTGGAAATGATCAAAAATTGAAATAAAATCATTTAAATCCATGCAGATAATGGAAAATACATGTGTTAAATAATTAGTTTTAAGTTATTATCAATTTAGGAGCCAGTTTATTCTGTTTTTATTTTAATTTAGTATAAATGGTGGATATCCAAAAGTTGAAAACATAATCTGAGATAGAAAAAATAAAGTAATATTTACTTGTAAATCATTGGGAAATTTTTCATGTATTTTATCTGGAAAATAATCACATTCAAGCAGCCTAAATGTTTCTCAGTTGAAGAATGGATAAATAAATTTTGGTAACTTTGCACTATGGAATACTACTCAGCTGTTAAAAACAAGGAAATCACGAAGTTTGCAGGAAAATAGAGGAAACTAGAAATGACCATACTGAGTGAGTTAACCCAGAAGCAGAAAGACTCACATGGTATATACTCATTTATAATTGGACACTAGCCCAAAAAGCATGTCCCACGAAAGTCTTCACTTACCAAGAGATAGGGACAGATGTGAGGACATCCTACTGGGCTCTAGGTAAGATAAATATAGGAGATGAGGAAGGGCTGGGTCAGCAGTGTTTCCTTGGTCTCTAAATATGAAAACTCATGATGACACTGATCTCTGTTGAATTCACATTGGTATGTTCCCTAGCACACAGTTATGTTTAATTGACATTATTACTTATTTGGAGTGTGTTAATTCAGGTAATATCTATGATTATGAACAGAAATGGAAAGGACAGAGATTAGCTAGACATTGGTAAAAGAATCATGGTTAAAAAAAATCCAAGAAATCCTGAAAATAATGAATTAATAGGTATTGAATAGAAATACCTGGGAAACTTAAGCAGAAAGCCTGGAAATTCAGCACAGATTTTAGGAATAGTGCACACAAAAAGATAAACTATTTAGGCATCATTAAATAAGAACCAATCTGACTAACGAACCAGAAGCAGCTTTGCTTGGACATTAGTGAACAAGATTCTGAACTCAGTCTATTCTCTGTCCTTTATTCTTAGTTCATCAATAACATCACATAACTTTATTTCTACAATTGTTACATTTGTGCTGACGCCTTTTTCTTCTCTTTTTTTCTTTTTTATTAATTTATTCTTGTTATATCTCAATGGTTATCCCATCCCTTGTATCCTCCCATTCTTCCCTCCCTCCCATTTTCCCTTTATTCCCCTCCCCTATGACTGTTCCTGAGGGGGATTTCCTCCCCCTGTATATGCTCATAGGGTATCAAGTCTCTTCTTGGTAACCTGCTGTCCTTCCTCTGAGTGCCACCAGGTCTCCCCCTCCAGAGGACATGGTCAAAGGTGAGGCACCAGAGTATGTGAGAAAGTCACATCCCACTCTCCACTCTACTGTGGAGAATGTTCTGACCATTGGCTAGATCTGGGTAGGGATTTAAAGTTTACTGCCTGGATTGTCCTTGGCTGGTGCCTTAGTTTGAGCGGGACCCCTGTGCCCAAATCTGCCTATCATAATGTTCTACTTGTAGGTTTCTAGGACCCTCTGGATCCTTCTACTTTGCTATTCTCCCATGCTTCTCTCATCTAGAGTCCCAATAGGATGTCCCCTCTGTCCCAGTTTCCTGGTAAGTGAAGGCTTTTGTGGGACATGCCCCTTGGGCTAATATGCAGATATAAGTGAGTATATACCATTTGAGTCTTTCTGCTTCTGGGTTAACTCACTCATTATGATCATTTCTAGCTCAATCCATTTATCCACAAATTTCGGCAATTACTTGTTTTTAATGGCTGAGTAGTATTCCATAGTGTATATGTACCACAGTTTCTTTATCCATTCTTATACTGATGTACACTTAGGCTGTTTCCAAGTTCTGGCTATTATGAATAAGGCTGCTATGAACATGGTTGAGCAAATTTTCTTGTTGTGTGCTGGAGCATCTTCTGGGTATATTCTAAGGAGTGGAATAGTTGAGTCTTGAGGAAGCCCTATTCCCAGTTTTCTGAGATAGCACCAGATAGATTTCCAAAGTGGCTGTACTAGTTTGCATTCCCACCAGCAATGAAGGAGTGTTCCTTCTTTTTCCCTGAGACCTTATATGGGGACATCTCAATCAACACGCACAAGTAGTGTCTCAGAGTCCCTCAAAAGTTCTGTGTTACTTAATCTTTCAACAGATCCATTGCAGGCTCATATTTTTTTTTCAGTAATTGTGGCCAAAACCATGTTTTACTTCATCATTCTTTCAATTTATAATGGAGATTTTCCTTTGTAGAACCTTCGACTTTCAGAATACGTACATAGGAGGAAACTGTTTTACTACTTTTATTTAGTATCAATTTGACAAAAGTTACTTTTATGAATGTTTTTTTTCTTATTCTCCTAGATCTGCAGTTATCTTTACTGTCACTTTAATCTTCTTTTTATTTTATTTTATTTTTTTATTAATTTATTCCTTTTACATCTCAATAGTTATCCCATCCCTTTTATCCTCCCATTCTTCCCTCCCTCCCATTTTCCGCTTATTCCCCTCCCCAGTTTGAGATCACCATCGTCCTTTATAAGTCTTAGTTTGCTATGATAAAATCACAGCTCAAAACGCCCCAGTTTCTCCACTTCATGTACTATTATTTGTAAGATCACATCTGTACAATGCTCTGATATCCTTTCCTACCCGCCTCCTCTTCACCACGCTCTTCTGATCACACTAGCATCTTGTTTCAGAAATCTACTAGAAATATTTCTAAAATGATTCTTTTTATCCTTGTAATATTTTCTCCTAAGATGTGTACTTGTTAAACATTGTTGTCTCTCTGGAATATGCTGAAATGTGTTTTCACTAGTGATTCTAAGTTAAACACTTCCAAGTTCTACAGCATATCCCCCCAAATTGACACATAACAATATTTCCCAACAAATTATTGGGTTATAAATTCTAAATAATTCCCACTGGATTCAAGTAAAAAGTGGGCAGAGCTACTGCCACTTTTATAGTGTCAAGAAAAAAATGCATTTACTCCCTTTTGTTAGTTTCAAGAGACCTCCCTTTGATTCTTGTGTGAAGCCTCGTAGACTTCCAAAACAGAATGAAGTGCCAAAACTGCCTCAGAGTTTTCATTATTATCCCTTGTAGCAACAAGGACATATCATTTTCCTTTAGCATATAATTAATATAATTAAGTTGTTGCTTAAGATGAAACAATATCCTCAATTTCAACTTTTTCTATTCATTTATATTAAATATCCATTGCCAGATAAAGTTCTGTGTGCATAATGTTGAGCGTAGCATAGCCTATGTTTAAAACTGCACTGTTTTTTACAATACTACAATAGCTGATATTAATTCTTTATTCTACCCCCTCCAGCTTTTTATTTTAGCTGTATTGATGGTTACTTACTAGCATAGTACATATCAGTTGCGTTTTTCTCTTAATTGCTCTATTCACATTATTTAAATGTCTTTAGACTCTAGTTAGAATGTCCTGATTGCTTTTTAGCATTGTAACCAAGTAAATCACAGAACAAACAAACAGAAAACTTAATAAAATAAAACAGATATACTGTTTATATATGAAATGACTTTTGGAAGAACTAAAACTGTTGGTCACATCAAATAGTTGTTTTCTATTTTACTGCCACACGAGTTCTCAAAAATATATCCAATTAATTTCCCTTTCCTCTCATATATATCAACACTTTCTTCCTCTGACTACAAATCAGGCTAATATGAACAGCATTTCTTCACTGGAATCTGAAGAATTAATAACTCTTCTTAGCTCTAAAGTCTGAGATTGCTATAATTATTTTTATTGCAACCTCTTTCTATGTAGACCCTGATGAAAGACAAAAGAAAGCCAGTGTGTCATTACAGGTACCAATCTATGCAACGAACTTTGCTTCAGTCCAACTTCTTTGATCATTTTACTTTTTCAGTTTGCCCAACAGTTAAAAAGGAAATTGTCTGTCACTGGCTGTACTCTCTTAGTGACCAAATGTTAAGAACAAATCGAAGGGCATGCCAAAGTGTCAGCCAGAGATATGGTCCTACGACCACTACAAGTTACAGAGAAATGAGGCTGCTCATATTGCATATCAAGATTTCTAATCTTGGAATTAGAAGATTAATATTATATTTAATGTTGCATTTGGCTTCTTTATCCTTCTATTCTTCACTTATTAGTTTAGTTCTCCAGGAATAAATGTAAATATGATAAAATTTAAATGTTAAGTTTTTATTCAAGATATATTTTATATTGATGTTGACAAACAAAATGTTTATCATTCCATGCTTTCTAAAGTACTGTTTTGTTTTGTCTTACTACATTAATTCCATGTTGATTGAGTATTTATTAACTTTTCTTTTAATCATTTCTGTAAGTTCATTGAAATGTAATTTTAGGATAGAATTATTATTTTTTTTCTCACAAACACTGGTATGTAGGTACCAAGCTCTTGCTAGTATTTGATGCATTTCAGGCAACATGAGTTATTTAATGATAACGATTTATTATTATACACATTTACATTTTAATTAAAAATATAACACAATCTAAATCTACACAATAATTATCCATAAGACAAAATACTGTAATTTTTATATTTTCATCACTTTACCAATATTTTTCAGTAAACTGTATTGGATTGATAATGACAGATTGCATTACCTTCTGACAGAACATTTCCTTCTTCCACTGAAATAGAAAGATAAAAATTTCCCCAACCCAAATGTTATATACTGTACTATATTGCATTTTAACTCTGTGATCCACCTTTGTAATAGAACCTGAAGTCCTAACTCAAAGCAACTTTCAAAATTAATGACACTGCCACCATGTCTTTAACCTTTTAAAATTATTTGTCTCTAAGGAACCACATTATTATCTGAGAGAGCAACTGTGCATTGGACTGAAAGCTATAAATCTTTAGGTCATGATCCTAATATGTTCTAGGGTGCATAAATAGTTTTCTGGAGTGAATCCATGTGTGCTATATTAGCTCTGAGAGTCTCCTATGTTTCTATTTAACACGAAGAAAAATCCACTTTATGAAGGAAATTAAAGAAACTGTTTATGATACTTACTTGGTTGGCTACATTTCTATTTTTTCTTTACCCTTCCTTCTTTTTTGTCTGCTAAAATGGTATTTATTTGCATTGCTTTATTATGTGAACAGACACATAAAGAAAATATCTACATCTCGTGGCCCATAAGAAAGACAATATAAGTCTCACAAAACTTCAGGTATCTAAATATTTATTCCTCCTCCTGCATTTTATAATACCCTGTTACAACTCTTTTAACATGTGTATCGACTAATGCAGTAAAAACAAAAAATAAACAAAAAAAAACCTTAAAAAGGCATCAAAATATATTGGTACCATATTAAAGAATGAGGCAGAGATAGTCCATTGGATAAATTAGACCAATAATGTGTCCAAATTTGAATTCTCCACTTTTCAACTTATATCTTCAGATAATCTGTAGTTTTGGGGTAATGCCTTGCCTGATCTGGCTGTCTGTTTTGCCTGTGAGTAAGCCTGCAGTTATTCTGTACTTATTGAATACTATACAAAACATGTTCTATGAAAATAATGGAAAAAGACTTTACAGAAATCTTTAAAAGAAATTTTTTTATACAAAGAAAAAGTTCCTATCCTAAAAACAAAGGACCCGGAGTAGAACTGAAATCTACATGCAGATATTATTCACATGCTAATTCTGAAATTTTTGTCATTTGTGTCATTTGGTTGCTTTCAACATACTGGAATATTTTAGAAAATGATTACCATAACACACACACACACACAAACACAGAGAGAGAGAAGAGAGAGAGAGAGAGAGAGAGAGAGAGAGAGAGAGAGAGAGAGAGAGAGAGAGAGAGAGAGAGACAGAGACAGAGACAGAGACAGAGACAGAGACAGAGACAGAGACACAGAGATACAAAGAGAGACAGGGAGAGAATTCTGGGTCAGGGCATGAGGGCATGGAGGAATACATAAATATATTAAAATTAGGCTTTTAGATAATAGGTCACCAAGGAGAGACTTGATACCGTATGAGCATATTCAGGGGGAGGAGGTCCCCCTCAGACACAGACTTAGGGGAGGGGAGGGGAGTAGGGGGGAAGTGGGAGAAAGGGAGGAATGGGAGGATACATGGGATGGGCTAACAACTGAGATGTAATATGAATAAATTAATAATAATAAAAAAATAAAAATAAATAAAATTAGGCTTTTCGTTAAAATTGTGAAAGATACTTGCATGGAAAATCCAAGGATAGCAAGGTTGCTTGCACTGTTTTTTTTTTTTCATAAAGGTATATTAAACATTATCAAGCTGAATTCACAATGGATCAGATTCACTGCAATACTCTGAAGGCATACTTTTAACTTGGTAGCAAAGTCAGCAAAAAGTTTATTCACTACGGAGTACGGAGTCAAGAAATATCTTCAGAAAACATGCCAGCCTATGTAGTACTATTTATCTGTATTTTCTAATATTTTTCTAATTTAGTTTCAAAGATTTATCTAAGTGAATAACATTTCATAGCTATTAAGTCAGTGATCTATATATTGAATATTTATAATTTCCATGCTTTACCCTTAGTTCTTTTTTGTAAGAGCCAGCTTTTTAAATTATTATTATTAATTTATTCTTGTTACATCTCAATGGTTATCCCATCCCTTGTATCCTCCCATTCTTCCCTCCCTCCCATTTTTCCCTTATTCCCCTTCCCTATGACTGTTCCTGAGGGGGACTTCCTCCCCCTCTATATGCTCATAGGGTATCAAGTCTCTTCTTGGTAAACTGCTACCCTTCCTCTGAGTGCCACCAGGTCTCCCCCTCAACAAGAAAATTTGCTCAACCATGTTCATAGCAGCCTTATTCATAATAGCCAGAACATGAAAACACCCTAAGTGTCCCTCAGTAAAAGAATGGATAAAGAAACTGTGGTACATATACACTATGGAATAGTACTCAGCTATTAAAAAAAAAAGGAACTCCCGAAATTTGTGGACAAATGGATTGAGGTAGAAATGGTCATAATGAGTGAGTTAACCCAGAAGAAAAAAGACTGAAATGGTATATACTCCCTTAGTTCTTTTTAATTAATATATGATTGTGAACTGTATGCAAAGGAAAAGATTTCTATTGTGATTACATCTACTAAATTTTCCTGTCTTTTGTTCCATGCTTTATATCAACCACCACCTGTGTGTGTGCCTCCTTTCCGTTCTCCTAGTACCAATCCTATCATACATTACTCTTTCTGTCATCTCATTTTTCCTACTCCTAATACACAATCTTACGATCTCTCTGGGTACTTATAAATCTCTTAGTAAACAAAAATCCACAGTAGAGTGAGTTTAGTTCTCTTAGGCTAAAATTGTATTTATGAGTGAATTTGGCAATCAGAAATAATAACAGAAAGGTTGGAACAGGGAAAGGAAATATGAGCGGATCTCTTTGCTCCTTCAGAAACAGCAGTCATCAAAATTATATAAATTATTAAGCAATCGACTAAATGATAATGTAATAGTTTCAGAGTTGTGTATGTAAGTGATGGTTTCATGATTAAGTTTTCTAAAAGAATAAATTTTCATTAATAAAATAATCACATCTATTAATACTCATTCTAAGTATTATTAACAACTGATAAATAATTCCAATACATTTTGTAATATTTTTGTGTAACTATTAGTAATCTTATCCAAATTTTAAAATATTTCTAAATTATCAGTGATGAACTAGATTCAAATTAATTATAACTTCTATGTAGAATTGTTTACTAATTGTAAAAATATTGTGAGTATTGTACCAGATTCAAGCCTGCAATGCCAAACTCATAAATTTGCAGATATTTTTCCGTTATCTTACTAATTTAAGAAATGTGCAAAATATTGACCATGTCTCTTGGAAGGAGAGACCTGGTGGCACTCAGAGGAGGGATAGAAGGCTACCAAGAAGAGACTTGATACCCTATGAGCATATACAGGGGGAGGAAGTTCCCCTCAGGAACAGTCATAGGGGAGGGGAATAAGGGGAAAATGGGAGGGAGGGAAAAATGGGAGAATGCAAGCGTTGGGATAACCATTGAGATGTAACAAGAATAAATTATTAATAAAAAATTTTTAAAAAGACTCTCCCCCCAAAAAAGAAATATGCAAAATACATAGTAAGGAAAGTTTGCATATAAAATTTCTGTAAAAACTAACATTCGTGATTTTTATATATACATGAATTATTTTTATTTAATTATAGCATGAGTGTTAAATTCAAAAATAATTTTCACAGTAATTTCAATGAGTATATAGGTGAGTTCTGCGTATATATTCTGAAAATTGCTCTGTTTTCAGCATAGTTATATCTTTCTGAAATTAGTTCTGTAATAGCATAAAACATTTTTGACAGCTATGTAAGCTATAATAATTAACATTATTAATTTACATTTTAATGTGAAATATTTCCAAATTATCTCTTATTTTATTAGTAGCAATTGATCTAGAAAAGCTTTTAGAAACCTTTGTTCAACAGCTTTAGTTTTTCATTGTGTGTTAGGTACAACTAGTTTCAAAGACAGAGAATGGCTTAAGTTAATTGCTATAGCAATGATTTTCAGCACCTGTTTCATAAATGATGCATTTTACTCTGGATGATGAAATGATTTGTCAAGAGACAGGCAGCAACAAATAAATGACCTCCATACATGTGCACTATTGTCTCCACACAATTTATCTACAGCCTGGGCCTGGAGTAGAATCTATAACAAAGTGGGACTCGTGGAAAGCTCTGAGCTCCTTAGTTGGCTAATTTTTCTACTTTAAAAATATCAACATAAATTTGTACGAAGTGATTTTGTCTGCTGTATGTTGCTATGTGTTTGCCATAAGGAGAATATATGTTGCATGCTTTATGCTTAGGAAAAAGAGAACTGAAATTAGGAATGATATCACACTAGATACATTTTGGTTGTTATCATTTACCCAGAAAAAATCATGTTTCCTTATGTCTTGCCATTTTTTTCAATAATTTATATTTCAACTATCTTTGAAAATGTCAGACAATATGTATAATTTCTAATGTGAAGCATCTATCCTAACTGATGTCATACTTCATATTCTATGAATTATAAAATTAGTACCTTGGTGCTAATTTTGTGGCATTTTGAAAATTTGATAACTTTTATCTTCAGTTTCTCCTACTCACTTTTTCAGGATCTAATGCTAAAATACCATGTTGATGAATCTTCCTAAGAATTTCTAATGAAAATGTTATTCTTCAAGGCATGGAAAGCAATAGTGATGTGGTGGAAATGTCATTTCTCTCTTATTATATAGTCTAATATTGATACGTTCACATTGCATAGTGTAATGTTGTTTCAGAGAAACACAGGTCATTATTACAATACTATAAATAACCTATTGTTTATCAGTTCTTTAAAATAGTTATCTAAGAATGTAACATTTATATAATTCCTGATTGTATCATAGTTCTTCTTGCTATAGGTAATTTATTGTATATATGTATAATAATATAAATGTATATATAAAAATAAAAATATATTTAATAAAAAGACCTAAAAATAGAAGCTCAGAGACTTCAAGAATGTCTATAAAATACTAAGTAGAGAAAAATATAAGAAAATAAATGGCTGCTGTAACATGAAGTTCACAGTATAGAAGAGAACTAATATTCTTTTTTTAATTTAATATTTTATTTTATTTTATTTTTGGCATACACATTTATATTCTTACACATAAGTAGAAATATTACATACAGCAAGAAGAACCACAAAACAATCAGAGAACCTATGAATGTTAGATTCAAGTTGTTTTGCCTAATTGCATTTGGCAACATTGTAGAAAATATCTTTCCAATCTTGGTAAGTCTAAAATTCTGAATGAGAATCAATATCTATCATCTCTCATCACTACCAATTCAAAACCTTTATGAAAACCTAAAAACATCTTAACCCTTCAAGAGCTTAGGTTAATTGTAAGAATAAACTATCAGGACTTAGACCCCATCAGAGACTTGAGATGGAATGTAAGTTAATTACTTGAGTGACCCGGAATTGCAGGTTTGCAGCTTCCAAAATGAGAAGGAAAAAAAATGACAGAGACAGTTTCCTGCCTTAATGGTCACACAAAACTCTCTATAATGTTGGAGCCTCATCTTCAACTTTCTGTCCCAATATATCTGAGAGACATATTTGTGAGGCAGGAACTATTGAGGACTTGCTCACCCTGCCTTGGCAGAGTTTGGCCATTGACTCTGCCTGCATCAAAGCTTGCCTTTTTTAAAAAAGCAGAATTCTCTCTGTGGCAGAAATGAGGAAATTTTGCCCAGTGGCTGGTTTGCCACATTTGAAGCCATCTCCATAAGAAGGATCTTTGATGCTGTTCGTCTTCTTGAGGAAGGTTGGGTGTTGCCAGGAGTTAACATGTCTTATTGTCAAAGAATCTTTAAACTAATAAAAACATCTTCAAATGATTATTCTTCATACACATTATATATATTTCTACACTAATATGAAGTATTGTGCCCATACAACTCAACTATAACACAAGGATTTCTCCTAATACTTTGAAAGTGCTATTGCATGCTGCTTGGGATAGTTAAGTAATACAAGGGAATTGTTAGTTGAACAAATCATGGTCATCAGACTATCAGCCATACTGACCTCCTTCATGTGTATTTTCCAGCTGCACTCCAACTCTGACAAAGGTGATGGCTCTGTCAAGTACATCCTTACTGGAGAAGGTGCTGGGACTATATTCATCATTGATGACACCACGGGTGACATCCACTCTACCAAAAGCTTGGACAGAGAACAGAAGACTCATTATGTGCTTCACGCCCAAGCTATTGACAGACGGACAAACAAACCTCTTGAACCTGAATCTGAGTTTATCATCAAAGTTCAAGATATCAATGATAATGCTCCAAAGTTCACAGATGGACCATACATCGTTACTGTGCCTGAAATGTCAGATATGGGTAAGAAAATTATTTTTATTGTGAAGAAATTAATTTACATAATTTACAACACAAAAATTTTCTTTGGAAGTACTGTTTCTAAATGTATATTTGTAAGAATTTGAGAAACTTCTATATATTAGAATATTTTTATGGCATAAAGTCTTATCCATTACTGAATCTTATGTTTTAACTGAAATAAATTTATGAACATGGATATATAGATCACAGTTTGAACATTTCAAGGTAGAAATAATGAATTGTATAATATATTTAATTCTTACTTTTCTAATTGACATTAATTTAGATAATGTAAATTTTCTTTCATATTGTTGAGTAATAGGAAATTCTAACACAGTCCACAGGAACTGTGTTAAAGATAAAATGTGTACCACTTTGAACTTCTGCCTTCATCATTTATAACTTTACAGGTCCTTCTGAATTATAATAACATTACTTTTAGATGTTATTTATTTTTTAACCAATAAATCTATTCAGATGTTGAGCATTTACATATTTATTTCAAAATATACAAAACCATGTTAGTTATTTTAAGATTATTTTAAATGTGCAATCATCATAAAGTAAACATGCAAACATCTCAGTTTTAGGAAATAAACAGGGAATTAATATAAGATTCACCTCATTGCATGACTATACTGCAACTGAAACATCTCACCTTTGACCATGTCCCTTGGAGGGGGAGACCTGGTGGCACTCAGAGGAAGGATAGCAGGCTACCAAGAAGAGACTTGATACCCTATGAGCATATACAGGGGGAGGTAATCCCCCTCAGTCACAGTCATAGGGGAGGGGAATAAGGGGAAAATGAGAGGGAGGGAAGAATGGGAGGATACAAGGGATGGGATAACCATTGAGATGTAACAAGAATAAATTAATAAAGGAAAAAAAAGAAAAAAAAGAAATATCTTGAATCAGTTCTCAAGTTTTTTGAATTGTGGGCCACGTTCTCTGCTCACTGATTTTTGAGGCTGATCTATTTCACTTTATTTTTATTGCGTTGATAAATTTCATGAAAGTAATTAAAATTAAGTTAAGCAATCACATAAATTTTTTGCTTTATGAGTCTCTTCTGGACACATTTTTGAGTGGTGATTTTTGAATTTCATTTAAATAATATGACAATCTTATTCTAAATTTGGTATTGTAGTCACTGATCAGGTCAGTGTGTGAATGTTTACATGAAGCTTTCTTATGAAGAAGAGAATTTCTGTTCCCCATTATTATTGCAGATCATTTTAGTTTATCCTGAGAGAACTGGAGCCAGGTAGATCTTCAGCTAGTAGAGAAAGGGTGGAAATCAAGAGCAAGATGTTCTCAGCCAGAGCCTCTGGGGAGAAAACAATTTCCCAACCTTTTCCCTCCACACCAGAGCTCAGGGACAACGCCGTAGCAGTTCTTGGCAGATGCTTAGAATGTGTTCAGGCTTATTGGTCTCTAAGGACACATAAAGAAAAAAATGGGAAAGAGTCTGTGAGCAAAAACTTGAAAATAATTCCCCATGCCCTGCCAAGGGCACATAGGCCATCATCACAATGTCTAAGTCCCTTCTATTTTACAAATATGCCATGCTTTAATACACCATCAGTTTTTTAAAAAATCTGCTAGCAGGCTGCCAGAGTGTGGTGGAGAATAAGAGCAAACACAAAACCACCAGAGACATATGGAGATAACAAGAGAGAATGAAATAGGCAGAATTGTCATCAGTCAAAGGCAGTTTCCAGTGAACAGTAATAAGAAGAACACAGGAGGTGTTTAGATAATACATTAGAGAGAATAGGGGAGTTGGGTTCTTATGCTTTCTATTAAAAAAGAAAATTACAACAAAATCTACATATATCCTAAGATAACACGTGGTCACTAAGTCAGCTGGATTTCCATCTTGGTATGAGAGAACATGGTCTCAATGAAAAGCCTGTAAAAGTCACATTTATTGAACTTCTAATAAATTATGGAAACAAAGTATGTCCCCAACAACAAAGACGAAGAATGAAAAAAATCATGGAGCGAGGGAAAATGGAATTTTTCAGTTTCAGATAAAGAGATCCAGGGTTTATAGCCTTCATGGAGACTCCTCATTTGAAGGAAACATAAGTAAACTAAGTTCAGGCAAATATTGACCATGTTTTTAAAGGCTGAATATAAAACAAAACTGTAATGGCTGATAAGGAAAATTGAGATGTTGAAAATGATAGAATGATAAGAGATCTGAGTCAAATCACTAAGTAGATGGCATATTATAACAATGATAAACCCTGAAACAGACATGGGTACATATATGTGATGAAATCCAAACATGCAAATTGGCACTTTTGAGTACTGGTAAGGATCCTGTGTACTCTAATAAAATCCACAAAGCAAGGTGAATATATTGGGCAAGGAGGCTGAAGATGATGCACCAATGTTATAGAGTGTTTTAGGTGACTGTTCACGTAGCAAACTCTGTAATTTTCTCATTTTGGAAGCTACTAACCTGCACTTCTTGTCTAGTCAGGTAATTAATTTTATTCCTTCTTAAGTCTCTGATGGGGTTGAGGACCAGACAGTTTAGTTTTATGATGAAGCTTAGTTGTTTAGGGGTTAAGATGTTTTTAGATCTAGATAGATATTTTAAGTTGACAATAACAAGATGTAATGGAGTTTGATTTCTATTCAGAATTCTAGATGCACCACTATAGTAAAGATGTTTCCTTCGAGGCTGCCAAATACAGATAACCAATGCACTCTGAATCTAACACTTATATAATTCCTGATAGTCTCATGGTTCTTCTTGCTTACATATGTATAATAATATAAATGTACATGTAAAAAATAAAAATTAAAAAAATAAATATTTCTAAGATATGAAATATGAAAGATAGGGAAACTAATGAATAGCTAACATTATATTGACAAGAATGTGTGGGGCACTTTCTGTAGGACAAAAACCTTAATTTTGAAGGTAGCAAAACAAGACAGATAAGTGCTATCTTTGTACCCATGTGGTTTTAGGCAAAAATATTTTCATGACAGCAATTTCTTTGAGGTCTGATGCCCAATATTAGAAATTACACTTTAGTTTTGTTTTTGGAAAAGCAGTAGCTAATTATTGTGACAAAGGCATATGTGATTGTATGTGTGTGTGTGTGTAAAGTCATCATAAAAATTCACATTGTATATTTACTATATGAAAGATGATTTGAAAATGTGTGTGTGTGTGTGTGTGTGTGTGTGTGTGTGTTGCAACTTAAGAAAGGAGGATGATGCATCAACTATTATTGAAGAAATAAAATTCTAATTTACTGCAGACATGGGAGCATCAGAGAATAGCAGAACAGAGTCTGTTCTTGCTGACTTTGCATATCATGGTTTCTAGAGACATAGTCAATTATTCATGTAAAAATATCTGTCATAATTTAAACATTAAATAGAGTTAAGCGGTTGGGATGAAGGCTGTGTGGATCTCAAATCCTAAAGTACTGATTATTTTTTAGAAAAGCAAGGTTTGTTGATTGCATTGTAGGAGATTACAGGGAATGATCCCAAGACAGAATAACTAGAGTTCTATATAGTCTGGAATAAGAAGATCTCTACTGATTGAGCCAGAAAGTTCTTTGGAGGCTATGTGGTGGGGCTTGACACTTCACAGAAGGGCACCATTCTGTGTAAACAAATATCATTCTTCTTCCCTTCTGACCCACTCTGCAAGTCATCTAAGCACTGGAAAGCTGTATTTCACTGTTACTAAAGTACCATGCAAATGTTAGCTTAATGCTTGCTAGTTACACCAGGGTGGTTGGCTGGCAAGTCCCAGGGATTACCCTCTTTCTAATTTTCCTCTGTCAGGATTACAAACATATGCCACTCATTTGCCTGCTATGTCACTACTGAGCCTATACCCCAAAATGCTCCAACATACCTCAAGACACTTGCCCAACTATGTTCATAGCAGAAACTGGGAACAACCTATCTAGGTTATCCCTCAGCCAAAAAAGTTGATAAAGAAAATGTGGTACATTTACACAGTGGAATATTACTCAGCTATTAAAAACAAAGATGCCATGCAATTTTCAGTCAAAAAGGAGGAACTAGGAAAGATCATCCTGAGTGAAGTAACACACACTCAGAAAGACATTCATGATATCTACTCCCATGTAAGTGGATATTATCCATAAAGTACAAGATAATAATGCTACGGCTCACAGACCCAGAGAAGTAAAGAAGGGTCACTCGGGAAGGGAAATAAAATTGACATCTGAAATAGACAGAGGGAAGGAATTGGATGGGAGAGGAGTTGGGGAGTGTAACAGGTGTATGGTTCAGGTGTGGGTAGAGTGGGGTTGGGGCAAGGACTGGGAGGGAGAATGGATATTGGCAAGTTATGGGCCTCTCTGGAACAGTGGAGGCTTCAGGGAGTCTATGGCGGTGAACCTAGCCGAGACTTGTAGCCGCAAGGCATATGGAGCCTGAAGCTGTCATCTCTGTGGCCAGTTGGGACTTCCAGTGAAGTGAGAGGGTCATCAACTCACCCATAAAACCTTCAACACAACAATTTCCTTGCCTGAAAGAAGTGGAGGGATAAAAATGGAGCAGAGATTGAGGGAATAACAAACCAATGACTAGTACAGCTTTAGAGCCACTGCATGGGAGAGAGCCAATCCCTGTGGCTATTAATGTCATTCTCATCTGCTTACAGACAGGGCCCTTGCAAAATTGTCTTCTGGGAGGCTTCATCCAGCACCCAATGGAAACAGGTGCAGAGAACATCAGCTAAGTAATAGGCTGAGTTTGGAGAGTCTTCTGAAAGAGTGGGAGGAAGGATAGAGGGAGCTGGAATGGGCAAATTATTCCCACTTCTTATTGGAAGCAGTAATTCTGCTCTCTTTTAAGAATCTTGATTTGAGTGGATATATGAGATTCCTACTTCCTTTCTCTTCTACTATCCTACAGATTAATTATGATTTCAGAAAACTTGCTATGATAGAAAATTTTCTTTCTGCTTGAGTGCTGCGACCTGCTTATTTCAAATATTCAAATCATGCTTCTAATGAAAATTATTTGTACTCACAAAAGTTCTAATTAATCTAGTAATGAGATTTGTTCTTTTTAATATAGGCTTTCTTCTCTGAAAACATATTTCAAATCCTTCATCACAAATTGTACAAAAAATTTGCCAGAATCTGAATGTAGGTCACCATAGCAACTGTGAGAATGATCTAACCGACAACTACAAGGAACACTTGTTAAACACTTGCTAAGTGTCAGCAAAATCTTTTATATTTACAACAATGTCATGCATTTGTCATAATTCTCATCACAGTGTCAACATGATGGTTATTCTTGGTTTACTGAGAATAAAAATAAAATACAGAATAGCCTTATTTGTCTAAAATAACATATTTATTAAGAAATACATAGAAAATTTTCAGTTAGGTATATCTTTAAGTCTTTTATTCCTATTTTAGAAATAATATTAAAATATGCATACAACTTATTTCAAGAGCAATTCTTACAGAAATATTCCAGAAGCACAGTGGTAGCAATATAAAACAGATGTTATAGCATAAAGTTTAAAGAAATAAGGTTAACTTTTTGACTCATTAAACAATGTGTATTTACTACTATTACATCCCACTGATTACCACATATTTGGGGGGGTAGAATTTTCTACTGTTAAAAGATAAACTTATCCCTGGGACAAAGGAAGAAAAAGAAAATCTTATATCTAATATTTATGCAGTCATATGGGACCATGATTTGAAAAAAATTAACACTAAGATGTATATATAGATTTAGATGGAGAAGTATGGGTTTTTACATCAAACATGGTATATAAAGTTCTTGAGAAAGTAGTAACATTTTTGTGTTATTAAAAGTATTATAATAAAACTATTACTTTTACAGGTAGTAATTCTAATAATGTTGAAAGACAATGGAGAGGCCAGTGCATGGTGAAGTCACTTTTAAGAGGGGAAAGGAATCACAGTGATTGAAATGAGTAGATTTTGAATGTTGAAAATGTATTCATTCTTCCTACAATGAAGAACAAAGCAAAGTAATTAAATCTATAGAATAATGCCACAACTACAAGGCCACTGTTTCACAGCCTTTATCTTCATCTGACTCTTCAGGGAAAAGAAAAGCATCACTTATTCTCTGCAACCAGAGGAGCCATGCATCTCTGGGTTCACCAACACTGATTCAAAGAGAAGCTTTCCCAATTATTTCTGATATATATATATCAGAATATATATATATATATATATATATATATATATATATAATTATTGGCATCTCAATCACTTTAAAATTAACTACACAGTAGTAACATATCCACATTAGGGCTTAAAACTTCTTCAGCCATAAAATTTTGCAAGTATCAGGCATAAATGTCCTCCCATGGTGTGGAATTCAAGTCCTATCTTAGACGGGTAGGTTACTCCTATAACAGTCATGCCACTGCTGAGTTAGTAAGTGTATTTTGCCTGCCAATTTGGTGTGGTAGTTCCAAGAGTTCTCAGTTAGTTAAAACTGTTATTGTCTTTTCTTTAGCAGCATGCATTACTATGAAAGTTTAAGTTCCAGATTGATTTATCTACTTGTAATAAACATATGCTTTAGACACTTATTATTTAGTTCTGATGGTTAGCCAAAAGGAGTGACCAGAAACTATATTTTTAATAGGTTGCAATGTGGTTTCCTGACAAATAACTAATAAGGAGATAGTCTTTAGGTGATATTTAGAGTTCTGATCAATAACATTAGCTTTTAGTAACAAAATATTCTGCCATATAGATACATTCTGTCTAACTCTTATTTAAAATATATTTAATTGGCTGACAAATTACTAAATTTCAATATGATTTTTTAATATATTTATTATTTTGGTTAATACTTCTGTCTTTCTGGACTGAAATATTTTGTGGAGCTATTCACTAGGTTATCCCATGTAGATGTAACAATATATGCATTAATATCTATTGAAATATTATATACTATGTGGAAATAGTAACCAGAATACACATATATGCATACATAAAAATTTCCCTATTTACATATAAAACAATCAGCAATTTATACTATAGAATGAATTTGTTTAAGAATATTCATAGCCATGCACAGAAAACTATCTGAAAGGGAGAAAGACATGTGTATATATGCATGAAAGTAATTGCATATGAAAAGTGGGTTCTGTTTTTCTTGTTTTGAATACCATTATTATTAAAAACTACAGAATTTTTTTTTTATGAAAGGCTAGCATGAAACCTAACGTTAGGAGGCGATGTGTCCCTGACTCTTTCACTTGTTCTGAGAACCCTTTTTATCTTACTGGGGTTGCCTCATCCAATCTTGATATAGTTATGTCTAGTGTTACTGTAAAGAACTTGAAAGGAAGACCAGCTTACACACTCAAAAGCTGTAATAATGGATTATTCGCAATGCCTAAGGCTTATCATTTAGAAACAGGATTAAAATAAGTGAACACTTCATTTTAAGTAGACAGTAAGTGATGACAAATATTCCTTTTTCCTCTACTGGACATATATACAGAAAAGGAGGAAAGAGAATGTGCTTGTGTATGTATACATATTTGTATTGTTAGGTAATTAAAAAACAGCATTGTGATAATAATATCTACACATCTTTTCAAAACATGGAATGATTACAGAAATGGTAGTATCAAAAGCTTTCTTGGTATGGAGGATTCTATTATATTATTTGGGAAACTACTCAGTAAAAAAAGTCTAGTGTGTTTATGTTTAAAGAGTAACAATCATAAAACAACACTCACTTTGTAGATGGTTTAAAACAGATGCAAACATAAATCAAATGGTTCAGAAAATTTTCCTATATAAATCTTCTTCTCATTTGTGTGATTTTCACAATGTAATATCTCCTGTTATATGTGAAATGAAGAACACTGGCTGGAGTGTTGAGACTTATAACTTCCAAAACTCAGTACAACTACAAGTCTTGAAGTTTTTTGCAAATGCCCTTATCACAGTAGGAGTGTTAGATTCATTCATACCTAATCCATGGTATTGCATCCCTCACATTACACCCAAGCCTGACATTTCCAGAGATTGCTAAATATCCTTAAAATTTTTTTAAGTCATTCACAATTAACAGTTGAGAATTCTAGTGGGACTCTAGATGAGAGAATCATGGGAGAATGGCAAAGTAGAAGGATCCAGAGGGTCCTAGAAGCCTACAAGTAGAACATTATGATAGGCAGATTTGGGCCCAGGGGTCCCGCTCAAACTAAGGCACCAGCCAAGGACAATACAGGCGGTAAACTTTAAACCCCTACCCAGATCTAGACAATGGACAGAACACTTTCCACAGTAGAGTGGAGAGTGGGATATTACTTTCTCACATACTCTGGTGCCTCACCTTTGACCATGTCCCCTGGACGGGGAGACCTGGTGGCAATCAGAGGAAGGACAGCAGGTTACCAAGAAGAGACTTGATACCCTATGAACATATACAGGGGAGGTAATCCCCCTCAGGAACAGTCATAGGGGAGGGGAATAAGGGGAAAATGGGAGGGAGGGAAGAATGGGAGGATACAAGGGATGGGATAACCATTGAGATGTAACAAGAATAAATTAATAAAGGAGAAAAAAAAGAGAATTACTAGCCCAGAGTATACATGATAAGGAAATGACAAAATATAGAAGAATGGGTAAAAGAATATATTGTACAATTTGGAATTCCACACACTGTGAATTTCGCAGTGCTGGCCATGATCAAGACATATAGTTTTTTGACTAAAGTTATTCTACACTAAAAGTTGGTGTTGAAATATTAACTATCATATTCAAATTAATAAGAGAACATAATCGGAACAAACTTGTGGGTGAACTATAGTTGTCTCGACTATAGAATGAAGAACACTGGCTTGAGTGTTGAGACTTATAACTTCCAAAACTCAAAGAAATTTGGCCTTATAAACTTTATTTAGATTATTTGCAGTAAATCAGTGTAGGGATAGCCATATAGTTGCAGATGCCCATCTCTCTCTCTCTCTCTCTCTCTCTCTCTCTCTCTCTCTCTATATATATATATATATATATATATATATATATATATATATATATGCACATGCCAAGTATATATTATCCTATTTATATCTATACATATTTAGTAAGTTTCAGTGGAGTAAAATGTTGTTATGGCACTACTGAAGTCAATAGTTTCCTGTGTATGTCCAGAAGAAACATAAATTGTATCAATGCAAATTTAACACTTTTCATTTGTTCATTATTTCAAAATATTATCTTGCTAGTACTGGTGACCATCTCAGTTCATTTCTCTTATCACATTATATACCTGAGCCCGAGCAACAAAACTGATGTCTCCTCTCAGCACACATGCGAGTGGCCATACAATGATAGAGAGGTTGTGGGACTGGGGAACAAGCATATTTTTAAACATCAAGTCTATGGTAACTAACTATGGTCCCACAAGAGCCACTTTAGTTCTTAAAGAGAGTGGCTACCCTAGTGACTTAGTGACATCCCACTACACCTCAATTCCTGAAAGTCCTGTCACGTCTCATCATCACTGCACGAGGGACCAAACTTCCAGCACGTGAGCCTCTAGAGGATGGCCTCTAGCAAGAGCAGAATTATGACAATAATGATCTCTTTTTTTCACCCTCTAACACTCTTTTAAAAGTATTTTTCACTTCCAATAACAAAGAGGATAGGGTTTTATACTGATCCAAGTTATTTATATATTGGTATGAAATGTTTTGTCATTTTTTGAGAGACACTAAAAGGTGATATGAATTCAGTGCTCTAGTTCCATAGTCCAAATAAATAGTCCTCATCACACACAATGCTACCTATTATTTTAGTTAGAGGTAGGTGAAAATATGGTACTTGAGAAATGAAAAGGAGAATAAATAAAACATTATTTAAATGAAGTTCACATTCTCACAAGGAGAGTGCTTCTTAACTGGTTAAGATATTCAATCATTAAAACAGATTATAAAATAGAGATTATTAATCTATTATATACAATGTAAAGAATTATGTATATATCATTTACTATCTTTGGGTTCATTGGAGCACTGAAACATTTTCAGGTATCGGAAAAACTATTTATTTTACACATAATCCTTAAATACTCTGTGTTCCCTGTCCTATTTAATTAAATGCCCCTATTCCTCTTCCCGTTTCATATTCCTCTCCATCTTTTGCCACCGATCTTTGAAGTCCAGATCCTCTTTTTGTGTATATCTTGTTGTACAGCAGCAACAGTCAGCAGCTGTGGTGTCTTTTATTGCACTGTTTGTAGGGACCTTGAATTAGATTTGCCCACATATCCCCTGAGCTTCACTCTGGACACCTGCCAGGATTCAAGAAGCTGTATTCAAATATCCACCCTGGAGACATGATCTTGGGGATGATATGATTTTAGTATCATGAGGCTTGTATTACAGTTCACACAGCACCTAGTTCTTACTTGAGGATTTACAAGGTGGACCTGAAGAACCATTCATTCATTCACTGAACAAAAAAAAAAATTGCCATGTTATGCAACTTCCGTCTTTTTCTTGTTTCTTTCTTCTGGTAACTTTTCTTAAATTTTGCTTTCCATCTTATAGAAAATGCAAGTTCAGGAAATAGTAGCTGAGTTTGTTACATTTGCTGTGACCAACCACTCTACAAGAAACTTAAAGGACAATTTCTTTTGGCTCAGTGTTTAAGGAGATACAATCCTTTGTGGAAGGAGGACTTGGCTTCTGGACCACATTGTGTTCATAGTCAGGAAACACAGAGCTGTTCTAGTTGGGATCTGAGGTGTGATATCATCCTTCAATACTAGCTGTCGGTAGTCCATTTTGTCACAAAGCTTTTACCTTTTTCCAAATAGTTCAGAGCTTCTAAAGTAGAACCAACATCGAAGCGTCAAGTTTTTAAGCACACCAGCTTACACGATATTTTACATTAAAACAAAACAAAACAAAACAAACAAGCACAAACCCAAAGCAATATACATTGTGTTTTTTGATGGCCTGGTAGCCACAGTATTATATTACATGGTCACACACAGTTAGCTTGTGTTTTCTCATAGATCACACTGATGAGTAAGGCTGTGTGATTCAGTTTGTCCTGTTTAAGGTCTCAGCTCCTGCCTTGACAATAATAATGCCCATGTTTGACTCCAAGAGGAGAGGAAGGAGTGGTCCTCTTCACCTGTGCTCAAACAGCAGTATTCCCAGAAGCTGAGCGAGAAACTACAGGGATTTTGTTTTTAATTTTAAAATGTTTACGTTGAAGGATGTTACTGACAGAAAGTAAAGGCCAAGCCCAAAATGAAAAGAAATGTTTGAAAAGGAACCTCAGGAGGACTACGACTACTTCATTTTAGTCTGAAAGTTTTTTGTAACCTTCTCACTTGAAGCAAAACATACTCCCGATACTGGTTCTGTAAAGACACAACAATTGGTTCCAAAAATACTTCCACTCTGAAGAAGAAATTAGTTGAAGGATAGACTCCTAATATGTGCCACACATTGTTTGGATATATGGCTAAATTTTGTTGTTAACTGAATTGATTAATGATGTATTTATCTTTTTCAAATGTATGAATATATCTTTTAAATATTTTTAAATTAATTAATTTATTTATTCAAGTTACATTCCAATCGTAGCCCTCTCCTTCCTTTCCTCCCAGTCCTACCCTCCCTCTGTCTTCCCTCTCTATCGCCTTTCCCTACTCCTTAGAAAAGAAAGCTCCCCCACCACCCACCCCAGGACATCAAGTCATCTCAGGACTGAGTGTGGCCTGGCAAGGCAGGTCGCTAGGGGGAAGTTATAGAAAAGCATTCCACAAACTCCATGTCAGAGACAGCCCTTGCTTCCCCCTACTAGGAGACCCACATGAAGACCAAGTTGCCCATCCAGTGCATATATGTAGAGGGTACAGTCCCTGTATGGTCCTTGGTCTGTGCTTTGGTCTCTGCAAGGCCCCCTGTGTCCAGGTTAGCTGGCTCTGTTGGTCTTTTTGTGTAGTTCTTGTCCACTCCAGGTCCTTCTTTTCCAAACTCTTCCACAGGATTGCCTGTGCTCTGCCCAATGTATGTTTGCATCTATTGCTGGATGGAGCCTCTTATACGACATCTATACTAGGCTCCTGTCTGCAAGCAGAGCAGAGTGCCATTAAAAGTATTAGGCATTGCATTTCTCCCTTGGTGTGGGTCTCAGTTTGGGCCAGGCATTGGTTAGATGTTCCTTCAATCTCTGTTCAATCTTAATCTCTCACATTTTGTAGGAAGGGATAGAGTAAGAAAAGATCACCCTAAGTGAGGTAGCCCAGGCCCAGAAAGATATACATGATATGTACTCACTTATTATTATTTTTATTTAATAATTTATTCACATTGCATCCCAGTTCTTATCCCCTCACTCTTATCTTCCTGATCCCACTGTGCTCCATCACTCTTCTGCCCTATTACTCTTCCCTAGACCTTTGACCTTATGGGCAGGAGATACCTTCCCCACCATTCGACCTCAGCTTATCAGGACACGTCAGAATAGCCATCATCCAATGCCTCTGTGTGTCTGCAAGGCCACCCCACCAAGGGGCAGTGATCAAATCACAGGCACCAAAGTTCCTGTGGCAAAGGCAGTCTCCACTCTCTTCCCCCTGCCAACATGGAGAATGAGCTGTCAATATGCTACCTCTGAACATGGAGGCCTAAGTTACTTGCTTGCAATATCCTTTGTTGGGGTATCAGTTTGTGCAGGCACCCCTGTGTTTACATAAATGGGCTTTATGGTCTCTTTTTGGAACTCCTGACTCCTTAGGTTCCTTCCATGCCCCAACTCTTCCATGAAACTCTGAGAATTTAGCCCAGAGCCAGGTTTGGAGTCTGAGTATCTGTCTAGATCGCTTCATGTGTGGAGTCTCTCAGAGGACATCCATGTTTGGCTAATATACACTTATAAGTGAGCACATACCATGCATGTCTTTCTGTGTCTGAGTTACCTCACTCAGGATGATCATTATTTTGTCCATCTATTTGCCTGCAAGTTTCATGATTTCCTTGGTTTTGATAGCTGAATAGTATTACATTGGGTAAATGTTCTAGAGTTTCTTTATTAATTTTTTGTTTGAAGGACTTCTAGGTTGGTCCCAGATTCTGGCTATTATGAATAGTGCTTCTATGATCATAGGTGTGCAAATGTCCTTGTTGTATGATGGAGCATCTTTTGGGTATATTCCCAGGAGTGGTGTAGTTAGGTCTTGAAGCAGCACTATTCCCAAATTTCATAGAGAGTACCAGATTGATTTCTAAAGTGGTTGTACAAGTTTTCACTGCCACTAGCAATGGAGGAATGTTCCTTTTTCTCCACATCCTTGCCAGTATATGGTGTCACTTTTCCTTTTGATCTTAGCCGTACTGAATAGATGTAAATGGAATCTCAGAATTGTTTTGATTTGCATTTCCTTCATGACTTAAGGGCATTGAGCATTTATTTAAGTGTTTCTAAGGCATTAAACATTCCTCTGTTGAAAATTCTCTGCTTAACTCTGTACACCATTTTTTAAAATTTGGTTATTTGGTTTGGTGGTGTTTAATTTTTTGAGCTCTTTATATATCATGGATATTAGCCCTTTGTTTGATGTACAGCTGCCAAAGGTCTTCTCCCAGTCTGTAGGCTATGGTTTTGCTCTATTGACAGTGTCCTTTGCCTTACAGAAGCTTTTTGATTTCATGAAATCCCACTTATTAATGGTTGTAATGAGAGCCTTAGCTATTGGTGTTCTATTCAGAAAGTTATCTCCTGTGCCAATGAATTCAAGGCCTTTCCCCACTTTTTCTTCTAACAGATTAGTGTGTCTGTTTTTTTCTTTTTTGCATTATAATTTTCATTAATTCAATATTATATCTTAATTGTTATCCCATCCCATGTATCCTCCTATCACTCCCTCCCTCCTTCTTACACCCTATTCCCCTCCGCTATGACTGTGACTGAGGGGGACCCTCTTCCCCCTGTATATGCTCATAGGGTATCAAGTCTCTTCTTGGTAGTCTGCTATCCTTCCTTTGGGTGCCATCGGGCCTCCCCATCAAGGGGACATGGTCAAATATGGGGCACCAGAGTTCATGTGAAAGTCAGTCCCCACTCTCCACTTAATTGTGGAGAAGCTCCTGTCCCTTGGCTAGATCTGGTTAGGGGTTTGATGCTCACTGAATGTATTGTCCTTGGTAGGTGCCATAATTGGAGCAGAACACCTCGGCCCATACCTGCCCATGATAGATTTCTTCTTCTTGTAGGTTTCTAGGACCCTCTGGATCATTCTATTTCCCCATTTCTTATATTTCTCTCACCTAGAGTCCCAATAGGATGTCCTAACCTCTATCTCACTTTCCTGGTAAGTGAAGACATTCATGAGACATACCTCTTGGGCTAGTGTCCACTTATAAGTGAGTATATACCATTTGAGTCTCTCTGATTCTGGATTAACTCACTCATTATGATCATTTCTAGTTCAATCCATTTGTCCACAAATTTCAGGAATTCCTTGTTTTTAGTAGCTGAGTAGTATTCCATAGTCTAAATGTACCACAGTGTCTTTATCCATTCTACTACTGAGGGATGCTTAGGCTGTTTCCAGGTTCTGGCTATTATGAATAAGGCCCCTATGAACATGGTTGATCATATGTTCTTGTTGTGTGCTGGTGATCTTCTGGGTATATTCAAAAGAGTGGAATAGCTGAGTCTTGAGAAAGCCCTATTCCCAGTCTTCTGAGATAGTGCCAGATAGATTTCCAAAGTGCTTTTACAAGTTTGTATTCCAACAGCAGTGAAGGAGTGTTCCTCTTTCTCCACATCCTCACCAGCATGAGGTGTAACTTGAGTTTTTGATCTTTGCCATTCTGATGGGTGTAAGATGGAATCTCAGAGTTGTTTTGATTTGCATTTCTCTGATGACTAAAGATGCTGAGCATTTCTTTAAGTGTTTCTTAGCCATTCCATATTCCTCTGCTATGAATTCTCTGTTTAATATTGAGCGCCATTTCTCAATTGGATTATTTGGTTTGGTGGTAATTAATTTATTGAGTTCATTATATATTTTGAATATTAGACTTTTGTCAGATTTAGGGTTGGTGAAGATCTTTTCCCCATCGGTAGGATGTGGTTTTGTTCTGTTGAAAGTGTCTCCTGCCTTACAGAAGCTTCTCGGCCACATGATCTCCCATAATTTTTGACCTTAAGATCTGGGCTGTTGGTGTTCTGTTCAGGAAGTTGTCTGCTGTTCCAATGTGTTCTAGGCTCTTACTCACTTTTTCTTCTAACGAATTTAGTGTCTCTAGTTTTCTGTTGAGGTGTTTGATCCACTTGGAATTGAGTTTTGTACATGGTGACAAATATGGGTCCAGTTGCATTCTTCTACATGCAGATATCCAGTTAGATCAGCACCATTTGTTGAATATGCTATCCTTTTTCCATTTAATAGATTTGGCTTTATTGTCAAAAATCGAGTGACCATATGTTTGTGAATTCATATCTGGGTCTTTGATTTGATTCCATTGATCCACCAGCCTATTGCTGTGTCAGTACCATACAGTTTTAATTACTGTTGCTCTATAGTACAGCTTGAGATCAGATATGGAGATTGCTCTGGAGGATCTTTTATTGTATAGGATTGTTATTGCTGTTCTGAGTTTTTTGTTTTTCCATATGAAATTGATAATTGATCTTTCAATGTCTTTAAAAATTGTGTGCGTATTTTAATAGGTATTGCACTGAATCTGTAAATTGCTTTTGGTAAGAGGGCCATTTTTACTATGTTAATTCTCCCAATCTATGAACAAGGGATGTCCTTTTATCTTCTTATATCTTTTTCAATCTCTTTCTTCAGAGATTTAAAATTTTTTTCAAATAAGTCCTTCACTTGTTTGGTTAGAGTTACTCCTAGATATTTTATATTTCTTGTGGCTATCATGAAGGATATAGTTTTCCTAATTCCTTCTTCTGAATGTTTTTCATTTGTATATAGGAAGACTACTGACTTTTTTGAGTTAATATGTATGCAGCCAATTTGCTGAAGGTGTTTATCAGTTGTAGGAGTAGACTGGTGGAATTTTAGGGGTCACTTATGTACACTATCATATCATCAGCAAATAGGGATAATTTGACTACCTCCTTTCCCATTTGGATGCCCTTGATCTCCTTTTGTTGTCTTATAACTCAGGCTAGAAATCTAACAACTATATTTAAGAGATATGGAGAAAGTGGGCAGCCTTGTCTGATACCCAATTTTAGAAGAATTTCCTTGAGTATCTTACCATTTAATTTGATGTTGCCTATTGGCTTAATATAGATAGCCTTTATTATGTTTAGGTATGTGCCTTGTATTCCTAATCTCTCCAAAACTTTAACCATGAAAGGGTGTTGGATTTTGTCAAATGCTTTTTCTGCATCTAAGGAGATGATTGTGTGTTTTTTCTTTTTCTTTAAGTTTGTATATATTGTGGATTACATTCATATATTTCCATATTTCCACATATTAAACTATCCCTGCATGCCAGGAAAGAAGCCTACTTGGTCATTGTGAATGATATCTTTGTTATATTCTTGTATTCATTTTGTGAGTATTTTATTGAGTATTTTTGCATCAATATTCATAAGAGAAATTGGTCTGATATTCTCTTTTTTGTTGGGTCTTTGTAGGGCTTAGGTATCAACGTGAACGGTTGATATCTAATGAATGAATTGGAATGAATGATACCTAATGAATGAATAGAATGAATTTGGTAGAGTTCCATGCATTTCTATCTTTTGGGTTAACTTGAAGAGTATTGGTATTAACTCTTCTTTGAAGGTCTGGTAGAATTCTGTGCTGAAATCATCTGGCCCTGAGCTTTTTTTGGTTGGGAGACTATCAATGATTGTTTCTATTTCTATAGGAGAAATAGGACTATTTAATTTGTTTATCTGCTCTTCACTCAATTATGGCAAATGTAATCCATTCGGAAAATTGTCCATCTCTCTTAGATTTTCACATTTTGTGGCATATATGGCTTTAAAATAGGATTTTATGATTCTTTGTATTTCTTCAGTGTCTGTTGTTATGGCTCCCTTTTCATTTCTGATATTGTTGATTTGGATAGTGTCTCTCTGCCTTTTAGTTAGTTTGGCTAACGGTTTGTCTATCTAGTTGATTTTCTCAAAGAATCTGCTCCTGATTTTGTTAATTCTTTGAATTGTTCTCTTTGTTTCTAATTTATTTATTTCAGCTTTGAGTTTGATTATTTCCAGATGTCTACTCCTGGGTGCATCTGCTTCTTTTTTTTCCCAAGGAAACCTAGCTGTGTCATTAAGTTGCTTATGTGGGGTGTTTCCACTTTCTTCTTAAAGGCACTTAGTGCTATGAGTTTTCCTCTTAGAACTGCCTTCAATTTGTCCCACAAATTTGTGTATGTTGTTCCTTCACGTTCATTGAATTTCAGAAAGTCTTCTATTTCTTTCTTTATTTCTTCCCTGACTCAGGTGTCATCAAGTAGAGATTTGTTTAGTTTCCATATGTGTGTAGGCTTTTAGTTATTTCTATTGTGTTTGAAGTACAGCCTTAAACCATGGTGATCTGATAGGATACATGGTATTATTTCAATCTTATTTAATCTGGTGAGGCTTGCTTTGTGACCTATTATGTGATTAATTTTGGAGAAGGTTCCATGAGGTGCTGAGAAGAAGGTATAATCCTTTGTGTTGGATGAAAAGTTAGATCCATTTTATTCATGACATTGGTTAATGTTGTTATTCTCGGTTTAGTTTCTGTTTCATTGACATATCCTTCAGTGAAGGTGGGGTGTTGAAGTCTCCCACTATGAGTGTGTGGGGATCAATGTGTGGTTTAAGCTTTGTTAATAGGTCTTTTACAAATGTGGGCGCTCTTGCAATGGGAGCATGGATGTTCAGAATTGTGATGTCATCTTCCTTGGCTTTACCTTTGAAGAGTATAGAGTATCCTTCCTCATCTCTCTTGATTAGTTTTGGTGTTAAGTCTATTTGATTAGATATTAAAATGGCTTCACCAGCTTCCTTCTTCTGTCCATTTGCTTGGAATACATTTTCCTAGCCTTTTACCCTGAGGTAATGTCTATCCTTATGGCTGAGATGTGTTTCTTGGATGCAGAAGAATGTTGGGTCTTGTTTATGCATCCATTCGATTAGTCTGTGTCTTTTTATTGGAGAATTGAGACCATTAATTTTGAGAGATATTAGTGGCCAGTGATTGTTAAGTCCCTTGATTTTTATGTTAGTTCCAGTAGAGTGCTTGTGTAATTATGTTGTGATTATCTAATTCCTGTGTAGTTTTCGTTGTAGTTTGTCACTTTGGTTTGTCGTTTTCCTCCTATTAACTTCTCTAAGGCTGGATTAGTGGTTAGGAACTGTTTGAATTTGTTTTTATCATGGAATATCTTGTTTTCACCATCAAGAGTTATTTAAAGTTTTGCTGGGTAGAGTAGTCTTGCTGGAATCTGTGGTCTCTTAGGGTTTGCAAGACCACTGTCTAGACCCTTCTGGCTTTAATAGTCTCTGCTGAGAAGTTGGGTATAATTCTGATAGGGTTGCCATTAAATGTTAATTGACCCTTTTCCCTTGCCACTTTTAGTACTTTTTCTTTATTCTGTATATTTTGTGTCTTGATTATTATGTGATAGGAGGATTTTATTTTCTGGTCTATTCTATTTGGTTTTCTATAGGTCTCTTATATGTTGAAGATATTTTCTGGTTCTTGCAGCCAGGCATCTTCTCTTTCCTCAATTCCTGTTATCCTCAAATTTTCTCTTTTCATGGTGTCCTTCATTTGTTGGATGTTTTGTGTCAGGAATTTTTCGGATTTAGCTTTTTCTCTAATGGTTGTTTCAAGTTCTACCATAGCATCTTCTACTGCCAAGATTCGATCCTCCATCTCTTGAATTCTGTTAGAGAAGCTTAGGTTTGTATTACTTGCATACTTCTCTGAGTTCACTTGTTCCAGTCTTTTGTCTGAATTTTTATCATTGTTTCCATTTTTGTCTTCAAATCTTGAACTGTTTTATTGATTTCCTTCATGTGGTTTGTCTTTACCTGGATTTTTTTCCAGTGCCTCTCCATTGGCCTCTTTAATGTCTTCAATCTGTTTGGCTGTATCTTCCTGCATTTGTTTTCAGATCTTATTAGTTTTCCCCATTATCATCTTCATTACTAAGGATTGGAGGTAATTTTCTTGTACTTCAATTGTGTTTGAGTTCTCAGGCTTGATTTCATTGGGATAGTTGGGATCTGGAGATGCCATATTATTTTGGTTTTTGTTGTTGATGGTTTTGCTTTGACATCTAGTCATCTTGCTGTCTCTGATGTTGGGACCCTGATCCACTCTCTCTGTTCTTCCTGGGCCTACGGGCCCACAGAGCATCCAGAGAGGGAGACAAAGGGTGGGCAGGTGTGACAAGAACACAGACACACCTCCTCCGTGGTGGGAAGCTTTAAAGCTGTGGCTGGAGGTTTGACTGCAGCTGCCTGAGACTTGGTGTGGGCCCTGGATCTCTCCAAGGGCTGGTGGGCCTGATCTATGCTTTCCGTTCCTCCTGGGCCATCATGCCTTCAGGTGGTCAGAGAGGAAGAGAGGGGATGTAGTTGAAGCTAATGCTCTTGGCTCAGAGTTTTGGGTTTGTGCTCACACTCCAGTGGTTTCCAGATCCTGAGGCTTTCTGAGGACTTGCAGGTTATTCCTAGATTAGAACCACCCATTTTCCTGTCTTTTTCCTGGTCTAGCAGCCCTAGTCTGGAGTTACACTGCCCAAAGTTCAGTCTCAGATACCAAGCTCCTGGTTATCCCTAGTGGGAACCTGTCCAGTTGTTGGACAGTGGGCACCCTTCCTCCACGTTCTTAGATTAAACCACTTGAGTATGCCGCTTTAGGGTATGTCTGGGGGCAGGGTGTCCACAGCTGCCTGGTCTCCTGTGAGGGCCCTGGGTTTCTCTGTGGACTGGTAGGCTCAGATCTATGCTCTCTATTCCCCCTGGGGCAACGGGCCCATGAATGGTCTGAGAGGAAGACAGGGGTCACAAGTGAGGCCAACACCCTCAGCTCTGGTTTTAGATTTTGCACTCATGCTCACCTGGCTCACCTGGGGCTTTCTCGGGACCAGCGGGTTGGTCTGGAATCAGAGCCACCTGTTGTTCTGTGTTTTTCCTGGGCCAGTAGCTCAAGCCTGGAGATACACTGCTCAGAGTTCAGTCTCAGATACAAAGCTCCCGGTTTATAATGGCAGGCAGCTGTCCTGCTGCTGGGAAGAGTGGACCCTTCTAAATTCTTAGAACAGACCAGAGAAGATGAGAGCACAGCTTTAACACTGTAGCTGGAGAGTGTAACCCCAGCTGCCTGGTCTCCTGCCGGGTTCTGGGACTCTTTGCAGACTGGTAAGCCCAGAAACACACTCTATGTTCCCCCTGGACTTAGAATGGTCCAGATCTTCTGAACACCACACCAATCTCACCTGCAGGCAGGACCTTGCCTGCATTCCCAGCTACCTGCTTGATTGGCTGCTGCAGTGGTGGCTGCTCTGCATAGAGGTTCATGTTCTCCGCATGGGCTCTGGGTCTCTGTGAACCGGTGGGCCCAGGATACCCTCTCTGTTCCCCCAGGACTTAGTGTTATCTAGATCTTCGGGACACTACGCTAATCACCACAGTAGGAAGGGCCTTGTCTGAGTTGCTGGTGACCTCCTTTACTGCGTGCAGCCCTGACGGCTGCTCCCCATAGAAATCCATGCCCTCTGCCAGGCTCTTAGTCTCTCTGTGATCCCCCAGAAATACACTCTGTATTCCCACTGGACCTAGTATTGCCCAGATCTTCCAGGCACCACACCAATCACCTCAACAGATGAAACCTTGCCTGCATTCCAGGCTATATGCTTGAGTGGCTGCCGCCTCCATACTGCAGCTGCTGTGGCTGCTCTCCATGGTGTCCGTGATCTCCGTGAGTTCACAGATATGCCGGTTTTCTGTAGTTTATTTCTGTCGAACAGTGGAGTTCTTCTGCTGTGGTGGAGTGGGAAGCTTGGTGTTCCTAGTCGAGAAAATAGTCCAAATCCCTGCCTTGATTAATCTGGTTTCTAAACAAGGCCCACCCAGCTCGTTACCATCATGGATCCCCTCATGTATCTGTTTTATTGCTGACGTCTTTAAGTCCACTTGGACTTTAGTTTTGTGCAGAGTAACATATATGGATCTATTTGCACTTTTATATACATAGACATCCAGTTAGACCAGTACCATTTTTGAAGCAGATATTAGCAGTATGATACAGGATAACAACATTAGGTTTCACAGATCCAATGAAGCTAAAACAAGGAGGGCCAAAGGGAGGATGCTGGAAGGGACATAGAATAGACAGGGAAAGTGGTGGAAGAGAGGGAACAGGATAGGAAAGGGAGTGCTATGATAAATGAGGCTGGGCTTGCAGATAGAAGAGAAGCCGTAGGCAGGGGCATCTCTGAGGCAAGAAGGAGTCCTACAACAGGGTAGGCGACACACAGGCTTTGAGGGTGACTCTAGCTGAAACCCCTAGTCCTGGCGGTTGTTAAGACTGAAGAGGCCACACTCTAACCAGATAAGACTATTGGTGGACAGAACAGGATACCAACCCACCTGGGAATACATATTTTAATTCTAAATTTAAGGAGGAAAAAATAATTCAAGTTATTGTCTCATTCTTACTAAAACATTAGGTGAACCAGTGGTTTGAATTTTAAGTACAACTGATTTTTTGCTTTTTCTTTTGTCTTTTTAAATTTCTTTGATAAAGTGAACACCTCATTAGAATAAATATTTTTATGTATTTTCTGGGCCATAATTTGCTCAAATTAAACTCATATATAATATTTTATGTGTGACAAAGTAATATTGTCATATGTACACACTTCTTTGTAGAAGACTGAAACACATACATTACTATAAGAGAGTAAATAAAGAAATTTTGAATACAATAATCAAAACCAAGCTATATATTTTGATGGTATTTGAGGTAAATATGTTTACTTATTAGACAAACTTATGGATATATTTACTTTTCTTTTTAAACTTATTTAAAAATGTGTGAGTGTTAGTTATGTGTGTGTGTCTGTGTCAGTGTGCAAACACACATGCACATGTGTGAGAAAGCCAAAGGAGAATACTGGGTGTCTGCTTTGACACTATTTGTTTTAATATTGGTTAAAGGATCTCTCACTGTACCTGGACCTCATTAGAATCCAGCTAGGGACAGAATTCCTCCTGTCCCTACCCTATATGCCAAAGTTTCAGAGTTACATGTGTATAAGAAGACATGTCCAGCTTTTTAAATAGGTGGAGGGAAATCTAATTTTTAAACCTTCTTCAGGAATAACTTGTTCCCATGGAACCAATACCTAGCCTGGCGTTTAGTTTTTGTATAAAATAATTTATTCTCACTGAAATATAATGGTTATAAATTTAGCTTCATCATTACCCACAGGACTCTAGAAGGCTTGCTTAGTAATAACAACTATGTAATTCTTTTTTTCTATTATTTCTGATTGTGGATATCTTGGTTTAGGGAAATATTTTCTGATTTATCCCTTATTTATCAATATACATATCATGGGAAAATGTTTTTAAATTACTAAGTTAAAGAGGCCCCAGAAACACTGTAACAGGATGAAATATAGTTACTTGTTTTCAACAATGTTTTATGTTGTAGTAACACAATTATATTGCAATAACAAGAACACCCCTATTGGAGAAGCTCAAAGGCCCAGGCCTTGAGTTGTACTTTACACTGTACATGCAGATGCTGTACTTTTGCTGCTCTGTGACATTCCTCAGGGACAGAGGCTATCACTTAGCCTCCTACTGCAATAACAATGCCCCTATAGTGTTTTACTGTACTGAATTAAAAATACTACAAAATATTTGAAACCATGCTCCCTTGTTATCACACTACACAGCATATCTTACATTTGCATGGCTTTTTGTTTGTTTCAACTGCATGTGAAACTCCTTTTTTTTTCTTTTCTTTCTTTCTTTCTTTCTTTCTTTCTTTCTTTCTTGTTTTTTTTTTTTTCCTTTTCCTATGATGAATGTGAGAACCATTCCCACCTGAGACCAAATGACTTAAATGGATGATCTTGGACATGTGAAGTAACATGAACAGAAAGTTTCAGCAGAAGCGTAGTGTGGTTTTGAATGGTGCCTCATGTATTTGGGGGTGTTGTTTTTATTTTCACTCTTGTAGAAAATTTTCATTTTCATTCTTGATTTCATCTCTGACTCAACTGTCTTAGTAGTTTGTCATTTAGTTTTTATGAATTTATTTCTACTTCTGTTTGTTCCTTCTACTACATTATTCTGTTATTTCTAAACAACTAATTTAATTTATTTCATTTAGTTCATGGTGCTCAGATGGAAATCAGGGTGTCTTTTCAATTTTTCCTATATTTGTTGAATGTTGTTTTATGGCCCAATATGTGATCAACATTGGAGGAATTTCCATGAAGTGATGAAATTTGTGTCCTTAGTATTTGAATACAATGTCCTATAGATATCTATTACATCCATTTTGCTTATAATGCAATTTAGTTTAAATTATTCTGTTTAGTTGTTGTTGTCCCCACCTCCTATGACTTGTGTGATACCAGATACAATAGGGTATTGAAATCACTGAATGTCACTATGGTGGATCTAAGCTGCAGCTTTGAATAAAATACTGTTTCCTTTGTCAAATATGATCACCTGTGTCTGGGTTGTGTATTTGTAGGATTATAATATCTAGTTGGTAGATTTTTCCCTTTAATGACTATTTAGTTTTCCTTATCCTTCTGAAAGTTTTTGTTTGAAGATCCCTCCAACCCAAAATACTAGAATAGCTATATTTGCTTGTTGCTTAGTTTAATTATCTTTGAATACATTTAACCATCCTTATTTGGTTTTGCATGGTTTCTTGAAGGTGATAAAAAAATTAATACTGTCTTATTATTCAATATGTTTATTGTGTCTTTTTTATTCAGTGGCATTGAAATATATGTGTTAATATATGTAATTTTATTGATTTTGCTGTTTTTATATCTCTTTTGAATAATTGTACAACTATATATTCTATATGATCATTTGAGTGTGTTTAGTTTTCTTTTCTGATTGAAGGGCTTCATTTAGAATCCTTTGTAGAGTTGGTTTTATTGTCACAAATTCCTTTAATTTGTTTTTATTATGGAACATTTTAATTTCTTTCTAATGTAATTGTTTGTATTTGTGCTTGTTTGTGTGTGTTTGTAGGCATGACAGTCTGGGTTAACAACTGTGGCTGCTCTGGACTTAGATAAAATCATTCTATTTTTTCTGGCCTTCATGTTTTCACAATCATTATTTTGAATTTTCCATAACTTGTTCCACTTTATTTTTCATAGGCACTATTACTATGGGATATGTATTTTTCCAGCTGACATGCTGTTTTGTTTTTATTCAATGATTTTGTGTTTTTATGATGGGTGGTTGTGTTTCTTCTTCTTTTGTGTTCAAATCAAGTTCTTTTTTATATAGGGAGATCACAATATTCAGGAATAAGCTTACACACAGTAGGGATGAAATTCCCTTTCCTCTGCTTCTGTGGCATTTGGGGATATACTCATTATTCAAGTCTTCTGTTTTTCTTGTGCCTCCAACTGTTTGGTAAGGAGCCCGTAACAACTTCGTCGCACATTTTGGACCACTCTTCAGGCTCAACAAAGAAACTAGAGGGCCACAGTCAAGGGTGTTTCATGTTTCTAATATTTGTGTCTTGTCCGATGGCTTTAGGATCCTTGGTGCTGTTCATGCTTATGTCTGTTAAGTACCACATGGAGTAAGGCAGACAAGGAGGAGGTGGATGTCATGGACAAGCAGTTGAGGGACTTAGGTGGTCTTAAAGGGTTAGCTCTAATGTAGTTCTATGGCAAGAGAACTAGCATGGACTCCTCTTTGCTAGAAGACAACAAGACATATTCCCATTCAATCTCCTTTTGACAGTTATGTGAGTTGCACTAATTACATGGGATATTTTCATGGAAGAAGGAAAACATAAGGAAAAATAATCACAAATTGAGTGTCATATCGCTGCAGAAAAGCAAATCTATTAAATTCTTGTGTCCTCTAATAGAAGATTATCTATTAATTCAAAGATCTATAATTGTCCTGGGTGTGGTGGCACAGGCCTTTAATCCCAAACACTCTGGAAGGAGAAGAAGGTGGTTGTCTATAAGTTCAGGGCTATTCTTGTCTGCATGGTGAATTATGGACCAGTAAATTCCACAGAACTAAACACCGTCAAAACAACAACAGCCATAGTTCTGTTAATAGGCCAGAAACAAGGTTCTATAGTGTAGTCATTGTCACTCTGTAAACAGGTATGCCCTTCTTTATTCAGTTAACAATCTGCTGCAAATATCTCTATGATCATGAAGCAAATGTATAATATTAGCTATAATTTACCATGTAAAAATCTATATTAATGCAATAAAAATGGGTTCAAAATAGAGAATATATATTTACAAATGTTTACATATATTACATATATATACATGTAAATATTTAGAATATATTTTATTAATTAAAATTTTTTATTTTTACATATACATTTATATTGTTACACATATATACAATAAACTACCTATAGCAAGAAGAACAATGACATAATCAGGAATTATAGTAATGTTACATTTTTAGTGCTTTGGCTATTTGTATTTGACAGCCTTGAAGAAAACATCTTTTCTATCTTGGTGCATCTAAAATTCTGAATGTAAATCAGTCTCCATGACATATTGTCATTATCAACTTAAAACATCTATCTAGACCTATAAACATATTATTCCCTAAACAACTAAGCGTCATTGTAAAACTAAGCTACCTGATCTTCAACCCCATCAGAGACATGAGAAGGAATAAAGTTGATTACCTGAGTATGCCAGGAGTACAGTTTAGTAGCTTTCCAAATTTGACTTATAGATATTTACAGTTATATTGTCAATGTGTTTATTCTGGATTTATCTCAATAAAATAGTTGTCTTATATTTCTAAGAGAGAATGTGTTGCATATTATTACATCTCAATGGTTATCCCCTCTCTTGTATCCTCCCATTCCTCTCTCCCTCCCATTTTCCCCTTACTCCCTTCCCCTATGACTGTGACTGAGGGGGACTTCCTCCCCCTTTATATGCTCATAGGGTATCAAGTTTCTTCTTGGTAGCCTACTATCCTTCCTCTGAGTGCTACCAGGTCTCCCCATCCAGGGGACATGGTCAAATATGAGGCACCAGAATATGTGTGAAAGTCAGTCCCCACTCTCCACTCAACTATGGAGAATGGCCTGTCCATTGGCTAGATCTTGGTAGGGGTTTGAAGTTTACGGCCTGTATTGTCCTTGGCTGGTGCCATAGTTTGAGCTGGACCCCTGGGCCCAAATCTGCCTATCATAATGTTCTTCTTGTAGGTTTCTAGGATCCTCTGGATCCTTCAACTTTGCTATTCTCCCATGCTTCTCTCATCTAGAGTCCCCCAAAATATGGAATGCTTCATGAATTTGCATGTCATCCTTGTGCAGGGACCAGGCTAAGCTTCTTTATATCGTCCTAATTTTAGTATATGTGCTGCCGAAGTGAGCACTAACATAAATTTCTTATTGTCTAAAAGAAGTTATTATTTCTTTAAGACCTACCAACTCCCCCCCAAGTAAAATATTATTTTTCTTATGCAAGTAAGGAAATCAGTCACTATAATTTCCTCTTCTTCGTAGATTCAAATACATGCAGATATTTGGGATGAAAAAGCTAAAGCTACTTTTATATTTTCATTAGAAGCTTTGGCACAAGGACATTGCAGGCAAAAATATTTAAAACTGTATTATCACAGGAGATTGATTACAAAATCATTTTAGACTTTTTTTTTTTGCTTAAACCTAAATTGGAAATGGGGATTAGAAACAAGCAAATTGTCAGCTTTTAATCAAGTATTGATCATTTGTGAGCCATTGTTGGGAGGATTATTCTTTGTTTCCCAGAACAAAGCAAATAGTGATTATCTGAACTCCCCTGAGTCTGATTTACAGGTGAATCTGGTTTATGGTTTCGAGCCTGGAGATAATGGGAGATAATGACTCAGAAATCTGTGCTAATTACTCCCCATTATGATTTTGTATCTTACATGTGCCTATTGTCTGGCTATTGTCCTTTGGGTACTCAGTCTCTCAAATTTATCCCTAGAAAAAGTAATTTATTACTTTATAAAACAATAGCGATATAGTATATATTACATTGTTACAAATATTCATAGAAATAAGTCTAAGGGTTAAAAATAAGGTGAATCATTCTCAGGCAAATTTTCAGGCTAAGAATGAGAGCAGTACTAACTCTTAAGTAGAGCCATAAAGACTGGGAGGGTAGTTTGATAACATGTTGAGTTTGCAGACAAATGTAGCTTCCCTACTAGGGCCTGTGAGCTTTAGAGACATCGGTTATTGATTAGTTTACACTATGAGGTCTGTGTTCTTTTGTATGCACTGGGCCTAAACTCCTATCAGAAAGCATTGAATTATCTTCATAAAGTTTTTTGCGTATTCAGGATATTGTTGCATTCAGGACTCATCAAAGGACAATACCTTAAGGACATTTCTTCCGTAGTGGTTGGCATAGCAAAGAATTTGTTTTTATAAAAGTGATTTATCTAGTCCGATCAATTTGCTTGAAAATTTCATAATGTCCATTCTTTTTTAATAGCTGAGTAGTATTACATTGTGTAAATGTACCACATTGTTTTTATCCATTCTTCAGTTGAGGGACATCTAGGTTGTTTCCAGTTTCTGACTATTATGAATAAAACTGCTATAAATATAGTTGAGCAAGTATCCCTGCGGTATAGTGGAACATCTTTTGGGTATATGCCCAGGAATGATATAGCTGTGTCTTGAGGTAGAACTATTGTCAATTTTCTGAGAAATTGCCAGAATGATTTCCAAAGTGGTTGTGCAAATGTTCACACCCACCAGCAATGGACGAGTGTTTCCCTTGCTCCACATCCTCACCAGCATGTGCTGTTACTTGAGTTTTTTATCTTAGTCATTCTGATGGGTTTAAGATAGAATCTCAGAGTCCTGTTTAGTTGCCATTACTTACTCAATGAATACACACACACACACACACACACACACACACACACACACATATATATATGTGTGTGTGTGTATACTAAGGATAGGAAATGACAATGAGGAAGAGTATTTGCTTAGTATTAAAATATCTTATTAAACATGTCAAATTAGTCTTTCAGTGCTTTCAAAGAAGTATGCTCAATCACTTCTCATTGATATGTAACATGATAAAATGTATGGTATTTAAAATGTGTGTGAGTGAGTGAGTGTGTGTGTGTGTGTGTGTGTGTGTGTGTGTGTGTTAAATTTCTCAGCATAGCACTTCGGAGTATAGAACAGGACCTTTATATTGAATGTGTTCTATTAGTACAGCTAGCAAAATATACTAATTCATATAAGATAGTAATTGATGAATTTCAGGGAAATATAGACTAATACCTACTGAATCAATCAATGTTCAACAGGAAATAATGAATTCACTAAAAGTTATAGTTGTATAAAAACAAACTATGGAATATGTAGGATGGAAAAGTCAGCATACTCTGAGACAAGTGAAGATAATCTCCCATGGTTATTGTGTGTCCAGAAGATGCATTGTAATATGACCCAAAGAGATGAGCCAGTCCTACATGTGACAAAGGGCTAGCATTCAGAACATGTAAAGAACTCAAGAAATTTAAACATTAACAAACAAAATATTCCGATTAAAAATGTGGTACAGAGCTCAGCAGAGAATTCTCAGCATAGGATTCTGGAATGGTTAAAAAACACTTAAAGAAATGCTCAAAGTGCTTAGTCATCAGAGAAATGCCAATCCAAGTGACACTGAGATTCCTTCTTATACCTGTCAGAATGGCTAAGTCAATCTCTATTAAGATTCACTTTTATTATTTTTCAGTATATGTACATGTATGTGTCTGTGTGTAGGTGGTGCATGCTATTGCAGGTATTCTGAGAGGCTAGGCCAGAGTTATCAGATCCCTTCTAGATATGGACTTATAGGAGGCTGTGTGTTGCCTGACAGGAGTACTGGAAATTGAACCTAGGACCTCTGGAAGAGCAAGAAACAACAAGCCATTTACACAATAAATACTTCTTCTTGACACTTTACTTCAGAGACTCATTTGGGAAAATATATTCATACTGTTGTCTTTTCTCTATAGAGTTGGCTAATAAAAGTGCTTGAATTCATATAGTTGCACCTGAAATGGGATTGAAATTTATCAAGGGGTACATAAAAGAAAATGTCAGGAAAACGTGGAACAGTTTAAGGAAAGGAGAAAATTAGGACTGGGCGGGGCAATTAAATATATAGATGTTTTTCAGAATACATAAATGTATTCAAATTGTATAGCCTTTCAAATATCAACATAATGTTTGTAAATATCATTAGCTATAACATTTTCAATACACCTATTGAATTATTAAATTAAGTGGTTTATAGTAATGGCTTTTACACAGCCTATTAAAATACATATTGTATCATTGAATACAATTTTTTCATTTAAAGAAAAGAATATAAAACTTATTTGCCTAATGAGAAATTTCAAAATGGATAGTCAAATTAGTTCATATATATATAATTAAGAGTGGTCATTATTTAAACACATGTGTTAAATAAAATGGAGATAAAGATTGAAAGTTTGTGTGTGTGTGTATGTGAGGGCACATGCTTTTGTGTGGGTGTGTGTATGTGCATGTGTCTTTGTGTGTGTGTGTGTGTATGTTTCACATGCACGTACTCATGAGTCGCATGAGAAAGTCAGATGACAATTCACAGAATTTTCCATCATGTGGGTTTAGAGAAAAATCTCAGGTCACTTATCTTGGGAGCAAGTAGGTTGTCCATTTGAAAATTGTGGCCAGTCTTAAAATAGTTATTTTTCTGACAGCACAAATATATAATAAGTGTTATCTCAGTTATTTAAAAAAATTTTATAACTGTTGAGTGAATAAAGTGTGACTAAACTACACAACAACTAAAGTCTGCTCTTATTAGTCTGTTGGTGAAATTCTAGTCTCTCTATGTAGCACAAAATTTATGCTGAGTCTTAATGAGTCTTGCTTTCCCTGAAAGCCTGGGGAAGTCTTCTGAGGAGTCAGCCTTAAGAGCCTCCTTCAGAGAAATATTTTCAGCCTTCATAAGTTTTCAGCTTATTTTTATCCAAAGTTTTTGCTCAACATCAATTCTCTTGGGATTTTAACAGAGCTGTGAACTCTGACAAGTTATGCATAGCAATTGGCAATCTCAGAGAGTATTTGCTTAGTATTAAAATACCTTATTAAACATGTCAAATTGGTCTTTAGGGGCTTTCAAAGAAGTCCCATCAATTGCTTCTCATTGATATGCAACTGGATAAAATGTGTGGTATTTAAAAAAGCATCATACAAAGAAAAGCCAGTTGAAGAGAGTGACACAGTACATTCCCGAGAGGAAAAAGGGACTTAAGGTTTATTGTAAAGAAGATATTTTGAAAGCTTTTTTCATGTATTTAAATCTTTTCAGATTTGTATAAAACATCAGCTGAGAGGAACTAATCCCTAGACTCTGTACAGCGAGTCTGTGCCACAGGAAATACTGAGAATAAAACATTGCATGAGAAATGGCTTATGTACTTCAGAATACAGTGTCTCCAGAGTTGCTGTTTTCAATAGAAATGCTCTGCAAACAGAAAATGTTTTCACACACTTAGGCAAGATTTCTCTAAGGAAAAGTCAGTTAGGCAGGGAACGTGATGTAGCCCCAATATGCTCTAATCAAAACAAAATAACTCTCTGAGATTATTAAGTTCAATATTCCAAAAAGATTCATGCAATTCTAGACCTTATTCTCTAAATCTTCATTTAGTGATTTGGCAATTTTCTCCTTTTTTTACCATTGACAGAATTTCCGTTCTAACTTTCAATAAAGGAACTGAACATTTCACTGTGAGAGGATCATTATTGAGAGAGAGATGAGGAGGAAAAACCTACTACACATGTATTCTCACCTCCACTCCTGTGCTATCTGGCTTCAACATAGAACACATACAATAACAATGAAAAATAAATAGATACTGATTTTTCATATAAACTTTGAAATACAATTATTCATTAGAATGAACAAAATAACTAATTCTTTAATTTCTTTTTAAATGGCAGCAAGCAGAACACTAGGAATAATCTGATTCTCCCAAAATAGTAATCTGTACTAAATTTCTTAATTTTTTTGTCATATAAAGAATTATAATACAACACCTAGCAAGTGTTTTATTTGAGATTATTCTTGTTCTATAGCAAAGATCCGTGTCATAAAACCTTTGTGGTAAAAAAAAAATCTTACCCATGTTCCATTCAATCTTATTGATAGCATAAAGAGAAGATAAGCAGTAAATCTGGTACATAAACATAAGAAGCAATATTCAGTAGGCAGAACAGTTGCCTCAGTTTTTAAGAGCATTGGCTACCTTCCCAGACAGCCTGAGGTTAATTCCTAATGACCACATTAGGGTGCCCAAAACTACCTGTAACTCCAGTTCTCAGATATCCAATGTCGTCCTCTTGCTTTGTGTGCCCCTGCACTTACACATGGATATGCTCGCATATAGACACACATAAACATGCACATGAATAAAAATGAAAATAAATCTTAAAATAAGAATTACATTTTGTAGGACAAAGTCATTTTAGAAGTGCGCTGATGTTTAACAAATTCTTTTACTGTGTTCACACACTAAAATTTGTTTTCCTGAATGCACAGGTACCTCTGTTCTGCAGGTGACAGCTACAGATGCAGATGACCCCACCTATGGAAACAGCGCGCGAGTTGTTTACAGTATCCTGCAAGGACAACCTTATTTCTCTGTAGATCCTAAGACAGGTTAGTGCATTTATATACATTGTTGTGCAAGTGTTTCTGTCAATAAAACAAAAGGAAGATCTTTTTTATTTGTGCTCCTACTAAGAAAATGACACCTAATACCTTTAAAAATATTGCTATTTTCCTAAAGCACTGTAAATATCAAGATAACTGTTTATTTCTACTATATATACCAATGGAAATTTGCCATTGATTATTACGATAACACATAATAACATACTCTTTTCAAAAGAAATAGTGAATATTTTATTAATTGAATAGTTCCACACGTATTTTTATTTACACACCACTTTTAATTTTCTATCAAGTAAAGGAAGTTATTCAGTAGAATTTGTAGTACTTTATAAGAATTTGGTTGTGAAATATCTTCTCTGGAACTCATACATGAAGATCCGCACGTATATCTGTGTGCATACTAAATACAAGTATATGAGGTACAGTCCATTGAGTTACTTCTGTGTCTTCCCCTTGGATTTATTTTTCTGAATTATAAATTCTTTCATCACTCTAATGTATTAATTATATAAATTAAGATAATTACCAAAACTATTAAGTGTCTTTTCCTACTCAGATAAACCTATGAATTATCTATTTTTTCCTTTTATTCTGGTAAATAGGGACATTCTTTCATCCCATCATTCGAGTTACAGGACTCAGTAGCCTTTTGTTTTATCATCTTATTTAAAAAAACATCAAAAGCTAATGTCCCGGCTAACTGACTTGTCAGTAAAACGAGGGAACTATATACCAGTTTCCAACACATGAGAATGTTTAGTAACCCGCAACTCTCTAGTTCTACAAAATTTTAAACAATTTCAAAATAGATTTCAAAAGAAGTCCAGGAGGTTCTAGCAGACCCCTGTGTGCCCTTTGAACAAACTAGATGCACTCTGAATCAGTTGACATAGAACCTTCTTGGAAAGTCCTGTAACTGTATCCAAATAAGGTGTGCCTGTCCATAAATGTCTCCTTTAATACATTATATGGCATATAAGAAATCAATTTATCTATATATTTAGTACATTATAATTAAATTAGAATTACATCATTCTCCTCCTATTTTTTCCTACCAATCGTTCCCAGGTACCTTTTAACAACTTCTCCTTGCTTCTTCCTAAACAAAACTGATAACCTCTCTTTTCATTGTTAGTGTTACAGACATTTCTATGTGTATAAATATATATGCACAAATATTTGAATTCCTTGCTCTTTGTGTATGTTTTTTTTTTTGTGTGTATGTGTTTTGTGTTTCATCTTTGAAAACTTTGTGTTGGTTAACTACTTAAGAGAGTTCATTCATAACAGAGATTAGAGGGCTCATTCCTGAGAGAGATGAATTCTCCCTCTCCCATCAGTAGTTGTATATAATTTTGTTATTGTTGTTGTTCTTTTATTCTAATAGGGAGACCTGTGAAATTTTCCTATTCTGCATTAGAATGTGTTTTTTATTGATTGACTGATTGATTTTGGTCTATGCAGTAATTACTAGGAGTCTGTCACATCAGACATTCTGGTATGCAATCTCTAGTAGTCTTTTGCCCCCTCTAATGAAATGGTCCCTGAGCCATAGACACCGAAGCTCTACTTGTAGGTGTGTCTGTTGGGGCTGTATGCTCCATGGTATGGTGATTTATGTATCTTTTTTTTCAGCATTTGGCTTCGGTGATGGTTTTTATTTGTTGTAAATAGAAGCTTTTCAAAGGTTACTTTTTAATTTATTCACTTTCTGTCTGTATTGTAGCCCCTTCCCTCATTTCCTCCAGGTCCCACTCTCCTGCCTTCTACCCTCCAGCTCCCTCTCCTATCCTCAGAAAGGGAGAGCCCTCCTTCCCTATCATCTGACTCCATCAAACCAAGTCTCACCAGAGCTGCCTGCATCCTCTTCTTCCCTGACCTGGCAAAGGCCACCAGGCCAAGGGCAAGTGATCAAATTGCAGGCGCCAGAGTCCCTGGCAGAGTCCGCCCCTGCTCCCCATATTTGGGGATTCACATGGAGACTGAGCTGCCTTTTGAATACATCTTACCATGGAGTCCGTGTCTGCTTCATGCATGGTCCTTCATTTGCACAGCGATCTCTGCAGCCCTCCTGGGTCCAGATTTGTTTGGCTCTGTTGGTCTCCTGGTGGAGCTCCTGTCCCCTTTGGGTCCTTCTACCCCCCAACTCTTCCATAATACTCCCTGTGCTCTGCCAAAGTTTAGCTGAGTCTCAGAGGCATCTGCTTTGATTTCATGCTGGATGGAGAGTTTCAGAGGTCATCTATGGTTGGTGTCCTTGTGTTTGTCTCTTCATCTGCTTCCAGAGTCTATTCTATTTGCTTCTGAATGGAAATTAAGCATCCTCCCTAGAGTCTTCCTTGTTGTTTAGCTTCTTTAGGCCTGTAGATTATAATATGGTTATCCTGTACCATATGGCTAAAATCTACTTATAAGTGAGTACATACCATGCTTGTCTTTCTGGGTCTGGGTTATCTAACTCAGAATGATCATTTCTAGTCCCTCCATTTGCCTGCAAAGTTCAAGATTTCCTTGTTTTTAATAGTTGAGTAGTATTCCATTGTGTACATGTACCACAGATTTATTTTTATCCATTTTTGGTTGAGGGACATCTAGGTTGTTTCCAGATTCTGTCTATTATAAATAAAGCTGCTATAAACATTGTTGAGCAAATGTCTTGGTTGTATGGTGAAGCATCTTTAGGGTAAATTCTATGGAGTGATACAGCTGGGTCTTGATGTAGCACTATTCCCATACACCTGCCAGAACGGCTCAGAGAAAAAAACTCAAGTGACAGCACATGCTGGCAAAGATGTGGAGAAAGGAGAACACGCCTCCATTGCTGGTGGGCATGCAAACTTGTACAATCATTTTGAGAAGCTGTTGTGAATGAGGGCGGGCAGCTATGCTTTTCTGTGACTATAAGGTTAAGATCCAAGATGTAAAAAGGAGTTATGCTCATCTAGGAAATTGGCAGTAGCATATTTCCACCTAAAGCCCATTATGTTCCTAACCCTGGGCAGCTGCCTATGTTTCTATCACCGGCCATGATTTCCCTCATGTTAACTGAGCTTTGGTTAGTCCAATTAGATAGCATCAACAAGAGAGTGCCACTCACTGTAGCATATTCTGTCCACCTTGACATCCTGGTTATTGCTCTTCATAAGTTTTGCAGCTGGAGAAGAGAGCATCTGAAAGTTTGCTTAGTGTTTTTTGGTCCATTCGAAGAAACACTGCCAGGAGGAAGTTTTCATGTCTGATATAGCTGTAATCATTGGAATTCTGTGTCCTGAGTAGGCAGTGTCTTCAACAATAGGGTGTTACCTTCAGTCTGGAAGTGTCAATCAAGGACTAAGTCCACACTCTGTATTGTTAGGACAGTTCCTTGGATTTTGCTGCCCAATCATTTGAAGATTTGCAGTGCTTGGTATAGGGATTTTATTAGTTAAAGAAATTCTTCATCATGTGGATGGTTTCAAATCTTGTCTGCCACAAATCATCCTATATAACGGCACACACATCGTTAAGAAGATTCAGGTCTTAAGCACATGTTCAGCACCTAGTACGACTAGATTATTCTGAGCAGTTTTTATTATCACGTGTATAAGAGGATTTGACTAAGTAATCTTCCTCCATTTTCCTAAAGAGTTCCAAAATTCAGATTCAGTGCCAGGAAGAGACCTGAAGCTTTCTGTATCTCTCATTTCCCCCAAGTGAAAATACGTAACACCTATATTCAAAGAGAGAAGTATAAGTGAAGGATAAATTCACATAAAAACATTCATATATCGACATATTTATTACGTATAGTGATGATAATATAGAGTGAAATATTTCATCAGTGATATAAAAAATAAGCATTAAAAACATCATTAGGGTGATATAAATTATTCAGTTATTTTTGTTCCAAGATATTACTACATAATTAAGGAAAATTATTTTGAACATGGTTTTAAAAATGTCTCAAGAGAAATCCACATTTATGGTTTTTTTACATTGTTTTTCAACTGAAAATTTGTTGAAAATCTGAATCACCTATTTGATATATGTGGTACTCAGTTTCTTGTTTCCTCTAAACACTGCTTTTTTAAAATACAAAAGAAATAAATTTCTACTTTAAATACTCAAATTACTAGGTGAAAGAAATAAGCAGATAAACTGTAGCATTGCTATGTTTTGTATTGTATACTCACACATTTCTATATATAAACACATATGTACCTAAATAAATCCATTAGTCTCCCATAGGCTAGTCAAATGTTTACTTATAAGAAAATATCAAACTCATTTAACAGTAAACGGAGGCAAAGACCTCTTTCATAAAATGTATTTTACACTTTAGTACTATTATGCCTATTATTGGTTAACAAACATCCATTCTTTGTGTGTATCACTGTGGGAAGAGTTGCATATGTTTATGTGTGGGTCCACGCTAACGGGTGTGAGTAGGAACTTGTGTGGGCAAAGCAGGCTTTTGAAGGTGATGTTTCCCTGCTGTGCATGCCTTTCATTTGTGTTCTTTAGCAGTTCTAATCAGCGTGCCTTCAGTGACATAACATTTAAATATAATTAGCATTTGAGTATAGTTATATATTTTACAGGTACATTGTTAAGTAATGATTAACAGAGTTTTATCTCAAACACAAATAGACTCTAATACACTTCCTAATAACGTATGACAGTCTAATAGATCCGGCTGCTCTTTCTTTTCTTCAGAATGTGTAATGTGTTAGATGAAACGCATGCTTCCATACTGAAGTGTGTTGGTGTCAGTATTTCGCTTGCTAAAGTGTCATGGGACCTCTGGGTCTATCTGCTCCATAGGATACCAGCAGTGAAAGAAAGTATTTTTAAAGTTGTATTAATTCAGTAAATGTGTTAGACATTTATTGCAGAAAGTGCTAAGAAGAGTTCTAACATAAACACTCCTTATTATCTTCAGAGCATCCACTTTTTGGCTACTTGTGCTTAAAAACATTATTACCAGGCAATTAAGCGTTCTCAGAACTAATGGATATTGTTGCAATTGTGCTTCAAAATGCCTATGATATAATCTGAACAGACATAGTGAAAATTAGATAATCAGTTTGCCTTGATGAGATGTCATATAGGAAGTGTGGGATACTAGTCGTTTATAAAGGAGGGCTTTAGTAGTAAAGCTTAATTTCATTCTCCTAATTGAATAATCCATCTCTAAACATTTCCAATTTTATAATAATGCATAACTTTTGTGCCCAGATATAATTGAGATTTCAGTGCTTATCATTACATTTATTACTTGTGCTGCCTTGTTTTCACTATGTTACAAGGTACATTTTGGTATTCACCTTGAGTTTATAATAATGAATTCCCAAAGAGACTATGTCTTTCCATGGTATAAACTATATTATAGTAGCTGCATCAAAAAGATAAGAAATATGGACTGTTGCTCCTATTTCATAGATAATATTTTAATAACATATCATTTTAAGTTGAAATCCATTTATTATTAATATGAACCAAAATGCTTATAATTTATAAACTGTGTAACCTCTGTTATATTTGATATGATGTTCCTCACTGTAGAAAACAACTGAACAGCACCTACTAACGTATTATTAATTGTAAAATTTATTATTATTATTACTATTATTATACTTAATTTTTCTTGTTGTTTCTCTGTGTGTTGCTGGCTGTCCTGGATTTGCTCTGTAAACCAGGCTGGCCTCAAACTCACAGAGGTAAGCCTCCTTTTCCCTCTCTGAGTAGGAGGATTAAAGGCAAGCACCGCCACGCCTGGCTACTAAAGTATTATTATTAACATAAATTACCACTTGAAAAGTAGGCACCCATACTGAAATAACATACAAAATCACTATTTATGACAGAATGATATGTACAAAGCTTTGCTGTAGAGTAAGCAAATAATAATGTTTACCATTACTGAAAGCAGAAACACTTGAGGAAAACATTTGATAAAAGTTGCTGTAATTGGAGTTATCCTATTAGGGAGGAATCTGGCGGGATCATTGTCTAACACAGCAGAGACCTCAATCCTAGTTACATCATTATATTGTCGAAACCATTAGAAGTAAACTATTATGTTGAAGATGTCTGTAGGAGCCGGATAATCAACTGGCCTTACATAGAATCTAGTTTCATTATCTAGATCAAAGAAGCAGATATTGAGGAGATATATTTCTAGTGTATTAGTGGAAGAATCAACTATTCTATGCAGCACAAATATGCAGTTTTTAATTGGGAATGAAATCTTACATAAATGTCCCTCTTTTGATAGTGATCTAATGTTTCTCTTTACTAGCTATTCCACAGCCAGCAACAGAAGGCTTTCCATGTTATTTTCTGCTAAGGCACACAAGAAATGTCTGAGTCACAATGGTGTTCAATTCTCCTGAAGATCAATTCAGGAAATTTAAAAATCTAGATAAAAAGGAACTCAGAAATAAAGGATGATGTAAGAATGCTATATTGGCTAACCACATGCAAACTGAGATTTATATATGTTTTTCTAAAATGAGCTGATTATATACTCTGTCATTCTACAATGGTGTTATTAATTTCTTTGAGTACATGTCACAGAGTTAGCTTTTGACACATACTAAATAAAATGGTTAAATTGCTTTGTTTCCAGGTGTACCTTCATTGTATAACATTTAATTATAAATAATTATATCATCTTCTTATATATATGCTAATTTTTACAAACATTTATTAAAATTATTTAATCAGATAAAAACATTGCCTTCATAAATATCATGTTTAATTTTCAGATATATAAAATATAAAGTCTTACTACTTCACTTTAATTTATTCAGAACACTACATATACTTACTTTTAACACTCCTAGTGTGGTTTAGATCTTAAACATTGCTTAGTGTTTACTGCTTAAAAAACAGATACTGAATATCAAATTTCTTGTTATCACACACTTCTGCAGAAATTACACCCAACCCACAGGCACAGGATTTTTCTCTATACAATATAGAGGCTTCTACATAGTGATAATTTGTGTTTCTAAAGGCTAAAGTCATATCACTAATTATTTATGTATGGCATATTATACATTTAGTGAAGAAGTTGACTTGGCCTTCTTATCAAAATATTTATGTAATTAACAGATTCATGTTATAATTAATTCATTTAAAATATTCAATAATGTTGATACATAAAACTAAATTTATAATATTTTACAAGAAATTACACTTTCATTGAATATGTTTGAAGATACTTTATGCGTTGATACAATGGTACCACTTAAATTTACTAAATTATTCAGATTCTATGAAATGTATATTCCAGTTTCCCTGTATGTGTGTGTGTATATATATATATATATATAGGATAGTAGTATCAATCTAGATATCTCAAGAACAGCAGTGTAGTGCTCATAGCCAAGTCTCAGGAAAAATGCAGGTGTCCACCAATGTTCTGTGTCCTCTTTATCATGTAGTATTAATAAGGTTTCAGTAATATTCAATGGTGGGTTCTCATGATGCCTTTAGAGTAGTGATACCTGGAATGCAAAATAAAAAATGATTACATTGAATGAAAGAAGTATCGAGCCTAGATTCCTACAGTTTTTTTTTAAAGTTGTCATTTCAATTGATTTTTGTGTAATGTAGGAATCATAATCTAATTTCTGCAAGTGAATTCCCATTTACTTAGTGTTATTAATTGAAAAGGTTACCTACTTCTCCGATTCAGGGTTTTGATTGTTTTGTCAAAAGTTAACTGTCTATAGCTGTGTGGATTTACTGCTGGCACTTCTGAACATGCCATTAGTTTGCACATATGTGTTTGTGTTAGTGTCAGGGGGTCTTTATCACTGTGGTCTATACTGCATTTTAAAATCAGGTAATTTATTGTTTTTTTCTGTGTTCTTTCTTGTTAGAATTGGCTTAGATATATGGGGTATTGTCTGTTTCTATAAGAATTCTCGAATTATTTTTGTAGTTCTATAAAAATGTCCTTGGAAGTTTGGTGGAGATTGCAATATAAATCCTGTCAATTTGAAAACACAAGAGGCAATTTTACCATCTGGCGTCTTCTTCAATTTATTTTTAATCATGTTAAAGTGTTCTTTACAGAGGTCTTTCAACCTTTAGGTTAGATTCACTCCAACACTTGTTGAGGATATTGTGGACAGGATGGTTTTAATGATTTTCATATCAGAAATGTGATTTTTCAGTTCAAAAAGAAACTACTGGTTTAGATTTATTGATCTTGTACCTTCCTACTTTACTGAAAATGCTCATCAAATCCAGAAATTTTAAGTGTAGCACATGTTCTATTTTAAGAATTGAATGACCTCACTTAGGTTAAAATCATTCATTTAAAGCTGTAACAATGAAACACCAAAAGGAGTTCAGGGAAAACACTTTATGACATAGATAAAGGCGACCAATTTCTGAGTAGAAACACAATATCACAGATAGCACAGACAAATGGTATTATAAGAACTTAAAAGCTTCTGCACAGAAAAAGGAACTATTAAAAGAATGAACAGATAGACTAGAAGATGGCAGTAAATCTTTGCTTGCTGTATTTCACTCAAGGCCATTATATATAGAACCTATAAAGAATTATAAACAATAAAAATAATAAAAAAAAACACAGACACACAGATACACATGACTACCCACACACACTCAAACTGCTAAGGCTTGCATTTGCCAATAAATTAACTAAGCATTTAGAAGACTAATTAAAAATTGGTGCTTGGGAAGATGAACCAGCAGTTAGAAACACAGCATGCGCTGCTCTTCTGGACAACCAGATTTTAATATCAAGTGCCTATGCCTGGAGACTGACAGTTTCCTGTAATGTGTCTAACACCTCTGGCCACAGAGAGCAACTGAATTCGAGTGTTCATAAAAACACGAAGATACATCTCCACACACATAACTAAAAGTAAAAAGATGAATGTTTAAAAAGCAATAAAAATAAAAATGACACGAATGTTTTTATGTGTTCCATATCCTTAACCACTAGGGAAATGTATTAAAACTTATTTTAAAGGTCCACTCCAGCCAAGTGAGAATGGCAATCATCAACAAAACAAATGACAATGTATGTGCATGTAGTTATGAGAAAAGGACCCCTGTCCACCCCTGCACAGCGTGAAATCTAGTGTGGCCACTATGAAAATCAATGTGAAATGTTCTCAGACAATGCAAACTACAGTACCATAAAACCCAGTTATGTGACTTCTGCACAATATGATTTACATGCTTTTACAGCAACACTTCTACAGTCCTACTTATGGAAGTTCTTTTCAAGCAGGAAGCAAATAGAATTAGTCTAGATGTTCAGAAACACATGTATGGAAAAGGAAATAATGGTACATTCATTCAATGGAAATTTGTTCAGCCACAAATAAAAATGAAAGTTGCTGGAAAATAAATGAAACTGTAAAAATTACCAAGCAAGTTAACTCTTTGGGCTTTAAAAGACATTCTTAAAATGGTCACTCTCATATCCTAGCATAACCTAGCCTTTATGCATTCAGATGAGAGTAAACATCAGTAAAGAGAAGAAAATTAGAAAGGGGACCTAAAACTCCACAAAAGAGACTTAAATTGGAAGACAATAGAACAGAGTACAGGGAACAAACATGGGATGCAATATACAATATTAAACTGGGGGGGAGAGGGATGAAAATAAAATATGTATGAAAAATCCCATATGAAGAGCTAACACTCATAACCTAATTTTTAAAATGTCAAAGAGGACTTGGCACTAAAACTCATTTTGTCTGCATATTTTCAGACTTTCTACAAATATTTACATAAATCACAATTAGAAATACACAATTACAAAAAATGAATACTAGCATTTAACCTTTTTATATGTTCACCTGTGGTAGTTCATCATAGTTTGAATTTAATTCAGGCAAGTTCATTTCATTTCACCAATTAATAAAAATATTAGAAATTCTGCTGTGAATGTTTAAAATATGTAATATGTTTGTAAAGTTGTATGGATTCTAATATTAACTAGAAAGGATCCACAAAATGCATGCTATAATTAATAAAAGTAATAATAGTAATGTTTGCTCATTTAACTCATTATCACTACATTTAAATCATATAGTGACCATATGATCATAAGTGACATAATCATAAGACATAATAAGCAATATCAGTTACTTAGCATTCTCCATGCTAAAACACATAATTCTCTTGTAGATAATTCCAATGCACTAAATCAGAAGTGTACCTCAGCATGGGTTACCTGGGAGAATATTATCTCACTTTGTCTAATTCATAAAGGGTTTGAAGGATTGTAGTTCCTAAGCTGTAAGAGACAGTATGGGGCAGAGTAACACAAAAAGAGGTTCATTTTGTAGAGTATTTAAAACATGCAAAAGGATAAGGACCTTTAGCCCATCTTAGTCATGGTGGTCTACTCCCTCTGGGGAGCAGATTTTCGCAGATTCCGTTGTTGCTCTGATTTTACTTTGTGAAGCTTTCATTCAACAGATAGCCTAGCTTCCCTGTGGTTCTCGTGATACCGTTCTGTCAACTGCTGGACGGCCCATCAAAGTTCGAACATCATTATTTTGATGACACTGTTGGCTCCTGTCTTAGTTAGGGTTCCTATTGCGGTGATAAAACACAGCAATGATCAAAAGCAACTTGTGGAGGAAAGGCCTTATTGTAGATTACACCACAGTCCATCACTGGCAAGTCAGAATAAGACTTCAAGCAGGGCAGGAGTATGAAGGCTAAACCTGACTTTCAGGTTGATAGGAAGAGCGGCTTGCTGGTTGCTCCTCTTGGCTTTCTCAGGTCACTTACTTATAGCACCCAGGACCGAACTGCCCAGGTGATGCAACACTCCCTGTGTACTACCCTGTCACAGACACCAAGCATAAATTAGGATAATGAGCCACAGAATTGCCAACAGGCACTATGGTGAGGAGGGATAATTTTCTCTACTGTTCTTTCCTCTTCCAAAACTATACCAACCAGTGTCCAATTGACTTAAAATCAGCCAGCACAGCCCCCTTCCACTCTGCCTGCATATAAGCTTGTCCACTTTTAGGCAGAATTCTGTCTGTTGTAGAAAGGATGACATTTTGCCTGGTGGCTTGTTTGCACATTTGAAGCTCTCTCTGTAAGGAGGTTCTTTGATGCTCATCATCTTTGAGGTAGGCTGGGTGTTGCTAAGAATTAACCTGTCTATGACACTGACTCTGGATCAGACCTGACAGGATGCATTCCTCTCAGCATGCTGTACACTGACATCTGGAATCCTTCATGTTCTAACACCTAGTGCTTCAGTTGGTGTGCCTCATCCTAACAGGACAGCTCCCAGGAATGATACAAAGGAAACTTCCTACCCAGTTGGTTCAGCATTTTAGATGGTCCAACACAGGACTCTAATTAAGTCTGGAATTTCTCAACCACAGCTACTGGTCCATAAATGATATTCCTAGCTTCTTTATCCATTTTCCCCAATTTTATTTGGTCCCCTACAAAGTTATTATTCATCACAAGTCAGCCAGAAGAAGCCTTGAGAATGATACCCCATTTTTCTTAAGGGGGGTTTGGTAGGTTTTTGATTGCTTTCTTGGGCGATAGATGATTCTTTTCATGGGGAGTTGCTTATAAGTTATTATTCGTCTTATTTAGAAAGAAAACAACTCTGGACTAGAAATGTCTCTCTTTTCCTTTATCTTTCATTCTTAAATTTGAAGATAGGGGTTGCAAAGAAAGAAGGGAGAATATAGAAATACATAGGGATGATAGACAAAAAGTAGATTCATGAATCCACTCAACTTAATTCCTTTCTTGTTACTCACATGGTTATTTTTAAATCATTGGCATAGAATTTTGTATATAGATGAAGAATAAGTTTAATTTAAGATGCCTTGGTATAGAATTCAAATTTAAGAGTATTCTTAGATTATTCTTCACACACACACATATACATATATATATATATATATATATATATATATATATATATATATATATATACCCTAATATGCATTATTATACCTATATGACTCAATTTTAATACAAGACTTACTTCCAATACTTTGAAGTGTTATTGAAGGTAAGTTATACAAGTTAATTTTTAGCTGATCATATCATGGTCATATCAATAGCTAGCTTATTTTCATCACAATAAAATCCATCCTAGGTGTAACAGACAGATCTGATTCTATAGAAAGATAAGATAAAATAATTATATGAGGTCTTCAAGCCCTCAGAGACATACAGAATATGGCATTTAAAGATATTTTTATTATTTTAAAGATTCATTGACAGAAAAAAGATTCCTCTTATTGCACATTGTTTGTTTAAATTACCAAACTGTCTATAGTTTGCATAAAAAACTTACTGTCCTCAAACATTTTTAAATATTAATGTTACATTGACTATATATTATAATATCTGCCATTTCTCCAGTTTGCCATAAACATCTGTTTTTATTTTGGTGTCTTTCTCTTAGCCACATAAGCTTAGCTTAAAATATAGGACTTTTCTAATGATTACCATAAAATTAGTACTGAAAAGCTGTTAGTAAACAAAGTATTTGGGGACACCAGTATAAATTAAATTGCTGTTGAGTCATGGATTCACTAGGTAAACCATTACTGATAAAACTGTATGTTTTGTACATGGATGATTGAACAATAAACTCATAAGTTACAAACTCCCTGAGAGTTGTCCTTATTCATTTGCATATTTTATGTGGTGATTAGTACATTTTATCCAAGTAAAACACAATAGTCTCTAAATGATAGAATATCTTGACCACATTTAGTTTCTCTTATAATTACGTATGTGTTCAAACTGTTTCCAATCTTACACATGTCTAAGTTAACAGTAAACAGAGAAGACATCCTTTTTTGTTGTTGTTTCTTATTCTTTATCTCCTTTTTCTAAAAATGAGTAACTTTTACCATTTTTTTATAAAATAAAACTTTCATATAAAATTATAAGAAACACCCTCAGATTTCCAGTGCATGCTGTATGAGGAAAGAGAGATAAGCCTCTCTTTTTCTCGGAATATTTAGCTTCTAGAAACCATTTATGAAAGGAAGGGTTCAGCCTGAGTGTTAGTCGAGAAAAGCCAAGTTTAGTTTTAAGGGCCCTTGTCTCACCTGCTGTTGGACAAAAGTCACTTTAGTTTAATTTCCCCAAACGCTTGATAGCCACACAGGCAATAGGGGATATTGTTTGGTTTTCTGAAGGATGAAACAATTCTGGAGATAATTTTAAATATACAAAACAGAACCAACTTGAAACAGAAGCTAGATATCTCCACTTGATTTTTCTTTGTTCACAGAATAGGACCTGCTATTTTCATTTATTAAGGCTCCATCGCACTCATTGTGGGGTGCATTTCTTCTCTTTATGTTGTCGTATTATTCCAAGTGTACCAAAGACAATCTCAGTGTGCATATATAGAGACATAAGAACTTTCTTTAGCCTCAAATCTGTTCAATGTTAAATATCAGAAGCATTAATATTACACCAATAGATACATAGTGTGGCATTTATTCTCAAATCAAAACAACAATCTTTCTCCTTATACAGAGCTACCTAGAGAAAATACAAATAATTACTTTAAAAACATATTTCCTATATTGTTAAATTAAGAGTTCCACTCCACCTAACATTCACATTACCAAAGCCTTCTGTATCCTTGATGCCATCATCCTCTTTTAAGTGGTATTATTACTCCTTATTTGAGAAATTCTTACAATGGACTTTCGTTAAATTCATTCTTTTCGCTTATGCCCACCACCTCCACTTCCATGTACCATGGAACTCCCTCTATCTTTTTCTTTTTTAATCTCTTCCCTCCACCTTCCCTCCCTGCTCCTCTCTATTAACACAGCAAGCTCAATTCTTCTGTCCAAATTCATTCTAACACTTTTGGATTTGTGGCCTTTCCTGTATGATGGTTTACCTAACAGGGACACAGCCTTAAAGGAAACCAATTATCCTTTTTCCTGAAGCAATGGAGTACCGATAAGTAACCAGCTACAATAGGACTTCATGCTTCCTCCCTCCATCCTAAGCTGGAATTTTGTTGGACTTGAGCTTTTACATAGTAGTATAGTACACATGAGTACATACATATATACATCTGGAATATACTATTTTTTTCAATAATCCAATATTTCTGGCTCTTTTGGGGAAGGAACATGAAATGGTGAGGGGTGGGGCGGGGTTGAGTTTTTTGGCTTACACACGAGGAGTCACAGTCCATTAAGGGAAATCAAGGCAGGAACTCCAAGTAGGATCCTGGAGGCAAGAGGTGATGCAGAGGCCATAAGTGATGACTACTGTCTACTTTCTCAGCCCTTGGACCCCACCGGCCCAGACCATGTAGCATCTGTGCATACTGTCACAGTCTCTGTGAGGTCACTTGTGCATCTGCCTTGCTGTGTTTTGAAGGCTTTGTTTCTCTGGTGTCCTCCATCTTACCATCCTCCTGACTCCTCTTCTGTAGGGTTTTCTGAACCCTGAGGGGAAAGATTTGATGAAGAACTCTCATTTAGTACTGAGTGTTCCAGCGTCTCTTACCCTCTGCACTTTGTCCAGCTGTGTCTGTTCCCAAATGCTGCAGGAAGAGGAGGAGGAAGAGGAGGAGGGGGAGGAGGAGGAGGCATGACTGTAGAGGAAGGCACTGACCTATAACTACAGCAGAATTAATGTCAATAAAAGTTATGTTATGGCCCACTTCTATAACAGTAGTACTTGATTCCCCCTTCCCCACATACACACCCAACAGGTTTGTAGTCTTTTGCTCTCGGGTTCTAAGTCAATTGAGCTGTTTCAGGATTGGATTCCTTCTCATGGAATAGACATTAAATCTAGACAGATATTGTTTTATTATTTTTCAAGTTATGGTTACTATTGCTGGGATGGGGCTGTGGAGGGATACTCCTTGCTGACTTCCTCCTCGTGTCTTTTTCAGCTTGTTTTCTTAGAGAAGTCAGGGCAACCAGACTAGGGGGTGGCAAAACAGAATGCCCTTGGCCCTGCCTCATCAATCACCAATTTATAAAATGTTATACAGACTTTCCTACTATCTGATCTTCTGAAGGCATTTCTCATTAAAGGTTGCTTCCTCTCAGATGACTATAGATATGTCAAGTTAACTAAAACTTGGCATCACAATTTTGCATTGTAGTAGCACATTTTGGAAACAGACAACAAGTGTAGATTGAAAGGTTTATAATTTATTGGTGTTTCCCCTTCTGTTTTGGTAGCCTGATGAATGCCTGCCAGTACCATGGCCACTAGTCATATAGTAGTAGTCATAGGGAGCAGGTAGACACTAGCTCAATTATTTCTTGTTCAATGAGTTTTTTTTTTTTTTTAGTATTGTCTTCAGAACGAAGACCTGACTCTCAATTTGGCTACAGCAACTAATATCCTTGGCAACAGACTGGGAGGTTACGGTCTTTCATGAGGCCTCTTTGGTCAAACAAATTACCTATAATGCATTACTAGAACTGGAGGGTTCATTTGTCGACTATAGATGTCCAGTTAGGATTTGGTCTCTCACATTAACTGGGGACCCCATATTCATCACCCTCATACATGTATGTATTTTAGGAAGCTTCTACTCTGTTACTGTTGAATTTGACCCCTAAAATGGCCTTGACTTTTAGCTGACCCTCCCCATATTCTGTGCCCATGCTTTTTTCCCTCCCATTCCACATTTGATTTTCTCTTTACAGTATATACACAAATGTATACTATATTTGCCTTTTTGCATCTGGATTACATCACTCAAGAGAATTTTTTCTAGTTCCACCCATTTCCCTAAAAATTTTGTGCTTTCATTTATTTCAACATCTGGCTCTTATAATCATTCTGCCCCCTCTTTTGCAATGATCCCTGAAATTTGTCCTTAAGGGCATGATATAGGTGGCCTGTTTATTGCTGAACAGACAACAGAAACTTTTTCTCTGAAGTTATCATTTTCTTTGATAATCATGTATTGCAAGATAAATCTTCTTTTTTGAGAGCTCAGTGAGTCACTGTTTTATTGTGTATTGGGTATAACAATGAGATGTTAGGATCAATTTTTATGGGGTGTCTGTTTTTCAGAATGATAATAGGAGGCTCACCTCTCAGAGCGATGACCTTTCTATCTACAAGTTCTGATAGCTATGTTAGGTAGGGGTTCCATCTTGTGAATCAGGCTTTAAATCCAATCAAAAACAGTTTGGATATGCCCATATTTTTGAGCCATTATTCCAACAGTGGACATATCTTAAATGGACAGCTTTTATTGCATCTATGTAAGATAGGGGACTACATTTCTCCTGCATGCATAGCACCTTCCAGAACTATAAAAGCTGGCCCTTCATGATGAAGGAGCATGTTTTCTTATTTAACATCATTTACTGATCATAATCACTATATGTCTTCTTCAGATTGCTTGTATATATTTATTTTTCTATTTTCCCCATTGTATTTTCCTAATCTGAAGTTTTGATTTTAAAATTAAATTAGGTCATACACACACACACACACACACACACACACACACACACACACACACACACACAAACACACACACATACACACACATTTATACATCAGATCAGCATATGGAGCAAGGATAAAGTACCAACCAAATAAATGCAAGACAAGCATTCCATCTCCTGCATGGTACACAAATATTTCATACCTGCTTAATACTTCCTTTGGATATGATGACAAAAATGTTCACTGGATGTGAGGTGTAAGTTAAATTTTATCATAGCAACAAAGGCACATGGCCTAGTCATTTGAGAAAATATAATCACTATTGAAAAACCCCAGGACACAAAATCATGCACAGGACAGGGAGTTCCTGAATTTTCTTGACAGGCAAGCTTTTCTTTCAGCATTCTGATGCTTTCAAAACACCCGCAGGAGACTGTCATTCTTAGTTTGTGAAGCATTCATCCGAGGCAGGAATAACTTATGTATTAAGAGATGAGGGCTTTTTGGTCCCAAAGCCTCTCTGTACAGATTTTGTACCTACAAACAAAAAATAAAATAAAGTAAAATAAGATAATAAAGGAGAGACAAGCAACACATTTAAATAGCTCCTGCAATCTTGTGCTTAATGTAAACTAACTATAAATAAAATGTATATATATATATATATATATATATATATATATATATATATATATATATATGTTTATGTGGATATAGATACATAGTATATAGAAGTTTCATAGCACAGTTATGGGCAGCAGTTGACATTTGTTCTACATCTTTAAAACATTTATTCATGTATTTATTCCTTGACTGCATATTTATGATGCTTTGTATATGCCATTTCCTCTGAGAGCGGAGTGTTTATGGTGCGGCTTCACTGTTACAGACCCTACAGATTCACAGGGCTCCACTCCTTTTAATGATATCTTTCAAAAACAAATTGAGCAGCACCCTTACAACTGTCAAAATGGCTCATTGCTGCCCACGTTCTTCTCAGGCCTGCCAAGCAATTCCATGCTGCTCTCCAGGTGAATGCCTGATTGATTGATTACCAGGGATAGCTGATTGATAGAGGTTTCAAACCCAAAGCTACATCTGTCTTGTTTTTACTTGCTGGCTGACTATCCCTTAAGAGTCAAATATCACAAATATGTTCAGTTACTTCCAAGGAAGTAGAAAGTGATACTGCCAAGAGGCTTAATTTTTACAGCAAATTGTTTTCTATAACTTAATCTTTAATATTTAACATCTTATATGTATGTAGTTATCGAGTTTAGTTAGTTTAGTATTCTCATTAGCAATGCATTCCCTTCTACCACATTGAAATTTATGATCCTCTATGGACAAGAGAGATCATAAGAGATACTGGACACCAGGGAGTGTGTATTGAAATTGGGAGGGAGGACATCACATTTCTTCAATTCATCTTTTTATTCTTACTGCAAGCAACAATTCTGATATATTTTTCATATCTCCTTTCAAATAGTAGGCTTCAGTAACTAATTTATATAAGCCTGGCTTACATGCAAAAGTACATGTTTTTTTATATATAAGAAATGTCATTCCTTCTTTTTGGTTGCCATCTCCTATGAAATCAGAGAAGCAATAAATTTCCAATGTGATTACTTTGGAGATTAAATATAAAATTTCTAAGACACTCAGGAAAGTGTCTGATATTTGCTCAACAGTTATTATTTACATATCTATGCTGTCTGACATTTATATCTCTAAATTATGAACATGAATAAATTGAATTTTGTGAAGACTGAACATGACTTCTTTGCCTTCACTTCTTAGTGAACACTTATAATCTACAGTGTTATATTAGAATAAGTAAAAGAAGGGGAACTACTGTTATATTTTGTCCCCCCAAATTAAAAACAGCAAATAGAAACAAGTTTATTGGTTTATATTTAAAATTCTCACCTTCATAAACCTTTATTGAAAGGTTCTCCAATTTTATGCATATGTTTTTTCTGAACATGTTGATGCTCTTTTTACCATATAGATACAGCCAAAGTATCCAAGGAAAAAAGCACAGGTTGACATAGAAATTTCTGTGTTTGGGATCTTATTTAGAACAGATCCAGTCCTTACAGGTAGGACTTTAGAACATAAATGTTCTGAGGTGGCTTTACCAAGATGACTAGATCGTGAACTCAAACATCCTGAGTGAATTTATGTAGATGTATGCTTCAGGGCTCAGTGAGGCATTTTGTTTTTCTTTAATTTTGTTTTACTGTTTGCCACAAACATTTTATGTAGCCCTGATTGTCCAAGAACTCACTCTTTAGACTAGGCTGGCCTTTAACTTAGAGACTCATCTACCTCTGCCTCCAGAGTGTTGCTAATAATGGCCTAGATAGAGTTCTGTGAGCTTTGAAGGAAGCCTATGTTACAAATCAACTGTCCCTGCATCCTTGATGTTATGAAGTGAGTATCTCTACTCTGACGCATCTTACACATGACATTCTGCCTTCTCAAAGGCCATGATGATGATTCAGTTACTTACTGAATTTTTGAAACTAAGAAACAAAATAAAATTTCATCCTTGTCAGTGGATGTTGCCAGATAGATTGTCACAGCAAAGGAAAACTCACGGACCAAGCTTGTTGACAGGATGTTATGCTGATTAATGTGCAGCTGAGAGTAATATGATATTAATGGGACATAAGAAAGTGTCTGTACCAATGATTGGGTCTTTCTTCATATTGTGAAAAAGGATACAAAAATTTACAAAAAGGAATTGTAATAATGAGACTAAGTGGAGGACTGAATAAATACTGACTAGTGAGGTGTGTCCTTAACATCTGTCTCAAGAAGATGGTGAGTAGGAATCAGTGTATATCTAGATTAACAGGATTAATGGGCTCTAGGGTCAATAGAGACACTCTCTAGCAAAATAAGACAGAAAGTAACCAAGAAAAGCACTCATTATTGGCCTCTGGCATTGACACATGCCCAGACACATGCATACACATAAACAGAGTTCTTAAGAGTACATTAAAGTCTATCACAAATTTTAAAAAAAAGTACATTTCCAGTTCTACTTAAGACAATAGACTGAATAAATGAATCAACAAAGATTTATTTTCATAGTTTTCAAGGTTGAGAATTTAGAATTAGAGAACCAAAATGAATGGGCCCTCTAGAGTACTCTTCTGGATTTACATTTAGTTACATTTTACAGTAGCCTTCTGTACCATAGAAGAGACCTTTCTGTCATGTACCTTAGCCTTTGCCTCAAATCCTCTCCTATAAACTAGTGGACTACCACATGATCCTTCTTTACCAATGGGCTCAAAATTTCAATTAAACTACTGGAGGACATAAACATGCATCATTTATAGGAAGAAATTAAAAATGTCTTTAGACTCAGAACTTTGTTCTTTATTGTAAAGAAAAAAATGTATAGTTTTCACACTTTCTAGATTCTGACTTCTTTTGTTAAGTTTATCTTGAAGACATTACTTAAATTTTTAACAACTCTATTGCAGGTGGAATAATATAAGTAACATGGGTGAAAACATAGACCTCAAACAATGAATATGAGGATTATGAAAGTCAGGTGTATAATCCCTGTGCCAGCTTGTTCTTATATATGCATTGAATAAGTGTTATAATAACCATTTAAATGAATACATTGATTACTTTAAAACCTTCAAATAAAATATGCAACATGACATACAGTATTTAAGATTAGAGTATATCCTGGGTTGAGTTTATGCTGAATTTTCATCCTACTATTGTAAAGCTAAAGGCCTCCATTATGTTTAAGGCCCTGTAGAAAAGTGAAGTAAGTGAAAACACATGGGACTTCTGAGAAATATTAATAAAGAAAAGCATCTGTTTTTCATGCTGACAGCATATACTTGCCAGCTGAACTTGAATTCAGAGGAAGGATGTTGATCATCCTGAAATATTAGTGCAATCATCAATCAAAATCCTCCAAGACATGTCACCTGAACTTAGAATGGACTATCTCTTTACCTCGATCCAATTCCATTCCAATTTACAATCTCTGTAAAAGTCTTATCAAATTTAATTTTTTTGCATAGATATTCAAATTCTAATTTTTGCTGAGTGGAAATTAAGCCTTTCAGTTTTTGTTATGAAAGGAAACTGACATTAATTTATTTTCTTCTCAGATAAGTAAAATTTGTACTATTTAAACAAATGAGAAAGTACAGAAAATGGAAATTAAAATAAAATACCCTGTATTTCTGTCATTTTTATAGATATCTTCTAATTTACACAATTCTATCTATACACACCTGGACTTTGAGTTTATTAAAATTTGAACTTTCTTATAGATCAAACAAAGTTATTATAAAGAGCATTATATAATTCTGAGCATATATTTTTGTTCTATTTATTCAATTTAGCTTTCATAAATTCAAAATATATGTCAAATGCAAAGTAACAACCCTTATTACACTCATAGATTACACTGACTATTACAAAACATACAATATATATTATCTTTCATTGAACTTATGTTAAAAATATTTATTGTGACACTTATGCTATGGAAATAACACACATTTGATTACCATGTGGAAATTATAAAACAGTAATAAATATTCACACACTGCAGCAATCATTTAATCAATGCAAACTCATAGTGAAGAATGTGACATTTCTGTAAAATTTTTGCTTCCCAAATGAATACGGTTGTGTGTAGAAAGGAGAATATGACTGAGTCTCCTAAAGACGGAGATAGACAGAATTTAATGCTGCTTTTATAGAATTTAAAGGAGTTGAATCATTCCAAGGAAGAAGGAAGAATATATATATATATATATTCCATATATCTGGCAAAGGCCTTGGACACAGTCAATAAAAACTGTTCCCCAAATAGGAGGAGATGTTCATCTGTGGAAAGCAGAGGAGGGGCTATAAAAACATAAGCAGGAATATATACTGTATAATCTCCCTATGAAAGCTCAGTGTATATAATCAAGGTTGCCGATCTGCCTTCTGTTTACTCTGCTCCTTATGTATTGAGACTATCCCTAGGGTCTTATGCATACGATGTACAAGTTTTGTCTCTGAACTACATGTCTTCTGCCCTCCTTCCCTCCATCCCTCCTTCCCTCCCTCCATGCTCTCTCATTATGGTAAGCATGAAACAAGATTTCACTAAATTGCCAGGCTGACCATGAATCTGTAATTCTTCTACTTTGTCCTGCAGAACAGCTAGGATTCTAGGACCATACTAAGGCTTTGGTTGTCAAAGTAGTCTTGCACTAGTCTCAATATTGCCATCACTTTGTGAAAGGCTTTCAAATTACCCTAATCCTATCTGAAAGAAACAACAACTGAACTTTTATTCTTAGATCATTTTCTTTCTATTAAAATTATGATTCACTGATTCATATTTCTAGAGACCTGAATCAAGCTACAGAGTAAAATATTTTTCTAATGATTTCCTATACTAATGTGACATGATAGTAATCAGCTTCTGAATAAATCTTGCATAAATTAATGTACATTTTCCAATTTTGATAATGCCTTGGATAATATAGTGGAATTCTTTGAATTTGAATTAAGTGTTCAAACACAAACTTTGTATGACAAACAATATGCCTACAATAAAAAACAGTGCATATATAATTCACAACTGTGAATCTGAAACACTATTTACATAATTCATATGTTTAATATAGAAGTATTAACATCAATTATGTGAAATATTGAGCTGAAATTTATCTATGGTTTATTGTGATTAAAAATAAATAAGGTGATTTAATTTTAGTTTGCATTCAAAAAATCAGTACACCACCCCTAGCAAATGCTAAATACTGTTGGCATATGTGAGAATACATGATAAGTAAAATGGGGTACATTTAGTCACTATATACACTTTATGGTTTTATTTAGTATTTTATTGTATGTTTAAGGTGTTGTTTTAAACATAAGTCATGTATAAATTACTCATATATGACTCATGTCACCTGGTTTATTCACTAAGAGTTTATTTGTGGCTTAATGTGGGTGTTCTCTATTCTTTATTAAATATCAAAATTGTTCAGTTAATAGGATAAAACCAGGAACCATTAAAATTTCCAAATAACAACTACTGGGCATCCAATCTTGCATTCTCAATGGTGAAATTAACAGTGGCCAGTTTCTTGAGTAGAAAAGAACAAAAATAAATGTTGGTCCTTATCAGAATAGGTTTTAACAAATGACAGATCTATTCAGTTTTGTGGCTAACAGGAGGAGTACTCCAGTGACATCTATGTGGATGATATAACCTGCTCACCATAGGATCCATCTAAAAATACCTTTAGTGAGGACTGCTTGTAGAAAAACCAGGCTTCTCTGCCACTAAAGTTTATGTTGATTAGACAAAATCCTCATAAACTCTGCAGCACATCCTTGCCAATAAAGCTGCATGACACAATTTCTTTATGATTTACCATGAGTATATTTCTAATATTAATTCAGAATAAAAGATGTCTAGAGTATTGTTTGGGAAATTTATCTACATGAAATATTTAATGGATTAAAAGTATCTATGCTGAAACAATGGTTCAATTAAAAATTAATTAAATTATGTGAAGCTGTGATCATGATAGGCTAATAAAGCATTTTTATACCATAACAATAAAATGAGGAAGGAAATGAAATTCCTAGCCCCGTTAAATGCTTTTCTGCTCTAAGGAAATAGTTACCCTAAGGCATAAAGTCACTACAATGACTGCCAATAGATAGTAGAGATATATCTCTGAAATTCTGCCATGGAATTGTTTAGTGTTAAATATCCATTTCCCTGAGAACTTGGTTATAGTGTATTGGTTAAGAACACTTTCCAAATTCTAAAACTCTATCTTTAAATTAGTTCTTAGGTTTCAAATTGAGAAGTATATCTGCTTATTTGTAATCTAGTCCTGAGCTACAGAGACAGGAAATAGGGAAAAGGGGGAGTGAGCAGGAAGCAGATAGGAAAAAGACGAGAGCAGATGCAGCAAGAGATGAGAGGAAGGCAGAGGGACGGATGAGATAGTAGTGCCTTCTGAGAAGTAGAAAGTCATGGGTAAAAGAATTCACGATATTTTATTGGGTGACCATTTCTTCTGATCTTGAATGGAAATTAATTTAATAAAGTACAAGTAAATTAACTCACTATTTCCTGTCCCAAATAAAGTGGAAAAACATTCCTTGCGTGTTATTTAGAGGAAGCACATGAGAAATACTTTGTGTACAATCCTTAAAAACAAGTAACAAACAAACAAACAGTACATAAATGAAAACATAAACTCACAAATGCCCAAATTACCAATCAAATTGACATGATGATTAACAAAGTTTCACACGAGCACAAAATACACACATATACAAGCACAGAAACAGGAATAAATCTATATAAAATGGACTAACATAATTACAACAAAGAGATATACACACTATAAAGTACACACAAGTGAATAACCATTGAATTCTGCTATATTGTTAGAGTGTTGTCCAATGGAGAAGAATAATCACCAGTATTAGGGAAGCAGCGGTGGCAGTACACCATAGTAGCAATGAGTTCTGATTGGATTCTGGCATCTAAAGTTATTCAAAGTGCAAGCTCACAAAGTCTGCCTGGTTCCTGATTGCAGCCCTATAGGACACTGATTGCCCCACAGTAACCTGTGAGAGGCACATCTTAGCGTCATTGCCAGAGAAATTTACAATGGTATTTGAGGCTCTACAATTATGATGAAAAAATAGGAAGTATATTTAAAGCTATTAATATTGTCTAAATTTTAATTCTAATAAAAGAGCTAATTTGCTTGTATAAAGAAAGAAATCATCACTGGTATTGGTCTATTCTCTGCATGAAAAAATACATAGATAATTAGTATTTAAGAATGCTGAGTTCTTACACTGTTACTTAATCTGATAGCTTTTTAAGAAGTTAATATTTGCAGAGAGTATGCAATGGAATAACAATATACATTCTTAATATGTATGTGTTCAACAAACAAGGCTTAAGTTTTGTGGCATTTCGGTACTGAGAAACCAAACCCTCAGTGCCTGCATCCTTTCAGAAAATTTCTGTATCCCTTCCTGTGCATACAGAGATGCCTGAAAGCTGTAACTATATTTCTCATTCTCCTCTTCACACAGAATCACTCACTCACTGTCCTTAATCTTGCTCCAGGAAAGAAGTTTTATGTTTTATCCTAGGCAACCAAGTGGAATGGAAATCACTGCGAGAGAGATGGCTTAGGAGTTAAGAGCATCTATTGCTTCCATTCAGAACCCAGTTCCTCTTCTTAGCAGGCAGGTATCTTGACTCACGACGTTGATCACTACCTCTAGTTCCAGAGAACCTGAAACCTCTGGCCGCTGGGCTTACCTGCAGTATCTTGCACATATGGCCACACACATAGATATAGACATACTTATGCAATTCACATTAAAATATTATTTAAAGGATACTAATGTCCTGCTTCTCTCACATGAATCACTGTAACCCAGTGCTTTGGGGCAGCATCGTTGTTATTACCCACAGTGCCTAGCTCTCCTTAGACCTCCTTTCATTTCAAGGCATTAACATAGAAATCTAAATTATCCCAATGTTTACAAGTTTGAAAACCTGTCTGGGACATTTTTCCTTAATGACATCATTATCCCTTTGGAGTTACATTTTTCATTCACCTATTCACCAATTTAGGTAAAATGGTTTTGCATACATGTGTATAGTGTGTGCATTTATGTATATATATATATATATGCATACACATATATATATGCTGATCACATGTGTGTGAGTACATGTGTATATGTGAGTACATGGAATGCTACAGAAAACTCCAGCACTCAGATTTGCACAGCAAGTGTTCAGCTAGCTAAGCCACCTCTTCAGCACTCACTTTTTTTTTTTTTACAATGTATTATTGCCAATCAACAGACTTTAATCAACATTAAAGAAACAACTTTTGGTTGACCACAAAGAGCAGTAAATTCTAGAAGGCAATGCGAATTTAAAAAGGTCACACATGAAGCCATGCATGCGGGTACAAGCCTATGATCACTCTTATTCAAGAGACCAAGGCAGGAGGCTGCAAAGTTCAGTACCTGCCGGGATACCGTCACATCCACGCTAGTCTCGGAGATTTACTGATATCCTGTTTTAGAAAGAAAAAAAAAATTACATTTGTGATATTGATACTGACAAATATCTGCCTCCTGGGTTTGATACACAGTGTTGGTAAAATAATGATAATAATAGGAATCCCAATAATAAAATAAGAATAAGAAAAATAGTAGCTATTACTGTTCTCCAGGCAAAGAACTTGTATTGAATTGCATTAACATATAAATCTAAATAACCCCAATGTCTAAGAGTTTAGAAACTCTATTTATTGTTTTCACTAATTTTACAACACTACTTCTTAGAAAGGACTCGAAAAAATGGAAAGTTGTATTAAAATATGCAAGTTGAGTAAGTTGCACAATTTTTTTTAGTGTGTGAGTATATCCTTATAGGAGTAAGTAGTATGCAACTCAGAACAGAAAGGTTAAATTTATCAGTGCTGGGTCACAAATTCACCATCACTGGAGGCTGCATTTGTGTTTCTATGTCTATATTCCCTTTAAAGATGCAGTGATGTACTTATGGACTTATTACTTGAGAAGAAGGAGGAGATCAAGAGCAATACTGTTCAGATTCAAGTTTATTTATATCACTTCCTAGAAGAATCATCATGTTGGTCCTTTAAATTACAGTCAATTTTATACATAATTAGGACACGTTGAAATATGATATCAAAACTGGCACTGGCAGTGCATGCATGTTACTGATGCAACATAGAAGGCTAAGGTAGGAGGACTTATTTTCTGGCATTGTGCGTAACAGAGTGACTTCAAAACCAGCCTGGGCAAATTTGTGAGAATCAGTCTCAAAATAAAAAGTAACTAGACGGCTGAAGTTCAATGGCATTGTTTTTGTCTAATATCTGTGAGAGCGGTGAGGTCAAGATACATTTCTGTATTTAGAATAGTCAGAAATGATATGGACAAAGGTGCAGATTCATGATTATGAAGGAAAATAAAGTCTTCTCTTAATTGGTGAGCTTAAGTAAATATTCTTCAATCGATTGCTTTAGCATTAATTGGCTACGTTTAAAACATACCATTGCTGTCCATTTATTCACACAATTCTTAATAGATTTACAGCCATAAGTAGAAATGTATCTATGTTTACTAATTCTATACAAGCAGCTTAAAAAATGGAATATTCTCTATTAAAATTATTGTTATTTCAATCTTCAGTTTCTATTATTATTTTGAATTATATAGATTTATTTACTTTTATTCTATGAAATTTTTGCCTTGCATGTCTGCTTGTTCACCATGTGATTATGTGATCACTGTGAAGATCAGAGGAGCACAACTCCAGATCCCTTGGAACAGGAAATTTTCAGGTGCCTGTGAGCCACTATGTGAGCGCTCCTCCTCCTCTATATTGATCTGCATGTATTCTGAAAGAGCAGCCTGTATTCTGAATTGCTGGGTCATCTCGCCAGTCTCACTTTATTTTAAGTTTTTAAAATGTTGTTTACACAATAAAAATTCTATGGTAGAGGAAGATAACCCAGGTGCTCAAAAAAATCACTTGCTTTTTCTAAAACTTCATTCTATTTTCAAAGAATCAGAATTAAAACTTCTGAAGCCAAAATATCTGAGCATTAACTGATACGTACTTGTTTGATCAAGTCTACAATCAACGTTCCCTTCAACTTTCTGGTCACAGAATGCAACCTTAACTGAATGGTCTTTAAAACGAAGAAGTTTATAACAAGTTTTATAGGTGCTTAATTGTTTTTCTTTTTCAGGCAAATGCCTTATTTACATTGTAAAAAACATTTAAACTACAACACTAATTTTATTAAGTTCACATTCTCCAGAGAATCAAACTATTCCATTTTTCTCTAAGGTATATATATCTATATCTATCTATCTATCTATCTATCTATCTATCTATCTATCTATCTATGTATCTACATACATACCCATACACACACACACACACACACACACACACACACAGGCATCATATAATCTCTTTGATTTTTTTTATCCAAAGTCTCATTTTTAACCTGAGAAATATCTCAATTTCCTCTTCTTGGCACAAGAGACATATTCTAGTATTTCTCACCATAATTAGAACTCTTTTTTTCATTGTACATGTGGAAACTTTTAATGTGGCCAACAAATCATAGTGCAATGGGCTATTCTGCAGATGTTTGAAATATAAGTGTATCTCAAAAAGTTTGATAGGAAGGTGAAATTATTCATAATTGGACTTCAAACAATTAATGAGGTTTCCTGTTGTCACAAAATGCTCTAGTCTAGGAACACCATTTTCCTCTTTCTAGTGTGTGTAAATTGTTCTATTCTCTTCATCTGTGTTACAAATAGTGACTATAAAAATGATGTACTTATGTTTTATAAGAAGGAATTCTAAATTCCCTGTGTGATCTTGAAGACATTTCTTCTGGCTGTATTGTGATCTATCAGTGTCCAGAGAGTGAATATCTCTTTCAAGCAGCAGGAACTTAAGAAATTGATTCCAAAGATGATATAACAGCATAAAAGTCAACCAGGCAACACCATTGTAATAGAGAGGAATGAAGCCACAGCAAGGCAGGAGATTTGTTCTTGGAGTCCGTGATGCAGAGATTTGGAACATGAAAGCAAAGAGTGCTGGCTGTAGGTCATCGTCATCGACAAAGAGATAGCAAGAAATTGAACTGGACAAGACAACACAGGGCAGACTATGTGCTGATGACATCATTATATAATGAAAGAATAATTTGGCCTTGTGAAGCTGAAAAAGGATTGTCCAATGTAGATTTTCACCACAAAACTGCAGTGTTAAATGACACTGGCATACAGCTATTGTTAATTCAAAAGATACTTTTATTTTTTTTTGTGAAAGGTTTTGCATCCTAGTAAAATATCTGTTCCCAGATAAGTCACTGACATGAATTCAGCAATGTAAACAAAGCCTCAGACATAGTGATATTCACAGATGTCTATTTAAAAGAGCAAACCAGCTGTTTCATTGCAGGGCAAGTCACATAAGAAAATCTAATCAAGCCAAACATGGTGGTGCACACCCTTGACCCCAGCAATCTGTAATGCACAGGTGGGTCTCTGTGAGTTGGAGGCCAGCCCTTTCTACAAAGCAAGTCCAGTGCAGCCAAGATTATACAAAGAAACACTGTTTCATAAAACCCAAAGAAGAAAAGAAAGAAACAAAGAAAGAAAAGCACAAACAACGATACAAAGAAAAGAAAAGGAAATATAATCAAAATCTTGAATTTGCTCTTAGGATATTCTTTCCTTTGACTATTAATAGGAAAGAAAACACATCTGAACTGTAACAGTAGCCATAGTTCTGCCTCTAGAAAAGTGGCAACTGGAATACATTAAAAAATACATAGGAAGAAGAAAGGAGGAGAAACTAGAAAACCTCTAATTCCGGGTTTTTTTGGTTTTGGATTATTATTATTATTATTATTATTATTATTATTATTATTATTAAGAATTATTTTGACTATCCTGTTTTGTTTTTCTATTTTGTTTGGATTGTTTTTGTTTGTTTTGATATGTCTGTGTGTGTATATGCTTCCGTATGAAATTAAAGGTTGATTTTTCAAACTCTGTGAAGAGTCGAGTGGGTATTTTGGTAAAGATTTCACTGATTTGCTTTTGGTAAAGTGATCGTTTTCACAATATTAATCCTCTGGATCTGTAAACATGAGATCCATCTAGATCTTCTGGGGTCTCCTTCAGTTCTTTCGACAGTTTATTAGATTTTTAAAAATTATTATTATGTCAGTTTTTCACTTACAGAGTTGCAGTTAAACCAGCTTCCTCTAGATAAACTGTACAAATACACATATGAACTCACAAAGGCTGAGGCAGGACACACAAGACCAGCACAGTTTCAAAACAGAAAACTATCTGAACACTGAGAAGGGGAAGTGTACACAAATTTCCAATCCTATCCTAGAAGCTTATTTTCAATTAACCTCCTGTATTTAAAATTTTTCTACAATAAAGTATCATGTGTACTGAGTATAACAATACAACTGAAAGGAAGGCCCCTGCCCAAATGTAGTTGACCGAAAAAAAAAAAATAGACTCAAAATTTTGTTTGGATTTTTTTGTGTCTGTGAGATTCAATAACTATTTCGTCTTCAGATATTTCTCTATAGACATTGGTGCTAATCATATTGGGACTTTCTTGGACTACTAGCTTGCAATAATGACGAGGAGACCTTTTATTAATTATTAAACTTTGGCCTTACTTTAGGCTTGTTCCCAACTAGCTATTAACTTAAATTAACCTGTTTATACTAATCTATGTTCTACATATGGCTTGTTGCTTTTCCTCAGTCTGTCAGTCCCAGCGCCCTGTTTCTTCTTCTAAGGCCAACTGGAGAATCAAATCATCTTTCCTCTGACTTCATCCCAGAGTTCCTCTTTCTGTTTATCTCTCCTATCTTTGCTCTAGGCAACTCCGCTCTTCATTAATCCAATGAGTTGGTGTTGGAGGGAGTGTTTACAAACTACGATGCAGTCAAAGAATAACAATACCAAAGTCTGGCCTGGACTTAGCTCTCTGATGGTAGAGAAATCAGCATTTAAATATATAAAGACGATCTTTACACAGTGCACATGAAGTTCAACCAACATTTTTTCTTCCTGTAATTAATTTGTTATTTCTTCCCCCCCCCTCAGTTGAAGATTCCAAATTGCAAATGAACAAATCATGCATTATTAAGGAGGCTGGGTGGTTCCATTCCCATATGGCCTCTGGTCATTTTTCCAGTTGCAGCAAGGGAAAGCTCCTAGAGCCAAAAGGATCTCAGTAATTGTTCAGTGTCTCACCTGGAAGATGCCAGCATTCAGACCTGGAAAGGTCTGGTCCAAGCTCAGTGCTCACATGCACAGGGGTTAACAAACTCAACCCAGGAAAAGTTGAGAAAAACAGTCTGCCTTCAGGCTATGCTAGTTACTAATTATGAATGTCTGGTTTATTCCTTTTCCCTCTCTCTTTCCCCCATTGGTTTTCCTCTCAGTCAGGTAACATTCCATTCCTGTCTTCCCCCCCCCCCCCCACCGGGGCTGAGGACCGAACCCAGGGCCTTGTGCTTGCTAGGCTTGCTAGGCTCAGTGCTCTACCACTGAGCTAAATCCCAACCCCAAACATTCCATTCTTTATTTCTTATGTAATATGTGAGTCATTACACTGTCTACAATTAAAACTGTAATCTTTACAGAAGTGTTCTTAAATTTGCATTTAAATTTGTACAGTATACTTTCCATATAAAACTACATTCTTAGAACAAAAACTGATATGTAATTTTAGATTTTTTATTATTTTCCTGATATATTGATTATATATATCCCATACTAGTTATATAAAACATAATTTGTGTGACTACGATGTACAAATTAATGAGTAAAAATTTCTTTTTTCCATTGATTCTGGTTTTAAGAAACATGTTGGAGAAAATATTAATGTTAAAATTACTTATTAATATGAAATATGAAGCATAGTAAAGAACATAATTCTCTATTAGGCAGATCTACTTGGAAATAAGTTGCTGAGTTACAACAAAACCAGGCATTTCTTAGTTTAACAGATGCTAAGCAGGTGTCTGTATGAACGTTGGCCACTTTTAGACTGATATCTACCGAGGTTTAGGAAATCAGTGAGAGCAGTCACTCCACAATTTTAGAAATATTATGAAGTGTTTTTCATCTGAAAGAAAACTATTTGGAGGAACAGTAGAAATTAAAGGAAGGACAGCCAACTATTCTGTGGCACAGATGCATAGAAAAGGAAAGGAGAAAATCTCTTTGGAGCTCTTAAGAGTAGCTCAGTGACCTGTCCTGCAGGCTGATTCTGGGCAGTGTCCACTACACGCTTGGATTGGCAGTGGTTCTACAGTTATTTGCTCACATATCAGCAACTACAGAGTGATCCAGTGACCAGGTACCCTGCCTAGAGGACACAAAGAGATGAAGGAGTTGCTCTCCTTCAGGGAAGTTTAAGATGCACATCTAAGCCTAACTGTAATGATTATGGACCAGGAACCTTTTCTCTAAGATGTCATTTTAAGTACAAAACTGAGGACATGTAAAATGAAAACAAATGTGTTCAAAGTGTCTAAGTTGACAAATTATTTTAGTGAGCGATCCGTGGGCTGATGTTACTATGTAACAATTTAACACTCAACATTAATAGTCATAATGTTAAGCAACAGAATGTCATTAGATATTCTATGATTTGGTGAGTTTAATTGGTCCTTTAATAAACTACGAGCTAGCAGTTATTGAAGAGGGATTCAGGGTCAATTTGCCATCGAGAAATTAAATCTGTTAGCCACCATAAAGCACCTTCTTTCTGTAGTCCAAGCCTTGCCTCCAGCACAGTCAGAACCTGGTAATGAAGGAAGGGGGAAGATAGCTGTGTTACAGGATGAAGACTTGGTGTGCATGTACAAAACTTCAGAACTAATAACATTAGAGAAACTGCAATCAGGTATGAAAAGAGTCCTCACGGAGTGGCAAAAATGCATCATAAAATATTTCTTTTTTTTTTTTTTTGAGTTTGCGTCTGAGTGTATTTTATAGCCAAGCATTCTACATTTTTTATTAATTTATTCATATTACATCTCAATCGTTATCCCATCCCTTGTATCCTCCCATTCCTCCCTCTCTCCCATTTTCCCCTAACTCCCCTCCCCTATGACTGTGACTGAAGGGGATTTCCTCCCCCTGTATATGCTCATAGGGTATCAAGACTTCAAATACTGCACTGTGGTATTTGACTATATAAAATATTGACATAACTGTTCAGAAGAAAGTACTCAAAACAGCAAAGTGGGAATGAGTTCTGCTACCTCTTGCCAACTGGGAATTTACTGATTAGCTATACAGTATAAACTCCAGAACACCTGAGAGTGAAATAAGTCTGAAGATACTTCTATAAAAAGTAAGGAAATGTGTTATTATAGTTCAAGCACCTAAAAGAGAAATGGCTTTCTAAGTGGTAGAGTATTTGATAATATGAGAAATGATAAATAAAAAATGTAATTATTTATGCTAATGAAAACGGTGCTAGGAGGTCATTTTTCTACTTTATGATATTTTGCCCACACAATTATAACTATTTTCCCTGTCAATATAGTTCACATGTAACTGTTCAATGGGGCTTGAGAAAATTCACACCTCATGCCCTCTTTTCCTAAAGAGTTCAATGGGATCAATCAACACTTTGTAAGGAAAAAATAGTGATCCTATTGCTTCTTTTAACACAGAGAAAATAAGATAACAAAATTTTAAAGGTGTTTTAGGGAACTGTGAGGATTAAGAATATAGACACTGATTAAAAAAAAAAAAAAGAAGTAGCAGGCAGCGATTTTCCTTCTTGCCCTGTGTCCTTCACTGGGCAGGTGAACAAATGAGATGGCAACCAGTGAGGAATAATAACTTAGAAAAGTGGCATGGTACCCAGTGATAGGGTAAGAAGTCCCTGAGGATGTGTGATAGTCATATTGTCCTCCTGGTAAAAGTGACTCAGAACGCTGCATCTATGAACCCAGAGAGCAGTAACTCGTACTCTAGGGAGTGATGCTGCAGTGCTGTGCTGCTGTCTTGGAAAGGAAGAATAAGTTGGTTCTGTGAGTACAAAGTAAGAGGAAAAACAGAGATATTGATTACTGTGTTACAGCAAGCATAGTCTTTTCTCTTTGTGCTTATCGCACTGCGTCCTCATGCGCAGAAAGGAAGAGAGAGAAACTGTGAGAGGAAATATATTTTTAATAGAGTCTAAGCCTTAAGCTCAGGAATCAAAATACAAAGTTGTAATTGTTTACATTCATTTGTTTTATTTTATGTCAGCAGTGTTTTGTCTACACGTGTGCAGTTGCCTGCCTCATGCTGTGGCATCTAGTGTTAGAAAAGATAAATGCATCCCCTGGAGGTAGAATGAAGAATGGCTGGGAAGCAATGTGTGGGTCTTGGTAACTGACACTGGGTCACCTTCAAGAGCAATATGTGTTCTTACACTCTGAACCATCTTTATAGCCACAATTTATTTACTTATTTATTATCTTTAATTTTTCTGTAATTAAAACCGAAATGAATGCTTTGAAACTAAGAAATTGCATTTCCTGGTCCCCATTTGAGGTATTGGCATGTGAATGATATCAATATTCTAAATGTGTGTTTCTGCAGATAAACACATTATTTAAAAAGTGTTCTGTATTGTGCATATTAATAATAAAATTTACATTCATATCATTTATTCCTCAGTAATACACACTCACAAAGACACACACAGAGGGGAAAAAGGGGGCGAGAGAAAGAGAGAGAGAGAGAGAGAGAGAGAGAGAGAGAGAGAGAGAGAGAGAGAGAATCTACACTCATATATATCAGTGTAGATATAAATATACAATCTATACTGAGTTTGCAGACAACCAGTGGTGTTTATAGTTTTTTAGTTTTATAGTTAACATGCTTAAGATACTTGGAACTGGCTACCTATAAAGTAAATTTTTCAAAAATTATAAAACTGAACTACAAATAATCTTCTAAATCTCCAGTCAATGAATTTGGGAAAAATAATCTTAGTATTTACAAAAGTAAAAGTGAGAAGCCAAACATTTCAGATACCAATATTTTAGATGTAATTTGGACGAAGACCAATAATTTTGTTTCCCTCTTTTAATTTTGTTTTTGAAGTAATTTCTAATTCATTCTCTATTATATCCTTAATTGATTATCAATTTTAATATAGCCTCTATTTTACAACTAAATGTAAATTTATTGAGCACATACTTGCATATCACTAAGAAAAATTTTGTTATTTCTCCTTGGTTACCTCTCATTCTATATTCTGTCCTAAATTCACCACAAAGTTAACTGGTTGTTCTTACAATTCAGTATCGTCTCTTCTATAACTTCAGGGGAAAATGGAAGCAGGAGTATTTTCTGCTTGGCTCCTCTTTATTTTATTCTAGCTTGTAAAGAACCATGAAATTTGTCCAGTTTATGGATGTTTTGGCATAAACATACAATTGGTATAATATTGGTGACTTCAGATTTGGAGCCTCAGCTGCTCTCAGACTTTCTGGTTTGTAATATTGTAGGCATATTATCCAGTTTACCAAATTAATAGATCATTTTTTTACATAAATAAGATTGGCTGCATGTTCATACCCTTTTGAAATGATGCACATTTACTGAGGTAAAGAGTTTATGGCATTCTAAAACAACCATCTATTTGTAACATGGTAAAATATAAGCATAAACATATCAAATGAAACTTATTAAAACTGAGTCAATTTTAAAATTTTAACTATAATACTTTATATAGATACTTAAATTCGATAACCAAATAAATACCAGAAGATCCAGCCAATGACTTGTATCTCTTACCAAACTATTATTTACCTTAAAATATCATGGCTTAAAAAGCTACAATTTATCAAAACTGAACATAGAAGAGACTTACGACAGTTCATACTACAAATATCTACACTTCCTAATAAAGTAGGGCTCATTGCTAAGATAATTGAAAATACACAAATAACTGGTTGAAGGGCTTGTTTAATTTCTAAATGTTTCATAAGCTACAAGATATTTATTGTTATGAAATAAGGTGTTCTATGTCACGTTTTACCTGATGACAGTTAAATTAACTGTCAGAATTAATTCTTGTCAAATATAACAAGAAACTAAACAGAGTACAAAGGAAAGCTCAGTGAAAAGACTTTCCCAGGATTACCTCTCATTTCACTGACATAAATAAGTAAAAACCGAGTCATTAATGTGCCATGATATTGTTTGCTGTAGAATGAAATAACTCGTGGCCTATTCTTACTTAAGCTGAATTCAGAAGGACATCAGGTAAAGATATTTCTGATTTAATAATACTTCAAATTATTTCAGATAGGAAAATCATTTCCTGTGAAAATAACTGTGATGTGAAACGTGTACTATTGTTCAAAATAGTAGGCTTTATAAATCCAAATTCAGAATTTAGATCCTTCAGACCTGCTTGTGAAAGACAGACACCTAATTCTCTTTTAATTAACATTATCACAATACTTTTCATATCAATATGAAGTGGTTTTTAGAACTTTTTATATTTATGTCAGATAATAACTTCATTATTATAGCATTGCCTTTCCCTGGACATCACTGCTCTTTTGAAATTCATCTATTTAAAATTTCTTGGATATATAAAGAATTCTTAGATTAAAACCAATGATCTAACTTTTAAAAATGCATGAAGTTATTTGATTGTTCAAAATAGTTTCAGAGCATTCGGGTGCTTCTGGAGTCATATAGGAAAATGTGAGAATGGATTGGTTTATTCTAAAAAAAAAAAAATGAGAAACTGAAAGGGAGAGACTTTCCAGTTCAAAAGGCAACACTGGATTACTTGAGAAAAGCTAGCACTCTCTTGAATAAAAAGCCAATTATCACTTACTTAATAAGCGCCTGTCCCTGAAATTTAATTCTCAAGATTGCTATGATATAATTATCTTAATTTTATGGTTGACTAGCATAAAGAAGTAAAAATAGGAGTCAAACCTGACTTGCCTAAGTGCCAGTGGATATGAACTTCGAACTCTCCTGGTTACCTAGTGTGTTAGCCTGCGGTGCTACTTCACACAGGAATCTGAGTGATATAGTTACTCTAGCAGATAAAGTACTGACCATACATTAGGTACCATGGTGTCATGAACAAACATTCTAGCAAATAAAGCGACACAGCTTCTAAAGTTTTCAACGATCCTTGTGTAAGTTGGAGGGAGCTTAAGTCAAAATGGTTAGTGTTGTCCATTTTACAGAATCTAGACTGCCCTGGAAAATGGTTCTTCTGTGTACCTGCATATCTGCGGGTAATGATCTGGATAATGTTAACTGGGATAAGAAGTTAAATCTTTTTTTTTAAATTTTTTTCTCCTTTATTAATTTATTCTTGTTACATCTCAATGGTTATCCCATCCCTTGTATCCTCCCATTCTTCCCTCCCTCCCATTTTCCCCTTATTCCCCTCCCCTATGACTGTTCCTGAGGGGGATTACCTCCCCCTGTATATGCTCATAGGGTATCAAGTCTCTTCTTGGTAACCCGCTGTCCTTCCTCTAATTTTTGGGCTGGGATATTTCCTGGATAGAAATTTCAAAGTATATAAAATGTATATATATATATATATATATATATATATATATATATATATATATATATATACAATCCTGTTCTATGTATTTAGATCAATGTTGTAGAGACACAATACGGAAAGTTTGAAATATGCACATCATAGCTTTACAAATTATGCCTCAATCTTAGACTGTTGTTTACCATTTCTTCATTTTTGCCACTCACCTACTTATTATTGAGGACTATAATGGTTTTATTTTCTGAACTAGTAATATTTTGAAATGAAACCTATGTTTATTAAAGCATAACACATAGATGGTAATATATCATTTTTGAAATTTTCATTATCATTGATTTCACTATAAAGATAAATAAAGCCTTTAAATAGCTCTTTGAAATTAAAGAAAGTAAATAAATTTGTATGGACCTGCTTATCTTGTCCTCTCAGCCCATAGAAAGATGGGCAAAGCCATAAATAGTACTTTCATAAAACACCTAAGTGTTTACTTTCCTCCCTCTTTCATTTTTTTATGAGTTTGTTTTTTCTTCCTTTTCTCTGACTCTTGTCACTACTTCTGTGACAGCGAAATATCCTGTTTATCCTTGGATAAGACCATTTTGCCAAAAATCAATTTCCTTTGAGAACAATGGCTTCTGCAAAATTATATTGTAAGGAGGGACTTAGAACTATTTTCTGTGTGCTTACACAGCAACTTTCCTGATTAAAAATTGTATCATAACTTCAACATATTTAAAGGAAAGAGGAAATGCATTTTAATGTCATATTCTTTATTTACTAATAATGCATTTTGTAAACTCTTCCAGAAAAATCATTGGGTTGATATTGTTCTGTTTTCTCCCCCTTCCGGAAGTCTCTCCAACATTTGGAATTTATTTTATGAAATACGAAATGTACCATTTTAGTTTTATTCTTGATAATATTTGTTAGTATATTTTACCAAACTTTTTACTAGACTAAAATAAAACTGAATTCATCCTCCTCTGATAATGTAGCTTGCATAGCAGACAATATATTTTTATGTAAAATTACTGCTCTCTGTCACAATTTTGGTTATAGAGCATAACACTGTGGTATATTTCAATCTCTCTTTTTTTTTCTTGAGGAAAAAAATGAGTGTGTTGACTTTTAAAAAGTAGAATAAATGAAGAATTTTTATTAAATATTTCTTTGAATTACATATATGAATTATTTATAAATATGTATGTATATGTATATATATAATGTCATGACTTATGCTTGAAGTCAAATTACTTCACAATTTTTAATGGTTGTTACCAAAATAACACCATAAGATTAAATGGTTCATCCTGTCGTATTGCATAGACCTATTCTATATTCTTATTTTCATTGAAAATACCTGTCTTAAATATAGTTCCGTGAGCTACATGCTTAATTTGTTACTGTAGTACTTAAGAACGTTTTAACATTTTATAAACAAGAAATATTATAAATTAATTGGCTTATTCATTTTACTCCTCAGTGGTTTCCCCTCGCTCCACTCCCTTCAGCCGTATCCTCTCTCCATTCTCCTTTCCCTCCTCCTCTTTTCCTCATAAAATGGGAGCCCCTACTCACCCACTCCATCAAATAATATCAGGGTTGAGTGAGTCCTCTTCTCCTGCGGCCTGGCAAGGCAGTCCCACCAGGGAAAAGTGCTCAAAAAACAGGTAACAAAGTCTCTTTCAGAGACAGCCCCTACTCCTCTTACTAGAGGACTCACATGAAGCCTGAACTGCCCATTGATTATATCTGTGTAGAAGGCATAGACCCATTTCATTTATGGTCATTAATTCAGTCTCCACAAGCCCCTCTGCCCCCTGGTTAGTTAGCTCTGTTGGTCTTCTTGTGTAGCTCCTGTCACTTTTAGGTCTTTCTATCCTTCTCTGCACTTTTCCACAATACTCTCTGTGCGTCACACAATGTTTGCTCTGAGTTTCAGCATCTGGTTTGAATCGCTGCTGGGTGGAGCCTCTCGGAGGACAACTCTGCTAGGCTCCAGGATGCATACACAGCAAAGTGTCATTAATAGTGTCAGCGGTTGACTCTCTTCCTTAGGGTGGATCTTGGATAGGGCCAGTCATTGATTGGACATTCCTTCAATCTCTGCTCTGTCTGCTCTATCTTTATCCCTATCTTATGGGCTGGATAAATTTTGGGTCAAAGTTTTTGTGGGTGGATTAGTGTTCTCCCCGCACTAGAAGTCTTGTCTAGTGAGAGGTTGTCTTCCTCAGTCTTCATAGTCCCTTCCACTAGGAGTCTCAGCTAGAGTCACTCCCGTATCTTCCCAGAGGCCCATTCTGACTTAGTTCTCCAACTTGTCACAAAGATGTCCCTACTCACAGTTTTTCTTATATCTGCAACCCTTCTGTCCTCCTGTGATAATTCTCTACAAGTGATCTCCACCATTATTTCTCTCTGAGCTCCCTCTCCTACTTTGTTCCCGCTCTTCAACCACTACTTCTGTCTATTCGTCCCATTCTGTGTGAGATTTAAGCATCTCCCTTGCATCTTCCATGTTATTCAGAGAAATGGGAACACTCCTCTATTGCAGGTGGGATTTCAAAATTGTATAACCACTTTGGAAATCAGTCTGGCCCTTTCTCAGAATATCGGGAATAGCTCTATCTTAAAAAGCTGCTATACAACTCCTGGGCATATACCTAAAGATACTCCACCATACAAGAAGAATGTTCACTCAACTATGTTCATAGCAGCCTTAATTGTAATAGCCAGAATAGGGAAACGACCGAGATGTCCCTCAGTTGAAGAATGAATAAAGAAACTGTGGTACAGTTACAAAATGTAATATACTACTCAGCTACTAAATACAAGAAAATCATGACATTTGTAGGCAAATGGGGGAACTAGTAAAGATCACCCTGAGTGAGGTAATCCATACCTAAAACAGCACAGTGGATGTATAAACTCATAAGCAGATTTCAGCCACATAATATTGGATAAACATACTACATTCATAGACCCAAAGAAAAAAATTTAACATGCTATATTGAGTTCCTGTCATGTAGTAGCAAATATGTTTCTATAAAAGAAGCAACTGCACTCTGTGTGACAGTTCATTAAAGTAAAAGTGTGTTTATTGGTCAAATAACTTTTAATTTTAGGATTATAAGAAAGAAATATTTTACTTTTCTGCATTGTCCTTCTTAGTGTCTATAGCTCTTTGACTATTTCTAGAAGGAAATAATTCCACTTGGAAATAATTTCTACCTATTTACTAAATTTTTCTTTTTCAGAGATTATTTTAATGATATCATAATATTGCCCCCACCATAGCTTTAATAAATTCAGGCTTAAGAGAGTTTTAACTTAAAATTGTTTCCAAGCCTTTTTCATCAAAGTAAAACTTTGCAATGTATGTGGTGCAGAATTCAAGGCCAAATTAGAACAGCAATCAGTTTTCTTTCATTGAAAAGTATTAGTTAAATTCTCTAAAACTTGATAGGATATAAATGAAGTGTTATCACTTAGAACAAGCTTAAAGAAATCAGAGAAAATTGAGTGAAAAGAAAACACACAAAGAGCATATGTTTTCATGCACATGTTGTAATTATGTAGTGATCCTAGAGGATTACAGGATAATTGAAAGATTATAGAAAAGGATTGTATAGGAATATCAAAATATTTTTAATTTGAAGAGATCACACAAAGCCTTACAACCTTTAGAGAGAGAGTAGAGTTTATTACAGTCATTTCATGTTTTATATTTTTATAGTTCATGTATTATAACATAATAAATTCTAACAAATACATTCACTGCATATTGTATGCATGCATGAAATCATTATGCTGTATACATGGTTGTTAGAGATTGTAGTTATTAAAAGACAGGAGTTGGGACCATAGCTATAGCACAGGAGTTAAGAGCACTTGATGCTATTTCAGAGAAATGGGATTGGGCTCACAATCTGTACCTCTAGTTCCAAGGTATCTAACACCTAATCTGGCCTAAAAGGACACTAGGCATGTACGAAAGAACAAGTAAATTTGAAATAACTAGATATGGATATTTTCAGAAACAGTTGTAAATAGCATTTAGCATCTGCATTTTGTCTGTTTTATAAAAATGGATCATATTGTTTTAAATGATACCCTTTAGAAGAGTTTATGAACAGTCCTGTTATTTACTTAGACACAATCCTCTAATTCAATCCATTAATTCAAAAGTATTCAATACCCAAATGCCCATTAGTATTATAAAGGGGATGTTCTGAACTCTTTCCCTTGTTAACTTAAAGGCATACTTGCATTATTGGAATAGTTAAATATCTGAGAATTATTAAGCTCTGTTAAGTTTGAGTTTTATATAATTATCAGCTTCCCCATTTTATTTGACCTATTCCTTCTGCTCCAACAAAATAGAAAACACATTGATATGTGCTAAGCATTTTATAACACCTCCACAGCATTCCTTACTTACTTGAGATTCTCTCTAAATTTGTCAGAAATTTAACCTTACTTATGACTTTCACATGTGTAGTATTTTGTCTTAGCAGATACCCATAATTCTTAATACAGTTTTTTATTGTTTCATCCCTCATAGTTTTGTATAACTTCACATACCATATAGTATGAATAAACAAAAATTCATACTTAATGCATATATAGGGAATGATAAACAGAGTATGACTTCAGCTTTATATGTTCATCTATGAGTCATGTAGTGCAGGTAGAAAGGGTAGTCACAAGACATTTTTAACTGGTATATCTAAAATAATAGGGCATCTAAAGTCACTAAACCTGAAATATGGCAAATATGGTAGTGATAACAGATTGCCCAATTATGTGCTTTTCTAGTGATAAACTCTAGGTATATGTCACTGAAGTATACTGTCACAGCAAGAGTTCTAATAGGATAATATTTGCCTCTATTTTCACAGCAAGACGTAGCACTCCTAGAGACTAAGTGACCCATTTGTTCTTTTTTTTCTCTTCCAAAATATCTAGGTGATGTTTCATGAGCCTTACTGTTCCAATGCTTGCTGGAAATAAATGAAAATATCCATTAAGGATCTGATGTTAAGGATATAATAGTCGCACATTATGCTTTCAGAATATGCACCAATACTTCAATTGGAAGAGCATGATGAACAAACGGAAAATATGCTTGCAGTTTTGTATGAGATTTAAACATGTTATAAAAGGACCAAGGATATAGCTCAAGGATAGGGCAGGAGTAAGGAGTAAAGTTTGCTAGAGGCTCTGGGGATGGTCTCCAGCACCATTCCGCAACCCCAAATTTGTACATATATAAATATTTTAAAAATAGTACAAAATTTAAATACTTTCTAAGCAGCAAAAGACAGGCAAAGAGTGGGCCAAAGTAATTATTTAGTTATTCGATTCTATGTTTGGTCTGGAGAGTCCCCTGTAGGAATTGGATCTCAAGAGTGATGGATCTGGATGTGAGTTTAGATGTGATTATTAGGTTGCAGTTTTCTACTATGAGGAAGTAAATACTGAGACTAGCACTCTCCTTCTCCTCTCCTTGGTTTCTCTGTACCTGTGATAAGGCCTTATATGAACCCCAACTTCAGGTAGACCCCTGAAAAATTAAACTCGCTGTTTACACTTTATTTTTTGAACTCGAATGCTTGCATCTATATCATGGTCATAAAGAAGTGTCATCTCCCACTGTGGCATATTTCTACCTCCCATAATGTAACACATTTGCTCAGATTACATTTTCTTATTGTTTGTGTTTGTCACAGTATGTGATCGGAAGTCCGGAGACAACTTGTGGGAGTGAGTTCTTTCCTTCCATGTGGGCCTCAGGCATTGAAATGGGGTCACCAGGCTTCAACAAGCGACTTTAACTGCTGAGCAGTTTTGTCAATGCAGCATCACCCTAACATCTTCCATTTTAGTGTGATCTAGGAACAACTGAAGTCTATTGTGATTTGAAGTTTTTCATCAAAAACTAATAACTAAAGAGAAACTAACTGTATGCATTAGAAATTAAGTGCTCACTTGATTATATTATGTACTAGCAACTTTTCCTTCAGGCTACCAAGAAGAGACTAGTTACCCTATGAGCATATACAGGGGGAGGAGGTCCCCCTCAGTCACAGTCATAGGGGAGGGGATTAAGGGGAAAATGGGAGGGAGGGAGGAATGGGAGGATACAAGGGATGGGCTAACCATTGAGATGTAACAAGAATAAATTAATAAGATATATTTTAAAAACTTTTCCTTCTTTTTTTGTTTTTGTTTTTTGTTGTTTTTTTTAATTGATTTGTTCTTCATTGCTTTTTTCCTCAACTTTGTGTAGAGCCATTGTTTAGCTTAGACAGGACATGAATCAATCTGATCACTTCTAACACTCTATGGCTGGATTTCAGGATGACAGTATCACATGCCTCTTAATCTTACTATCTCAAGATGCTTACTAGATTTCATCAAATTTGGAGGTTATTCGAAACAATAAACTTGTCCTTCCATGTAGAATTTCAGAAGGCCAGGACACTCATTCTGAGTTTCTGCATAGACTCTCACAATGGTTGAAGTCCGTGTAGTAGGCTGGCTGGGCTTTTACATGGAAATCCTATGAACCAGCACCTTCTAGTTGTGTTGCAGAGCTCTGGTGCCAAACTACCTTCCTGGGACTGTGCATGGATCATGGGCTATTCTGCAAAGCTGTTCCAAGGTCCTTTTTGGCAAGGTTACAGCCCTTTCCAAGCCCACAACAGAAAGTCTCTCTGTGGTTCATATTTCCTGCATTTGAAATCTCTGTGAATATACGTACAGCTACCAGAAGAAGAAAACAGCACTTAAAGTGATCTTGAATAGGTTCAATTGACCTGGGAATTTCTCTTTCTAAAGGTCAAATGATTGCAAAACAATTATGGCTGCCAGAACTCTGAAAATCAATCGTTCAGTCCTAAAATCACAGAGAGAGCAGTGGTTACCTGCAGTCTAAGATTTCAAGAGCCTTTGTTGCTTCCTATATACTCGTGCTACTTTTTGCTCTTTAACTCATGCTGCATAAATGCTTCATTAAATAAGTACTTTAGTGAAAAATTACTTAGAGAAATGCATAGAATTTCATATGTATGCTTTTTATAAATCATGTAATTTTTCTTTTCTTAATTTTTTATTAATTTATTCTTGTTACATCTAAATGGCTATCCCATCCCTTGCATCCTCCCATTCTTCCCTCCCTCCCATTTCCCCTTATTCTCCTCCCCTATGATTGTTCCTAAGGGTCTTAGAAGCCTACAAGTAGAACATTAAGATAGGCAGATTTGGGCCCAGGTGTCCCGCTCAAACTAAGGCACCAGCCAAGGACAATACAGGCGGTAAACTTCAAACCCTTACCCAGATCTAGCCAATGATGTAATTTTTCAAACCATCCTTTCACAGCATTATCTATTTGGTTTTTATATTTTAGACAAATCAGTAGAGAGGATAAAAGAAATGTTTCACAAAGCATCACCGCAACTGAACTAGTCTTGTCAGCAGGGACTGAGCCAAAAAGATGCAAGGCCCTGATGACAGTCACAGGTGACAGACAAAGACCCCTTTCCCCTTAGGTGCCTGCATTCAAACCAAGATGGATCCTTGGTTTTGTCACTGAAATGCAGTCATGATAAACACTTATGAATGAGGCCTGAAGCTCATTTATTATTATTTGGTACTTTATACATTTATATGTATGGCATTCGGGTCATACTTATAACCCCATATTTTATTCTGTTTCAAATATTGTTTTGTTATTTATCTGGCCCTTTGCTTGTCTTTTATATGTTATTTGGGTAACATGTGTATCATTCTTAACTTTTAAAACCTAAGTGGGAACAAGTAATCTCAATCATGTTTTAAGTGGGAAAATAGAAACACCTATCAATTCTGATGTCCTCTTTGTCTCATTTTTATATGTTGCTTTCTGAAGAACCGTTATAACCTATGGTCCGTATAATCCCTGTAGAAAAAGAAATGATGCCAGTGAGGTAAAATGTTAGTTACCGTTCTTTAAAACTACTTTCAGGAATTGGGAGCAATCATTAAAACACTTAAATGATTGAGAACCAATATTTATGTTTATCCTTGTTTCAAAACAATATAAAACTATCACATTGTGAGATGTGAACTGGTTCACACATCCTAGAATATCTGTGCTTTAACTGCAGACGCATCAACAAGTATGGTGCTGTCACACATCCTCTGGAACTGAGTGAGGGAAAGCTTTTTAATATCTAGAATATTTTCTTTCTTAAAATTTCAGGCAGTCCAAAGTTAAGTAGATGGTGCTATTGCTGTCTGTTGACAGACTGGCTTCTTAGATTTCAAAATGCAGCTGGTTCCTGTGGGCTCACGTGTAGAAAGGCAGAAATTATACTGCATGAAGATTCTGAGACTATTAGGATATTAGCAGGACACAAAACTGAAGCCTTTCAGTAGTTTTTAATATATTTGGAATTGATGGGTATATTCAAATCCTACATTTCCCCAGAGCATAATATTCTGATTTTCCTCTTTATGTGATTGGCACATTGCATAACTGTCTTGATTCAATATTTTTTTGTTTAATGTCATGCCATTAAATGATGCAGAATCATTTCATTTTAATTTATATAAGATATCACTGAGAAATCTATTCCAGATTCACTATGAAGTACTTTCCCTAGATGTGGTGATGACAATTCTTAATACTTAAGAAAGTCTGAAGTAAAATTTGAGTTTATCTGAAAATATTGGCTTGGTTCCTGTCTCTGTCTCTGTCTCTGTCTTTCTTTCTTTCTTTCTTTCTTTCTTTCTTTCTTTCTCTCTCTCTCTCTCTCTCTCTCTCTCTCTCTCTCTCTCTCTCTCTCTCTCTCTCTCTGTCTCTGTGTGTGTGTGTGTGTGCGACACACACACACACACACACACACACACACAGAGAGAGAGAGAGAGAGAGAGAGGGAGAGAGAGAGAAAGAGAGAGAAAGAGCCTCATGAATCTTGTATATATGTTTGGTACCTGAAAAAATAACTGAGTTTTACCATCAGCTGCATTTTTTTTCTACCAAAATTTGTTGATACTAATTATGAATAACATGTTTAATTTATTTATAATAAATACAATTTTTGAAACATACAAAACAGTAGCAAAGACATTTGCTTGATATAAACTATTAGCTGAGCTAAGTCTGCAGCAGAAGCAACAATTTTAAATTAATAAGTAAAACAACCATATGAAAACAAGAGAAAAATCTATGTTGAAACACTTCATAATTATTTCTGCAGTTCATAATAATCAAATATCCATGATAAAAAATAAAAAGTATTGAGTTTGATGTAGCTCACTGGTAAAGCTCTTGCCTAATATGTCCTGTTCTGGATTTAAACATAAGGAATTCGGTATACAAGCACATAAATATATGTTTTTTATTATTTCATATGTTTTTGAATCATCACTTTTTATTCAAAAGTAGTAGTAATTTCCACTATTGGTATCCTAAATCTTTTATAATTTAAAAGTTATTTTCATATATAAGTAAATACTAGAAAAATGTTAGGAAAGATGTTCAGGTTTGTATGTACTTAAACCTTATGAAGAGACTTTTGGGGAGATAGAGATGACATGATCAATACAGTTTTCAGGGAGTTTACCTCAGCAGCCAATGGTTGAGGGGCATCTAGATTGTTTCCAGATTCTGGCTATTATGAATAAAGCTGCTATGAATATAGTTGAGCAAATGTCTTTGTTGTATGGCAGAGAATCTATTGGGTATATGCTCAGGAGTGTAATATCTGTGTCTTGAGGTAGAGTTATTTCCAATTTCTGAGAAAGTGCCAGACTGATTTTCAAAGTGGTTGTACAAGTTTTGATTCCCACCAGCAATGGAGGAGTGTGCCCCTTTCTCCGCATCACCACCAGCATTTGAGTTTTTGATCTTAGCATTCTGACAAGTCCTGTGGTTGCTGGCAACTGAATTCAGTACCTTTGCAAGAATAGCCAGTGCTCTTAACTTCTGATTCATCTCTCCAGCCTCCAATACAAAACTTTTAAAAAGCATTTAAAAAGTAATATTCAGAAATAGAATAATCTATTTTACTTCTATCATATCCTTTATTCTTTGAAAATGTCTGATCACCGCATCTGAATTTGTTAATATCCAGGTTAGTTGAAATAGTTTTCTGGACTGCACCAATCTATGTGCCACTCAAGAAAGAAAGAAAAACGAGGATAATTGTAAATTTAATCTGTGCTATGAATATGTTTTCTAGAGTAAGAATAAATAAATCCATTTGAATGGGAACATCACCTGCTTCTGACTATGCAAATATGTGCTTGAATTTTAAAGACATCTCCCTGGATATTAAGATAATATATTTTAAAAAAACAACTTATGAAGACTTTTCAAGTACTAAGTCTAAATTTGCTCAATTTCAGTAAAACGAACACAAATTGCTATTATCACAGGTGTTTGGAAGATGTTGGTGATGTCATGACCTAGCTGACATGTCAGTTAAAACATTATGTGCCCAGAATAAGTTGCTCATAACTACATTTCCTTCTTTCTATAGTGGAAGGTATCTGGCATGCAAATTACATTCCTGTTGGTTATCCTGATGCATATGTCACAGCAAGAATTTCAATTAGTGAGGACTTTACATTGGCAAGGCAAGAGAAATCTGTCAGTCAGGAGGAAAAATGAAGAGACTGAAATTTTATCTTCTCACATGCTCTCTGTATGTATGAGAAGGATCAATTTGCTTTTATCTTAATCCCAAATAGAAGGAACAATTGACTTGGGGGATATCCTGTAGAATTTACTGCTGACAGCATGTTAGAAAGTCCTTTCTAAGAGTGACAGAGTACATGAATTGATTTTGCTGCCAGAGACACCAGGATAACTGATTCTCTCAAGCACAGAAGCATTGCTCTGGGGCTGTTGTTGCTCTCCTTGCACTTTGAATAGCTTGTTTCAAATACGCAGGAGGGAAACTTGAAGAGAAGAGACATCCAATGTGGCACTTAATGAGTAGAATTGTTCAGGTTCCACTCCCTGTATAAGAGATATGGAGAAAGTTAGTTTCCTTGATGCATGAGAAAATAAATATTGACTTAAATATAGCAATAGGACTTTGGCGTATTGGCTATGATCTTAGCACTAGTAAATGATGGTCTAGGGTTTATTCCTAATCTTATCAATATGTACATGTTGCCTTCTAAGAATTTTTTTAACACTTATCTTAGTTCAGGTGCTAATATTCTTCCATTATCCTTGTTAAGGGATGAGTTTCCTAAGTAATGAGAATTCTTTCATCTGAAATCTTTAATTACTACAGTCGATGATTTGGGAATTCAGAATTTTTCTTCAGAAATATTACCTTTTTTCCAGTTTTAAAAATATGTTAATTATCTCTCTGCTTCTCTCTCTCTCTCTCTCTCTCTCTCTCTCTCTCTCTCTCTCTCTCTCTCTCTCTCTCATGTGTATGTGTTTGTACACATGTGAGCACCGCACACATGCACAGTTTGTGGGTTAGGATTAGTTCTCCTTCCTCAAACACTCAAGTAGTGAGATTATAGAATATAGGTATGTTCCACCACACCTGGAAAACAATTAAATTTACTTTAAAGGGCTATAAATGCATACTAATTGCATATATCATATGATATTTTCATACATTATAAAGGGGATATAACATGCAGACTGGAACAAGTGCATTTTTTCTCAAATATGTTTTTCTTATCTCTCTGGTAAAGATACTGATAATCTTTTCAGTGTTTTTGTTTGTGTTTTTGTTTTTTGTTTTGATTTACTTTTTCAAATCAATTGCATTTTATTTAAAAGAAATATGTACAGAAAAACTTATAAGTTATACATATTATAATAATATTGTAGTTTGGCAGGCTGTTTTCTTTCTTTACTTTTTTTTTTTTACAATTTTTACATATACATTTATATTATTTCAAATACATACAATAAACTACCTATAGCAAGAAAAGCCATGGAACAATTAGGTATTATACATATATATGTTAAGTTCATAATGTTTTGACTATTTGTATTTGGCACCAGTGAAGAAAACATCTTTCATATCTTGGTGAGTCTAAAATTCTGAATGTAAATCAATATCATATCTCTAACAACTAAAACTTCTATGTAGACCTAAAACCGTCTTAACCCCTAAACATGTAAGCTTAATTGTAAAACTAAACTATCTGGTCTTCAACCGCATCAAAGACTTGAGAAGGGAATAAAATTGATTACCTGAGTATACAGGGAGTTCAGTTTAGCAACTTCCTAAATGAGAAGATGACAGCCTCACAAATATGTCTTCTAGATATATTGGGCCACAAACCATAAGGCTGAAGATGATGCTCCAACATTATAGAAATTTTGAGTAATTATCCAGGCAGCAAACCATCTCTGCTATCTTCTCTTTCAGTGTTTTTGAATACACAGTATCAAACATTACTGCACTCACTATAGCATGTAACAGTCCATGAGATCTAATACGTGTTTGCTCCTGGCTCTAACTTATATCCTTTCGCAAAATTTAACATTTCTAACTTCTGTTTTTTCTTCATAAAGAAATGTAGCAATAGTAATAGCAATATGAGGTCTACCATTTTATTTTTACTTCATTCATGGTGGTGATCCTTATTAATTATATTTATCAGTCTGTCTTATCTCAATTAACAAAACCACCTCTAGTTTCATTAATATTTTCTGAAATGACCAGATTCCCTGTTTTGTACCTGACCAATGTTTCACTCTGTATGAATCACACTGTCTTCTCCTACTCATAAACTGACAGAAACTTAAAGTGTTCTGGTTCTTGTCAGTTATGAACAAGTAATAGACAACTAGAGTAACTCACATAATTACACAGTCCATTTACAAAGCTATTACATGCTATTTTATTCATGAATTAAGTGATTTATGCATTCATTTTATATCCTGGTGTTAACCTCCTTCCTTCTCTCCTCCAAGCCCCACACTCCATCACTCTTTCCCCCTTCCCCCTCCCCTGTTCCTCAGAAAATGGAAAGCCCCTTCCACCCAACCCAGCTCATCAAGGTGCGTCAGGACTGAGCATGTCTTCTTCTGCTGTGTCCTGGAAAGGCAGTCCCACCAGGGGGAAGTGATCAAAAAGTAGGCAACAATGTTCATATCAGAGTCATCCTTGGCTCTCCTTACTAGAGGACCCACAGGAAGCATTGGCTACATCTGTGTAGAGGTCCTATGTCCAGTCCATGCATGGTCCTTGGTTGGTGCTTCAGTCTCAACAAGCCCCTCTGTACCCTGGTTAGTTGGCGCTGTTGGTCTTCTTGTGGTGCTCTTGTCACCTCCAGGATCTTTTCTCCTTCCTCCCACAAGACTTCCTAAGCATCGCCTACTGCAGCATCTGTTTCAAAGAGCTGCTGGGTGAAGCCTCTCAGAGGACCACTCTGCTAGGTCCTTTCTGCCAGCCTAGAAGAATGTTGCTAACAGTGCCAGGGGCTGGTTCTCTTCCAAGGGGTTATCTTGGATAAGGCCCATACCTAAAGATAATAAAGGCTGTATACAGCAAGCTGATAGGAAACGTCACATTGAATGGAGAAAAACTCAAAGCAATTCCACTAAAATCAGGGACATGACAAGGCTGCCTACTCACTCCATATCTTCAATATGGTTCTTGAAGTTCTAGCTAGAGCAACAAGACAACTAAAGGAGATCAATGGATACAAACTGGCAGAAATTTTCCAAAAATTCCACCAGAGAACTCATGCAGCAGATATACACCTTCAGCAAAGTACATGGATACAAGATTAATTAAAAACAAAACAAAATCCAACAAAAACAGTAGCTCTCCTGCATACAAACAACAAACAGGCTGAGAGAAATTAGGGAAACTATACCCTTCACAGCAGCCACAATTAATTACATGATTTCTTAATGCATGTTGGGTCCTACAGATGCTTCCATTTTAAAATGCTGGTGAAACTTCATATTGCTTTCTATTTAATGAAATAATAGCAATCCTATCAATATGTGCAATAGAAGTTTCAGCATTCTGTACATTCTTCCAAGCTTTTGTTATCTTCAATCTAGGCAATGGAGTGTTCTAATTGGCGTTTTGATTTGCATTTTGCTGTTGATCAATAATTTTGATTTTTTAAAAAATATGTACTTAATATTTGCAAGGATTCTTTTCTGAAAGATTGATTCCATTCTTTTGCCAATTTGGGTGTGAGGGGTATGTGTAGGAGAGTCTATGTCTTTGTGGCTTGAGTTATTTAGGCTCCATGTAGATTGGAACTTGGCTTATTGTTTTACCCCTAGCTGATTAGTTATTGGGAGTTATGAGATCCTGAAAGAGGAATGCTTAGTTATCTCTAAGAATGTTGCTCCTTGTAAATTAACCATGTTTCAGTGAAGAGTCAAACATGCAAGAAGATTTGGACAGCACAAAATGGCCACAATATGGAAAAAGTGAACACAGAGTTCAGAGGGAAAAGAAAAGGGTCAAACTTGTTAGGCCTTATAAGAGGGAGGGTGAGTATGATAAAACTCAATGTATGAAATTCTCTAAGAATAACACTGTTGGTGTTTTATTCTAATAATTTGTCTTCTCCTCTCCCCTTCATGTTTTAACATTAAAGAATCAGTTTTTTCATGATATATACCTTGATTTACATCTTGCTATTTGAGGATTATGCACCCCATTTCTTACATAAACTCATTTTTTTCAAATATTTCCTCAAAAACATATGCATGACCATGACTGGAAAATGACACATCTGTAGCCTGCGACTTTCCTCGGTGTCTTTACTTACTTGCTTTCTATACAGCTCTGTTGTGTTAATGTTCTTAATCCTAAAGTTTGCCAGTAGTTCCTCATCTACATCTACAAATATGTTCCCAGCTACACTAGTGTCCTGGGAGTCAGTCTGGCTTGTGTGTTACCTAGGTCTGCCAAGTGTTGCATACTCTGAGGTCATCTCAGCAGCTGCCTATTGTGTCCTGGAAGTCATCAGCTTTTCTTACTCTAATAATGCTGAAGCATTTAGGAGCCTTTTCTGAATTACCTCAGCATTAAGTTTGAGGCACATCACCTGCCTCTGTCATATTAGTCTACTATAAATTTTTCTCATTACATTATTTACCTTAGATTGCCAAGTCAAAAAGCATCCATAAAAAAAAAACAACAAATGGATGAAACAAGACTTAGCTGTGAGATATAATTTCTGATTAATATTATAATTATATGATATCATCTACATATAAACATAATTAAAACAATTATATAGTATTTTCGGTAATGAAATCATCAATTAAAAGTACAAAAGAGTTTTCTGTTGAGTTTCCATTATCTTCCTACTTCTTTATTCTTTGGTAATTTCATACTTTAGTACAATATATTTAGATCATATCCATTCTAAAATCCAAATGTAATTTACATTATATGTGTCCGTGTTTTCTACCTGATGGCATTGTAGTCCTGAGTGGTTGTTTGAGTGAATTCAGAAACATAATAAAAAATAAGATGGATATTTTTCAGTTATTTTCCTTATTTTTAAATTCTTACCCTTAACTTATAAGTATTAGTATACCATTCCTAATTGACATCCTGTGTTGTTGGTTTCCTAGATATGCATCTTGTGCATCTCTACTCTTTCACATAAAAACAGATTCAGGAGATATTGCGGTCTTTGTCCTTCAGTGTGCTCAGGGGTTCCTCACTGTCAACTAGAAATGCCCGGAGTTTTTCATAGTGTAAATAAAATGTGACTCATAGACTCTTCACATTTCAACTTTTAGCACCTTGGTTTATTATATTTGGTTTTTACTGAAATATGTTATTTTAAGACTCTTTAGACTTGGAGAAAAGGAGATTGCTGTAAAATACACTGTAGAGAAGGAATTCCAGCTTAAAGCCATACAAGCCCCTTTGGCCTCCATTATCAAGAAGTGTTTTATGTATTATTGTGTAATTTTGCAGGCTGGATTATATTGAGTAAATTGTATTGTGTATACCTGGTTTATAATTATTGACATTCTAATTAGCATATCGTGAAATATTGCAGTGGACTTAATAACAGCATCACAGTTGACTTGCTTTGTGTGTGAGCTCCATAGAAAACTGAGCTCAAAAGTTTGCGTAAAGTTTGCTATTAAATCATTTGTGCTTGATGGGGGCTGACCTTCAGGTTCTACTGCAGAAAGGCTGTGTGAACTCACAAGAGGCTGAAGGATTGAATTGTGTACTTGTTACTCTCAAGTTAGGCATAGGTAACTCACTTGCCATCTAGACAGTAGGACAATAAGCAAAGTAACTGCTCCATCTCTATTATAAGGCCTTGACTCCTGCCTAGGGAGGTGGGTGTTAATGTAACAAATATATACTTTGCTCTGGGAGCTTTTTAAACAGAATGATTAAATTGTTAAACTGTTATTGTTAAACTGTTAAATTGTTATTTGCTCAGCAGGTAGGCAGTAAGTGACACATGCCATTAATCCCAGTATTGAAAAGACAGAGGCAGGGCAACCTGGTTTACAGAGCCAAGTTCCAGGAAAGCCAGGAAACATAGAATAACCTTGTGTCAAAAACCAAACCAACCAAACAAATGGTATTTACTGTGAAACTTCTATCCAACACTAGGAACATTTTTCATATGAAAAACTCATTGTGATTCAGTAATAATGATCCCTATGCCACTTTGATTTTACTCATCCTTTTGCTTTCCTTCATCTTTATATTTTCAGCATTGCCTATGTTGGGATTTAGTTTTAAAAAACTTTATTGGCACTCTTATGATAACAAGATGTACTTCATATTAGATTTTTTTCCATGATTTATTTTGAATCTTTACTCTGAGATAACATCAGCATCATTTTCTAACCTAAGAGTTTACTTTGATTTTTCGATGCTGGTTTTCATTAATATAAATATATCATGTGTCATTTTAAGTTCAGTGTTTCACATCCTTGAGAAAGTATTTTTTAATATATTTCTAGGTGCTCTCTACAGTATGCTTTATTAATGTTCTTTCCCCTCACATATTTTTTCTCATTCTACCTCATCCCAATTAGCAGAAAGACCATTGTTCTAGATACACAGGCAAAAAACAAGTAATGCCAGTATCAAAACTAGAAGGTAATTTCCAATAATCCCTTCAGTAAACCTTCCATCACAAAATTGTGTTGCCTCTTTTTTCAGCAGATATCTCACTTCTCATGAAGTTTAATTTGAACATCATGTTAAACGGCAGTAGGAGATCAAAAGTTGAAGGTCATCCTCAGTAACAAGGCAAGGTTGAACCTAGTCTGGTCTACATAAGATGCCCTTTAAGAAGAGACTTGATACCCTATGAGCATATACAGGGGGAGGTGGTCCCCCTCTGTCACAGGCATAGGGGAGGGGAGTAGGGAGAAATTGAGAGGGAGGGAGGAATGGGAAAATACAAGGGATGGGATAACCATTGAGATGTAATATGAATAAATTAATAAAATGTGTATAAAGATTTATTCTGCATAATTTAAATGAAAGAAGAAAGTTCCCTGAAAAGCAGATGCACTGTCCTTTTGTGTATGTCTGTCAGAAAAAAATTGGATGAGAAGGCTGTAGAAGGTGCTCTAACATTATGAAGACTTTTGGGTGACTATTCAGGTAGCAAACTGTCTCTGTCATCTTCTCATTTGGAAAGCTACTGTCCTGCACTCCCAGCATACTCAGCTAATCAAGTTTATTCCTTTTCAAGTCAATGATGGAGTTGAAGACCAGGTAGCTTAATTTTACAATGAAGCTTAGTTGTTTAGGGGATTTTAGGTCTCGATAGATGTTTAAATTTGATAATGACAGTATGGGATGGAGATTGATTTCCATTCAAAATTTTAGACGCACCAAGGTAGGAAAGATGTTTTTTTCAAGGCTGCTGTCAAATAGAAATAGCAAAAACACTAAGAATGTAACATTTATGTAATTCCTGATTGTGTCATGGTTCTTCTTGCTACAAGTAGTTTATTGTATATATGTGTAATAATATAAATGTATATATAAAAAAGTAAAAAATGGATTGATTGCCTATAATTTTAATGACTGCGAAGAGCTGTGAAGGTTGCTAGTCTGAACCTTAATTATAATTTATCATAGGCTATCTTTAGCCCTCTAAATAACCATTGCATGCTCACAAGTTATTCTAACCTAAAATACTCAGACTAATTAATAAAGATTTTTGGAATACAATAATTAAAAACCACTAGTTTTGCAGGCAGGAGAGATAGCTCAGAGGTTAAGAGAATTGACTTCTCTTCCAGAGGACCTGAGTTCAAATCCCAGCAACCACATGGAGGCTGATACCCTCCTCTAGCCTGCAGGTGTACATGTAGACAGAGCACTGTATATACAATAATAAATAAATAGATCATTTAAAAAAATACCACTAGTATCTACCATCCTAAAAAATTCCTAAAATTGTAATTGGGTAGTCTTTTTTTTTTTGGTTTTTTTTTTTGTTGTTGTTTATTTATCAGAAGTTTGCCTACTTTCCTTCAACTCTCCTATATAACGTTTCCAACAATGTAATAGAAAACTGTCTTCATAAAACTACTTCCACACTGAAACACAAAATTCAGGGTAAACTAAATTTGATTCTGAGTCATGATCACTTACTTAAGTTTGGCTTCTGAATAAACTACCTCTTTAACCTAAAACAACAACAACAATAGCAACACAAACAGAAAAAAACTACATTCAGTTATTCTGACAGTGGAAGAGTAAGCCCTAGGCTGCAGTGACATCCAAAGTTTGCCTGTTTGTCATTGTTCATTCTCCTTTAAATTTTTTTCATTAGCATATATAGCTGTACAAAATGAATCTTTTAGTTTTGACATTTTCATTCTGGTATCTAACGGTCTTGGGCCATTTTCACACCCATCACCCTCATTGTCCTCCTGTCTGCTCTCCTTGTTCTTCTTCATCTTCCTAAATAATGTCCATTCTATTTTATATGTTTCTGTTCACTCTATAACCCAAATGGGAGAGAATATACATGATTTGTATTTCCCAACCTGACTTCTGTTGACTCTCCTCTTAATTTCCTCTCCTTCCACAAACTCTACTTCAGCCACATTTTCTTTTTTTTCTCATATTCATTCTTTGTTAGAATACTATAAAATGCTCTAACGACTTCATATAATATTCAAGTCACTTCAACTTAATGTCTCAGGTTTGGCTGTTCTTCATAAGATATCACTTAAAACTTCCAAGGATTGTAGAAACACTGTCATTTCACATGGTTCTCTTTCACTAGCAATTGCCAATAAGCTACCTCATGGTCAGCAAGGCTCCTGTGGTACGGATAAGCCCAGAGATCCCAAGATGAATTTCAAAAGCAGAGACAAAAATCTTTGAGTTGGGAGAATTAAGGCTTAGGGCTCCAACATTTTAAAATTGGGGCTAATGGTGTTCAATTAAGATGGGAATTAGAGAGCAAGTCTCTTTGGCTAGCAGTTGCTAGTGTTTCATCTTCTGAGCACAGAAGTAAGGATCTCCAGCTGTTGAACACTTGGCAATTCTTTCTAACACTCTAATGAACAGGTATTGCAGTCTTTTTAGGTAAGTGATCTTTGGTTTTTCACTGTTTCTAGCTTCCTTTACCTCAGTTTCCCTATTGCATTTTTGATGATGCTCTTTGAAATTCTTCCACTATCCCTAGTTTTACAATTCAGCCCTATTGCATTTTATCTTGATCCTCTGCTTCCTTGTGTTGGCACTCTGAGATATGGGTATCAGAGTTGTTTTGTTATGCCCCCCAAACTATGTTACCTCATAATGTTACTACTCACACCTTTGGGTTTCAGGTTTCTCACTTCTTTCTAGGAATCCTCTGATCTAGCAGCCGCCCTACCAGAAACCACTGGACTCTAATGTCACTCCTGTAGGCAGCCTAAGAGGCCTTGTACTAAAAACCACAATTAGGCAAAGTGTTCCACGGGAGAATATTTTTTTTTGACTGAGTCAGCCTCTGTTGTGAGACAGGATGTTTTTATAAAGCATAATATTTCAATATTGCAAGGCAGCATATTATACGGTGTTGCCAGACTAGCATCAAAGGACTGCTGAGGAAGGATAGCAGGCTACCAAGAAGAGACCTGCTACCCTATGAGCATATAAAGGTGGAGGAGGTCCCCCTCAGGCACAGTCATAGGAAAGGAGAGTAAGGGGAAAATGGGAGGGAGGGAAGAATGGGAGGATACAAGGGATGGGATAACCATTGAGATATAACAAGAATAAAGTTTTTAAAAACCACAAAAAAAAAAATGGACTGGAAGGCAGTCTGTTGACATAGCTAAAAGGGACCATGGCATGCATATAAGAAGCAGCTAATTGTCACCAGCTATCAGTTCTACTGATCACTGTTATTATATATATTCCAATAAAGAATTCACATAATGAACAGCTATAGGCTTCAACACATAACACCTGTCAGAAATTTTGGTTGAGTCACAAACATAGGTAACCCATCCCAGCAGATTAAGTAAAAATAGATATAGAGTTCCAAGATTGCAGTGTCTATCACGCACTGTACCTGATCTACTGCATGGAGACTAGGGACATTTCTGGAGCCACAAACTGCTAGATCTATAGAACTCTAGGTGACTGGGGTCCCGCACAGCACACACCACTGTCAGGCCTTGTGCTGGGTCAAGCAACAGCCCACAGAGGTCCTGAAAACACTCTCCAGACACTCAAACAAAACCCACCTTTGGCCTGCAGCCCGCCTATAAAGCCTAAATTCAGTGTGTGGGACAGTGGTACACCAGAGCCCCTGGCCTGGGGAAGTCTAGAGAAAGCAGGTGAATCTGCCCTTCGACCCCTTCACCCTCCTCATGCCAATTTGCGGAGGGCCCCTGAGGCTGTGTGGAAACACAGGTGGCTGGATCCACCTAGCCCAGCTAGAGCACGAGACAGAACAGGCCCAAACACAGCAGTGGAGCCACAGACCTGTGGAGTTAGAACCGAGCTTGGCCAGGTCCTACAGCCCCAACAGGATCTCCCATGCTCTGGAGAGAGGCTGACAACCCTGAGGAATCTATACTCTGATCTAAAAGGTGGCCACAGCACAGTGCATCATAGGCAGGTGGGGTCTTGAGTACAGGGCGGTGGAAAAGCAGGTAGCGTGGAGCAACTTGCCCAGCTGGAGTGTGTCGCCTGCTGCCTGGGTCCCCAATACAACTGGACTGAAACACAGAAGTAACTTGAAAAGGACCAGGCAAAAGCCTACCTCTGCTGACCCAGTCTGGAGCCTACCGAGTAAAGCTAGTCTCCAGGGGTGGCCTGCCTGTTCCTGGGAAGAACTCCCTGGTCTCCACAGGCAAGGGCCCGCAAACTATAATCACTCACCAATTATCCATTCTCAACAACCAATAAAGCCCGCAGAAGCTTCCTCCCAACATCAGAGAGAGCAAAATGACTGAAGGACAGTGTAAGAATGCAAACAACAAAATACAAACAGTTTGGCATCTCCAGATCCCAGCTACCTCAAAGAAAACAACCCTGAGAACCCAAACACAATACAAAAACAAGAAAACAACATTATACAAACAAACAGTAAATCAATAAAACACTTCAAGATCTGAAGATGAAAATGGAATCTATGATAAATGAACACACAGAAGAAAATGTGATCAAGAGGCCTTAGAGAAGAAAGCAAGCAGTGTAGAAGTGACCTTCTCTAAAAGAATCCAAGAAATGGAGGAACAAATCTCAGGACTTGAAGATACAATCATAAAACTCAAAGCAACCATAAAAGAAAATGCTAAATCTGAAAAGTTCCTGGCACAGAACATCCAAGAAATAAAGCACACTGTTAAAAGATGAAACCTGAGAATAATAGGCATTGAGGAAAGAGGAGATACCCGACTCCATGGCCCAGAAAATATTTTCAACAAAATCATAGGAGAAAATTTCCCCAATCTGAAGAAGGAGATGAATATGAACATACTTGACACCTACAGAACACCAAATAGAATAGATAAGAAAAGAAAATCTTCTCACCACATAATAATAAACACACAAAATATACAGAAGAAAAAAATATTAAAAGTGGCAAGATAAAAAGGCAGAGTAGTATATGATGGCAAACCTATCAGAATTACACCCGACTTCTCAGCAGAGACCATGATAGCCAGAAAGGCCGAGACAAAGGTCCTGCAAACCCTTATGACCTCAGATGCCAGACCAGATTACTATACCCAATGAAACTATCAATAGCCATTTATGGAGAAAACAAAATATTCCATGAGAGAAACAAATTCAAACAGTATCTACTGGCAGATCCAGTTTTACAGAAGTTACTAGAAGGAAAACTTCACCCCCAAGGCACAAATTACAACCAAAGCTACAGAGGAAATGGATAACTACACCATCGCAAAATCACAACCACACACACTCTCGACTGTAACAAACAACAAAGACAAAGGGACTTAGTAGTGACTTGTCATTAATATCTCTCAACATCAATGGTCACAATTCTCCAATAAAAAGACACAGAGTACCTGACTGGATACATAAACAAGATCCAAAATTCTTCTGCATTCAAGAAACATATATCATGCACAAGGACAGACATTACCTCAGGGTAAAAGGCTGGAAAAAATATTCTAAGCAAATGATCACAAGAAGCAAGCTGGTATAACCATTCTAATATCTAATAAAATAGACTTTCAACCAAAATTAATCAAAAGAGAGAAGGAAGGAAACTTCATACTCATCAAGGGTAAAATCAACCAAAATGACATCACAATTCTGAACACCTATGCTCCAAATACAAGGGCACAACATTTGTAAAAGAACTATTAACAAAGATTAAACCACTCATCAATCCCCACACATTAATAGTGGGAGACTTCAACACCCCACTTTCACTGAAGGATAGGTCATTGAAACAGAAACTAAGCAGACAAATAACATCATTAACCACATCATGAATCAAATGGTCTAACAGATATTTAAAGAAGTTTTTGCACAAACACAAAGAATTATAACTTCTTTTCACTACCCCGTGGAAACTTCTCCAAAATTGATCACATAGTATGTCATAAAGCAAGCCTTAACAAATACAAGAGTATTGAAATAATATCTTATATCCTATCAGATCACCATGGTCTAAGGCTGGACTTCAAAAACAACAGAAATAACAAAAAGTCTACACACACATGGAAGCTAAACAATTCTCTACTTAATGACACCTGAGTTAGGGAGGAAATAAACAAATAAAGGACTTCCTGAAATTCAATGAAAATGAAGGAACAACATACCCAAATTTGTGGGGCACATTGAAAGCGGTGCTAAGAGGAAAATCCATAGCACTAAGTGCCTTTATAAGGAAATTGGAAACATCCCACATAAGCAACCTACTGACACATCTGGAAGCCCTAGAAAAAGAGTAGGAGAAAAACCCAAGAGTTGTAGATGTATGGAAATAATCAAAGTCAGAGCTGAAATAAATAAATTAGAAACAAAGAGAAACAAAAACAGGAGCTGATTCTTTAAGAAAATCAACAAGATACACAAACCATTAGCAAAACTAACTAAAAGACAGAGAGACACTATCCAAATAAAAAAAAATCAGGAATGAAGAGGGAACCATATCAACAGACACTGAAGGACTACAAAGAATCATAAAATCCTAATTTAAAGGCATATATGCTGCAAAATTTGAAAATATAAGGGAAATGGACAATTTTCTTGATCGATTCCATTTGCCAAAATTGAATCAAGATCAGATAAGCAAATTAAATAGCCATATTTCTCCTATAGAAATAGAAGTAATCATTGATAGTCTCCCAAACAACAAAGCCAAGGGCCAGATGGTTTCAGAGCAGAATTCTACCGAGACTTCTAAGAGGAGCTAATACCGATAGTCTTCAAGCTACTCCAAAAGATAGAAATGGATGGAACAATATTAAATTCTTTCTATGAGACCACAGTCACATTGATGCCTAAACACAACAAAGACCCAACATAAAAAAGAAAATTTCAGATGATTTTCTCATATGAACATAGACACAAAATACTCTATATAATACTAGGAAAACAATAAAAGAACATATCAGAGATATCATTCACCATGACCGGTAGGCTTTATTCCAGCCCAACCATGCAGAGATGGTTTATACATGGATATCTATCTATGTAATCCACCATAAAAACAAACAGAAAGCAAAAAACCATGTGATCATCTCCTTAGATGAAGAAAAAGCATTTGACAAAATCCCTAAACAAAATAGAGGCTACATACAGCAAGCCAATAGCCAACATCAAATTAAGTGGAGAGATATTCAAGGCAATTCCTCTAAAATCGGGGACCAGATACGACTACCCACTATCTCCATATCTCTTCAATATAGTTCTTGAAGTTCTAGCCAGTGCAATAAGACAACAAAAGGAGATCCAAATGGGAAAAGATGTAGTCAAATTATCCCTATTTGTAGATGATATGATAGTGTACATAAGTGAACCCCAAAATTCCACAGAGAATTGGTAAAGATGATAAACACCTTCAGCAAATTAGCTGGATACAAAATTAACTCCAAAAAGTCAGTAGCTTTCCTATATACAAATGCCAATCATGCAAAGGAAGAAATTAGGAAAACTACAGCCTTCACATTAGTCACAAGCAATATAAAATATCTAAGAGTTATTCTAGCCTAGCAAGTGAAGGACTTGCTTAAAAAAATTTGAATCTCTGAAGAAAAAGATTGAAGATAACATGAGAAGATAGAAGGTTCTCTTGTTCGTGGATCAGGAGAATTAACATAGTAAAAATGGCCATCTTACCAAAAGCAATTTACAGATTCAATGAAATCGCTTTCAAAATTACTTCACAAAAATTTAAAGACATTGAAAGGTCAATCTCAATTTCATACAGAATAACAAAAAAACCAGAATAGCTAAAATAATCCTATAAAATAAAAGATTCTCCAGAGGAATCTCCATTCCTGATCTCAAGGAGTACTATAGAGCAATAGTAATTAAAACAGCATGCTACTGGCACAGCAGTAGGCTGGTTGATCAATGGAATGAACCAAAAACCCAGATATGAATCCACACACATATGGGCACCTCATTTTTGACAAAGAAACCAAATCTATTCAGTGGGAAAAGGATAGCATCTTCAACAAATGGTGCTGGTGTAACTGGATGTCTACATGTGGAAAAATGCAATTAGACCCATATTTGTCACACTGCATAAAACTCAAGTCCAACTGGATTAAAGACCTCAACATAAAACCAGAAACACAAAATTGGTTAGAAGAGAAAGTGGGGAAAAGCCTGGAACAAATTGGCACAGGAGACAACTTACTGAATAGAACAACAGCAGCCTAGGCCTTAAGGTCAACAATTAATAAATGGGACTTCATGAGGCTGAGAAGCTTCTGTAAGGCAAGAGACACTGTGAAGAGAACAAAGCCACAGCCTACAGACTTGGAAAAGATCTTCACCAACCCTACTTCTGACAGACATCTAATATTCAAAATATATAAAAAACTCAAGAAATTAACCAAACCAAATAACCCAATTGAGATCTGGGGCTTACAACTAAACAGAGAATTAGAATTCTCAACAGAGGAATATCAAATGGCTATAAAAGCCTTAAAGAAATGCTCAACTATTTCAGTCATTAGAGAAATACAAATCAAAATGACTCTGAGGTTCTATCTTACACCCATCAGAATGGCTGAGATGAAAAATTCAAGTGACTCCACATGGTAGCAAGGATGTGGAGAAAGAGGAACACTCCTTCATTGCTGGTGGGAATGCAAACTTATAAAACCACTTTGGAAATCTATCTGGTGCTTTCTCATTAAACTGGGAATAGGCTCCCATGAAAGTCTTCACTTACCAGGAGATTGGCAAAGATGTTACAACATCCTACTGGGACTCTGGGTAAGAGAAAAAAAGGAGATGGGGAAATAGAAGGACACAGAGGATCTTAGAAACCTACAAGAAGAACATTGTAACATGTGGATCAGGGACTAGGGGTGTCTGTTCTAACTATTGCACTAACCAAGGACAATACATGTAGTAAACATTGAATCCCTATTCTGATCTAGCCAATGGGAAGGACATTCTCCACAGTTATGTGGAGAGCAGTGACTAATTCTGACATGAACTCTGGTGTCCCATATTTGACAACTTCCCCTTGGAGGGAAGTCCTGCTGGTACTCAAAGAAAGAACAGGCAGGCTACCAAGATGAGACTTGATAGCCTGTGACCATAAAGTGTGGAAGAACCTAGGGGAGGGGAATAGGGTAGGGATGTGGAGGAAGGAGGAGCAGATAATATATGTGATGGGATAACAATTGAGTTGTAATCTGAATAAATTAATAAAATGGTAAAAAAAACTCTTATCACCAAAAAAAATAGATATAGACAAACAAGGATATATAGCTTGTCCGTCAAAGCACTTATCTGTCCCATAGTGAATTGCTTTCAAGGTAACATAGGTTGCCTGAGCTTTCCTGACTTTAACAAGGCCAACAGACGGAGTATTTGTGGTCTGGGTCCCAAGTGTGCAGTGCTTCTCATACTTCCAGTGTGATTTACTCAATGCATCAGAAAAATAAACAGTCTTACTATCGCTAAAAGAGGGATTGTCTAATTAACAGGCCCTGCTCAAAGCAGCCAGAAAAGAGTAAAGTGTGTACTAGCTGAGAACCAAAGACGGCCTGGTACCTCACAGATTGACTTATCTGAAAGACAATCGTTCATGAAACTGTGATTATAATAAGACTTATCTTTGACATTGACATCCTTAACAGTGTTTAATAAAGATGAACCTGCATGAGTGCCCTAAACTACAGCAGGGCCAATCTGCCAGTCTCATGTTCCCTTGTCAGTAATAACCAAAATGCAGCTACTATGTTTATGTCTTCAGCTCAAGAAAGAAGTGAGAGAATTGAGCCATTTGTCTTCAGTAATGATTAAGTGAATGAACACACTTTAAACCTGAGTATTCTAAATTTAATGAATGTATTGTTAGCCACTATTGCAAACAAATGGAAACTACTCAATTGATTTGGGTGGCTTTAACTTGAGCAGGCATGGTTCTTACCAATTTTTTTTTTTAAATTTCCACATGTGAAGTTGATAGCTAGTTTGATGTAAACCAGTACTACCATTTCAGAGACTCTAAAGGGGCCAGAGCAGTCAAATGAAAAACATATGTTTTTTTCTCATTACTTAACTCCCTGAAGAATCTTCATTTCAATGAATGGTTTGATCACTATTCCCTTTAAACAATTTCATAAAAACTTCTTCTTAGCTATGACGCCTCTCTACTGCAAGGATTGGCCTGAGTCATGTACATGTCCTGCCCTCTTTGTTTGCACTGGTCTTCCTTGCCTCACGATATTTTAGACAAGCTTTGGCATTTTGCTTCATCTGCACTACAGTTCTTACTTTTTGAAGTATGTTGCTAAAGTGTAATTATATAGAAAACTCTTTGCTTCCTGTGCCATTTACAAAGCAGAGGAGTACTGTACCATCAGGCCTCAGATGTCTTTTTTTCCCATTTTCTATCTTCATCAAAGCTGCATCACTGGAGATTTCTTCTGCTTGGAAGGCAGATTTAAAGTGCCAGGCATAGATTCTCTATTAGAGTGGGTTGTTGGCTTCTAAGTGAATGGTTTGCTAAATTTGTATACTTTCTCCAACACCAATATCTTTTATTTAAATAAGAATTTTGCATAGATTAATTTGCTACATGTGATTAGTGAGTTATCACTTATCCCTTAAATTACAAGTAATGTTATGTCTTCTCTTCCCTCACATTATCACTGAGGTGACATGCAAATTCATGGTTTGCATATTCAAATCTTGGGATACAATGCTTTTAAATGTGTATTCATTATATATCTATATCTTTAATCTCACATAGTTACTTACTAGCAATTTTATTTTTATGAAAATAAGTAGAATTAAATACCATCTTAAATTTTTTCCAATAATGAGTATATTTGTCATTTGTCACATTGCTATATGTTTGTCTGCTAAAATTTCCCTCATTTTGCTCTCCCTATTGTCCAGGAAATCATTATTCTACTTATATATAATCTGATAAAATTTGAATTACTCTTGTAAGTGGATGTACCTAGTATTATGTTTTCTAAATCAGGCTAATCTGGGTAACTTTACAAAGCAGAATTTCTCCAGCTTCATCCATCATAATCAAAAGGCAAGATTTCTTTCTTGTAAAACTTCAAAACTGACACACTCCCACTTTATTCTCACACTGTTCATGTGGTATTTATTTATTATGTATTTAGGAATACATATGTTTATGCATATACATATATGCATGTTGAAATTACAGAGAAAATGGGTCATGGATTTCAAAGAGATTAAGGAAAGACATATGGGAGAGTTTGAAGAGAGCAAACACAGGAAATGTTTTATATAATATCAAAGTAGAAAAATAATAAAAACTATAGCGTGAGTATTTCTTATATGGATAAATATATTTGTGAACTATCCTAAGAAACCTCTGTATATTCATCCTTCATTAAATTGTCAGCATTTCCTAATCCACACTATTTTGCAAAACATGACAACAAATACCTTAGTACAGGTATAACTTCAAGACTCTGGTTTCATTTCTTTGAATTTGAACCCTTGTCCATGGTACTTATAGAATTACTTTTGTTTTTTGAGAAGCCTTCAAATATTTTCCATGAACTTTCTATTAATTTACATTGTCAGCAATAGCAGAAAGATGCAATTTCTCTAAATCTTTACAAGCAATCATGTTTGATTTTCTGACAGTAATCACTGTGAATGTTTGAAAAGGTATTTACTTTGTGTTCTTAAATGACAAGTCTGAAAGGTTAGTGAAATTCAAAATGTTTTCATTTATATTTTCCTCTTGGTATTGCTATCATTGAAGTAGATATTGTTTATCCTTTTGTTAATTATGTAATTCAATATTTTTATTTGTATGTTTGTGGATTTTGATACGTTTATTTTGATTGTTATCAAGCTTATTATATGTATAGTTAACAAACACTCTTTTCAATTTTGTAAGATTTCCATTTAGTCTACTAATTGTGCCATTTACTGTTCAGGTTTCCATTTTGATGGAATACCAGTTCTCTGTTTTTTGCGTTTGTTCTTTACCTTTGGAATCCTGGAAAATAAAATTTTTGTTGAGACCACTGTCAGAAAAGTGTTTCCTAATGGTTAAGTTTAGCTATTTTATAGTTTCCTGTATCTCTTTTATATTTCAAAGTTGTTTTAGTTTATGATATGAATAAGAATATTATGCTCTGTATTATTGTCACCTTCACAGATATCAAAACCATAGAGTAATGTAACTCTAGGATTAATTTAGTATTTATGGAAGTAATGTTATTTACATTTTCTTAAAGTTTGTGTTGTATCTGTAGATTATTTACAGTAGCATAGGTGAAGGAGAGTATAGATATTTATTTTGCATTCCATAGAGAACGTTTTCAGCATTATTTGTTAATTATAAACATATCTATTGATTTTTTATGTATAACTTAGAAGGTTTGAAAAAAAAGACTTCTTATATGTGTCTTTTGTGGAAAAAAATTTAACTCATGAGTTGATTTTTGATTTTGTGGTTTTGTTAATGCAATCTTTCTCTATTTGTGCTTATAACTGATTATCAAGTGAAATTTTGCTTACAAAATAATAGTAGAATCTACTCATTATAATTATTTTCATGTGATAGCTCTTTCTTATTCTTTGACATATTGCCATAAGAACACTGGTTTGTATTTAATTATTATTGTACATTTACCTGGGTTTTGTATCAGCACAACACACACCTGGTAGAATGAATGTATATGTTACCGCTTTCATTTTTTGTGAAGGTTCAGAAATATTGACATTTATATTTGGTAAACTGGGTCGGAGAATTCCCACCCATAAAGCCATCTGGTCTTCTGTCTTTATAAGTGGGGACAACATTTCAGTTTTCTTATTTGGTATTATTTAATCTGTGTGATTCATTCTTCAGTTTTTCAGGTAATCTATATTTCTGAGATTTGTCCACTCTTCTCATCTAAGAAATATTTATTGAAAACATATAAATGCTGATTAATCATTGAGATGTCTTGAATATGAAAACTATGAGTATATACATATGCTTATAAATAATATTGTTTCATGTTCTTGGTGTCAGGTAAGAAAATATAGACAAAACAACATAAATATAACAAAAAAATTCACAGTACTGTTAAAAAGTGTCCAATATTTGTTCTATCATCGTCATCATGCACAACTCAAGGAACACTACAGGGGGTTTTGTGGCTAGGAAGAGAGACATGTCACTGTGAATAGTGTCGAAAAATATGGGGTTCATAGTCATAAGGTAGATTGAAGGTGGGAGAATCAGAAACCTAAGCAAAGAAAGACTAGAAGCAATGGGGATTAGAAAAGGGCAGGTCAAGAGGATAACAGATATCGAGGATAGCAATGTTGAAGGGAGGAAGGATGAAGAGTCTTAGCACTGGAGAGTAGTGTGGAGGAAAGTCACAATGTTTAAACCATAGGTGAAAAAAAAAAAGCCAGTAGATTACTAAGGAGCATTTAGAGCTGGAAGAATTATCTACCTCAGGAAATGTTACAGTTGTTTGCCTGATACCAAATACTCAACCCTAAAAACATACATACAGGTAATATTAGACATATGAGAGAGAGAGAGAGAGAGAGAGAGAGAGAGAGAGAGAGAGAGAGAGAGAGAGACAGAGACAGAGAGAGAGAGAGACAGAGACACACACAGACAGACAGAGACAGAGAGACAGAGAGAGAGAGAGAGAGAGAGAGAGAGAGAGAGAGAGACAGAGACAGAGAGAGAGAGACAGAGACAGAGAGACAGAGAGACAGAGAGACAGAGAGACAGAGAAGGAGGAAGAGTAAAAAGAGTTAAAGAAAAAGAGAATATAAATTTGAAAGAAAGTAATAGTGGTTACACAGGAGAGTTTTTAATGTAGGAAAGGAATGTGTGATGAATCAACTCTATAATACTTTCATAAAACATTTCAAAAATTGCTACCCAATGGAGAGGTGAATATCAAAGTTCCAACATCCACACCAGGTTGAGAGAAAAAAAAGTTACAAAAAAAAGACTAGAGCAAAGCAACATTTAGAATCTTTGTTAGTAAGAAGTAGAAACATGGAGTAATTAATACAGGTGTTAGTGTTTCTAACACAGAAATGAAATGTTCATAACCTACCCATTAAATATCCAAATATTCACCAACTTTTTCCCAAGTTTGCACTGTATTTCTTTTTTCCAAATAACATGTTGTACAAAATCAAGACACAAAGTCTTTTATAAGTTACGATTTGTGAAAGAAATAAAGAAGATAAACCTGATAAGAAAAACAGACTGTACCTGTTTCTGGAGACTTCATTTCCCCTAGAGGAACAGAAACTCATTAGAGAAGAAGCGCAGATGGCATAGGCTCAAGTCTTTTCTCTCGGTTTTGCTTGAGAGAAGAAAGTGTTTATTTTCTCATTTTTGGCTGGAAGAGGAGAGAAACAGCACTTATAAATCATAAGTTGCTTATTATGTAAATAGGTGAGCTTCTACTACAAAATGTCTGTGGATTACAGACATAACTAGGAAAATATATCATTAAACTTCAGCTACACCTTTTTCATACTTTTACTATTAAATGGTATAATTATGATTAATATGTTAACATGGTTTAAGAAAATGTTGGCCACAGAAGAAAATCTATTTTGAGCACTGTTATTTACTTTAAAGTGACTATGCCTGCTGTCAAACCTTGTATAAATATATAGATTGAAAGATTTTTAATTTTACTTCTAACAATTATACATGCTTGAGATTAGAGATAGCAGTGGCTACGAAACTTTATAATCAAAGGTTTTTTATTTAATATTTTCTTTATTTTTATTCTTTACACGTACATGTATATTAGTACACACTCATGTAATCAACTACCTACAGAAAGAAAAAATACGAAACAATCAGGAATTATATAACTGTTACATTCATAGTGTTTTGGTTATTTGTATTTGGCAACCCTGAAGAAAACATCTTTCTTATCTTTGTAAGTCTAAAATTCTGGGTGTAAGTATCTTATCTCTATTAACTTAAAGAATCTATCTAGACATAAAATATCTTAACTCCTAAACAACTAAGCTTAATTGTAGAACTAAACTATCTGGTCTTCAACCCCATCATATACTTGAGAAGGAATAAAATTAATTACCTGAGTAAACAGGAAGTGCAAATTAGCAGCTTCCAAAAAAATGACAGAGACGATTTACTGGCTGAGCAGTCACCCCAAACTTTCTCTAAAATTTGAGCATTATCTTCAGCCTTCTGGTCCAGTATATCTGACAGATATATTTGTGAGACAGGAACTATTGAGGAGAGGGGGCTACAACTGGAATGTAAAGAATTAAAACTCTAAAGAACTCAAACTTCAGAATAAGCAGATAACATATTACTTATATTGATACTCAAAGATTTAAAGGTGAAGAAATAAAATTTAAATGTCAAATACATTTTAAACACACTTGAGACACATCATAAGAACATTACATGTATAGGTCCAGACACCAAAATAATAAATATAGTAACTGAATAAACATGCTGTGTGTTCGTATGTGGAAAAAAATGTAACCACTTAGAGATAATAAGTATACTAAGTAACCAGATCTAATGATATTATAGCATATATTGCATGGAACTTTTTTGGAGAGGGGAGACTATTTGATCCACCACCACCAGATAGAGCACCAATTACAGACCAAAGTCCGAATCTCATACAGCTACAGACTGATGAACCTGAGAATGTTGAGCTTCCTTGCAGAATATGGGTTGGACTACTAAGATGAGCCTGTAGACCACCAGAGGAGCTACACAGACAGGCCCCACCCCCAACCCCTCTGGATGATGACTTCTCCCATTGGTACATAAATGTACTGCAGCAAAACTGCCACACTTTGTGTGCTGAGAGCATGTGTAGCATGAGCCCAATCACGTACAGTTGGGAGGTAAGTTTAGGAAGGATCTCAGAAGAACGTCTAAAGAGTTTTGTTTTGTGAGGGAGTGTGAACAGTCTTTACGTTGATGGTCTGTTTCAAGTAGTCACAGCTGCTCAAATAAAGTTATCAGCTCAGCAGACAGTGATCTACCACATCCATTGTCCTGAAACTCTCAGGCTGTATGATAAACATAATGGTTTGTGGCAATTAAAAAAACATTAATTAAAGAGATGAGTAATTATCAGTAAGTAAGCTCCAAAATTAGGTATCCGTATAAATCCACTGTTCATACTGTTTTTCTGGAGAATTTATTTTCTTAACGGAATCAGGCTACATGAAAGTCAAAGGAGGACGTTTTAACTTAGTAATTGAAAATCCATTGACCCAAGCCTACTTCAGAAAATAGTGGTTTTATTGGGTAATATTTCACAATTTATTGGCACTTTACTAAGAGAAAAATCCTTCCCTACCTTCATGAACCACTTTTGTCACTGCGATCACCTATAATAAATATGAAATCTTATTAAAATTAATTGCAATCCCTTAGTTATCCTTCACCAAAATCCATAAAATGATGTTATGTTTCAAGACAATTACTTTGAGAATTATATTCAGTACAACTCTTTAGAGTTTGATAATATGTCTTTAATTCTCCTGTCAAAATTATGTTCAGAGACAGTTTGCCAGGTGAGGCAACAAGTAAAGTAAGGAATTGAATTGACAGGTGATGAGTATTCATGGACGATGTGACCACTCACATCTTTGCTTTTTTTATGGCTTTGATTCATGTTTTGTTGTTGGTTTGATTCAAATGCAGGATACTCACCTGGCCCAATCTTATACTACTAGGTACAATTATATTAATCACCTCTTGTTTAAAAATTCTTCCTATTTTTTAATCATTTAATGTAACTTCAAAAGATGAGAAGATTGCTTCTTAAGTGGTTATAAGGAGACAATCTATCCTCTCTGTTCTTTCAAATGTTATTATCTTATCAACAGCAAAACAGCAGGGCCTCCCGTCTCAGAAGCCAGTCACCAGAACGCAATATCTGGAATTCTCATAAATACAACCATAGGGACTGTGTTTCATATGATGTTAGGAGAATTGTCTAATATCATATGTCATTTAACGCATCAAATATATGTGTTTCAAAGAGGTATCCAGTACTTCCTGGACATCTATGATTAGAAAAAAATATTGTAATGTTGATATTGCCTTTTACCCCTTCACTTGGAAAAGGAAACTGGAGTCGACAGAGGAAAAACCAAAACATGTTTCTGTGCTTCTAATGTATACATGGCTCCACTTTCATCCCCTAGGGGTATTTTAAAAAGAAAATCATGTTGCTTTTCAGTTTATACAATGAGAACTGCATTTAAAACATTATGAAAATATTAGATTTCAAACACATTATATGGGTACTTCTTTCTCTACTATGTAGTTAACAAAACCCTTTATTTCTGTATAGAAAATAGATTTTTCCCATACAATATATTTTGATAATGTTTTTCTTCCCCTTCTCCAATTCTTTTCCACCTACTTTTTCCCTGGATCCAAACTTTTTCAGTCTTTTCTCAGGAAACAAAAAGACATCTAAAATAATAATAAAAAATAATAATAATACAGAATAAAATAAATCAAAATAAATAAATGTGAATATGACAAAGCAACCTGAACAGGAAAAAGAACCAAAGGAATAAAGCAACAAGAGGAGCATATGAATACAGAGACACAAACATTTGCACACTCAGTAATCCCAGAAGATGAAAAGAAAAACAAAACAAAAAACCTGGGAGCCATAATATATCTGCAAAGAATCTGTAAGACAACAAAACAAACAAACAAAAGCACTACAATAACAAAACACCCTGACTTAACATTAACGTATAAAGAACCCCCCTGGGGTGCCTCTGAGTTCATTTTCTGTGAGCTGTTATTTCTGGGCATATGATCCTTTAAAAGTTCTTTGTTTCTTCAGTGAGACTTCCTTGGAGAAAACTAATTGTGGCTACCGCTCTTGATGCCGTTGCTGAGTAAGAACACATTTAACTCTGTTTATTATTTCATTCATGCACATTTGGACATTTTTTCTATGAATTTCAGCATGTTGTATTACTTAATTGATATAGTAGCCTTACAAACAATGATTCTTGTGTACATATTTAAAATAAGAAACTGATTCATAGAGCAATAGTTTCATTAAAGCGCAGAAATAACCAGTAAGAATAGGCCTGAGATCCTATCATTCTACTTCCTAAGTCCATGTCCTTAGTTGCTACAGTACGTGCAGTATAGTAGAAATATTTTACAAGCCAATAGAAAGAAACCAAAATATGAAACCATTAAATTGCAACATATCAATGTGTCAAGATGATTATTGGAAATTATTATAGGTCACATATTATAAATAACTCTGAGAAATGAAAAATTTCCCTTATAAATCTGCAAGGCACTGTATGGTAATCTGAGGGAAAGGAGCTGGCTATGTGTGAAGCAGATCACTGACACTGCCGATTGTTCATGTCTTTCAAGGACAGGGGTCCCAAAGGACAAGTAAAAATCCATCAAATTTGCGTAGTTACACTAATTTTCCTATAAATGTTTACATTGGGAAGCACATACCATGATTAAATATCCAGAGAAATAATTTAGCATAATCCTGCACTCTATTGTACATTACTCAATTGTACAAAGAAGATGAGAGAAGGAAGAAAAGAGAGGGAGAACATTTTTTTACTTTTGATAATACCCTTTGGAGAAACATTATTATAAAACGTAATATTATTATATTCTAATCTATGAACACATCGAATTAAAATGTTTTCTATGAAATTTTTATTTAGAATACTTCATATCTCATAATGTAATTAATGTTAACTGAATTAATGACACCATTAAGTTGCTACTGAATCATTTTGTGATTTGTAATTTGTTATAACATTTTAGTTCTAATATACAAAATGAAATTGGACAAAATAGGTTATATTTAACATTTTTGGCATATTAGTCTCATGTATTTGTTTCATGATTAAATTCTATTTGGAAGCAAAAAAAAAAAAGGAAATGAAAACCTTGAAGTAGAAAAAGACTTTAGATTTACCAAGACCTGTGAGAATTTTATTTTCTTCATATTCCACAAGAAGCTAGGATACACATTGGAGGCCAATTAATACACCATGAATGGATACATCACACTGGCTTACAGAGGAGACAGCACACTGTGTTCTGTGCTTAGTGGACTGCAACAGTCCAAGAACAATCTTTGTTGCCAGCTGTGATGCCAATACACCAGCCAAATGAAACTGTACACATAAGAGTCAGTGTGGACTTCAGTAATGGGAAAATATCCAGAGAATACAAGCAATTAGGTTGTCTTCACCTGAACCATATTGCCCCAATTAAAGAACCAGTGGGCATTAAAATATTCCATACTGCTGAGAGTTTGTAAAGAATAGCTTTGATCAGGAAAAGATTAAATTACATAATCGCTAGACTCATATTTAGCATAGTGCATTGTATATAAATGCACTTCTATTTGGGGACCTAGAAGGAAGAACGTGATCCCTGGTGACATTCAATAAAGGCTAGGTAAAGTTCAAGTTTCAGTATAATTTTCAGGAGGGTAAATGAAGTTCAGAGTTTGGGAAGGAAATAAATAAATGAATTAGAAACAAGCCATAGTAAAACACATTAACAAATTACCCAGAAAGAGTGGAGGGAGAAATAGTATATTTTGCGTATAAAAATATGGTACAGTCAACTTCTGTTGGGGAGAAAAATTAGGTGTGGGATTGTAGTTATGACTATGGTACAATGAAAGTGTCCACTTTTGTTAAAACAGTTGGAGACAGACAATTAAACGAGATCCATGTTTGCAAAACTCACCAGTGATGGTTAGGGAAAATTGTAGAAATTGTTTTAAAATTGTAATGTGAGTCCAGAGTTGTGGCTTAGACGTTATGAGCACTCACTGCTCATCCCCAAAAGCATATTGCTTCCTTGCTCAGGGTTGAGCAGCTTGAAGTCTAGTAACTCTGGCTTTGGGAGTCCAGTGCTCTCTTCTGGTCTCAGTAGGTGCACATTCCTGTGGCAAATACTCATTCAGGTGTAAAAATAAATAAAAATAAATTTAATCTTAAAGACAAGCCTATTAATATTTAACTCTTTCAATAAAAATATGTCTGTCTCTCAGCAAAATTGATTCAAGAACTCTCTTATGAGAGGACAATTACTATGGAGAGTTCACCTTGTGATATTCATTCTTCTAAAATTATTGATGATTTGACCAATACCACTTTATAATGACCAAAAAAATGGACATTGATGATGTTTGTGTTCATACTTAAGAGGAAAACATGCAATAAAATAGTAACATAAGAGTTAAACTGTACTCACTTTCTAAACCAGCCTGGCCTCGATCTCACAGCAATCTGCCTGCCTCTGCCTCCTGAGTACTTAAGGTATGCATCACCATGCCCGAAAAAAGGTTTCCTTTCTCTCTTTTTTTTTTTTTAAAGACAGGGCTTCTCTGTGTAGTCTTGGCTGTCTTGAACTTGCTTTGTAGACCAGGCTAGCCTCCAACTCACAGTGATCTGCCTGCCTCTGCCTTCCAATTGCCGGGATTAAATGCATGCCCAGCTAGACAAGGCTACATAGAGAAAGCTTGTCTTGAAAAACCAAAAATAAGTGAATAAATAAATAAATAAAAATAGAATAAATTAAAAGGTCTAACCAAAGTCTCCTAACTTCTCAGACTTTTCATATTGCCATATGTGATGTACAGTCAAATACCTATGAGGCCAAGAGAAACCCCAGCTATGGAAACAGGCATCAGATGACAAAAACAGAGAGCTACAATAATATGAAATAAAATAATTATATTTTGAATGAACATAATATCTAAATTTATATGGTTTACTCAGAACACAAATTTAAGATCTGAGGTTTGTATCTCAATGTAGAATGCAAGGCACTGGGTTTTAGTAGGAACACAATAAACACACACAATTTGAATGATACTGTATCTTAACTTAATGTTATTAGATTGTGACTATTTTTTATCTTGTCAGTAATTTAAACACATTTTGCCATATCGTCACTTCTTAAAAACTAATTTTAGTTTGTCTCATTTTTTTTTCTACTGATGGAAAGGCTCAACTTAATTGTATCCAGAGCTCACTGAGGCTACACAACTCTTCTTTGACTGAGATACACTCAGTCTACATCCTATCCTTCCACAAAGAAATGAATATTGCTGTGATATATAGTAAATCTCTCATCATAGTCCATATACCTTTGAAATGGCTTTAGAATCTGAGAAATACTTGTTCCAGTGACTTTGGAGTGAATACACAAAAAGACGTTAAAGACGCAAAATATAGTGTTCTTAGATTGCAGTCTTGAGCGCATGAGATGATTTTACCTCAGAAGAAGATGTGATAGGTGGAGAATCAGCTTAAATCTCACTTGGTATGCGGGTAGTGAAAGAAAAAAGAATCACATGTCAGGTATATCGTCCTGCTGCTTCTGCTTTACAATGGAAATGTAATCTTCCTCAATTATAAGCCACCCTAATTATCCATATGGTGAAGCATCCTGAACGTCTGGTTTCTCTCTGATTATATTTGGTGTTCCCTCTTTAGCTAGCTCCCTTTACAAACAATTCTAAAGAAAAATACTGCACAAGATAAGGCCAAAAAACTCCCTCTCTCTCTCTCTCTCTCTCTCTCTCTCTCTCTCTCTCTCTCTCTCTCGTGTGTGTGTGTGTGTGTGTGTGTGTGTGTGTGTGTGTGTGTGTGTGTGTGTGCGTGTGTGTATGTTAAGAACTTTGGCAATGACTGTGAGGAACATGCTTGAGTCAATAGAAAGACATTTATAATTTCTTTGGAACATTAAGAGTGAATGGTGGTTTTAGAAATGAAAGGTCCCAAATCAACAAAAAAATAACATGACTTCTACTTTGTTTTAAAAGAAAAAAGATCTTTAAATTCTAAATCAATGCCTTGTTTATTTTTCCCTCAGCCATTACTGCTGTGTTAATTTTCTTTCAAGTTCTGGCTTCATTTTGTAAGCATTAGTTTTTTGTTTTCTATTTGAAGAATAGAGATCATTCTTCAAATCTTAAATAACTCATTGCAGAGAATTCTCATGTGTGTCCAGGGAATCAGAACCTTGCACGTGTTTTGTGGTTCATTGCTTCATTAATGCAGTATTTGTTCTACTTGGTCTATAGGCTGCCTTAAATGCTGGATTCTGAACTTGTCGGTTCTGCAGAGGAAAGAACAATCCAGCTAGTAAGCGAGGGAACAAAGTCCTTGGCCTGAGAATAGGAGAGGAGAGCAGTCACTCTCGATGTTCAGCATTTGCTGATATCTCACACAATACAAACCTTTTAGTGACAGAATCAAAGTAGTATCTAGACACAGAGCTTAAGAATTAAAAAGAGAGGAAACAAGGTAGGAACGGGGGGCACAGAGAGAAATAAAGATGGAGATCAGACCAAGGGAAAGGGGGTGGTGTGGAGGTGGGGAGAAGACAGAAAGTTAAACTGTAGCTTCTCAGTGACAATCTGGAGACCTAATTTAATATAGGCTTCTGGGAACATAGCAGGAGGTCCCTAGTTGAGACTTCTAGTATCAGGGGCCATGTAGAATGAAGATGACGCCCTCTAACTAGACAAGACTCCTAGTGGAGGAAGGATAACACCAACCCACCCACAAAAGCCTGGACCCAAAATTTACCCTGCCTACAGCACAGGCGGACATTAAAGACAGAGCAGAGAGATCAGAGATTGAGGGAACATCCAGCCAATGCCTAGCCTAACTCAAGACCCACCCCCATGGAAGAGAGCCAATCTCGTAGATGTGAGGACTCTAGGTAAGAAAAATATAGGAGATGGGGAAATAGAAGGATCCAGAGGTTCCTAGAAACCTATAAGACGAATATCGTGATGGGAGGATCGGGGCACAGGTGGGTCTGCTCAAACTATTGCACTAACCAAGGACAGTGCAAGTAGTAAACATTAATCCCCTACTCTGATCTACCCAATGGACTGACTTTGACATGAACTCTGGTGCCCTATATTTGACCATCTCTCCTTGGTGAGGTGGCCTGATGGCACTCAAAGAAAAAATAAGCAGGCTACCAAGATGAGACTTGATAACCTTTGACCATATAGTGAGGGAGGAGGTTCCCCTCGGTCTTAGACCTATGGGAGGGTAATAGGGTGAAAGCAGGAGAGAGGGAGGAATGGGAGGATACAAGTGATGGGATAACAATTGAGTTGTAATCTGAATAAATCAAATAAATAATAAAAAAATGAAAAACTGCAATACTCTGCTATGCTTGCAGACTGTAGCTCTGAGAGGTTCTACCCAGCAGTACTTTGAAACAGATGCTGAGACTTACAGCCAAACATTTGGCAAAGCATAGAGTGTCTTATGGAAGAGCTGGGGGAAGGAAAAAGGACCTATGAACGAAGAAACTCCACAGAAGACCAACAAAGCCAACTAACCAGAGACCTGAGAGGCTTGTGGAGATTGAATCACCAACCAAGCAATGACAATGCATGGACTTGACCTAGTACCCCTATACAGATGTTGCCAATGAGCAACTCAGGCTTCATGTGGGTCCCATAATAAGGTGAGCAAAGGCTGTCTGTAAAAGGGACTCTGCTACCTGCTTTTTGATGATTTCCCCTTGGTGGGGAAGAGGAGGTGCTCAGTCCTGATGCTACTTGTTGAGATGGGTTTTGTTGTTAGAGGGCCTCTACATTTCTGATAAATAGGGGAGGGATGGGGAAAGAGCAAGTAAGGGTAGGACTGGGAGGAGAGGAGGGAGTGGGGCTACAACCAGGATGTAAAGTCAATAAATAAATAAATTAATTAATTAAAAATAAAAACAATATATCTTTTAAACTTATATGTTCCTACTGCCCATATTGCGGGATCCTTGAGGTGACTGTGCTGCCTATCTTCTAGATCTGAGCAGAGCATCTAGGTCCAAATCATACTTGGTCCTTGATCGGTACATCAGTTTCTGTATTGTAGTGTGGTTTTACTGTATTATATCCTGTATAATACCTCTTTATGAGTGAGTATATACCACATGCATCTTTCTGGGTCTGGGTAACCTCACTCACGCTGGTCTTTTCCAGTTCTATCCATTTGCCTGCAAATTTCAAGATATCTTGTTTTAATAACTTAGTAGTATTCCATTGCATAAATGCACCTAGTTTATTTATCCATATTTGTCCATTCTTTATAGATATTGATTTACATTTGAACTTTTAAATGCCCTAAGATAGGAAAGATGTTTTCTTCAAGGCTGCCAAATACAAATAACCAAACACTAGGAATGTAACATTTGTATAATTCCTGATTGTTCTGTGGTTCTTTTTGCTGTATGTAGTTCATTGTATATATGTATAATAATATAAATGTATATTTAAAAATGAGAAACAAAATTGTTGCTAATTGGAAAAAAATTAAAAATAAAATAAATAAAATAAAATAAAACCTTATGTGTTGCGTTATGCAATGTAAAACACAAGAAATTCAAAACTACCACATGGGATGTTTTATTGCCTCTTCTGGCTAGATATATTGTAGTTTACAGAATGGCAAAAATGAGCAGCACAAACAGCAAATAAACAGGCAGCAGAATGGTGGTGTGCATAGATTTAGATGGGTAACATCATTTTAAAAACTCTCCCTTGTTTATATAATAGTATTTTTTCTTTTAATCATGTTAGTCTCCATTAGTGGAATGGAATGCCTGCTTTTCCAAGTGTTTAAATTATGTAAAGTAGGGATTCTTCAAATTTAAGAGAGGAAAATTAAATAGAGTTGCCTCTTCTTGCCTATTCTGAATGGCACATATATAATTGTGTGTTAGTGTGTGTGTACATATATACACACATATATTTATACATGCATATATGTATATATGCATGTATACATATATTAAGCCAAATCATTGTTAAATTCAGTCAAAATAACCAATCTTTTTCATATTTTTTATCTCATGCACTTTTCTCAAAAGCTAACTTTTGTAGCCTTTTATATATAATACAAGGAATGAAGATTCAATCAGGAGCAATTTTGACCATTTATTATAATAATTGACATATTCTTTGGTGTGTTACAGAAGTAAGAACAGCTTCATCTTTCTCTTTGAAATTGTAATTATTATCTTCAATTATCTTCATTTGTCAGCCCAAGACCTTTCTAGATGGTGCAGTGTATCCGACTGCCCATAATTCTTTTTCCCAGACATCCCTCAAGCACATCAAGTTCAATATAGTCAAGAGTTAACACTCTTCAGAGATCTTCAGCTGATACTTCTCCTTCTGTAGAGAGACCCTCATCTAACCTGGGCCCTTAAGCCAAATCCCAGAGTGCCATTAGTAACATGCCCTTTTCTCACAGCCCACTTGTAATCAGACATCGTGCCCCATTCTACTTGTCCTTAAAATTCACTTCAAAATGCCTCACATAACATTTCCTTCACCTCATATCCACTGATAAAACTTAGGTCAGGCCGCCACACTTCCCATTATTATTATGTCTGTGCCTTCAGTTCATTCTGCAGCCTGTTCTGAGTGTATCATACTTGACTTAGCAGCAGCATTTGACACATTTTTTTTTAACAGTTCCTCTTCCCTGAAATACCTCTTTGCTTGCAGAATGCCATATCTCCTTGTTTTTAATCTCTTGTCCCTGTTCTTTGGTGTGCATTTTTTCCTCCTCCTTCTGAACCAGGATTCAATATTTGAGCATTTTCATATATGCTTCTTCCTTTGCTAACGTCACTATACTAAAAGGTATAACTCTTATCTTTATGATAAGTTTATAGTGTTATACTAACTGATCCTCTGATATACTGTATGCTCATAGAATATCTCTTCTGAGTTTCTAAGATGGATGTTACTGGACATGTTTAAATGTACGTTTACAGTATATCACACACACACACACACACACACACACACACACACACACACACACACACACCATAGGAACCAGTGGATATCACTTCCTCACAAATACTTCTTACAACATGCTTCAAGTACAACCATATCCTATGATACTTTGTCTCATTTTTTTCCATTCATACCACATAGCTCTTTCATCACCAAGTGTTCTGGGTCTGATACTGCTCTGTATTTCTATATTCCTTACCTTAGTGGTAATAATATCTTAAGTTGTTTCCTGACTTCAGCCTTGTTCTATGGTGTCTGTTCCCCACACAACATCAAAATTAACTGTGCTAAAACATAAGATTATGTTGTTTCTTTGCATAAAACATGTCAATAGCTATCCACCTTATTTTCAACCAAACCCAAAAGCATTAGAGATAATTCTTTTTTTTTTATTAATTTATTCTTGTCACATCTCCATGGTTATCCCATCCCTTGTATCCTCCCATTCTTCCCTCCCTCCCATTTTCCCCTTATTCCCCTCCCCTATGACTGTTCCTGAGGGGGATTTCCTCCCCCTGTATATGCTCATAGGGTATCAAGTCTCTTCTTGGTAACCTGCTGTCCTTCCTCTGAGTGCCTCCAGGTCTCCCCTCCAGGGGACAATTCATTATTTTTATTAAAATCTACCATATCTCAGCACTTCATTTTCTCTTTAGGTGAACATCTCAGAAGACAAGCAAACATGAGTGAGGCTCTAACACACAGCGCAGACCAGCACAGGTTTACAGTGGTCTCCATAGTTAACTGACAATGAGTAGGAAGCACTGAGGCAGATGCTGAATAATTATCTATTTACTAACTTCAAATTTATATTATATGAGCTAAGGTCCCGGTTTTGGGCATTTTTCTCATTTCCAGGTCTGACATTCTCTTTGTTCTAAAACAGGTGGTAATTTGAGCACTTGCTTTGCTGGGGGAAAAAGTGTTTCATTGAAAAATTACCAAGAGCAGTTCTGTCACTATCAGACTCTGGATTGACTTCCGTCAGCCTGTTTTCAGGGTTTGGTGAATTTCTTTTTACCACCCAGATCAGTCTCAATAGATATTTGCTTAAATGCTCATAGCTTTAAGAGAAACTATGCTTTTCTTTAAAGTTTGTAATGCCAATGCCTTACTGATACTTTACGTTTATATTTACTAATTAAATAATTTATACAAGATAAAAAAACCCAAAGTACTACTCCTACTCCCTATCCACTCTGAAATTTGCTTATCAAACATGCATACTTTAGATGCCTCTGTGTCTATGACAATGACTATAGCTGTAGCTATGACAATAACTAGGAGCTTGTGGTTTAGACAATCTGGACATGCACTTGAACACCATTATTTTATATATACTTTTGTATGTGTGTGTGTTTATACATATGTATTATGTTGAATGTGTGTATGTATTTATGCATATGTGCATTCTTACATGTATGTATGTATGTACGTATGTATGTGTGGATGTATGCATATGATAAATCCATGATTTTTTTCTTGATTCAAACATTCATCTATAGTGGGTCTCACTTTCCTAATTACTCTGCTGCAACTGCAATTCTGAATCCTTACTGCATGGCATGTTCCTCCAAAAGAAGGTGCTAATTGACAATCTCATTATGCATCTTTCAGTGGAGACAAGAATTACAGAGGCCCAAATAACTTGTTAGACCAATAGGGAGAAATTAGAATATACAGATATATATACACTTAGATAGCAATTTAATATCTTATCTAAATCACAATTATGTTTAAAAAATCAAGCTCTGCAGTGAATGGCAAATGAAATATCTAAATATATCAATACTTCTGAGTGTTCGTATTATTTCAAAAATTTCTAGAGTGAACTGTGTTTTATATATATATTTATATATACATATTATTTGTATATTTTGAGTATATTGTATTGTATTATATATATTATATTGTGTATTATATAGCGTTTATATACATATATGTGTGTATGTGTGCTTTATTAATTATGAATAAGCTGCTCTGTTTTGTCCATGTATGGCTACCCTTCGATTATTTTGTCACCAAGATTTATGTCTGTTATCACATCACCCCTGTATCCTAATACACGAAGTCTAAAAATAGTTTAGTTTTTAGTGTTTAATTTAATGGTAATTTGAATTCATCCTTGTTAGTCTTGATTATTAATGTGACTGTATCCAGAGATGCTTAGAAGATAGTAAAACACACTATAAATTACAGTTCTTAGGATACATTACTAGAGGAAAAATGCACCCTGAATGTGGATGGTGCCTGGGGCCTGGTCATCATCTTGAGGCTCAGGGGACCTAAGGACAAACAGAGAAAATCCCAATTTGAAAGAATTTTTTTGTTTTTTGTTTTTTGGTTGGTTGGCTTGTTTTTCTGTTTTTTTTAGCTTTTGTGCTCTCTCTCTCCTTCCCTCCCTCCCTCCCTTCCCCCCCTTCTCTCTCTGCTTGTGCATACATGTGTTTGTGTGTATGTGTGTGTGTGTGTGTGTGTGTGTGTGTGTGTGTGTGTGTGTGTAGAGGGAGAGAGAGAATAGACAGATACAGAGACATATAGACAGAGACAGAAAGAGAGTCTCCCATGTGTGTGAGGAGAGGATACATGTACTATGTACCTATATTTGATCATACAGAGGACAGTGGAGGATGCCAGGGGCCTTACTACTAGAGAGAGACCATCTCTGCAGCTGAAGCTCCTGTTTCAGCTATGCAGGCCATCCAGGTATCTCCCAGGACTTGCCTGTCTCCACCTCCCAAAAGTTGGATAATGTCATGTATAGCTATGTCTGGGTTCTTCATGTAGATTCCAGGTATCTTGCATCAAGTCCTCCTCCTTTGGGAGTGAGCCCTCCTAACTGCATGGCTAGCTTGCAAAATAGAATTTTAATCATTTAATACTAATTGTATTTTTGTTGAAATACATAAACATAACATTTTTGTTGGGGTGCCTTATTGATTGCGTGCTATATTTTATTACCATGCAAGCACACTATGTAATAATAAGATTGGACAAACGGATTTGTGTTACTTTTTTTATTAAGTAAAACAGACAATATAATATTTATTCAAAAGACCACTTACTTATTCCCTCATGTGTATGTTCTTTGCATTTGTTCTTTTTTTATTAAATATTTTTTAAATATTTACACATACATTTATATTATTACACATATATACAATAAACCACTTATAGCAAGAAGGACCATGAAACAATTAGGTATTATATAAATGTGACAGGTTTATTATTATATGTTATTTGATCTTTTCTCCTTACAGATTTTAATATTGTTTCTTCATTCTGTGAATTTAGTGTTTTGACTATTATGGGTGGGGTGATTTTCTTTTTTGGTCTAATCTCTTTGGTGTTCCGTAAGCCTCAGGTATGCTTACAGACATCTCTGTTTTGAGACTGGAGAAATATTCTTCTATGATTTGGTTGAAAATATTGTCCTCAATTTCTTCAATTCATAGGTTTCATCTTTTCATGGTGTCCTTGACTTCTTGGAAGTTTTTTGGCATGAATTTTTAGCTTTAACATTTTCTTTGACAAACATATCAATTTCTTCAATTGTGTCTTCTACTCTTAATATTTCTTCCTCCATCTCTTATATTCTGTTGGTTCTGTAGTTCCTATGTTAACCCATAAATTCTCCCTCTCCAGGATTTCCTCAGTTTATGCTTTAATGTTTCCATTTCTATCTTCATATCTTGAACTGTTTTCTTGATATTCTTCATCTAGTTTTTTGTATTTTCCTCCCATGTCTTCATATGATTTGTACCATTCTTTCAGCTGTTTTTCCCTCTGATATTCTAACAGTGATTTATTCATTTCATCTCTATAGACCCCAAGCCATTTGCTTGTACATTCTTGTATTCCTTTAAGGATTTTCTCTGTTTCATCCGTTATCATTTTTCATAAGTATAGATTTAATGTAATTTCTGTGTGTATGTGTTTCACATGTGTTAAGGAATCAAGGGCTGCTTGCCATAGGATATCTGGGTTCTGAAGATGTGTTATTGCTTTGGTTTTTGTTTATTGTGTTTTTACACTGGCCTTTAGCAAGCTTGTTTTCTAAGGTGTTGGCTGGTAGGCCCTTTTGCCCCTTGGAGTTCTGAGGGGTGTTGCTGGCAGAGCCCTTGGCAGGAAGCTAGACATTCCTGAATGTGCCCTTCTCACACTGTTGGGTATAGTTTTTTGGATTGGCAGGTGGTTCTCAGGGACTTGCCAGGTACTCTTCTCAGCTATAGAATCCTGGGGCCAAGAGGGCTCCTCAGTAGTCTGGGGATCTAGCTCATGTGAAGGGACCTCCCAGAGTTGACTCCTTTGCTACTGGCTTTCTTGCCCGTCACTGTGATCTGTTAATGTGCTAAGACACTGAGCTTATTCAGGTGAGGAGTCTGTGGTTGAATTTGCCTGCTTAGGTATCAGAAAGTATCCACTCCACAGGAAGGGCCTTGAGTGTGGTATCATGAAAGTCGTCACAGCATGGTGATAATGGGCACCCGAGGTAGCAGCTGCAAGTGCCTGTTTAAGAAGGTATCCACCTCATGGGAGGGTCTGAGGTTGGACCCCCGCGCCCCCCCATAAGCTTCAGCTTCTGGAATGTCTCCATTCAGTGATAGTGGGTGCAAACAGCTGTAGCTGCTCTGCCCAAGTACCAGAAGGCCTGAGGCTGAGGCTGCACCCAAGAAATCCTGGGAGTTTCTCTATGTTTTAGCAGAGTGAGCTGGGGTGAGCCGTGAGTTTCATGTACTATGGGCTCTTGTCTCACTGGAAAAGATGGATGTTTGCGGATTTGGGGTCTGTCAATTGCTCTGATCTCACTGTTGTTCTCCTGTTCAGTTATGCTGTTTACTTGGGGCTGACATCTTGAGTCATCAATGTCATTATTGTTATTGTTGTTGTAGTTTGGTTTTTGGTTTATTTGAAACAAAGTATCTCAACTCACAGAGATTCGCCTGCTTCTGCCTCTGCCTCCTGAGTGCTGGAATTAAAGGCTTGTCCCACCATGCCTTTCTATAATATCATTTTATAATGTTTTTTATAATAGCATTAACCATGTTACTGTACTTTGAACAGCAGTTATAATTTAGCCTCTCTGTATCCCCTCAGCTCTGTTTACCTTGCTCCTTTGTGATTACTGCTATTTTTACATTTACAAGTATGATATTTTTACATTTTTGTGAATTGGTATATTACTCTGATTTTGATTTACATTATTATGATGAACTGTCATACTTATAATTCATCATGTCTATCAATGACTTCCTTTGATAATCCTAAGAAATAATTTTATTATAATATATTCACTTGTTTTTAATCCTTAAAATGCTTATTTGCATATTAGTCATATTTTGCTTCTGAAAAATATAACATAAGTATTTACTCTATCTGTATTATTATTTTTATGCACTGTATTCTAATTTAATGTAAATATTTTTAAAAGTCTTTGCTTATGTTCCTGTAATTTGAGAGTCTTGTCTAAAGAACTGTATCACATTCCAATATTTCAATGTATTCTTTGTATTTTCTCATACAATCTGGTGTCCAGCCTTATTTTTAAGTCTTTGATCCTATAAAAATGCTTTAGTTTTACACATGATCAAATACTTATTTTCTTCTTTTGCTCACCAGTTCAGTAATCCTTGCAATGTGCACTATTATGCTGTAGAAATGTGTTAGATTCCCAGCAATTAAGCAAAAGGAAACATGTCTAGTTTACACATGAAGGGGTATTTATGAGGTCTTGTTCTAAATGTTACAGGAACCTAAGAAACTTCTGTAGCAATCTGATTGTGTTCTGTATTTATTTATTATTGTGTGTTAGTGATATTTATTTTGCAGTTTTCTGTGGAGATAATTAATGAACCAAAGCTAGCCAGTATTTTCCCCCTATACACTTATTTACTAGTGAGATATACAGAAAAACATTGGTGAATTGTTGTTACATGAATACCATTAGTTAGGAAGAAAACTCTTTAGATCTGCCAATGAATGAGACTCAAGAAATTATGTTCGCAACTGTAGATGAGGCTTCAACATGGAGAACTCCTATTCAGCAGAGAATAATTCCGAATAACAAGGCCTCCCTACCAAGCTGATTGGAAAGCACATGTGACAACATCCGAACATAACGTGCAGCAGTAAGGTAGTTGCAATCACTCACCGGGAAAATAATAAGGACAAAACAGAATGATGTGCAAGCAATCATATCCTGTTGATTTAACCCAGAAACGTAGGAGAAGAAAAGGCAATGAATCCTGTTAAATCTGTGCAAAACATTGTTAGAAAAATATATCAGAAATTCAGACTAAGACACAGCCATTCCTCTATCGTACACCTAATTTTCTTTTTCTGTTTAATGACAGCATGTGGAACATATCCTAACATGCTAATTAAGGGAAAGACTTTTTATATTTTTTTAAAATTTTGCTAATGAAAATGATGCAGGGTATGACCATATTTATTTTACAACATCAAAATGTACTGAAACTGCAGTCACTGGGCATGTGGATTCGTGGACAAATGTCAGAGGCAAAACTTACTATATACTTAAATACATAATGTAAATATTATGTATTAATCAGACTTATTTGTGTGGCCAAAGTGAGAGAGACTATTTAAAGGACAGAGACTTCATTTCAGTTTATGGTTTAAGATATTTCAATCCAAGGATAGATGGGTCTCCTTCTTTGAGCCAGAGTTGAGATAGAAGAGTGTTGCCTCAGGAGCCTTTGTTAGAGGAGGCTTCTCTCCTTGTGGAAGTGAGGATGGAAACAGAAAAAAGGACAAGTTCTGAAATTAAGGTATAGATTTCATCTAGAGTCTCAATAGGATGTCCTCCCCTCTGTCCGAATTTCCTAGTAAGTGAAGGCTTTCGTGGGACATGCCCCTTGGGCTAGTATGCAGATATAAGTGAGTATATACCATTTGAGTCTTTCTGCTTCTGGGTTAACTCACTCATTATGATCATTTCTAGCTCAATCCATTTGTCCACAAATTTTGGGAATTCCTTGTTTTTAATAGCTGAGTAGTATTCCATAGTGTATATGTACCACAGTTTCTTTTTTTATTTATTTAAAATATTTTATTTAATTTTAATTTATGTGCATTGGTGTGAGGGTGTCAGATCTTAGAGTTACAGACAATTGTGAGCTGCCATGTGGGTGCTGGGAATTGAACCCGGGTCCTTTGGAAGAGCAGGCAGTGCTCTTAACCACTGAGCCATCTCTCCAGCCCCTTACCACAGTTTCTTTATCCATTCTTCTACCAAGGGACACTGAGGCTGTTTCCATGTTCTGGCCATTATGAATAAAGCTGCTATGAACATGGTTGAGCAAATTTTCTTGTTGTGTGCAGGCGCATGAAAGAATAGCTAAGTAGAAGGATCCAGAGAGTCCTAGAAACCTACAAGTAGAACATTATGAAAGACAGATTTAGGCCCAGGGATCCCGCTCAAACTAAGGCACCAGCCAAGGACAATACAGGCGGTAAACTTTAAACCCCTACACAGATCTAGACAATGGACAGGACATTCTCCACAGTTGAGAGGAGAGTGGGGTATGACTTTCACACATACTCTGGTGCCTCATATTAGACCATGTCCCCTGGAGGGGGAGACCTGGTGGAACTCAGAGGAATGATAGCAGGCTACCAAGAAGAGACTTGATACCCTATGAGCATATACAGGGGGAGGAAGTCCCTCTCAGTCACAGTCATAGGGGAAGGGAGTAAGGGGAAAATGGGAGGGAGGGAGGAATGGGAGGATACAAAGGAGGGGATAACCATTGAGATGTAATATGAATAATTAATAAAATAATGAAATGGAAGATAGTGGGAGATCTTCTTCTTCTTCTTCTTCTTCTTCTTCTTCTTCTTCTTCTTCTTCTTCTTCTTCTTCTTCTTCTTCTTTTTCCCTTTCACATTTTTATTATATATATTATATAATAATATAAATTATTATATATATAAATCAATTATATGTGTATATGTATATATGTATATATAATTGATTTATATATATTGAATTAGAAAACACAATCTTGAGTGAGATAAACCAAACCAAGAAAGACACACATGACAAGGGTCAAGCAGAGTTGTCCTCTAGGAGGTTCCATATACAACCATATCAAAACAGATGCTGGGACTCACAGCCACAAATTGGGTGATGAGCCTTATGGAAATGTGAAGGGAAAGAGAAAATGACCTGGAGGTGACAGGAGCTTTACAAGAAGACCAAAGGGGCCAACTGTCGAGGGCCCAGAGAGGCCTGCTTCAACTGAAGCATCTACCAAGAACCTTGCATGAACTAGACCTTGGGTCCCTACAAATTTGTACCTGATGAACATCTCTGGCTTCGTGTGGGTCCTCCGGTAAGGGAAGCAGAGATTGTCTATGACATGAACTCTCATGTCAGTTTTTCATTTGTTTCCCTCTTGCAAGACTGCCTTGCTAGGCCACAGGGGAAGAGGACATGCTCAGCCCTGATATGAATGATGAGCTTGGGTGGATGAGAATGGAGGCTCCCTTTTCTGAAGATTAAGGGAGGGGAATGAGGAAAAGTGAAGGTAGGAATGGGAGGTGAGGAGGAATACAGCTATGACCAGTAAACAAACAAACAAACAAACAAATAAACAAACAAATAAATAAAATATCTGCCTGAAGCTAAACTAAAGTGTTTAGACTAGCATAGCTGGTGATGGAGACTTGAAGATGCCTTAATATTTACTGTGGCCTATGCTTATTTGTGTACCTCTTATCCAAGTCTACAATAGGAAAAAATGTTGAAATTTAGTATCAGAGCCAATGTTTCTACTGAAATAGTTCAGAAGAACTGAAATAAATGGTGTGGTGTCCTCATGGTGATACCTCTCACCTAGCTAGTATGCTGAAAGGAAAAAAAATGTAAATCAAGAAGACACAAGTTTCACGCAAAGCATGCATCTTAATTTGTTAACATTAGCCGTGCCCTTCTGTCTTAAGATGTATACAAATATATAAGAGTTATGGGACCTTTCTCCATGAGCAAGAAAAGTTAGAGTCCAGGAATGTGGCTGGGGTTTTACCTCATGGAGTCCTGAAGAAGCCATCACATCAAGCAGTGAAAGTGAATCCTGGATTGTATTTGGAGACCCTAGGATGTTGGAGTATGAGGGCCAAGGGATGTTACCAGGAAAAGTTGCCCATAGGAAGTGGATCCAGCCCTAGAAAGAGATGTGTTGCAATAGCAAAGTTGGAAGTAAGAGACCACCATGTAATCTCTTTGACATCTTACCTATAGTTACAGGGTGTGAATCCTGGTTTTTTTCTCCTTTATTAATTTATTCTTGTTACATCTCAATGGTTATCCCATCCCTTGTATCCTCCCATTCTTCCCTCCCTCCCATTTTCCCCTTATTCCCCTCCCCCTATGACTGTTCCTGAGGGGATTACCTTCCCTGTATATGCTCATAGGGTATCAAGTCTCTTCTTGGTAACCTGCTGTCCTTCCTCTGAGTGCCATCAGGTCTCCCCCTCCAGGGGACATTGTCAAAGGTGAAGCACCAGAGTATGTGAGAAAGTAATATCCTACTCTCCACTCCACTGTGGAGAGTGTTCTGTCCATTGGCTAGATCTGGGTAGGGGCTTAAGTTTTACCGCCTGTATTGTCCTTGGCTGGTGCCTTAGTTTGAGCGGGACCCCTGAGCCCAAATCTGCCTATCATAATGTTCTACTTTGGGGAGGACATTCTAGTGGGACTCTAGATGAGAGAAGCATGGGAGAATGGCAAAATAGAAGGATCCAGAGAGTCCTAGAAGCCTACAAGTGAATCCTGTTTTGCAAGGATTCAGTCTTGTTTTAGTCAAGCATTTCTTCACATTACCACCTCCATTCCTCTCCTCTGGGCAGTAATGTGTATCCTGTGCTATTGTATGTTAGGAATGTGCAATTTGCTTTTCTGTTCTTTAGGAGGTGATAATTAAGAGATTGCCTTGAGTCTCAGAAAAGATTTGAGATGAAATTTTGTTGAGGCTATGAAAAACTATGGGACTTTTGAAGTTGGAATAAATGCACTTTGTATTATTTATTAATTCATTCATATTACATCTCAATTGTTATCCCATCCCTTATATCCTCTCACTCCTCCCTCCCTCCCATTTTCACCCTATTCCCTTCCCCTATGACTGTGACTGAGAGGGACCTCCTCCCCCTATATATTATCATAGGGTATAAAGTCTCTTCTCGATAGCCTGTTATCCTTCCCCTGAGTTCCACTGGACCTCCCCATCAAGGAGACATGGTCAAATATGGGGCACCAGAGTTCATGTGAAAGTCAGTCCCCACTCTTCACTCATCTGTAGTGAATGTCCTGACCATTGGCTAGATCTAGGTAGAGGTTCAATGTTTACTGCATGTGTTGTCTTTGGTTGGTGCCATATTATCAATCATGGCTGCAACCCTCTGATTCAGTAGGCAAGGTCCAAAAAAAGTTTTTTTCTAAGAATGATCTTAATCATGTCGTGTAATAACACAATTGAATATTAGCTAAGATGTTTGCTTTTTTATATCATTTAACATAAAAAGAAGTCATGTCAAACACTGAGAACAAAGGTGCAAAACCATATGTGGCCAAGTTGAGTTGAGTTACAGGAAGTCCAGTTGATGGTGTAAACATTATTCCATGTTTCTATGAGGGAGTGTTTTCAGAAGAGATGAGTATTTCACCTTATAGATGTGATAAAGTAAAATCTTTCTGTGAAAACAAGAGAAAGTCACTCAATCTGCTAGGGGCTTAGAGAGAGTATAGAATGAAGCATGGGAAGATGGATCCTGATGGAAGATGCTGGATTATGCCAGAACATTGTTGCTCTATCTAGATTGTCTGCTGCTAATTCTTCTAATGGTCAACAGTTTAGAATTGGTCTGTACTAAACCATCATTTTTCTTGTTTTTCTAGTTGGCAGATAGACATTATAGAAGATCTTAGGCTCAAATTTTCCTTAATTATCTATTATCTATTTACATAGGTGTATAAAGAAATGTGTTTATGCATGTATGCATCTGTCTATCTATAATCTATCATCTGTTATCATTTACCAATTCTACTTGCAGTATTTTCAGGAAAATCTTGACTAATGCATAGAGTTATCCACTATGTAAAAAATCATTATAGTAAATAACAATAGAAAGGTAGAGTACCATATTTAAAATCTACAAAAGTCCTGAAAAATATCCTCTTCAAAATATCATACATGTGATAAATTGGCATATAAATGTTCAACATCATAGGCTAGTACGCAAATGTGAATTATAACAAAAATTAGATTGTACTGCCTACACAAATAATAGTTAGAAAAAAAGAGCATTGAAAAGCATTGTGAAGATGTAGGAAACAAGGTGCTTATTACTGGCAAGAATCAGAAAAGTTATAATAACACTTGAGGCAAATTTGGTATTTTTTTAAAAAACACATACTTTTAGCTTATGATATAGTGATCACTTTCCTAGATATTTACACACTTGTTTTTTTTTTTACAAAATGTAAACATATAAAATCTTGTATGCAGATGTTTACAGCAGTGTTGTCTATAATCATCAAAGATAGCAGTAAAAAACACAGCATTTTATAGGTATGTAATATGTGCTATCTCCAGATAGTGAAGTATTGATGTGTTGATATATTGATATACAATATGTGCTACATACAGATAATAAAGTATCACTCACGGGAACTTCAAAGGTATGAAAAATAGGAGAAAACCTTAAGTATGAAGTAGACAATCCAAATTAGAAAATACCACAAATACAAGTTATGTAATATTTGTAAATGCTAAGTTTTTCAAAAAGAAAAAATAATACAGTGACTGTCAATGATGACAGAAGGGAAGAATGATTAAGCCAAGGAGAAAAGTGTTTTAGAGTAAGGGAAATTCTTTATTAACTAGAAACGTGGATATGCATCATTATGTATCTGCCAGAACTCATAGAGAGTAGAAAACCAAAAGAGACCCTTGCTTTAACCGTGGTAATGAGATGCCCATGAAGGCTTGTAAAAAATGCCCCACACTAAGAGACAGTGATTGTTTGTAATTCTGTGGGGGTGTAGAAATGACAAGTATGTTTAACTCAGCTGCATTCTCCTTTCTAGTTTTACTGTAAGAGGGCATAGAATCTGATTTAAAAAAAAAAAAAACTATACAAAAGGGAAAGCGAATGCTAGTATCCACCACCAGATCCCCCAGGCACACACATCTAAACTTGTTGTTAGTGGTCAGTTTATAATGAGATCAAATCAGTAAACTGTTTGATTATCTAATCCTTCACATGTCTCTAATAGTTCATCACATACTGTCCTGTATCAAAGAAATTTGTATATATAGATGAAGCCAAGACCATTGTTTTTGAGATCTCTGTGCTAGTTTGGATATAACCTGTTCTTTATATATTTAATTTGAATATTATGTTTCTTTCTAGTTGATCTAGTTGATTCAGGATGTAGATACTGTGCACCAGAAGTGACATATAGTGACTTCAGTGCATTTGTGGAGCAGGAAGTTCTATATTCTTTCTGACTTGATCCTTCAACGTGACTGACTTTAAAAAGTATATACAAAAAGAAAACTGCCATTTGCTGTGCAATGACTGTTTTTTCCCTGTAGATATTTATGTTCTGTAAATATAAATTTAATAATTTTATGTAAAGACTAATTTCCTATATGACAATAAGTCAAATTTATATTATGTTTTTCTTAATAAAATTATCTCTATTTTTCAAATACTACAAATATACAGTATATTTACCATTTACCAAAAAATTTATGTATTCTATGCATGTTAATTCCTACGTGATTCCAATTACCACTTCTGTAATTAGCATAAGTGATGAAACACTGCTCTTTCCAAGTGAAATACTAGACTCTTTTGCATATGTATGAATTAGGTGAATCATTTATTATCATACTGTTAGAATTTTATTTTGATAGCAATCATTTTCTTCTCTGTTTACCTTTGGGAAAATCTCTCCCAAATGCCCTAAATTATTTGTTCATTATGCTTGAAATTGTGGTATCTTATTTCTTAGTGCCTAAAGCCTTGCCATCTATGTCACTGTAAATCAAATCAATTCAGTTGTAAAAGAAGAGAGACAGAGAAAAAAAGTATCTTAGCATTCTGCATTGTATACTGTGGCTGAATTCACTTACTCTTTCTGCTATTATAGCTTCTCTTTTTATTTTTAACCTTAGGTTATAAATAATCCTATTATGTCAAGATATTACATATATATATCTTGTTTAAAATTTTTTAAAAACAATTGAACCAAAAGCTATATTTGGTAACTTCTAATATGACATAATGAAAACTAATTGAATGAGTTTGATGAATATTTCTGGTGTTTGTCTCAAGGGTAAGATGGCTAAGATATGTTAATGAAGATGTTTCCAAAATGTCTGGCAAGTCAGTGAAGTCATACAGTGGGTAAAAATAGCTGTCACCAAGCCTGGTACCCTGGGTTTGATCTGAAAGAGAGAACATTTATTCACAAGCTGTCCTATGACTCCATATGCATGTCTAGGCTGAAGGCTACCTTGGGGAGTCCTTTTACCCAGGAAATAAACAATGAAAGTTTTTTTTTGAGACGAAAAAGAATGTTTTAAGATATGTGCATGAAAATAAATGTGTCAATGACTCAGTTTTTAAATAACAATTAAGATTTTCTTTTTTAAAAATAGTTCTTACTTAAAATTTGCTATTTAAAAACTATCATGAGTCTCAAAATGTTACTCATTTAAGGTACTACTGGTACTGATTGTTTTTTAATCTTCATATTCCAGGAGTCATTAGAACAGCTTTACACAATATGGATAGAGAAGCCAGAGAACATTACTCAGTGGTCATTCAAGCCAAAGACATGGCCGGACAGGTTGGAGGACTTTCAGGATCCACAACTGTCAACATTACCTTGACTGATGTCAATGACAACCCACCACGGTTTCCACAGAGTAAGTACCTGTTGTCTACATGTTGCACTTATCATCGCTAATTATGCAAAACAAATTGGATAATTGAATCCACAATATATTGTTTTATCAAAGAAGACTATTTTATTCCTTCCCAGCTCTTTGTCTTTGTGCTTGTGTCTTTTCTTATTCATGTGTAAAGACATCACTTGACTTACTAGCTTCTAATTCTGAGACACATCTAGTGCAATACAACAGTAATGAATTCTTACTTGTTACTAAGGAGGTACCTGTTATTAACACATTAATGGATATATTTACTGACCTTTTTATGTGGGAGTTTTATCCAGACAAAAATATCACATTCAGGTTATGAAATTGCAAATGTATTAAAAATAAATGTATACTGCTTGTGTGCACATGCACACACATACATAAACACACATGTGCACTCACATGCATGCTCTTCCACACAAAACAAATATCTTCTAAAGGTTGTTAAAACTGTTTTAATAAGGTCATGTTTCAGAATAGAATATGACTGTATAAAACATAATTCATAATTCAAAATACAGTCCAGATGCAGAGATATGTTAATTCTGTGTGTTTGGAAGGAGTTGGTTTTTATGCAAACCTCAGAGTGTCAATTTTGTAAGTAAAATATAATACAGTGTTTCTGATATGGCAGACCCTGGAGTCAGCTTTTAATCAAATAATTGGTAACTTTCCATACCAACCCTGCTTATGAGTTGTCACAAAGGCTGCTTAGAAAATGCGATCGAGTGCATAATACAATGAATCATAAATTTGTTGTAAGTTAGTGAGAGATGTCCATACCACGGCATCTCCATCCCTAGCCATGCTGGGACAATGCCTCTTTCAGATATTACCCACTTTATTTCATCTGGAGATTTTATGTGTTTACATGGCTTTATAATCCCCCTGCTGCAGCTTGTTTAAGTCTATGATAGAATCAGCACAATCATGGATAACATCCTCCTCCCTGGTTTTCTCACCCTTGTCCATCTCATGCTTATACCCATATATTCCCTCTACAACATGGAAGCCTGGAGTTGCATTGTTGTCTCACATGCTTACCTCAATCTGTAAAGTGTTACTGAGTGAATTAATTAATTGAATTTCAATATGTTTTACAACAATCACAGTTTAAATGATCATTATAAAAGCCCTGTAATGTACTACATACTGAGATCAAACCTTCTTTAAAATGACATTGCCAGAGATCAGATTGTAATAGGGTCAATTATATGACTTTTCACTATGGAAATACATGTTCAAAAGAAAAGCATAGAGCACAGTGAGTCTACATTATAATTAAACATACATACTATTAAACTTCAATAAACAATCTTACAAAGTACAATATATCCAAGTATTATTATATTTGTGTTCCCATGCAATATATATTTCTAAGAGTACTGTTGATAATATTCATAGAACATACATTACTCTGATACAATTATCATTCTACAATATGTAACAAGGGAGATTTAAAGGTACTCTTAATGACATCATAACAAAAATTTAATTCTCCTTTCTAACTGCACCAGTTTTTTATTATTGGCTAATAAGTGCCCACAATCTCTTGCCTCAGTAGTTTTTTTCTTTAAGAATATATTGAATGTTTCAGATTAGCAGAGAGGACTTTAAATACTCTGAAAATAAAACATAATGGCATGTTTAAGTAATAGATATATCAATTTCCTTACTGGATTATTACACAAGGTATAAATGTATTGAAACTTAATATTTTGCACACATATGTATAAGTATTATATCAATTTATGACAATATAAAATTTTAAGCAATGAGAAAACATGACACAATAGCTGGATATAAGTTTTGTTTTTCGAAACGTGAAAGTTTCTGTCTTCCTTTCAATTATACCAGAGTACCTTTTTATTGATATGTTTATGTGCTATTTAGGAATTTTACTTAGTGTATTTTAAACATAATTGTCTCGCTGGTTTTCCCATTACCACCCTCTCCAACATCCCTTATTTTCTCAGAAGTACTTATTTCAAATTTTTATTTAATATTGGAGTTCTAAATAGTCCCTAAACTCAAGTTGTACAAGGTAGGGATTTAATGAACAACTGTTTGAAGTAGAATTACTATTTCCAAACTATTCCTAATTTTGTCCCTACCATTATCTCTATTTCTATCTCTAAAAGTTGTTACATTTATATGCCAGTTAAGATTCTATAAGAGATATAAATAATCATGAACTTTTAGCATATGTTGATAATATGGTTTATATAGCTGAATATAGGTGAGAAATGCATTTCTAATTTTATAATTTTGGCTGATAACAATGATGGTGTTACCATGTCCGTTCATTATTAAAACAAAACAAAACAAAATATAAAGCAACTGTCCTGTCTGACAGGGAAACATGAGATGTGCACATTGGCTGAGCTTACTGTGCATTTCTTTCCCTTACATCATTTTATGTTAAGAACAGACTTGTATGTTAAGAACACACTCTCAGAAATGTGGTGAGCATTTTGGTTTGAAGATATATTTTCACAGAATCTTTTATAGTGTCATGTCTAAAATAAGGTTTGACTTTTATTAAAACTAAATATAATGCTGTATTTTGAATAACTTGGTACCACTGTTATCATATATTGCAATAGAAGAATCTATAGATTTATGTACCTATATTGTTGCCTACCAAATAGATATTTACATAGTGGGAAATCATGATAGGCTATTTGAAAATAAATATATATAATAAAGACTACATTTCACAAAGCATGAGATTGTCCATGAATCTCTCAATATTTCAAGGTGTATGTAGATATCTGGCACTTGGAATGACACAATATTCTGTTTCTCTTGACATATGAGGTTTTATATAATATATGCACTTGTGACTTCAATCTTTCTTCACAAAACTAAGTGATGTTTCCTACCACATCACTGCAACTCACTTTATGAATGGGTGCATCATATCATCCTACATCAGGCCCTCAAATCTTCTTCTTTTTCCATTAATATGTGTATGACAAATAAGACTTTTATCATGTACATAGTAGTCATCCTTTATTATAATAAATAATCCCTGTGTTTACTTAAAAATCTAACTGCAATAATATACTATACTTTTTTATACCACAAATTATGCATTTTGTTGTAATGTATTCTCTTCTGTTTTCTTCAATTTAACTGCGATGAATATAGACCCTGATTTTATTCTTCCCCCTGGTTGTATTTTTAAAATCTAGCTAATGAGAGGTAAGAAAAATTTGTTATAATCTATTCATTTTTTAAAATTTCTATGGCAATAATTACAATACCATATCTGCCATATGAACACGGCAGGCCTATCCCCCTCTGTACATATATAGTTTCCATGAGTGTTCTTTAAACTGAGTGTTTTATGCTACTTGCAATCTCTATATGAATTTACTTCTCTGTTCTTAGAATTCTCCAATGATCTTATCTGCTATGTTAACTAAGCGTACATTTCAGCAATGAAATCCTCAATTGCATTTGTACTTTCTAGTACAGAGCCTTGGTTTAAAATAAAGACGACCGCCCTTTTAATTTAAATGTAATGAACACACTTAATTTATAACCTTTTCCTAATATTTCTAATTTAAAAGTCATTGTGTTGAACTTTTCTCCTCAACTAGTTCTTGGCAAAGCAAAAGCAATTAGAGTTATCACTGCCTTGGGAGGGAAATGTATATATTAAAGTGGTCAAGGGCTAGTGAACTAAATACCTTTTCATTACCCATCAGGTCTCTATTTCTGAAGTATGCTTTAGAGTGTATTAGGCATTCACAGCGGAGTCAAAAAAATCTTGAGTAAAGATCTCATACAGTGTGCGAAATTATGGCCCATTCAAGAACAAAAATGGGGAATAATGAGGTCAGTTTGACTATAGTGGTAAAATATTAGCAGCATTTGAACATATTACCAGAAAAATGTGCTAATGTGGTACAATATAACAAATGAATGTCTGTTTCATGAATATTCAAAATGGGAAGGAAGACATTTTTAAAATACTATATTTAGTGTAATGTATACAGTCCCATATAAATGGGCTCAATATCTCAAGAGGTCTATGCTTCATCCATAGCAAAACTAATATCTTGGCAAAGATACTTGTTTTATTTTTCTGTTATTCCATTAAAGGGGTCCGATTCTTATCATTTGAATCCTTTGCTTTGTGGTATGTCTCCTTTTCTCTTTTTTTTCCATTTTGAAGAATATTTAGTATCTCTGAGGAATATTTTATTCAGTTTAATCTTCTCTTATAAGTGTGACTCACCATATTCTCCTAATATTATTGCAGTTAGCAAATAATGCAATTTTTGAAAATTAAAGTTTTGTGTAGATCTATTTCAAACAATTCTATATGTACAATTTTTCAGAAACAGGTATTATCTTTTATACTGTTTCATTATCACAATATCTATCACAGTGGTCTGTGACCACAGATCTTGATGTTACAGTTAGAATTATGTTAGATCACTTGAGCCATGTCCACACAGGAAGACACATTTACCCAGAGAGCATTCTGTATATTGTGAGTGCTCAGAGACTGGTCACTCCATAAAGTTTCACCCCCTCAGTAGCTCTTTATGTTTCCTAACAATCGATATTGAAGTTAAACAAATTAGGTATACTCCAATTGCTTCAAAATTCTCCAGCAGAAAAAGGGAGTGAGATGGATCTCATGTTGAGTTAAAAATGAATGATTGCATTGAGTTATGGGGGCATGATAAACACTAATATGAAATTGCAGTCGGCCTCTAGCATTGAATAGTTAACCTGTGAATTAAAAGGATCACAGAGGAAGTTAAAACTTATTCCAGCAAAATCGCAATTTATTAGAAAGTGAAAATGCACATTAATGAAAGGCAGAAAATCTTTTTCTCAATATATTTTACTATATCTTATTAAATTTATCTTTACATATATATTTGTATTGATATATATACAATAAACTACCTGTAGCAAGAAGAACCATGAAATAGTCAGCAATTATATAAATGTTACATTCACAGTATTTTGTTTATTCGTTTTTGTTAGCCTTGAAGACAACATCTGTCCTATCATGATGAGCCTAATTTTCTGATTGTAAATCAATTACTATCATATCTCATCAGTATCAACGTAAAACATCTATCTAGACCTAAAAATCTCTAAAACCCAAACAACTAAGCTTAATTGTGAAACTAAACAAAGTGGTCTTCAAGAAACTTAAGAATGAATAAAAATAATTACCTGAGTATACACAGAGTACAGGTTGGCAGCTTACCTAATGAGAAGATGATGGAGATGATTTGCTGCCTGAACAGTCATCCTAAAGTCTCTATGATGTTAGAACATCATCTTCAGATTTCTGGCCCGATTATCTGACAAATATACTTGTGAGGCAGGAAATATTGAGGACTTTCTTACCCTGTCTTGGCAGAGTTTGGTCTTCAACTTTTCCTGCATCCAAGATTGCCTATTTTTAGGCAGAATTCTGTCTGTGGGATAAATAAGAAAAATGTGCCCATTGGCTTGTTGCCACATTTGAAGCCATCTCCATAAGTAGGTTCTTTGATGCTCTTCATTTTCTTTGAAGTAGGCTGAGTGTTGCCAGGAGTTAACTTGTCATATTGTCAAAGAATCTTTAAAATAATAAAAACATATTTTTCCTTTTTAAATTTTTATTAATTTATTCTTGTTACATCTCAATGGTTATCCCATCCCTTGTATCTTCCCATTCTTCCCTCCCTCCCATTTTCCCCTTACTCCCCTCCCCTATGACTGTTCCTGAAGGAGATTACCTCCCCCTGTATATGTTCATAGGGTATCAAGTCTCTTCTCGGTAACCTGCTGTCCTTCCTCTGAGTGCCACCAGGTCTTCCCCTCCAGGGGACCTGGACAAATATGAGGCACCAGAGTTCATGTGAAAGTCATACCCCACTCTCCACTCTACTGTGAAAAATGTTCTGTCTATTGGCTAGATCTGGGTAGGGGTTTAAGGTTTACCGCCTGTATTGTCCTTGGCTGGTGCCTTAGTTTGAGCGGGACCCCTGGGCCCAAATCTGCCTATAATAATGTTCTACTTGTAGGCTTCTAGGATCCTCTGGATCCTTCTACTTTGCCATTCTCTCATGCTTCTCTCATCTAGAGTCCCACTAGAATGTCCTCCCCTCTGTCTCGGTTTCCTGGTAGTGAAGGCTTTCGTGGGACATGCCCCTTGGGTTAATATGCAGATATAAGTGAGTATATACCATTTGAGTCTTTCTGCTTCTGGGTTAAATAAGAAACTTAAATAACATGCATAGGTCTAGAATGTTTTGTAATGTCTTATAAAAAGTATGTCTACTAGTGAAAAATAAAACCTTGGATTATTGTGCATTATGCTCCAAAATATTTTTGAAGTTATCTAGTTTTCTACTCATGTCTTGGACTGTTCTTATGACCTCAATTGGAAGTCATGAATTTCATTTACAGAAATTGATTTTACAGATAGATTTATGAAGACAAACAGGAATTCCAAATAAAACACTTAATCTTGGTGTGGAGGATGAGGAGAAAAACATGCCCCCATCTGTTCTCACTGTAATTTATTTGGAAAGCTATTTTCATTCCTAAGTCCTATACTTTTCTCTTCTAAATGTATGGAAGTACATTTAAAGCATTGACCTTGCTAACATCCATTGTAGGTGAGAGTAAATCATCCCAAACCAGTTCCAATTTGTCATACTAATGCTGTCATGAGATTACTTCTTCCCTTTACATAATGCTACTAACTGCTGTTGATGGGTCCAGTTTCCCTGGGTGTCTACAGTAAGAGGTCCTTATATTAGATACTTTGAATGTAAATGACATAAAAGTACAGATCTGTCTGTTAAAAGAGCAGATCAGAAGTTCAGGATTCCAATGGAGACAATACAAGTTCAATCTCATTGAGCTAACTTGCAAGAATGGGAGAGAACAGTGAAACTCTAAAGCAAATATGCAAGCCCTCTGCTGAGGACACACACACACACACACACACAGAGAGAGAGAGAGAGAGAGAGAGAGAGAGAGAGAGAGAGAGAGAGAGAGAGAGAGAGAGAGAGAGAGAGAGAGAGCTCATTAAGAGAATCACAAGCATTATTTTCTTGGATTATCACTTCTCCATATCTTGGGATTTCTAGGAAATTAAATTTCTATGTAAATGAGCACTGATTTCTACCCAGTGTCACAGCTGCACTAACCATAACCAATAAGCCAGTCTGTCTTTTTAAACTTAGAAACCAGGCATTGACATAATCATTAAATATAAGATGGAGTGAGTTTGCTATTGGTTTTATTTTAAATAAAATGCTGATCTGCATTGAAAATGTGTTGTTTGGAACAGTATCTTCCTTTTTTATCTAGTAATCCTTATTTTGATTTTATGTTAATTTATGTACATAAGTGTGTGTGTGTATACACATGTGTGAAGATGTCAGAGATGTTATAGCAGGGCATCAGGGCTAGATTACAGATGTTTTGAGCCTTAGAATAGAACCTAGGAATTCTGCAAGAGCAAGGTCTTTCTTAGCTACTTAGTGTTTCTTTAACCATCATGTAAGTTCTTTCTATAATCTGCTATAATTTCCTCAAAATGCCTTAGCTTGAACTTTCAGTTTAAAATTAGATGTCTGCACTTAAACCTCTTGAACACATCACAGCTAGCTCTCTTGCTTTTTTTCTGTAGCTTCCTTGTCAACTGCTCCCCATTACTGAATTCAGAGTCATGATTTGTTCTTCTCCTAGGCCTCAGCTTAAAGGAATAATGAATATGACTATGTCTTTTGTCTCTGGACCTCTCCAACTATGATCATTTCCTTCTGGAAGGGTGGCCTTGCCAGGCCATCGAGGAAGAGGATAGAATTCGTATAGATGAGACTTAGTAGGCTGAGGTCATATGTTAGAGGAGGAGGGTTTCCTATCTGAGGGCTAGGGGAGGGTGGGAGACAGGATGAGGTAAGGAGGAGGCCATCAGGAGGGGATGGCAGAGGGGGCTACAATTGGGATGTGAAGAATTCAAACTGCATAACAAGAAGATAACTTATATTGCTAATCTCATTACATGGGAATGTCTGAGTCTGTCTGAGACATGAGTGTCTGTGCATAGACAATCCTTTTCATTGGCTACAAAATTTCTGTGATAAATGTTTAATATTTCATGACATACAAAGTGTTAAAATAAAAATTCAGCAGAAACTGGAGATATTATTTTGAGGATTGAAATGCAAATCCAGTATGCTCATTCAATTTAGAATCAACACAAATAAGATAGCAATAAATCATGCAGTGCATATTATATTCTGTAAAATATATGTTGTATTATCCCTTGAATATGTGTTGGTGTATTCAGTGTTGTACCTAGTTTTTAATAAGGCTAATTTTTATATTCTCCATGTTCAGTTTTATCAGAGGCATATGCAGCTCATTGAATTAACTTTCCTTTTTGTTTTTTGGAGTGTTTGTGGATTTATTCCATGAATTTTTTTTCTCATCAGTCCTGAAGTTAATTTTTGGGTTTATTGAGATCTAATTGGTAACTATGACTTGTACATGTTTATATTATGTAAAATAAGTTTTTATAAAGATAACAGTCTTTAAATGATTTTTTCCTCAATGAAGTCCACCCTTAACAGAGTTCCCCTCATGTAGTTTATTCTGTCTGTAGATACACAGTTTATCATTTAAGAAGTTCTAATATGTGACATATTAAAATCATAATTAACCTTTAAAAACCTATTCTGCTTCATAGAAGGGATGGAACCATTGATTAACCAATTCTATTCCATAATCTATAGCTTAGACTTTTAAATTTATACATATAGATGTAATAATAAATTTTACCTTATAATTAGTAAAATATAACATAATATCCTTTATATACATCAGTATATGAGTCCAAATAACAACTCGAACACATATCTGTTATTTTTTAAAAATTACATCATAGGAAATAGACTAGAAGTCTATCAATTACTCCGGACAACACACAGCCAACCTCAAAGAAGATGATGAGCATCACAGAGCCTCCTTATAGACATGGCTTCAAAGGTGGCAAACCAGCCACTGAGCAAAATGTGCTCGTTCCTGCCACAAACAGAATCTGCCTAAAAATGGGCAACTTAGATGCAGGCAGATTCCACGGTCGCACTCTGCCAAGTCAGCGTAGGCTAGTTCTCAATAATTTCTGCCCTGTGAACAAGTTTGGCAGTGATATTAGGCCAGAAAGCTGAAGATGAGGCTCCAATGTTATAAAGTGTATTGGGTGACTGGTCAGGCAGTAAACTATCTTAAGCCAATTTGTACACTTTGGAAGCTGCTAACCTGCACTGCTGGTTCACTCAGGAATTTAAGTTGTACTCCTTCTCAAGTCTCTGAGGGCCATTGAAGACAAGATAGTATAGTTTTACAACCAAGTTTAGCTACTTAGGGGATAAGATAATTTTTGATCAAGAGAAAGAAGTTAAACTATAAGAGTTGAGATACGATAGATATTGAATTTCATTCGGAAATTTAGACCCAACAAGACAGGAAAGACACTTCAAACTGGAAGACTGCAGATGGCCAATTCACTATGAATGTAACATGTATAGAACTCATTATTCTCATGATTGTCACATGGTTCTCTCTACTGTATGTAGTTTGTTTTATACATGTGCAATAAAAATAAATGTATAAAAAATTTTTAAAGAAAATACGTAATACTATCCTATAGTTCTTTCACTAGATCATTAATTTGCTTTCTTGTTGAAAATTATTGGACTATCGGTTATTTTCAGCCTTTATAACTTTTGAATACCAACTGTTTAAAATGTTTAAAATATTGATTACTGAGTTCCAGATGAGAGAGAATATGTGACACTGTTACTTCCCTCATTTGAACCTGTTCATGTTACATATATTAAATAGGTACAAGGTTCATGATTGCCATTTTCTTTATAGGTGAATATTATTTAATAGTGTTTTTGTACAACATTTGGTTGCCAATTCATTAGTTGAAATACATTTAGGTTGTTTTTATTATCCGAATATTGTGGGAAAGAGCATCAATATATACAACTGAGCAAATACCTATGGAGGAGGATCTCAAGCCCTTAGGACATATGTCAAGGAGTAGTGTAGTTAGGCAATATAGAAGATTTATTTTCAGCTTTCTTAGAATTCTGCATAATGACATCCAGAGTGTCTGTACCAGTTTTTTTCATCCCACCAAAGAGAATAAGAGTTCCAGTTTCTTTCAGTGTCACTATCATTTGCCGCAGGTTGCTTTACTGGTCTTTGTTTTAAAGATCTGACTGGTGTAAAATGAAATGTCAAAGTTATTTGTATTCCCTCATTTAAAAAAGTTCTTAGCCACTTTTTCTCTCTTAGAGAACTTTGTGCTCAGATCCCAGGTCCATTTTAATAATGCTGAAGAACTGTCTTCTACAGGACTGAACACCACAACTGGTTTTCCGTTACTAAATATTCATACATTAATAATGAGATGGAATCAAAGCTATGCAGAAAAGGCAATGCATATTTTTATATCTAGTAATATGTATGTTTTTACATATACATAAATGTATGCCACTACAATTAAAGATTATCAGCCATGAATTTTAAATAGAATAAGTGGAAATATATGGGAATATTTAAAGTGAAGAAAGGAAAAAGGCAAATTATTGAATTTATAATAAATTAATAAATAATTTATAAATTCTACATTTGCCCATATGCACTTCATTTTAAAATAAATATTTCTTCATTATCTAAATATTGATTGTGTTGTTTGTTCTTGGCATTTAAATTCTGAGATTTGTGTTGAACTTTTTACTGAATAAGTTTATCAGTTGATTGATATATTGTTAAAACTGAACTCTATCCTCAGCTTGAGTTATTTATATAATCTAAAATTAATCCTTTCTCCCATGGGTCATTAGAAAATATTTTCTCTGGTTCTGTAGAGTATATATATACATACTTGATATTTTATTGCTACAGTGACACGTTTAAATTTTGACTAATCTTATTTATCAATTCTCACTTCTCTTTTCTGAGCTCTTGGCATCTTTTCAGGAAGTCTTTGCCTGTGCCTGCTTCTCTAAGTGTGCTCCATGTGTCAGTCGCTAACTCTTTGAGTTCAGGTTTATGTTAAGTATTTTTTAAAACAGGGTGAGAAATAGGCATCTATTTTTGTTCTTTCACATATGGATACATGGTTTGTTCAGCAGTATTTGTTGAAGATGCTGTCTTCTCTCCAATATGTTATTTTGTCAGTGCCATCAGAGTTTAAGTAGCTGTAACTATATTGGTTTTCATTTGGTTCATCTGTTGCATTTCATATATATATATATATATATATATACATATATACATATATATCAAGTATTATACACATGTCAAATATATATGTTTATATATAATATGTCAAGTATTATGAATATTTAAATAAAGGGGACATTTCTACAGTATTGGGGATTTTTAGCTGAGAACCCTTTAAGCAGTGCTTCAAACCAATCCCTTTTGTAGATTTATTGGTGGTTGTGCTGGTGGTGTTATTGATGATACTAGGTCAAATGTATTCAGAAAATCATCAAGTATTAAGTTTTTTGAATTTTAAAAAAAGTTGAATTCATTGATCATATATGATGCCTCTTTGAATACCACTGATAACTACTTTAAACTTCCTTTTCTTCTCAAACTTTTATATTTGAATTGTCTGTTTCTTACTTTTTTTTTTAGTGTGGTTAATGGAAAATTTATTCTTTTTCTCTTGAGGTCAATATTTTTTTTTGAAAGACACGTTGCAGCACTTTTTTCATTATTTCACTAGTATCTGTGCTGATCATTTTGTTTTATGATTATCATTATGTATAGTTGATATTAGTAATACATATTTTTATTCTTAGCCTCTTATTTAACATATTTTAAAATTATTAGTGAATTAATTTCAGAAATAATAAAAAGGAGATATATAAAGTGTCTACTTGAAGCATAATTATTTATCTAATTATACTTAGTTCTTGGAAATTTTCTTATGTGTATTTAATGGTTTCTCATTACTATTTAATTCTTTGTCTTCTTCTCCCTCCATTTCAGGCCAAAGAACCCTTTATCGTTATTTCTGGATCCTTCGCTAGATTCATTACTTTTTAAATATTTGACTCATTTAGTTACTAGTTCCATTTGCCTGACCATTGGATTGAAAGTGTCCATTGATACCAAGTGGGATTACCATTGGGTACGCATAAGTGAAGGCAATGATACCCGGTTTTGAACATATCATCAAAAAATAGTTTCTCAGTTAAGCCTGGAACTCCCTAAGATTCTCCTACATCAGTTTCTGATTGTTAATAGGCTGTTCTTATTCAAACTGTTACTGTGACCAGTCTTTGGACATGTGTGCCTGGTTGAGCTACCTTGATAGGGCACAGAGGAAGAGGATACAGGCAAACCAGAAGAGTTTTGATAGGATGAAGTCAAATGGTAGGGGAGGAGCGTTCCCCCTTCCTGAGGATTAAGGAGGAGGTCAGGGAGGGAGAGTGGTACCAGGAAGCAATGGGGGATGGGAATACAATCTGGGTGTAAAGTGAGAAGAAGAAGAAGAAGAAGAAGAAGAAGAAGAAGAAGAAGAAGAAGAAGAAGAAGAAGAAGAAGAAGAAGAAGAAGAAGTTGTTAGAATTCTTGCTGGAGTCTTACTATGTCATGAAATGTGCATGTCTCCTGTCCCCACCCAAGGCCGCGCCCCCGCCCCCAGCCCGCCCCGCATGTCTGGTTCTTTTCTCTCCTTCTTTCCCTTTCTTTTTTAGACATTTGCCATCACTAATGCTGGGACCCATCAGCTCTAACTCCCAATAGGACCCATCAGCCCTAGCCCCTGCTTGCCACCATCAGTGGAAGCTATTGCTGGTAACAATCAGTTCTGGCCTGGAAGGTTGTCCTCAGAGAAAGTCTGCAGGGTCACCAGCCAGCCAGCCAGCGAGCCACAAGATTCACACCGAGCCTAAGTTATCCCCAGCTGATATCCAAATGGACTTCGATAAACTCTGTACTGACTGAACTGACTGTGTTCTGTTCTGAAGACGGTATTTTCGCAGTTAATTTTTACTATCTTCTGAGTCCCACTTTGTTTCAAACCCCTGTTCCATAATGTTTGCTGTACCTTTCAGAGAATGGTATAATTGTCTTGTTTAGGGCTGTGCACTTAGCTTTCTCTTCTTCCCACCAAGTGAGCACAACAGGAAGCTTTATTCAGCTGCCGCATTTCCCTGAAAAGAGAGGCTTCTCTGATTGATCTGAAAGTAGTAATTAACTATGGATGTATTTATATATTTAAAATGAGATTAGACAATGCATCAACTAGGATAAACAACAGACTTAAGCTCCTTCCTCCAGATCTCCTTCCTGTTATGGGTTTTGACTGGATGTACCACACCTGGTAAGGTGTGGATGATGTCCTTTGGAGCCTGAGTTTAGGAGAATAGTTAGAAACTCCCAGAACAGGCACACCACTACTTCACAATGGACACATCTTGATTGGCTGGTTACTATTCCTCTTAGAGGCATTCATAACTGAGTGATATGCATGATGCCTTTTCTTCTCCAACTAACTGCATGACCTCTTAGAGCTCCTTAAACTGGACAGTGATGAGGAAGTGTCCTACTTAATTCCAACTTCACTTATCTATATGGTACTACTAACACACTGTGTCTTCAACAATAGGGCCACACGGCCCATGTTCTGTTGGGCAACCAATAGAAATGATAAGATCCTGAGCTATTTTGGCAGCATCTATAGCCTCTCTGACCCACAAGTCATATGAATGTATCCTACAGCTGACACAGTAAATTTCGTTTATTAACGCATGGCATCTAATGAAAATTTCTTCAGCAGTGCAGAGTATCTTCATTGCTAAAATTCTGTTTAATAAATTGTTTATTGCTTATTTACAAGATACTAGGATTTAATTTTCATACTCTCTTTAGTTTGATTAACTATTTCCCCACTTCCTTGCTCCATCCTTTCCTTGTATAATTTTACCAAGCATGATATCTCCTGCCAGTTCTATTTCCACATTCATAGTAGTCTCTTTCTAGATATTTGGTCTCTATGGGAACTCCAAGTTAAACACATAAAAATAGAGTATTAAAGATAAGCATCATATAAAGGAGAATATGTGGCATCAATTTTTCTATGCTTGTGTACTAAACTCAATAATATTTCCTAATCCCAAACATTGATCTGCATATTACCTGTTTAATATTTTTGCTATAATATTCAATAGAATATTTTATTTAGTTACATGTAAATTAAAGATTCCACAAGATACAAATTCCTGAACAGAACCCAACAGCTCAGGTTCTAATAAATGGAACCTCATGGAACTGAAAAGCTTCTGTAAAGCAAAGAACACTCTCAATAGGCTAAATTGACAGCCTACAGACTGGGAATGTATCTTCACCAATCCTACATCCAATAGAGGTCTAATATCCAGAATATACAAAGAACTCAAGAAATTAAATACCAACAAACCAAATAATCTAATTAAAAAACTGGGTAGGGAGCTAAACAGAGAATTCTCAACAGAGAAATATCTAATGGCTAAGAAGCACTTTAAGAAGTGTTCAATGTCATTAGTCATCACAGAAATGCAAATCTAAACAACTCTGAGATTTCACTTTAAGCCCATCAGAATGGCCAAGATCAAAACACAAATGACAGCACAAGCCAACAAGGATGAAGAGAAAATGGAAAAATCCCTCTGTTGCTGGTGGGAGTGCAAACTTGTACAACCACTCTGGAAATAAATCTTCTTCTTTCACAGGAAATTGGGAAAGCTCTACCTCAAGACACAGCTATACAACTCCTGGGCATATACTTAAACATGCCCCATTTTACAACAAGGACTTTTGTTTAACTGTGTTCATAGCCATTTTATTAATCAATAGCCAGAACCTGGAAACAATTCAGATGTCCTTCAATTTAAGACTGGATAAAGAATCTGTGGTACATTTACACAATGGAATACTACCCAGCTATTAAAAATGAGCAATTTATCCAATTTGTGGGCAAATGAATGGAACTGGAAAAGATTATCCTGAGTAAGGTAACCAAGTCCCAGAAAGACACACATTGTGTGTATTCTCAATGTGTGTCTATATAATACAGGTTAACCATACCACAATTCTGAGACCCAAAGAAGATAAACAACAAGGAGGACCCAAGACAGCATGCTTAAATCTCACTCAGATTTAGAAGATAGAATAGACGGCAGGAAAGGTTAAGGAGAAGGAACATAGTAAGAGAGGGAGCATGGAGAGAAATGAGAGTTGATATCAGAGTTGGGGTGAGTGGGGGCAGGAGGACAGGGGGCTTGCAAAGAGGGAGAAAAAACACTGGGCTGGAGCTTCTCTGTGACAAGCTGGAGATCTTGGGTAGGCTTCAAGGAGGTTATAAGGGTAAGTCTAGCTGCGACTCCTGGTTGGAGGGATCATGGAGACTGTAGAGGATATTCTCTAGCTAGACACGATGCCTAACGGAAGTAGGGGAACACCAACCCATCCACAGAAACTTCCACCCAGGACTTGCCCTGTCTACAAGATGTGCAGGGACCCGAATTGAGCAAAGATTGTGAAAATGTTCAGCTAATGTATCCTGAGACCCACCCGTGGAGGACAGCCAACCCCTGGAACTACTGACAGTACTCTATTGTGCTTGTGGATGTCAGCAAGCATGGCTGCTCTCTCAGTGGCTCCAGCCAGCAGTTGATGGAAGCAACTGGGGAGATTCACAGCCGAACACGGGGTGGAGCAACTCAAGTTGGGAGTGTTGGGAAAGAGTATGATGATGGATGGAGGACTCAGAGGGGACTCAGGGGGAGACAGGAGCTCTATCGGAGGACCAACAGAGCCAAATAAGTAGGTCTCAAGAAGGTGCTTTTGAAGACTGGGACACTAGCCAGGACAATGCCCCCCTGCACAGAAGTAGCCAACGGGCAGCTCAGGCATTATTTGCGTACCCTAGTAGGGAAGTGGATATTGGCTCTAACACAGCCTCTGTTGCCTGCTTTTTTGTCACTTTTCCTCTGGCAGTGCTGCCTAGCTGGGGCACAAGGGAAGGGGACACCCTCAGTTCTGATGAGATCTGATAAGCTGGAGTGGGTAGGTAGGTGGTGCTCCCATTACCTGGGGAGTACGAGAGGAGGATGGGATAAACAGAGATGGACGGTGGGACCAGTAGAGAGGAGGGAGAAGGTTATGACCAAGATGTAAAGTGAATAATTATAAAAGCAAGTAAAAGCAAAATAAATAAATTCAAGGGTATATATATTATGATTATGATATTCTTCATTTAAAGTATATTAATAAATACTTTTATCAACATTGACCCAATATTTTATATCAGTAAAACATTCACTTGGTTTTTGTTTACATATTCCTGACAATGATACTTACAGTATGAGTTTCTTTTGCACATAGTAGAACACTGGTAAAACTGAAACCATTGCACAACTGCACAAAACCTTGTGTGTAGACTTCTATATTTCCACTGCTACATTGTTTTGATTTCAGTTTTGAAAATATAATATTTTGGTAAGGAAACTACATAAAGTGGTAGCTTACATTTTCTGGTATGATTTTCTCCCTCTTGTCAAATTTCAAGCATACATGCGCGCGCGCACACACACACATGTAGATACATATTTGAATTTCATACTAATGTGAAAGAAGGTAAGTTGGAACATAAGTGAATTTTTAAAATTATTTTTCTGTTGTTTTGTATTGTAGAAAAATAAAATATTTCATGCTGTAGTATATTATTTTACATATGTTATAATGCTTTATATAGATATATTGAAATATTTATAACAACCTAAGAGAATACTTTAAATGATTTAAAAATATCTATTCACTTCACTCTATACTGTGTTCATGTGATATTGCAGATGATGTACTTGTTATTTTCTTATGAAATATGTACTTTATGAAAAGTATCATAAGTAACATAATTATTAAATATTCTCCAGAACACTATCAGCTGTATGTTCCTGAGTCTGCTCAAGTTGGCTCAGCTGTTGGGAAAATCAAGGCAAACGATGCAGATACAGGCTCAAATGCAGACATGACTTACTCCATCACTAACGGAGATGGGATTGGGATATTCTCCATCTCCACTGACAAGGACACCAGAGAAGGAATACTCTCCTTAAAGAAGGTAAACAAAAACAAAAACAGACAGAAACATGCTGATTCACACCACTTGTCAATATTTTTAGGAATCAAATTTTGGCAAAAATGTGAAAAAAACAAGTTTTCTGATCCTTAAAAGTGAACGTGTAAAGTATTATATTTTTTACTGTTTGTGAATAAAAGGAAAGCCGTCTTTCCTTCACTATACTCTTTTAAATTAATGATTCTCCTCATATGTGGCATAGCTTTCTCCATAGAGATAATCCATAATGATGAGAACTTTTTAATTTCCAATTATCAACCAAAATCTGTATTTAAACAACCTACCCCCTCTTAGAGTTAATCTTTCATCACAAACTTTCATGAAAGCCTACCAAAGATTTTTACTACCATTACTCTGAGATGGAATTAAATTTTATTTTTTGTGGGTGTGTGTTTGAATTTTCTGATCCTTTATTGGGGATATACGTTGCTATGGTAGGAAGATTTGATACAGAGTTCATTATTAACACACAAATATATGTATATACATATGTGTGTATACACTCTTTTAGATATGTGTATATATATGTGTGTGTGTTTATATTCATAATATTTGTGAAGTTCAGACTCTAGTACTTTACTTCAGCTTTCAAGAGGCATACTTCTAAAATTATGTATCTTCACATATCTCTTTTGATTAGTATTAGTGCACTTATTAAAATATCCTTTATTGCTCTTAGAAAAATACCACTCAAAATTTGATGACATTGGTTCTTTTCTTTTATGTGCAATACCTTACCATTAATTTTTACTTGATGTGATTATGACATGCCAGAGAAATTTGCACAGAGGAAAACCTGAAAAAAATATGCCATGATCTGTTTTTTGATGTGTTTCTGCCTTCTCTCTGTTGACAATGTTGGTTAATCTTTATATCTTTGTCTATGCACTTTTTCTTCTCAAATTCACATTCCTTTGAATCTGAAGTTTTGCAATCTGCATCATCCTTCCTTTAAATGTCCAACATTTTCAGTGTATGACTCATTTTATTTATTTTTCCTGTTTTCTAATTCTCAATGATATTTAATCCACTTTTCTCTAAATTATGTTTGTGCAGCAAATTTTTGTATTTTAGAAGGGTAGATTTATTATGAATGATAATTTGTTTGCTGCCATTAGCTGTGTTATACTATAACACTATTTAAGTAATTATATGATTTTTAAAATATCAATAGATTTCTGACACAAAAGTCTTGTCTTACTCTCATTAGGAAATAAAAAATTGTTTTTTAGTCAAGGAACCTTTAAGTCAGTTATATGAATCAATTAATTACTCCTCGGTTCTTTTTTTTAAATTTTATTTTATTTTTTGGTTTTAAGATGACAATAAATTCAAGTCCTCATAAATTCATTAAGTACAGGGAAAATTATCATGGAAAGTTTCCAAATCTTTAAATATTTTCAGATTTCATCTTCCTATGATGGTAATTTCAGAGTACTAATGTCGGAGTCAAAGCATGTTTTCAAAAAAATATACAATGACCCTGGACATTTTATATTTTAGCAAGATCCTGAGTTTTTCTCCTGTAAAATAAGTCCATAAATGAGTTGAGTAAATTTGTATATTAACTTAAAGATGTTGAAGTGATTTTCTGCATCATGATTGGCTATTTGGCAATGTGTCTCATATATACTTATTTATCTGTATGATATAAAATACAGATATAAAATATTTTCTAGTCTTTTGACTGACTACTTTATATTTACACAAGATGAATATCATGTTGCTATTAAAAAAGAGTAGGAATCAAAAAATTTGTTAAAAAATGGAAGCATATCACCTTGTTTGGAAAGCTTTTTAGTATTGTATAAAAGGTTATGATGCTAGTAAATAGTAACATGATGGGAAGTTATAAATTTAAGCAAAGAGAAAAAAGAACCCTCTCCCTACAAACCTCAGAAGAGAATAACTGCAAGAGATAACTCAAGAGAATCATTGATTTTTAAAGATGCATTAGAGGATGGTACTATCTTTAAAGAAGTGAAGGAATAGTGGAAAAATAGTAGTTTATGATAGTATGCATACTCCTGAGACAAATAAAAGAGAAGAGTAAGTAAGTACAGTTACAAATATTTACAACAATCTAGTTATAACATGCTTATTTTGAGGTCATCCTAGTACTGAGCCTTACTAATTTTATAAAATTTAAAATAAGATTAGAATCTTAGCTAAGGTTTAATGGTATGAAGACCATGACCTAGGCAACTTGAATAAAAAGAAAACAAAACAAACAAAACAAAACAAAACAAACTATTTTATCCTGGGCTGGTTTACAGTTTCAGAGGTTTAGTCAATTATAGTCACTGCAGGAAGCATGCCAGCATCTAAGCAGATACTACGGTGATGGAGATGTTCACAGTTCTACATCTTGATAACAGGCAGCCAGGAGGAGACTGTGTTCGATGTTGGGCAGAGCTTGGCCGTATATAAGACCTCAAAGCCTGCCCCAACAGTGACACACATCTTCAGACAAAGCCACAACTACTCCAAGAAGGCCATACCTCATAATAGTGCCACTCCCCATGGGTCTCTTCCTATTCAATCCAAAACAATTAGAATTTCAGAAATAAAACTAGTAGTAGCTGGATTTCTGTACCAATAAAAATACAAATATTTTTTACATCAACAAGGACAATGTAGAGCTCTTACCACCTACATTACCATAGTTTATTTTCCAAATAAGCAAATTAATGATCACACATTTGTATATTTGATTGACTCCATCCTATTTTCTAAGCATCCAATGGATATGTAAAACTATTTCAATTGGCTAAAGGTTAGTGAAGATGTACTGAAAATAGTCTTGATACTTAGTTCTTATTGTCTAAAACCTGGGCTTTCTTTCCTAGGTATATTTGCTCTTAGTTGAATAAATGTTAGACTTAGAAAATTTTTTAACTTTAAATACATATCAAATTATCAGTTATTTCATTGCAGTGTACTTTATAAGTAATTGCAATTTTAAAATGAGCTCTGTTCTTCAGTGTGTTTTAACCTTCAGATGATACTGGTTCAGCCGGCAAGACACAGATAAAGCAGTCCTTGAAAACCTGTTTCTTATTTAATCTCTAAGGCAGCTCACCTGAGTCAGCAAAGCAGAAAAGCTAATCTCCTCACAGATCAAAATCAGTGCTGCTCTATAAATCAGCAGCCGGCATACTGGCTCATCCCAGCCCATATCATCCCTTCATCAGGAAATTGCCAAGTTGAATTCACTGACGCATGGCATGGTACATTGTAAATACACTTTGATAAGTTTCATTCATACTTTAATGGAGCCTGACGAGGTGGAAAGGCGAGAAAGATAAGGCAGAATGAAAGTTCTATTCATTTCTTTGACAAAACCATCTGAAGGTGTAGGATGGGACTGTGTATAGTAGCCTTTGAGAACCTTTTATTATGGTCGCTGTTCAAAGAGGTCCCCTGTGCAAAAGTTGTTGGGTTGTAATTTCATTTGTTTAGAATACATTTATGTGTATTTGCTTGGACATATTTATATGCGTGTCTGGTGAGAAAAGTGCATAGAATCACTTGGAAATAAAGGTTGATGGATCACCGAGTGAGTTCTGGCCATCAAATCTAGGTCATCTGCAAGAGCAATTCCTCTGAACACCTGAGCCATCTCTCTGGCAACTGTCGTTTCAAACTTAAGGTTTCAATTTTAGTCATTATCTCAACTCTTTTATCAACCGCCATTTTCACAATTAATTATCGTCTTCTGTCTGATCCCACTTTCTATTCATCCATTCACTGAAGACCTAAACTCTTGCTTCTACTACTTATTTTTAAGATTAGTGTATGACATTTTATTTATTCTTTGTATTCACATAAATAAAAGACAAGTGCATTTACTATTCTTCAGAAAGGCAGATTTTTGTTGTAGATGCACCTCAACCTAGCTTGATTACTACTCCCTATGATCGTTTATCTACCCTTATCCTTGATTAATTTGATCATCTCATGCTCTGTATCATAGTATGCTTATTATTGCTTGTTACTGTATGCTTTTTGTTTGTTGTGTATATTGGCTTTACAAATATAAGTACATAAAATATATTTTTATTGTATTCTTTCTCATCCCTTAATGTCCCCTAGGTTTTGCCTACCTCCTTAGCCCCCGACTTCATATTCTTTCTCCCTTTCAAAAAGATAAATAAAACAATAAAGTAATAAATATTATCAAAAGAATACAAAACAAAAATCATACAAAAATATGGAGCTTCTTTTGTGTTGGCCAACTACTCCTGAGCATAAAGTCTGCCTTTGACAATGGTTGAGATGCCTACTGTCACTCCACAGGAGACCACTGATTATCTCCTCACTCGTAGGTATTAACTTCAACTTCACATAGCTTCTTAATTAACATTGGGATTTGGCATCTATTTCTCTTTATTCCTGCTTAACTATTGACCATTGAAATGTCTTGAGCATACTGTCTCTGTTTCTTTGAGTTCATATGTACATCAGTCCTTTCATGTTTGGAAAACACTGTTTTCTCAGAACCATCCACTGCCTTTGACTTACAATATTTCCAAAATCGTCTCCTGCAAATATTCCTGAGCCTTCATGAAAGCTATGATTAATACATTTAGCAGCTCTGAGTAATCCAATGCTCTCAGTCTCTATAAATTGTACAGTTGTGGGTCTCTGTGTTAATTCCCATCTACTACAATAAGACGCTTCTCTAACAGGGGTCAATCAATCCTCTGGTCTATGGCTGTAGTGATACAATTTGGGGATTTTATTGCTATGCTCCTTTAACAGAATAATACAGTACATTTGTCCCCTCAAACCCATGACCTATCTAGTTTCTGTTTCTACTCCCTGAGAGACAGTGTTTGATATGAGTTCCACCTAATGGAGTCAGCTTTAAATCTATTTTCTTGTAAAATGGTTGGATAGCCTCATATCATTTATGCCACCAGTATATCTCAAAGCCGGGTTGCTGCTGTAAGTCAAAGAGTTTGTAGCTGGTTGATATTAAAGCTGCTTTCTCCTCTGTTGCAAAGCATAAAAACTTCCATCCCTGTGGTTGTTTCTCAGTAGGGGTGAAGCTTCTCACTGGGCACCAGCTTAATTTCTCTATGTTTAATTGCATAAATGGTATAGTCAACAATAGGCCTTACTCTCAGGTAGTGGTGGGTAATTAATAACATTCGTACTCACATGTGATATTTAGGAGGGAGGGTTTGTAGGATGCCATTTGTGAATAACTCCATATATATGCTTTAAATACATAAACCCATTTAACATATTATTATTATTTTATGTGTCTGGATTTATTACATGTATATAATAACTCAATGAACTACATGTGTTAATGACCACAGAGACACTGTGGTTGATTCTAAGAGAAAAATATGATATATTTTCTATTATAATCATATTTGGATTATTCCAGGTAACATATCTCTGCTCCTTAGAAAATTGTTTTTATTCAGTCATAGGGGAGGGAAATAAGGGGAAAATTGGAGGGAGGGAAGAATGGGAGGATACAAAGGATGGGATAACCATTGAGATGTAACAAGAATAAATTAATAATATATATATAATAAAATAAAATTAATTCCAAAAGGAAAAAAAAATTTATTCAGATTCTTATGGTTATTCTTTTGCTTTGAGTTAAAGTATGAGGCCAAGTTGTTCTTATTTTTTGTGCATTTTTATATTTGTTGAACCACAAAGAAACAAGTAAGATAAAATAACTATCTTTGAATGCACACAGAAGCAAAAAAAAAATCATGATTTTTCACATTTGGATTCTAATATACTATTCATTATAAAAAATGTCTGCTATTTGACTTTTAAAAACTAATCCTAATAGTAATTGATTCTTACAAGGTTTTGGCAGTTGGGATTTTATTTTGATCATCTAAAAGCAATGTAGATAAGTGTCCAAATTTCAATTTCATCAGCTGGATTGCTCTATTTCTATTATATTTGATAGAGGACTGCTCTTGGGCAAACCCTATTCTTGATGTTTACCTTTAGTAATGACCCCAAGCCTGGAATGATGAATCATATGAAACCACTAAATGTTTATTATTGTCTTTAATATATGATTCATAAAATAATATTGTGCGATCGTAGGAAACTGGTGATATAATACGTGGTGATTATCTGAGTTTTATTCAATCATGAATACTGATGCAATTGGGTTTTCTGGCTTATATATTCATGTTATATATAGAAATATATATTTATACACCTAGTGTATATGCACATAAATACAAACATCCATATACATATACAAAGTTGGGTCTTATTAGATATAAAATAATTATTTGAGATGAAATGTATTTCCCTTTTCCATGTTCAAGTCACAGTAGTAAAACATGTATTACTATTATTCATATTGAACTTATACACAAATAAATGCTCAATCTTCAGTTGAGTAAAATTTATAACAAGAGAGCATATGCATAAACTTTACTTTCCATAGAATTTCCATCACCCTGGAAAAAAACTCAAAAAGGACTCCAAAATATACCAAGCAAGGAAAGTCAAACCAGGAATCAATAATTTAAATAATCCTATCTCTCATTATGTTTTCATATCATAATTTAAAATGGAAGCTTTGAAGAAAAATATAAGTAAAGATGATAATGTTTACTATTAGGAATTTGGCTGTATTCCATTATTAAAATAAAATGTTAATATATGGAAATGGAAGCTTAACTGAATCATTATATACTCACCATGAAATGCAAATCCAAATATAGGTATAACATATAATTGAATATCTCTCCTTTTGCCTTTGAGAATAAAACGATTAGTTCTGCTTGTACTCCATGAAAATTTGCCCATTCTTTTTGGTTTGATAATAGTTTCAGTGTCCATATACTCTTCAAGGTAATATAGTTCAAGAGGAAGAACACACAAGGGTGATTGAAGGGACAGTAGAAGAAATTAATGAGAAACTATTAAAATGTCCTAAATATATAAAGCTGGGTGAAGCAAGACTGATGTGATAAATGAAAATCATCAACAGAAATGTGAAATGCATTAATATTAAGATCAAAAGTGCTGTATTATATGTGAGAAAAAGCAATGATAAGCAAAGGCAGTTACTAAGAGTAATGAGATAAATTTAAGACACTAAAATCTTCTATGAAACTCACACTGACATCATTAAAAATGAGGTGTTAAATTAGAGTATTGAGCAGTAGCTAAAGAAAAGTAGCCAACTGCCCAAGGAACCCCTGGGTATACACTTCTTGCAAAAACCAAGAAGATAAAAAAATTGCCCAAATACTGTTAGTTTCATAAAAATATAATTATTTTAAATAAGGAAATTACAAAATAACAAATATCTTGTACTTAGAAATAGAGAATTTATTGACTCATTTATTATTAACAAATAATTGTTAAAAATGATGAATGAACTATTTTTTCTGAGGACAATATGTGTAAAGAAGCCTAATTCTTTATGTATTTTATGCCATCCTATTTATTTTGCCTGTTAGGTGTCCAGCAATATGATGTCACCCCCAACACTGAGAGTACACGGCATGAATTGAAAACTTGCTTTCAGTTAGAAATTCCTCAACATCAATGACTTCTTATTCTTCAATTTTAAGAAAGGAACAACTGAATAATTAATATGTCAGGATTAAGTGAATCTATTTATATTAAACATTTAGGGTACATGCAACTGTTGACAATTCATATTACAAAAATATATGTAATTTTGCATGCTTAAGTGGGTAGGTAGCCTGTTAAACATGGGTATATTTGAAAGTGATAAAGAACTATAGGTCACTTTACCTGTAACACATATTACTTAAGATACATGAGATTTGAATAGGAGTTAGACAATATAGTTTCTTGGGGGGAGAATACATGGATGTTCAGTATCATCAAAGCATGGATGACTGTAGTATCCTCCACTTGCCCTTGAATTGTTTTTTTTTTTTTTTAATCTCCATTAATTTAGAAAAAGCACTTTTTGAGAAGTGGGAGAATGTCAGGGACATTTGCCGGAGATACTATGTTTGAATATCTTTGAAGCAATATCTGCCATACTCTCAGTAAATGACTATGAGAAAATGTTTTGTATCTGATAACCTTACTTTTCATATATGAAGACAACAAGCAAATAGCGTTTATACCATTTTATTAAACATATATATGTGCATGCGTGCATGTACATGTGCACATACACATACAAACACACACATAAACACACACACACTATAGGTAGATAGATAGATAGATAGATAGATAGATAGATAGATAGATAGATAGAGGCTGGAAACATTGCTTAGTGGGTAAAGAACTTTCTAGACAAACATAACCTGAGTTTGTGTTTCCAGAAAACCTGTAAATTCAACACAATAACACATCAATATAATCCCAGGATTCCTATGTTGAGAAGGCACCTTGAAATAATAAAATCAAATAATACTGATTTATGCATGCCTGAGAACTTGAGCGATTTTGCTTTCAAAGAGTATCGAAGACAAGGGCCTCACAAGTCTATCCTGTGACGTCCATTTGTAGGTGCTGGCATCTTCATTCCTGTACTTACACAGATATATTCATAGTCACACATACAAAGACTTAAAAATAAGGTAAACTCTGTTTGGAAATGAACTACTTCTGTAAAACCTCACTCTACATGCAATTCTACTAGCTCTATCTAATCTGGAAAGGCAAATAAATCCAATTCTATGTGCCCATCAGACACATGAAATAAAATGATAGATCATTTCTGTTGCATGTTTAAATGAATCCAATTATGTCCATTTCCTTGTAGGAAAGTATAACAAAATATCACTCACAAAAATCACTTGAATCAGTAGAACTACTTCCCTCAGAGTTTCAACCTCTACACTGCACTCTCCCCAGCATCTGATGATGTACCTTTCTTGCTTCATTCAGCTTCTAGAGCATTGTTTCTCAACTGGTGGGTCGTGGCCCATCTGGGTGACACATATCAGATATTTATATTACGATTTACTAAAATAGCAATGTTGCAGTTATGATGTAACAACAAGCTAATTTTAGGGTTTGGGGCCACCACAATATGAGGAATTGTATGAAAGGTTCACATCATGAGCAAGCATTCTTCTAGTGTTTCTCAGAAAGTTTTGGCTCATAGGCACCAATCTCTGTGCATGTGGTGACAATATTTTACATTATTTACACCTTTAATTGGAAGAATTATTATAGTTTGATTTAGCACCCACTTGCATATCGAAGAAGAGGACACATACACACACACAAACACACAAACACTCACATATGTACACACATATATGTGTGTAATAGATAAGATCATCACACCTGTATGTACATATATTATATATATATATATAATATATATCTACTGTATATATATGTGTGTGTGTGTGGGTGTGTTTGTGTGACTACCTACTACACACATGTATATATATATATATATATATATATATATACATATACACACACATATATATATATATATATATATATATATATGCATGTGTATTAAATGTCTATGTGTGTGTATGTGTGTGTATATTCAGGTCACAATTTGGCTCCTACATATAAAATCTGCATCTAATTCTTCAAAATTCCTTTCTATTTCATGCATAGCACAACCCCACCTCAACACATTCACACATCTCAGTGCTCAACAAATTCAATCTGAAGACCCAAATCCTTCTATCTAAATCTAATATTGGTGAAACTCTGAGTATATTTGATACTAGGGCAACAATCTTTATCTGTGGACTTATAAGCTTAGAAAATAATCCTTTTGCAGTCAAATGCAGTGGTAGGAGAGGCACAGAATGCAGTTAACACACCTGACATCTTAAAGTTGACAAAATGGATGAAATAAGAAATTTCTACTACAAAAGCAGTTTAAAATCTAGCAAGGTACGTTTCATTTGATTTCAAGTCCTGAGGACAACCCTTTATGGCTCTGGTCAGTTCTCTGAGCCTGCAGCTTTGCAGTCCACTGACTCAGCTCAGTGCTTACCTTGTCTGAAATCTATGTTTGTCTTAAAAGGAATCTCTATTACCCATAGCAGCTAAGCTGAGATTCCAGAACAAACCCCTGGCATCGCTGGCTGGTTGTTGAGTAACAGTGCAATCAGAGTGCCTAGACACCAAGTGATGCTTTACTTACCAGTAATGTCTGAACATACACCTAACCAAGGAATGCCAAGAAACACAGTTTTTAGCAAAGTCCCTACACTGAATAAGGAATCTTTTGACTTTAAAGGATCCTGTGGTACTTTTTCCAATGAGGTGTATTTCTTGGCTACAAAAGATTGTTGGATATTTTTTTAAAATCTCTCTCTCTCTCTCTCTCTCTCTCTCTCTCTCTCTCTCTCTCTCTCTCTCTCTGTCTCTCTGTCTCTCTCTCTCTCTCTCTCTCTCTCTGTCTCTCTCTCTCTCTCCCTCTCTCTCTGCCACCCCCACCCCCATATGTGTGTGCTGGGGTATGTGGTGGTGCTTTCATTTGCATGCAGGCATATATCCGTAAAACAAAGGACATCTTTCTGGAGTCAGTTCACTCCTTCTACTGTGTAGATCACAAGAATCAAAGCAATACCCATGAGGCATGGCAACAAGCAAGTTTAATAACATAGTCTTTTCACTTTACTGAATATAGTTTTTTTTCCTAATCTAGTTTAGTGTAGTTAAAAACAACATTGTTAGCATTTAAAATATTATACATATATATTTTTTTTCTTCATATTCTCTCCACTCTTCTAATTTCACCAAGATGTTTCACACCACCCTACATTTCACACTTTTGTTCTCATTTTATCTCAAGCAAAACACAACAACAATAAAAAATACATAATGGAGAAACAAAAACAAGCATAGAAAAAAGACAGAATTTTATGTTTGCCACTTTTTCCTGATATCTCACATGAAGTATTGTAGATATAGCCACTGTCACTTCATTGGAGAACACAGAATTTATTCACTTTTCTTAGCAGGTATCCATTATAAATATTTTCTTAGAGGTAGGACTTTGTGCCTACTAGTCTTTTCATTGCTTCAATTTTGTCTGGTTGAATATGTGGTCATGTTGTGCAAGCTCTCTCTGTCTCTGTGAGATCATATGTCCCTGAGTCCTGTTGTGACTGGGAGACACATTTCCTGGAAGTCACTCACCACTTTTGGCCTTTGCAATCTTTCTTCTTCATAGATATCTGAGTCCTGATGTGAGGAGTTTGTTAATGGCATCCAATTTAAGACAGAGTACCCCAAAGTCACTTGCTATCTTCACACTGTTCATTTGTAGAGGTTTAAATGGGGAAGAGAAAGGAGGGAAGAATAAAGTAGAGAATATTGGTCATAATAACTAACAGCAAATGATATTTGTAAAGGCATATGGAAACTTAATATTCTAAAAGCTTCCTAAATGTATATATGACAAATTTAAAAAGTTCCTTCTATTGTACTTATATAGTGCATATATATGTGTGTGTACTTATACACTATACTACACACACACACACACACACACACACACACACACACACACACACAAAGATTTATATAATGCATTACACAATGTCCCAGATAGGCATCATATGTTACCAAGTAAAACCCCAATAATAGAGCAGGTTCCATCTTTTTGTCTTGCTAGCCAAAAGGACATCTCGTAGTCGTCCAACCACCATGGGCACTGGAGAATTCTATTTGTTACCTTGCACATCCTGATGGCAAAGCCCTATTGATAAACACACCACTTACTTATGTCATTAAACATGGAGTAATTATATGTGTCCAATGAGAAACCAGAAGCTTCACCCATACTGCCTATCATTTGCAATGCTGAAGCATACCGTGCATATTTCTAGAGCACTGGGAGTCTTATCCTCAATCTCCCTCAATCATAAACGCTGTTACATACCATATACCTGTCAAATAGGTAACTGGGCCTGCCTGCCAAATATTCCCACAGAATATTGTTACAAATGTTATTGGATTGTACAACCACTTTTTGGGTAGACTTAAGGCAACTCTGTTAGTTGGAGCATACATCTGACACTGAAAACAAGGCCAGTAAATTGAGAGTAACTAGGTCATGAGTACTCAGAAAACAGAAATCGCTATTATTATTATACTGTTAAATGAACATATCAATAAAACAGCCCGTGATGACATATTGCTATAATCATAGATCTGTGCTTCACTCATCAATTAGGAAAGCTGCTACCTGCAGTATATCATAGTGAGTGTAGCTTTTTAAGTTATAATTCATGTATTCACGGCTGGAGGGATGGCTCTGCAGTTAACAACACTGTCTGCTCCTCCAGAGGTCCTGAGTTTGATTCTCATCAACTGCATGGTGGCTCACAACTCTCTACACTGGGAACTGATGCCCTCTTCTGAGTGCATCTATCATTCATTCATTCATTCATTCATTCATTCATTCACTTTAGATTTATCAACTACTTAGTGGTGGGTTATTTACTTAGTGTTTGTAGTACCCTGTTCAGTAGTCATTATCACAATAGATGACTGAATAAACCAACAAAGCTCACAGAGACTGGAAGGCAATAATTTGTTTCCTAAGCCAAACATGATATTCTCCACCGTTGAGTGTTGAGTGAGATCTGACTCTCACATGAACTTTGGTGCCCCTTTTCTGATCACGTCCCTTGGACGGGGAGGCCTGGTGGCACTCAGAGGAAGGATAGCAAGTTACCAAGAAGAGACTCGATATTCTAAGAGCATATATAGGGGGAGGAGGTCTCCATCAATCATAGACATAGGGGAGGGGAGAAGGGGGTAAGTAGGAGGGAGTGAAGAATGGGAGGAAACAGGGGAAGGGCTAACAATCAAGATGTAATATGAACAAATCAATAAAAAAATTAAAAAAAGAAGTAAACCTAAAAGAAATCCTAATAAAACAGAAACGAAAGAAAACTAAACAAATGAATTAAAAAACCTACAGAGCAATGTTTTGTTTATATACCTGGAATTTTTCCAAAGCATTTTAATTTATCTTTATTATTTTTGATGCAGAAACATTGTAAGGTTAGCTGCCTCTCACACTAAATACAAACTAATGATGCAGATGAGGCATTCCACCCAGGAGATTGTTCCAGATCTGCAGTCTGTAAACTATGATTCAAATAATCACACCCAACCACTAACAAGTATATGAGTGAAACAGAATCTTTAAATAATAATAAAAATAATTGCCAAGGACTAGAGTCTATTATTTTAATAAAGATTCATATCATAAAACGGAGAAACACTGTGTCCATAATGCCTCTGTTAGCTTGAAAATTACATAGAAACATGTATTTGACACAATAAAACAAAATTATGATAAAACTTTAATTTATCATAAACAATCATTGACTTTATAATATACTTTTCATAACTTTATAATATTTAAGTAGAAAATGCTATGGGTTTAGGTTACAAATTCCTAGATTTTTCATGTTATTGATTTTCATTATACATCAATAGTCCAAATGAATTTTCCCTTTTATTTCTTTTCAGTTTGATCTTTTGATTTATATGACTTGGTAAATAGGTTTTGCCATTTCTAACATACTGTGTTTGATGAATTTTATTTGGATGAAAGAAACTTGCATGTATATAAGGAATATTAAGCTCCACAGAAGAATACTATATAGAATCTAAAAATCCAAAGATTTATAGTTTCTTTTATTATAAATGATGGATATGTGAATCTGTTTTCCACAGTGACAATATAGGTACATAATACATTGTAGTATTTATATACTTCTGTGATTATAATATGAAGAATAATGTACTTGATATTGAATGCATACAAAATACATGAATGATTACACTTCCTCCTAGTTGTCTATAAGACAATTCAATATTACCGATTATTGTTCATAAAGGAAACTCTTAATATGTTTCCAATTGTGATGGTAAATCTGTCTTTAAATTTCTGACCCAATCTGACATTATTCTCTTCTTTCTTTGTGGCTGCAGATGGTCCCTATCCATCCATCTGCCAGTCTTGGCAAAAAAGCCTCCCAGGATGATTATCTCTGCCTGGAGGTAGTTAAGCTTATATTAGATGATCATTAACATGAAACCATGTGTCCATGAAAACAGCCTGCACCTTACCATTAGGTGGGCAGCACTAAGACAAGTGACATCTATTTTGTCAAAAGGATCTGTTAGAAAAATCTGTGTTCTCTCCTAAATACACATTTTAATAATAACATAAAAAAAAAGTCCTAAATGTGACCAATACTTTCTTCACTAACTCAGTGAGTCAAAAGGATTACAATTCTATAAGAATGAATGAATGAAGATGTACGTTTTAAAATTCCATGTTGTGAGAAAGAAATGATGTACTACTAGCAAAGCAAATATAACCAGGATTTTAGAATAATGAGAACAGTGATCAAAAAATTATACACAAAAGAAGGTTTAATAAATAATATTATAAGCACTAATCTAAAGCAAATATGAGTTATCTAGGCTTCTGCTTCTGAGCAATGACATCCATATACACATAGTTTGGTCTAGATATAAAGAGGGTAGTGTCTATCCACAATTATTTTTATTATTGTTATGTAAAAATTTAATTATTTTATTGTATAATTAAATATGTGTTCCATCAGTATGAAAACCATGTGAATTCCTGGTGCATTGGTGATCAAGTTCCTTCCAACTGGAGTAATGGACAATTGTGAACTTCCATATGGGTGCTGGAAACCAGCAGGAGGTCCTCTATGGCCTGTAAACACTGAGCTTCTATCCAGCACAAACCTCATCTTCAAAATGCACCAAATGTTCACAAACTTTCGAATAACGTACTTAAATTTGTGTGAGGTTTATAAAGCCCTCAGAGACAGATTCTTATTTCTTGAAAGCAGAATGGAAACTAGAAAAAAGTGTTCAATATGTATATCCTGACCAGACTTAGGTCTTCTTGGAGAAAGAGTCATTAATTATGTTAAGGATTTATTTTTAGTTTCAGCTCTTTCTCCAAAAAAATAACTCCAATTAGTAGACTACAGACTTCAGATTTAATTAGCCTATCATTAAAAGTGTATAAATCTAAATGCATAAGGTTTTTACTCTATGTGCATATAAGCAGATTAATTATGTCCAAGTTTTGAGAATTTGAGCTTTTTTGATTTTTCAAATAAGCTACTTACTTATAATAAAATTAATAAAATGACTACTGAGGTCCATATTTACCCATGTCACTATGGCTTTAGGAACCTCCAAGTTCTAAGCTCTGATTTGAAACAAAATAGATGTTATCTTGTCTATATAATATTTGCAACCTAAGAAGTCCAATTTTCAAGGCAGTCAGGAAGAGTCAGAAGACATGGTCATTGATAGTGCTGAGGATCATATTTACAGGATCCCTTTAATAATACTTTTTTGGTACCTTTTCTCTGTAATGTGGAGTGAGGCATAAATGACTCACCCAAAATCACATGCTGAAGCTTCATCTTCATTATGAAATAGCTGGACGTGGAGTCTCAAAGAGATGCTTAGGCATGGGTAATGTATTCACAAAAGGAATTATGTATTTAATAAGAACATAAACAATTAATGTTTCCATATCCAAAATCTAAGGATACAGAAAGAGTCTGTTTGCAAAATTGGATGTGGGCCTGATTGGACAGCAGATCTGCTAGCTCTTTGTTATAGAATATCCATGCATTTAGAACTGTTGTAAGATTGTGTTTTCTGGTAAAAAAAATCTCCAATCCTGTGATGTTCTATCTAAGCAACCAAAATTTACTAGGACAGGCCTTTGGGTAAAGGAAAGTATCCTAGCCCATCTATAAGGAATGGATATATCTGGTTCCAGCAAGAACAAAAAGGCTATGATGTTCAATCAGTACTGTTTCAAATTAGGAGTAAAAGGAATGAACTAGTTCTAGGTACTCGTTTAAACAGATATTTATCAAGATGAGTAGCTTCAATGAATACTTCAATAGATTCCAAGTAAAAGAAAGCTTCTCATACCATCTGTTATAAATTCTCTATCCAAATTTTCATAAAGTTAAAACTAAATCTGAGATCACTTTTTCTAACAGACCCATATACAAAAATAAATGAACCCAATGGTTAGCATTTACCAACTTTCAGTTCTCAGAAAGTAAATTCACATATTTACATGTATATCTTTATTAGTTTGTACCAATGCTGACATGAATAATAATCAATATGATGTACAAATTTAATATAAAATAGTTATCTACTATTTTGTATCCTAAAATAACATAATCTCATTTTTGGGACAAAGTGTAGGATAACATCATTGCATATTAGTCAATTACAATGTCCAATATATATTTTTAATCAAGGTAGTTATTTTTTGTAGGACTGATTATATAGTTCAATTATTGAATTTTTCTTAATGCATCAGACAATGGTTCTTTCCACAAAAACACAAAATGCTCCAACTTGGAAAATGTTTAATTAAGGAAGAAACTAAAATGATTATAATGACCTAGTTATATAGGGTCAAAGCTGAAATAGTTATAATGAAGCAAAGAAAAAAGGCTGCTATTAAAACTTTGCTCCAAATATAATCTAATAAGGAATTTGAGAAACAAAGTAGATTAAATATGTGACTAAAACAAAGAAATACTGTGAGAAAATCACATAAATGTAAAAAGCTACTTCAAGTCTTATTCCTTTTCCTTGTTTAAATACATACTTATCAATTCATTTCTGGATTTTTTGAGGCAGAGGTTTTGTGTGTAGCTCTGGCTGTCCAGGAACTAGATCTGTAGACCATGCTGGCCTGAAACTCCCAAGGTAGCCCTGCCCCTGCCACCCTAATGTTGAGATATCAGGCATGCGCCACCACTGCCCAGCTCATTCACATTTTAAACAAGTTACCAGCAGATGTTTTTAGATTATCCGTTTAAATATTTCTAGCTGGTGGAAGATGGCGAGGACGAACTAGAAACGTGTCTCTGGAAAGGCATATTGTTTTCCCGAGAGGAATTTGGTTGTGTATCTAGTTATCATCACATTTTAGAGCTATGCAAAGATAACTACAGATTAAGCCCTGGGTTGCTAAAACTTCTGTATGGATATCGTAATTCAGGAAAATACTATAGCTGTTGTTTGAAAGAAAAGTAAGTTGGCTTATACCTAGTATGGTTCTCATAAAGTATAAAAATAACTCTTATGTTTGAAAAAATGTGAAACTTTTACCATTGGCTGCCCTGTTTTTCCTTTACAGCCACTGAATTATGAGAAAAAAAAGTCCTATACACTCAACATCGAAGGAGCAAATACACACCTGGACTTCCGCTTTTCCCACTTGGGTCCATTTAAAGATGCCACGATGCTGAAGATCATAGTTGGAGATGTGGATGAACCACCACTGTTTTCTATGCCCTCCTATGTCATGGAAGTCTATGAAAATGCTAAGATTGGGACAATTGTTGGCACCGTCTTGGCACAGGATCCAGACATTGCTAATAGCTTAGTAAGGTATGGTATATTCTTGATCTCACAAGTGCTTGAGGATTTGGTTTATTTCTTAAGGTAATTTAATGTGAATTAAAGTATAGTTAAATATTTTATTCAGATGGGTTTTGAATTATTGCAATTAAGTAATTATCTGAATAATTTAGTAGAGAAGAGTTTATTAAATTATCAATATATAGCAATTGTTATCCAAGAATACCGAATTATATGTCATCTAAACATCTGTTGGAAATTTCAACTTATAATTAGAGTAGTCCAAAGGCAAATATAGTGGTCCTTTGAAGCAACTGCTATGTAGATGCTGTTTTTCATTAAGCTGTGTTCAACAAGATAATTTCCCTCAATAAAAGAGAGAGAGAGGAGTGATTAAGAAAGCTCCTCATATTAACCTCAAGCCTCCATATACACACATGTACATGTGGACTCACATCCACACACATGACATACATATGTGTGAATCACACCCTACACACAGATACACAGAGAGAGAGAGAGAGAGAGAGAGAGAACGAGAGAGAGAGAGAGAGAGAGAGAGAGAGAGAGAGAGAGAGAGAGAGAGAGAGACAGGCAAGCAGGCCGACAGACATACAGACAGACACAGACAGAGAGACAAAGATACACAGATTCCAAAACAGAGACAGAATGGAAATGACAGAAAGACAGATAAGCACACACAGAATCCTTCTGCCCCCACCCCCGTGTTATGGAAAACGTAGATAAAATTTCCCATTGATTTAAAGAGTTGGCATACTTTATTTAGGAAAAATGTATCCATAAAATTAACTAGATAAACTTTGATTAATTGAAGATAATAAATATGGATAGAATGTTAAAGGTAAAGTTTGGGGAATAATTCTGACACCCCTGTTGACAACCGGTTCATAGTCCACACTAGCTATGTGACTTTTTCTGTAAAAGACACATAAAATCTTTCTGATTTGTTGTGAGGTCACAGGATGATCATACCACCAAGTAGAATTTTCTGAATGTAACCACCACTCAATAAAGGCTAATGGTTTTAAGGAAATATAGAACAGTAAGTCAGAGTCTAGACTTGAAAGGCCAAAGACTAATGTTTCTTTACTACACTGTGAGTGGTATTTCTTCAACTTTGTGGTTCTCAACTTTATTATATTTAAATAAAGAAATATATATCAGATGTAAGTAGAATAAAATGAAGGGTTTAGTACAAACCTAAGTACATAAATGCTTTCTGTAGCTTAAATTTAATTATATAATGTAAGAAGAATAATTAATATTCTCACATAATGAAAAATGTTTTTTTTAATCTTATCAATGGCAAAAAGAACTACATATATGCACATGCATTTAGATTCTTTGTCTATATTTATCTCCATTGAATTCTAATTTTTATTTTAGAAAGTTTTACACCCTTAAGAATTTCTAGTTTTTTCATAAAGTTTTTATTCTTGTATTTTACCCTTTATTAACAACAACAACAACACTCCATTTTATATTATAAGCTGATTATAGTGTCTGTTTAATTGTAAAGATTATATGTACAAAGAAAATATTTTCCATAAAAATGTAGGTTCAACTCTTGTTTACTCTTGTTTTATTTTCAATCCCAAAGATGGGTGAGAAAGACTACCAACATAAGCCACCATGGCAAAATAATTAAAGCAGCTTTAGTATCCGTGTACACGGGCTGTCCAGCCTTAAGTCTGAGTTCAAATGGTCAGCTTTGGAGGTGAAGAAGACAAAACTTTTTATAGTTCCAGTGTAGAGGGTTTCCAAACGGGGGACTTGGCAACCAAAATAGTTGGGGTTACAGGGGTTAATCCAAATGTCCTCCTGAAACAAAGGCATGACTGCAAAGTGGATATAACAAGGCAGTCATACCAACAGGTAATCATAAAAAGGTAGTCTTAGGTAGTCATATAACCCTTTTTGCTCTCGATTTGTTTTATTAATTTTCTTTTTCATTAGATATTTTACATATACATTTATATTACTATACATATATACAATAAACTACTTATATCAAAAAGAACTATGAAACAATCATGGATTATATAAAGGTTACATTGATAGTGTTTTGGCTTTTGTATTAGGCAATCTTGAAGTAAACATCTTTCCTATTGTGGTGAATCTAAATTCTGAATGTAAATTAATATCTGTCATATCTCATCATTATCAACGTAAAACATCTATCTAGACCTAAAACCCATCTCAACCCCTAAACAACTAAACTTAATTGTAAAACCAAACTCTCTGTTCTTCAACCCCATCAGAGGCTTGAGAAGGAATAAAATTAATTACCTGAAGTATACAGGGACTGCAGGTTAGCAGCTTCCCAAATGAGAAGATGACAGAGACAGTTTGCTAGGAATAGCATCCGTGCTCCAGTTTTTAAATGTTGAGAAATCTAGGCTTAATTAGTGTCCTGTGTAGGACAATCTGAAATGCTGGACCAATTGGGGTTGGATAAGATTACAAGATGGTTATAAGCAACTTTTGAAAAGACATGATTCGTACTTATCTGATTATAACATAGCCAGCTTCTAAACAGTGTACTTTTATTTTCTTAGCTCCATTTCAGGATCTTGGTGTATATGGATTGAGGGGAAGCCTCCTATGTTCCATTACTACCATGGCATATCCTCAGTACACATGTGTTCTCAAACTAGCTACTTGGTTCATCTGCAAGGACTCTTCTCCCAGTCTTACAACTTTAAACCTCCCAAAGACCCTGTCTATGCATTTTGATGGCTAGAAGTGTCTAGAATACAACAGTGTGAGGACTGTGACTGAAAGAACTCAGGACACTCAATCAGTAAAACCGTTCACATCACATCACAAAGAATTCTGGGGCCCCAAATACACATAAGGCTAAGAGGGAGAAATTCTGATACATCTGAACATAAATGAAATGTTATGGAAAATTTATTAATAAAAAAATTTAAAGATCTTTATGGAATATAGTGTCAGTCCTCCTAAATCATAGGCTGCATGCTCATGTGACTGTCCTCACATTCTCTAATCAATCTAAAAAATAAACTAGTTTTACAAACAATTTTTTTGCCCTGTGATATTTCCAATTGCCTTAGTATTTTCCACATGTTATTGGAAGTTTAACAGACCCCTCACAGCATTAAATGTTGCTACAGAGAGATGATTGATGCATTGTCTTCAAATGCTAATTGGTTTATTAGCATACACATTATTTTATGTTTTGTTTTGATTCAAAAAGTAAAATGAATTTACTTTAGTTGTCTTGAAATAATTAGAAACTTTAAAGCTGTTCCTAGCGTGTATAATTTACATAACATTTGTACTTGATTTTAATAAAAATGTGTCATTCATGTAGGATGCAAGGTGAGAACAATGAAAAAGGGAGAAAAATAATCACAAAAATAAAAATAAGCCCCATTAGTCTTTCTTTCATGAAAGTACTCGGAGGGGATGTTCCTGGGCATGAGCCAGGAAGTGCATTAATTTCCCATTCACACAATTGATAATAAAACTATTTGCAATCTTAGAGGAATTTGTGAAATTGTGCTTAATTTTATTCGTTTGTACTTAAGTTTTTAAAAGTATTAGATTATTCACATTTTTATAGCAAACTATATCAAGGTTATGTTTTGTTTTGTTTTCTTCATTGTCTGTTGTTTAGCTCAAAATCACATAAAATTTCCAGAAATATAATCATCACTTTTTCTTTAAAAATACATTAAATCAGAAGCTGGAAGCTTACAAGCACTGAGAGCTCTTTGGTATAGACAGTCTACTTACTTTCTAGCTTAATAGAAGCTGAATTAAGGAATTTTACCTTGGAGGAGCTGGAAAATACAAAATCCTGTCTCAAGTAGGCTGAATATACTCAGTCCCCCCAAAACTTGGAAATTCTATGAAATAGTATGACAATAGTTAGAGTTTACATTTTTACAGGTAAAATTTTAACACATTTTACAAAGCACTGTAAATTTTCCATTAAGAAACAAAAACCAAGTGTCTTTTTGTTTTGTTTTTGGAGACAAGGTTTCCATGTGTAGCCTTAGCAGTCCTAGGCTTGCTTTGTAGACCAGGGTGGCCTAAAACTCACAGTGATCTGCCTGCCTCTGCCTCCCGAGTGCTGGGATTAATGGTGAGTGCCACCACGCCTGGCCAAAGTGCCTATTTTTTAAAACTTGAATTTTAATTGCTAGGAAATCAAGGAAGCTTTAATTAACCCAAAAAAAGCCAGTGATTAAGATCCTAACTGGAGGCTGTTTTTGTATAGATTGATATAGACACGAGGAAGTGGGTGCAGTGATGACAGTGCCTTTCCATTTCATTCTAATATCTAAGTAATAAAGTGGGTCATATATGTAAGAATTTTTCAATATAAAAACATAACCTTAAACATTAGTACATAAAATGGAAATGTATAGCCATTCCTTGCAAGAAGCAATATTTGAAGCTAAAATTACATAAAATATCCTCTATTTGCAACTTTACTTCCTTCACTTGATTTGGAATCTAAATTTTCCTACATATTTATTAAGAAATAATCCTTTTTACTTGAATTATTTTAAGAGAGGAAAAAAAGAACAAAAAATGAATAATTATTTTACATGATCCCAATGACTTAATTTGTTTGCTTACATATGAAATGTAATCATTATTATATTTTAAACTATTAATCAGTTTGTAAATAAGTTTTTAAAGTATGACATCTTTTTTTTAAATAATAGCTGAGAATGTAAATGTTTATGTAGGCTGTTCTGAGATTTATTAGAATGTGGGTGGGTAAATACAGCCAGGATGTTTACTGCATCTTTTCTGGTATGCTGATTTTCTTATGCCTCCTGTAATATTCACATTGTGTGTGATGGAATATAAAGGACCAGTGCTCCACTAGCTGGGAATGTTAAAAACGCATGAAGAATGAAGATTTAAAAATAAATCTATAGTCAGATTGGCAACACTGAAGAAGCTAAATTGAAAGAAAAAAATCTGAGATTAAGTACTTGACTCATAGATTTCAATTGACAAATTTATGTAGAATTTATCTCATTTACAACTTAGACTAAGCCGGGCATGGTGGCACACGCCTTTAATCCCAGCACTCGAGAGGCAGAGGCGAGCAGGTCACTGTGAGTTTGAGGCCAGCCTGGTCTACAAAGTGAGTCCAGGACAGCCAAGGCTACAGAGAGACCCCGTCTCGAAAAACCAAAAACAAAACAAAACAAAACAAAAACAAAAACAAAAAAAACCATAGACTAATTTATGTTGTTCTTTTAGTTCTATCATAAGAATGCCTTAATCAAAACAGTACCAGAATCTCCAAATATAATGGTGATGATCCACCAGAATCATTTAATGAAACATGAGTAGAGACAGAAAAAGTAGTCCTTTTTTTTAAAGACTGTTTCATTGCCTTAACATTGAGATATGTTACAATCAATTAGATACAGTTAATAAAAGCATGCCTAAGACTTTACTTTAAATACCGTGTACATATGACACTTGACATGTAAGGAGCCCACAGATGGCTAGAGCAGCCCTTCTGGGTTTCATTAATGAACAACATCTTGAGATAGAAATTCTAAGTGTTGAGGTCTCAATCAAAAATTAGACATTAAATGCTGACACCACACACTTCTTTTTGATTAACAACACAGACAAACTCTCAGGATAATACAGGCAACTAGTATGTAATATATAATCTGCATTACCTTTTTTCCCATGGTATTTTATTATACACTGGAGTGTAGTACCATAATTACCATATGACAAATATTTCTTTTAGTTTATTTACAAATTTATTGAAAATTTTATTGACAAAAGAATGATTATGTTCTGGATATTTGTATGGTTAATATATTTCTTGTCCTAGCCTTCTGAAGAAAATGTTTTTAAAAATATAAGTGCTTGCTATTTTTCAGATGAGTGACCTTTAATTTCACTGCAGATAAATGCAGGTTTCCATGTTATCCCATAAGATCTGAGATAAATAAAGAGTTTTTTCAACTATCATTCATAATCAACCACCTTAGAAAACAACTACATGAGAAAGAAATCTCAGTGGGTTCTCTTTACTACCTACAAGTATACAAAGAATAATAGAAATAATTTGTATTTTAGTCTAACTAATACTCTTAAAGAAAATCAGTAAAGAAATATATTTTAACACATGCTTGAAATTAAGTTTTTTTTGAAAGAGAAGTCTATAAAGAATAAAGCAAGTACCCATGAGAAATGAGATTTTGTTACTGAAATGAAAAACAACTTTTCCAATACACTTGAATGTAAAAAAAAATTATCGTTTACCCTGTTCCTACAATATCACCGGGGAATTGATTGACAAATGAAGAACTCTCTGATTTCTTTGTTGGGGAAAATCATCATTAAATGTACTCATTCGTTATATTGAATACTTATTTTAATCATAGCTTGTCTCCCTGTGTGTTGGTCATTGAAGTGCTAATTGAAATAATAAATTTTCTTTTTGTTTTGAAAAATTGTTCCTTATTTTTCACAAGAAAAATAAAAGTTCTCCTGGGCTGGAAGACCTTTCAGTTTGAACTGCAAAAAAATAAAATAAAATAAAATATACATATTGTGAGTATTAACATACACATGTTTTATGTCATAATAGGAAGTTCTATAAAATAAATAATCATAACTCATAATTCTGTGTAGGAAAGAAAACTGTCAGATGATTTCTTGCTAGGTAAGTTGCAAACAGAAGCATATTTGCTAATGCTAAAATATTAATGATTACATCATCAACTAACCCAGAAGGGTTATTTTTCATGATTTGTTATTATGTTTCTTTTTTAACATATACATTTATATAATTACCCATGAATAAAATAAACTACATACAGGAGGAAGAATCACAAGACAATCAGCAATTATATAAATGTTACATTCATAGTGATTTGGCCATTTGTATTTGGCAAACTTGAAGTAAACTTCTTTCCTATCTAGTTGGGTCTAACTTTCTGAATGGAAATCAATATCTATCGTATTTCATCTCTATTAGCTTAAAACATCTATCTTGATATAAAAACATCATGACCCCTAACCAACTAAGCTTAATTGTAAGACTAAACTGTCTGCTCTTCAACCCCGTGAGAGACTTAAGAAGGAATAAAACTTAAATACCCAAGTGAACCAGTAGTGCAGGTTAGCAGCTTCCAAAATGAAAAAATGACCGAGACAGTTTACTGCCTGAACAGTCACACAACACTCTCTATAAGGTTGGAGCATCATCTTCAGCCTTCTAACCCAATATATCTGACAGACATATTTGCGAGGCAGGAACTATTGAGAACTTGATTGCCCTGTCTTGGCAGAGTTTGGCCATCGACTCTGCCTGCATCTAAGCTTGCCCATTTTTAGGCAGAAATCTGTCAGTGGCACAAATGAGGAAATTTTCCCAGTGGCTCTTTTGCCACATTTGAAGCCAACACCTTAAGGAGGTTCTTTTATGCTCGTTATCTTTTTTGAGGCAGGCTGGTATTGCCAGGAGTTAACCTGTCTTGTCAAATAATCTTTATTGCTCGATGCTGGAGTAAGTGGAGCACTAACTGCTCACTTTCTTTTTTCTAATTAATTAACATTTTAAAAAATTTTTTACATATACATTTATATTATTACATGTACATACAACAAACTACCTAAAGCAAGAAAAACCATGGCACAATTAGGAATTATATAAATGTTACATTCTCAGTGTTTTGAACATTTGAATTTGACAGCCTTGAAGAAAACATCTTTCCTATCTTGGTGCATCTAAACATTCAGTTGTTAGAATAATAAAGACATCATTAAATGCCATATTCTCTAGGTCTTTGAGGTTTTTTAAGACCTTATTTAACTATTTTCCCATATATATATATATATATATATATATATATATATATATATATATATAATCATATCTATCTGTTAGACCTAGGATATATATTCCTGTGATAAAATTAGACTAGTATTTGACATGACGATGATTTGCATCAGTATACAAAATTCTATTCCATTGGATTAAAAATAACCTCATATCAGAATAACAATTAAGGCCTTTGAGTTGAGGGGTAGATTCAATAATCTATCTTTGGTTCTATCCTCCCTTTACTTTTCTATATGCCCCTTTCTTTCTTTTCAACTCCTATCTGCAGAAGGCTTTTATGGAATACTGGACAATTAAGAATTAGCAGCAACTTTATTGTACTTCCAATAATCTAAGTCTGGAGTATTATGAACCTCACCTTATTAATGGGTACTTATTTGAAGCAATTCTCACAATATTATATTAGTTTTATTTTATTGGTTATCAAATATCTACCTTGTAAAAAGCAATGTAAGAATAATTACATATTTTGTTTCACAGTTTTTAAAGGGTTCACTCATTTCTTGCTTAGCCCAGTGTTCTGAACCCACTACGAGATAGAAAATCATTTGTTGGAGCCATATATCAGAAGAAGGACATTGTGAGCATCAAGCAGTGAAATTGCAGCAGGAAAAGGCTAGGGCAGATAAAGCCTCAAATTCCTGTTCCTGGGACACACTTCCTCTAGTGAAACTTTACCTTCTACTTTTCACAACTTCTCATTAATGGCATATTATGAGTCTATCAGAGATTTAATCTGCTTATTGTGAGAAATTTCATTGTTTAACTTTCTTTTTTATTTATTTCTTTTTTATTTTATTAATTTATTCTTGTTACATCTCAATGGTTATCCCATCCCTTGTATCCTCCCATTCTTCCCTCCCTCCCATTTCCCCCTTATTCCCCTGCCCTATGACTGTTCCTGAGGGGGATTACCTCCCCCTGTATATGTTCATAGGGTATCAAGTCTCTTCTTGGTAACCTGCTGTCCTTCCTCTGAGTGCTACCAGGTCTCCCCCTCCAGGGGACATGGTCAAAGTTGAGGCACCAGAGTATGTGAGAAAGTAATATCCCACTCTCCACTCTACTGTGGAGAGTGTTCTGTCCATTGGTTAGATCTGGGTAGGGGTTTAAGGTTTACCGCCTGTATTGTCCTTGGCTGGTGCCTTAGTTTGAGCGGGACCCCTGGGCCCAAATCTGCCTATCATAATGTTCTACTTGTAGGCTTCTAGGACCCTCTGGATCCTTCTATTTTACCATTCTCCCATGCTTCTCTCATCTAGAGTCCCACTAGAATGTCCTCCCCTCTGTCTCAGTTTCCTGGTAAGTGAAGGCTTTCGTGGGACATGCCCCTTGGGCTAATGTGCAGATATAAGTGAGTATATACCATTTGAGTCTTACTGCTTCTGGGTTAACTCACTCATTATGATCATTTCTAGCTCAATCCATTTGTCCACAAATTTCGGGAATTCCTTGTTTTTAGTAGCTGAGTAGTATTCCATAGTGTATATGTACCACAGTTTCTTTATCCATTCTTCTACTGATGGACACTTAGGCTGTTTCCATGTTCTGGCTATTATGAATAAGGCTGCTATGAACATGGTTGAGCAAATATTCTTGTTGTGTGCTGGAGCATCTTCTGGGTATATTCCAAGGAGTGGAATAGCTGGGTCTTGAGGAAGCTCTATTCCCATTTTTCTGAGATAGCACCAGATAGATTTCCAAAGTGGTTGTACTAGTTTTCATTCCCACCAGCAATGAAGGAGTGTTCCTCTCTCCCCACATCCTTGCCAGCATGTAGTGTCGCTTGAATTTTTTATCTTAGCCATTCTGATGGGTGTAAGATGGAATCTCAGAGTTGTTTTGATTTGCATTTCCCTGATGATTAAGGAGGTTGAGCATTTCTTTAAGTGTTTCTCAGCCATTTGATATTCCTCTTTTGAGAATTCTCTGTTTAGTTCCAAGCCCCATTTCTCAATTGGGTTACTTGGTTTGGTGGTGTTTAATTTCTTGAGTTCTTTATATATTTTGGATATTAGACCTTTGTCAGATGTAGGGTTGGTGAAGATCTTTTCCCAGTCTGTAGGCTGTCGCTTTGTTCTCTTGACAGTGTTTCCTGCCTTACAGAAGCTTCTCAGCCTCATGAGGTCCCATTTATTAATTGTTGATATTAATGTCTGGGCTGTTGATGTTCTGTTCAGGAAGTTGTCTCCTGTGCCAATATGTTCCAGGCTCTTCCCCACTTTTTCTTCTAAGTGACTTAGTGTCTCTGGTTTTATGTTGAGTTTTGTCCGAGGTGACAAATATGGGTCCAGTTTCATTTTTTTACACATAGACATCCAGTTAGACCAGCACCATTTGTTGAAGATGCTATCCCTTTTCCATCGAATGGAATTGGCTTCTTTGTCGAAAATCAAGTGACCATATGTGTGTGGATTCATATCTGGGTCTTCGATTCGATTCCACTGGTCAAACAGCTTGTTGCTGTGCCAGTACCATGCTGTTTTAATTACTATTGCTTTATAGTACAGTTTGAGATCAGGTATAGAGACTCCTCCGGTTGCAAAACGAATACAAGAGCACATCAAAGATATCATTCATCATGACCAAGTAGGCTTCATTCCAGGCATGCAGGGATGGTTTAATATACGGAAATCCATCAATGTAATCCACCACATTAACAAACTGAAAGCAAAAAACCACATGATCATCTCTTTAGACGCAGAGAAAGCATTTGATAAAATCCAACACCCATTCATGTTTAAAGTTTTAGAGAGATCGGGAATACAAGGCACTTACCTCGACATAATAAAGGCTATATATAGGAAACCAATAGCCAAAATCAAAGTAAATGGTGAGATACTCAAGGAAATTCCTTTAAAATCAGGAACAAGGCAAGGCTGCCCACTCTCTCCATATCTCTTCAATATAGTACTCGAAGTTCTAGCCAGAGCAATAAGACAACAAAAGGAGATCAAGGGTATTCAAATGGGAAAGGAGGAAGTCAAATTATCCCTATTTGCAGATGATATGATAGTCTACATAAGTGACCCTCAAAATTCCACCAGAGAACTCGTACAGCTGATAAACACCTTCAGCAAATTGGCTGGATACAAAATTAACTCCAAAAAGTCTGTAGCCTTCCTATACACAAATGACAAGCTTGCAGAGGAAGAAATTAGGAAAACTACACCCTTCACATTAGCCACAAGCAATATAAAGTACTTAGGAGTTACTCTAACTAAGCAAGTGAAGGACTTGTTTTAAAAAAATTTCAAAACTCTAAAGAAAGAGATTGAAGATGACATGAGAAGATGGAAGGATCTTCCTTGCTCATGGATTGGGAGAATTAACATAATAAAAATGGCCATCCTACCAAAAGCAATCTACAGATTCAATGCAATCCCTATCAAAATACCTACACAATTTTTTAAAGACATTGTTTAACTTTCTAATGAAACATCTTCATGAGTTGTGTTCTGCTAATATCTTTGGCATTTCCTAATCCAGTTATATTGACACTAAATATTTTACATCATGACTATATACTATTTTGATGGTTATCTCACATGTAATATAGTAAGTATGTGGCAGTGACAAATCTACAAAATGTTACTATAAGATTCTTTTGTTTATAATAATTATTAGCATTAATTCATAGTACATAGTGATGGGTTTCATAAGCGCATTCCAGTTCAATGCACAATTAAGTGCTTTGACAGTACTTAATTCCTACATTCTCCTCTCTCTTTCCATGTCCATTAGCTTCATATCTTCTCTCAGATAATTTTGCTTCTATGTTATTTTCCCTACAGCTCTCATTTTCCAACATACTCTGACATATGTTTAAAATGGGATACACCTGAAGGTGTGCAGCATCTAGTTATAGCCATTTTCATGAAAGCAATATAGATTTATTCAGTATGTTATGTACTCCATATTTTACTTATCAATTCATTATTGAAAGAGACTTAAGTTAATTCTTAGTATGACTACTGTAAATAACACTGTAACAAATATTTTGTGCAAAAACTTCTGTGTTTCATTAAACTACAAATTTCCTAAAGTAAACCAGAAATGACACTGGTGATTCATGTGCTGTATCTCTTTTAATTTCTTGTGGAATTTCCATAATTTTATCAATGTTTGGGTTATTTTATATTCACATTATCAGTGTGTAAAGATTCTGTATAATATATATGTAGAATGAATAATCATCCTCTTTGAGTCAAGAGTGCTTGATGTACTAACGCATCTCATTATTTCAAAATTCTCCTTGTATGTAGGAGATTAGACCTCATCTTAATATATGTTTATTAATCCTTTCAGAATTTCTTACATATGTACAATATGTTTAAATCCTTGCCACCTTCCAACTTCTCCCAGATTGGCAACCAATCCAGTCCAACTCATTATATTTATATGAGCCTATATAATATATAATGTCCAGTTTGTGCTAACTACATACTCATGGATCTGGGGGGTCATCTACTGAAACACCCCATGCTATACTGAAATGCTAGCTGGCAGTATATAGCTGAGATCCACATAACGTGAGGGTTTGGAAGTGAACGTGGCTTAACTGCATTAGCAGTTTTTGCCCTTAGCTACTGAACCACCTCTCCAGCTTCCAATGCACTGTCTATTTTTATTTATAGAATTTGTTAATTATAGAATTCTCTGTAGTACACTTACTATGTGACTTAATGATTAAAAAGAATTAAAAGCTCCCTTTACTATGTTATATTGTCCTTATTTATCATTACTTACAAAGAAGATTTCCATTCTCTTGCAGGTATTTTATCAACCACAGTGCTGAAGAGGACAGATTTTTCAATATTGATTCCAATACTGGAACTATTAAGACCTCAAAAGTACTTGATAGAGAAGAAACACCTTGGTACAATATTACAGTGACTGCTTCAGAAAAAGGTAAACTGCTTTATGTATCCCAGGAAAACAATTATTGTGCATGAAATCCTATGCACAGATTTCCAGGTCAGCAAGGTACTGCCCATTTTTTCTCAGACTCTCACAGGATGTATAGGTGAAGTCATTCATGAATCTGAATGTAATGAGTTAGTTTTATAGCTTTTCCTTCACTTTCTTCCCAGCATGAAGTTAGAAAATTGGCTTTATAGAATGATTGGTCCTCATCTTTTAGTCAAGAGTACTTGATTTTTTTTCCTCTTAATTGTGCTACTTTTCTGTTCTTGGTACTTAAACTTCACTTATGCCACCAAGTCTTTTCAACATGGGTACTTATCAACTTGGCAGTTCAGCCTTTAGATGTCACTAGAATATTATTGCTTGAATTAGCACTTATAAAATCTGCAATGATAGAATTACATGGAAAATCTCAAAAGTATAAGGATACCCTCATTATACAAATCTTACAGCACAAAGCTTTGGAATAGACACGGATAGAGGGCATTGCATAAACATCTAAAATTAAAAAAAATTTTTTTATGTGAGCATTCAAAAGAGAAAGTTTGACTGTCAGTAAAAATGAAACAAGAAGTATATAGAGATCTATTTTTTGATAATGATGTCTTAATATGTTAGTAAATAAATAAAAGGTACCATTTAGCTTCAGTTTAGAATTGCAGACAAAAGTGGCCTGAATCATTATGAAATATTTCAACATACTTATGAAAAACATACATATAGCTATAGGAGTATTTAATAGTAAAAAATATTGCCATGTGAACCAAAATTATGCTTTTTAATCTCTCAGGATGATGCAGGAAATTTAAAAATATTTTAAGAGATGCATTTAGATGTGATTGGCATGGCATATGTCTGTCAATTTAAATTATATAATTTAGTTGTTCCTCCATTATCACAATGAATACAGAACCATGTTTATTTCTCTTGAAAAGTAAGGAAACCCATGGCCCATATCTGCAGAAACTGGTGGTTGCTGCAGAATAATTACAGAATGTGTGCCGATGTGGCTGATCAGTTTCACTTATAATTTTTTATGGTAGATTCACATCGTAGACTGAGGCATCACAACTCCATAGCTCTTCACTGATAAGTAAAGCTTCCTACATTGTATGTGTCTAGCAAATTTTATTTAACTCTCCATTCTAATGGGTTTAAGTGCAGTTTTGCTTTTAGGTTATTAATAATATTGTTCACATGCATGAAAATACTAGGATAAGAATGTTTCATTTGCATTTTATTGAGTTTATTCTTAAGTGTAGAATTGCTGTTTTATGTGGTTACTACTTACTAAAATATTTCACTGACGAACTATGTTCCTGTTGAGCTGCAACATTTTTTGTGATCTGGAAAATGAGGTTCCAAATTCTGCATATTGCAATTAACAATATTGCAGAGGGTGTGAAGTGATATCCTTGTGTCTTGTCCTATATCTTTGTTATGAATCCATGCAAATCCTTTTATTTATTCTGTACATATTATTTACATTCCTTTAAAAAACATAATTCTAATGAAGTTTCTGAAAATTTCGTCAGTGTGTACATTGTATTTTGATTCGCTCTCATTTTCCCCTATAATTCCTCCTCAGAACCACAACCGTTCCTTTCGTTTCCTTCCAACTTCATGTAGTCTTTTTTTTCTCCTAGTCTACAAAATCCATTTTGTATTGTCCATATAGGTTCTCATGAATATGAGGCCATTTACTAGAGCACAGCCAATATACCTCAAGAAGTCATCAACTCTCCCTAACCCTTCAGCCCTGTCTGGACACACCATAAACTCCTCCCCATCCACACTGACTGGTTGCCTGGCTTGATCTTGTTCTGAAGTGACTACTGTGGGTTCTTAAATGCTTGGTCCTGTCATTTCCAGAAGACGCTATTTTACTGTGTTCTTTCCAACCTATAACTTTTATAATGTTTCTTCTGTCTCTAATCTTATTTAAATTATATTTTCATTATACTGTTGAAAAACAGTTATTCACTAGATCCTTTAAATTGGTGTTATAAGGAACACTAAATGGGTTCATTTCATATCATTATGGTCAAATTTTATTTTCTAAATATCCAGGCTAAATGTGTAATTTTGTATATTTGTTGAAAAGCATTTGAATAAATAATATTGAAAATCAGGTGACAAACTGGAATTATTACATTAAAATGCTTAAAATAATGTTGAAAACATTAATAAACAGCAGAAAGAAACAATTCTTGGCATTTAAACAGAAAATGTTATTTAACTCTAAATCATCACGTATGCCCCCCTTAATATTTGCAGCAAGTAAAAACCAACTTATAAATAAACACAGACATGCATATAAAAATGTATCACTTGTAGTCATTACCAAAGAAAGACCTGTTTCTGTAAAAGTAAAACTTTAGCAACTTAGTAGAGTATTTTTTTTCCTGTTTGCTATTCCTTCTTGTGCGGATAGAGTTAAAACATATCTATTAAGTAAAATAGAATAGTAAATTGTAAAATCCTGCATTTTATAATTGGCAATAAAAAGCCTTAGAGACCCATTCAATGAGCATTACTGAAATATAATTTAATCCCAACTATAAACAGGTGTACAGAAGGAATAAGCACTAGTTAAGATTTTATAACCATGTTGGCAGATTGGTTTCAGAGAAGTGCACAAGCTGGCACTGATTGCTGAGCCTAACTGTCCCGTAGTATTGGCAGAAACTCCTATAATTGTGATCCTTAACTTAAACATTAGCCACATGGGCAAAACACGTTGCTCGTAGTGCAGTTGTTATTTTTTTCCAATTCTTTTAAAAACTCTTCTTAATGTAATATTTTTCTACAGAGTAGACTTTCCTGTAGAATTGCTTCTACTGGTTAATATTCAAAGGACTTTATTTTTTCTACTGTGCGGATTATGCAAATATGAGAAGAGCCCTCTCTAGGCAGAAGAGACAATATATCAAAGTTTAGGAGAACAAGATTGCTTAAGCATGGGGTGCACGTCACACATGTAAGCCTATACCCCCTAAATGTGGGGCAGGAGCCTCACCTAGTGAGGGAGAGTCTGCCAAGGAAATGAGAAAACTGTGATTTCTGTCAACTGGTCAGCCCTGGTGGAGATGCTGTAGATGACAGTGGCGAACTCAATCAGGAGCCCGTGCACACTCAATGAGAGTCAAAGGCAATAAAAGAAACTACATAAAATATGACCAAAAGTTGATTCTTCCATCTGGTTGCCCTTGGTCACTGTGGTGGCTCAGTCACCTAAGCACATGGTAAAAGCCATAACTATGTACCTGCAGTATGATATAATTTTCTGCTGTGGCCAAAAGGAACTATTATTATGTGTGGGTCTCTGTGATCACCATGTCAAGCAGAGCAAAGATCCACAGGGGTAAGATAGCAGTTTGGTTCCACATAGTTAAACATCCTGTGTAGCTTCAAACTTAGGAAGTTTGAGCCCAAGTACTTTATTTTAGGGATATTTGGGGCACAGAGTAATCTGGTAAAAACAATCCTAGTGATAATGAACTCAATTCTGTTTACACAACAAAGCCTAAGACATGACTCCATCTGCTCTCTCTCTCTCTCAAAGTACGTGTGATATAGTTCACAAAGATAGAGTCTATAGATTGAGAAGAAACAAGCTCAGGATAAGGGTCTGGGGGCAAAATCCATGTGGTCTCAGCCACACAGATTACACAAAGTCATCATGCTATAAACTATATCAACTCCCAGCTTTATGCATAGAAAACAAACTGTGCATTTCTACCATTGAAGGGACAACCCTTTTATAACATATAACATTCCTGGATCCCCTGGGTGCTTATCTGTCAGAGGAAAGGGCATCCGGCTTTTACACAGTATATTTTACAAGATATGTAAACCATACCAGGCCTGTCTTTCTGAGTCTGGGTAACCTTAGTGAAGATGGTCTTTTCTAGTCCCATTCATTTGCATGTAAATTTTATAATTACATTGTTTTTGATATCTGGCTAATATATTGTGGTGTTTCTTTATCCATTCTTTCATTGAGAGACATCTAGGTTGTTTACATATTTTGGCTATTACGAATAAAGCTGCAATGAACAGAGTTTAGCAAATGTCCATGTCGTATGGTAGAGCATCTTTTGGCTTTATGCCTAGGAGTGGTATTGCGGGGGTCTTGAGGTACAGCTATTCCCAGCCTTCTAAGGAAGCAGAAGATTGCTTTCCAAACTGGTTATACAAGTTTGCACTCCACCAGCAATGGAACAATGTCTCACATCCTCTACAACCTCACCAGCATGTGATTTCACTTGCATTTTTTATCTTAGCCATTCTAACAGGTTTGACATGCTATCATTTTCCATTACATGGTTTGGCTTCTTTGTAGAAAATCAAGTGTCCATAGGTGTGTGGGTTTATTTCTGGGTCTTCTATTTGATCCCATTGTTCAAGCAGCCTATTTCTATACTAGTACTGTGCCATTTTATTACTGTTGCTCTAAAGTATACAGCTTGAGATCAGGGATGGAGATTCCTCCAGAAGATTTTTTTTTTTGTACCAGATTCTCTTAGATATTTTGGGCTTTTTGTTTTTCCATATGAAGTTGAGGATTGTTCTTTCAAGGTCTATAAAGAATTTTGTAGGTATTTTGATAAGGATTGTGTTGAATATATAGTTTGATTTTGGTAAGTGGTCATTTTTACTATGTTGATACTCCTAATGTATGAGCATGGGAGATCTTTCCATCTTCTTTTATGTTCTTCAAATTTTTTCCTCAGAGACTTGAAGATTTGTTTGTTTTTTTTTTCCATACAAGTCTTTCACTTGCTTGGTTAGAGGTACACCAAGATATTTTATAGTATTTGTGGCTATTATGATGGGTATAATTTCCTATTTTCTTTCTCAGCCTATTTATCACTTGTATACAGGATAGCTACTGTTTTTATTTTTAATTAATCTTGTATCCAACTACTTTGCTGAAGTTGTTATTTAATCTCTTTAAAGGATAATCACAGAACCTTCCCTCCTCCTAACCTCAGACACCCCTTCTCCCTCTCTTTATCAGAAAAGGGGAGACTGACAAGGGGTACCAATTGACCTGATACCTTAAGCACCTCCTCTTTCGCTGAGGCCAGACACACAGCCTAGGGTTAAGGAATCCAAGAGCAGGCAACAGAGTCAGAGACAGCTGTATGCCTGCTACATATATGCTATAGGTTCAGGCTGTGCATGGTCTTTGGCTGGTAGTTCAGTCTCTGTGATCCCCATGGGCCAAGCTAAGTTTACTCTATAGGTCTTCTTATATTGTCTTTTACTCTTCAGCTTCTTAATCCTCCATATCCCCTCCTCCACAAAACTCTCCTAGCTCATCATATTCTTTGGCTGTGGGACTCTGCATCTGTTTCCGTCAGGTGTTAGATGAAGCTTCTCAGAAGACAGTCACGCTAGACTCCTATCTACAAGCATAACAGAGTATCATTAGTATCAGAGATTGACTCTCTTCCCGTGGGGTGGGTCTCAAGTTGCGACAGTCATTGGTTTTCTGTTTCCTCTCTCTCTCTGGTCCATATTTATCCCTACACTTCTTGTTGGCAAGATAAAGTTTGGGTTGAAGGTTTTAAGGGTTGGTAATGGCCCTCTCCCTCTATTGGAAGTTTCATCTGGCTACTGGAGGTGGAGACTTCAGGCTCCTTAACTTTTCTGCAAAGATTCTTAGCTAGTGATCCCCATAAACTCACAGAAGCCTTCCCTGTTCCAGAGATATCTCCCATTGACTTATTTTCTCTCTACATGTGCTCCACCCCAATACCCTGCTTTCTTCTCAAAATATCTCCCCCCTAGTTAACCTACCTATGCATTCTCCCACCCATTTCATTCCTTTTATCTACCCTAGATAACTATTTTACACTACTTTCTGTATAAGATTCAAGCTTCCTCCCTTAGACTCTCTTTGGCTTCTTTGGGTCCATGAATCCTGTACTTCATGGCTAATATCTGTTTGTAAGTCAGTATATATCATTCCTGTCTTTTGGAATCTTGGTTACTTCACTCAGGATGATATTTTCTAGTTCCATTCATTTGCCTGTAAATTACATGATGTCTTTTTAAAAATAGTTTAGAAGTATTTCATTGTGTAGATGTAACATATGTTCTTTATATATTCTTCAGTTGAAGGACCTCTAGGTTGTTTCCAGTATCTGTGATTATGAATAAAGCTGTTGTGAATGTAGTTGAGCAAGTGTAGTTGTGGTATGATGGAGGATCTTTTGAGTACAAATCAAAGTGGTATAGCTGCATCTTGAGATAGTTCTATTCCAAAATTTTCTAGGAAACCTTGAGATTTATTTCCACACTGATGGTAAAAGTTTGCATTCCCACCAGCAATGAAGGATGTTCCCCTTGTGCCACATCCTTGCCACCCTTCACAATCACTTGAGTATTTGTTCTTAGTCATTCTGAAGGGTGTAGGATGAACTGTCAGATGTGTTTCCCTCTTTGCATTAAGGTAGTTGACCATTACTTTAAGTGCCTCTTGGCCTTTAGAGAATCCTCTGCTGAGAATCCTCTATCTCTAGACGCCTTTTTAATTGAGTTATTTGATTTGTTGGTTAATTTATTGAGTTCTTTATATATTTTGGATATTAGCCCTCTGTCTGATGTAAGGTTGGTGAATATCTTTTACAATTTCATAGCTGCTATTTGGTCCTTTTGACAGTTCCTTGGCCTTACAGAAGCTTTTCAGTTTCAAAAGTTCCCATTTATTAATTTCTTATGTTAATGCCTGAGGTGTTTTGTTCAGAAAGTTATATCCTATACCAATGAGTTCAAGGCTATTCCCACTTTCTCTTTTATTAGATTTAGTGTATGCAGTTTTATGTTTAGGTCTTTGATGCATTTGGAATCAAGCTTTATGCACTTTTTTCCCCAGTGACATTCACTTTTAATGAAGTTTTAAATACTTCCAGAATGTTTATATGCACAAATACATTTTTATGAACAAATCATCACACCATATGAATCTGAATCACATAATAGCCTTTGAATACAATCAACTCCAAATTACATTAAAAATTAATTTGATATGTATTGAAAAGACAAAGTTTGTCCTCTTGTAAAATTTACATTTGAGTGGAGAGTGATGGAAAAGGAGCAAGCAAATAAGTCATATATTTTAAAGGATCACAGAATTTTTAAAACTCTGGATAGATGGGGTAGGGGTGGGGCCTGGGGCAGATATAATGAATTTTCTCATATGAGAAACCATGACTTAGACTAGGGAGATAATGAAGGATAGTTAGTTTCTGGATGCAGTTCAAAACAGCCAAAGAATGAGCCTGAAGATGTTCTCTGAACAATTCTGAAGAGAAAGTGCCACCACGCTTTCCTCATCCTCACCACTCTGGTCCCATGGCCTGAAAGTCCCATCTCCAGCAGCTATAATACCTGAACCCCAACCCCTGCCCTCTTTTGCTTGGGTTCAAGCAATAGAATTACCCAAAAAGAGATGAGAGGGCAGGCCAAGAGGAGAGGATTTTTTTTTTCTTCCTCCTTTCTCTTGTTCAGCCAGGATATTGTTTGACAATGGGTGCTTTCCTTTGCTGACAGGTTTGGTGGCTTGTTGGGCAGCTGTGTATTGGTGGCCACAGTTCTTGCTAATATGATAAGCTCTCCTTACCCTTACTCTTTCTGGCCTCTGGGCATTGTTGGTCATTGCTTCTACCTCTTAGTTGTGTCACCCTTTCTTATTATTTCCCCTCAACTTGACCGTACTTTGGTAAATAACCCACTGAGTTTTCTTCAGAAACCCTTTAGTATGCCACTGTTGTTTATATTACCAATATAAACAATTAGACACAGGATGCTAGATAAAGAGGAGTCAAAGATGACTCTGGAGGCTTCTCTAGTCTGAGCATCTGCAAGAATGGAGTTGCCATTTACTGAGTTGGGGAAAGACTACCAAAAGAGAAAATAAATAGGTCAAAACAAATTAATTAGGAGGAGACAGGGCAGTCCACAGAGTGCAATCAAAAGCAGAACTGTCAGAAAGGTGAGTTTGCCCCTGGTCTGCTGAGAGTTTCTGGCTTAGAAGATGGAAATGACCATGCTTAGTGCTCCCAAAGGGAAAATAGAATCAAAGAGTGAGGGATGGTGGCAGACCAGCTCACCATCTGAAGTCGAAACAAAAGTACTGCTGGCTGCTACCTGGGTTACAGTGTTTGGTAAGCTTCCTGCAGGCAGCCTCAGCCCCACTCAACATGGGCTTCTGGGTGCTGCAGTTGCTGTGTCTGGCAGATCACTCTAGATTTAGGGTCTCAGAGGGCTTCCAACCAAGCCTTAAAGGAACAACAACAAATGTATGGGTGCTGCCCAAAAGAGGGACTGCTGGAATTACATATTTGGAAGATTTTGTGCCGAGTTCAGTCCAATGCCTTTTATAAGTATGGATCTATTTGCATTCTTTTACATGCAGACACCCAGTTAGGGCAGTGAAACAACACCCTTCATAATAGCCACAAATAATATAAAATATCATGGTATAACTCTAACCAATCAATTGAGAGACTTGTATGACAACCCTTTGAAGAAAGAAATTGAAGGAGATACCAAAAAATGGAAAAGTTGCCCATGTTCATGGATCTGAAGGGTTAATATGGTAAAAATGGCCCTCCTACCAAAAGCAATCTACAGAGTCAATGCGATTTCCATCCAAAAACCAACACTCAGACCTGGAAGGTGCAACACTCAACTTCATATGGAAAAAAACTCAGGATATCTAAAATAATCCTATTCAATAAAAAAGCTTCTAGAGGTATCACCATCCCCATTTTCAAGCTGCACTACTGAGCAATTGAAATAAAAATTGCATGGTGTGGGCATGGAAAACAGATAAACTGACCAATGGAATTGCTAAGAGCATACAGAAATAAACTCACACACATATGGATACTTGATTTTTACAAAGAAGCCAAAGTCATACAATGGAAAAAAAAGCATCTTCAATAAATTGTGCTGCTCTAACTAGAAACTTAAGGGTTTCTTAAACTAGAGGAGAAACCTCTTGTAATCCTAGAATTCAGGAGAAGGGAAGGAACACATGGTAAATACTTGGCTAGCCCAGAGGTACAGGCTGACTCTGTTGGAGTCTCTGAGATAGAATTAAATGGAAAAAGATGAGGAAAAAAATACATCAGTAAGTAGGTTTAATTGGAATCCTCTTATGGCTTAAAAACTCTTGATTTCAGATGTCAATTCTGTGGTCTTTCTAGTGACTCTTGTGTCAAATATGATTTTCAACTCATTCTATTTGGCAAAATGTATTACATTGAGAATATTGAAGTAAGCTCCTTTTTTCTACCTATCATCAGCTTCGGGTGCACTTGCCGTTGCAGGATATTTCAATTTCAAATAATATTGTTCTCCACCTTCCATATGTAGATTGGGTTTTTCTGCTTATTGGATTTCTTAGTCTCTTCAGATTAAAAAAAAAAAACCCAAAAGCTTACCAGTTAGTCCTCGGTTTGGTATGCTTTATAATCTCTGCAATAAGACACTTATTAAATAATACACTTTTACATTATTAGTGAATGATGCTTTTTAGATAGTGATATTTCAACAGCAAGCTGGGTAGATACATTAATCCGACTATAAATTGTTTTAGAGCCAAGAACAACACAAACAGAAAGTTTCTTTATAAATCCTCATTGTAGTGAAAGGATATGTGTTACTAGGAATGACAAAAGCAACTGTGGAGTTTAATTTCTCAGTGATGGTTTCATCAAGAGGCTAATGAATGCATTCAGTTTTCTGGAGAAGAATCAGAAGTTAAACCTGCATATCTTGTCCAAGTTGTAGATATGCTCATATGCATTTATTTGTCATCACTGTTGAGAAATTGAATGGAAGGAGGTGTCCATACAGCCATATTTTGTATGTATGAACTCTGGAGGGAATATTGGAGGGAGAGAGAGAGAGAGAGCGGAAGGGAGGGAGTGAGGAAGAGAGGAAGGGAAGTAGAGAAGGAGGGGGGGTGTGAGGCATGGAGCAGAGAAGAAAAGAAGGGCAACAACTGGGAGAGTGATTTATCGTAAGACACTGACTCATAGCTTTTCTGGGCTTTACTGTTCTAAAGCACAGTCAGAGTAGGAAAGCAGCCTGGGAGACCAGCTGACTTAGAGTAAGCAGAGACTCATGTTTCAGAGTGAATGCTTTCAGGAAGGGATTTCTTTGTGGCTTGGCAGTCGGTATTTCTGCTGTGCTCAGGTCTCTATGAGAGAGATTCAAGTGCAGCATGAAGAAGAAGGGGCTTTGTTTGGCCTGCCGATTTAAATGTTGATGGAAACTAAAACAGTGACATAGAAAGTTACAAAATAAAGTGTGACCAGACACCTTAAAAACTCAGGATCGAATCAAGGAGACACATGAAATTCACTTCAGAGTGACCTAAGCTCTGCTCATTCATACTGTTTAAGTTTTGCAGTTTCTGAATATCAGTCAAGACTACTTACATTACTTTTATTGATTGCATCTTTAAAGATTACATAAAAATATATAATATGCTCTGACTTTTGTCCCCCACATCCTCATTTATTTCCTGTTCACCTCTCAAAACTTAGCCTTTCTCGGTGCATATAAGAGTCCGTTTCTCAGATTGAGGATTTTAGGTTTGGTCTTAGGACTCATTTCGTTTATCCAAGACCATCAGTGTGAACACTGGAACGGAACATCATTATGGTTCAGTGAAGCCATCAGTGTGTACACAAATGTAGGCAGCGGCTACCCCTTGCCCACGTCTATCAACAGCAAAGAGTTTGGAATTAAAGGAATCCTTATATACTGGACTGTTGGGTCTATTCCTGTGCATACACAGTGATATAATTTACACTTGCTTAGATCTTGATTACAATGTCTATATCACTCCCCCCTACACACATAGATGTTATTTCAAAACAGCTCTTCATATATTGTGGCTCCTATGTATTCTACCTCCTAAGTGATACATTCCATCACTTTGCATTCCAATATAATGAGTTTCTGCCGTCTGTGGATCTCAACTTTTAGTATTGTAAATATAGTAGTGCTGAGTTCTGTCTTCATTCTGAACTAATGACCAGGAATCTATATGGATTTTCAGACTGAGCTGTGTTTCTGCTCCAGTTTCCTTTTGCAGGTAGAAGTTAAATGGTCAGTATTATATTAGATTCTATGTGAACTTAAAAAGATTCATTCCAGGGATTACTCAATTTAATTCATAGCTTTGTTAATGATAACACACACACACACACACACACACACACACACACACACACACACACAGAGAGAGAGAGAGAGAGAGAGAGAGAGAGAGAGAGAGAGAGAGAGAGAGAGAGAGAACCTATGAAAGAAAATCCATGTGAAAAGTAAAGGTTTTAATTTTAATTAATTTATTTGTTTATTCACTTTGCATCCTAATTGTATCTCCCTTCCTCTTCTCCTCCTGGCAGGTCATTTGTGTCAATCCTGAGTTAATAAAGGAAGCATACTTAGTTTGTGTAGTACTGTTATTCTCTTGCATCTACAAATGACTGGTGATTATAGCAGTTGAGCATATTGACTGCTCTAACAGATGACTCAGGTTTGATTCAAAACACCCACATTGTAGCTCATAGATGTCTGCAACTCCAGTTTCAGGTGAATCAATACACTTTTCTGGCCACTGAGGGCATTATGCATGGCATGTGTGTTGTACACAGACATACACGCAGGTAAAACACTCATTGGCCAGGCTAGTTTTATGTCAACTTGACACAACCTAGAGTCACTGAAGAGAAGGATGCATTGCTTGAGAAAATATTTCTGTAAGATCAAGCTGTAGGCAAACCTGTAGGGCATTTTGTTTGTTAGTGTTGACTGGGGTGGCGCCATTCGCAGTGGTCCAGGGTTCTTTGAGAAAGCAGGCTGAGCAAGATATGTGAGCTAGCCAGTAAGTGGCATTCCTCTATGGCCTCTGCATCAGCTCCTGCCTCCAAGTTCCTGCCCAGATTGAGCTTCTGCCCTGACTTTCTTCAATGATGAACAATGATGATGAAGCATAAGCCAAATAAACCTTTTCCTCCTCCTACCCTCACCAAAAAATATGATTCTGGTGATTTTAGAGAATCAGAGAATTTATTTTTCTACAAACTAAGCAATGATAGCAGAAACAAATGTATGTGCCTTGCAGTGATGTAAATACATAGTTTTTAACTCACTATTCCATGATTTTCCTCTTATTACACTCCCAACTCTTCGAAAAACCATTCTTATATCTGCTGTATTAATTGACTCTCTTCTTTCCATGCAAATACATTTAAATTCCAAATTTTAAATTTAATTCAACTGTGCAACTTGTATCTTCAGGTGCTACAAATTAAATTTAGGAGTTATGAATATAGTCCCTGTTGCCTTTAATCTGATATTATTTTATGCAGGTGCATATAATAATTCAAAAATCTATTAGAAGAGATTGAGTGGTTTCAAGTTCCCAAAGCTTTTACACATCATCTTCTTAATGTCACTATGATATTTTGATGTATGTCATCTGTCTTCCACAAATGTGTTCATATTATTAATTTTACTTAGCACACACAGAGATCCTAATTGGCACAGTTTCTTTGCCTGGCACACAAAGGGAATATCAGCAATGAAATTGGTATTTCTTTCACCAATAGGCAAGAGAAATAAAACACTTATGTGGAAGTCTGTTCATGAATATATCTGTCAGTGTCTAGCCTGAGGAATGACAAGACAGATTTGTATTCCAAATACAAATTTAAAATACCTGTTAAGAATACTTTCTTTTTTTTTTTTCTGTTAAGAATACTTTCACACATCAGGGTAGATGACTAAAATGAGAACAGTTTTAGTGAATTGTTCATATTCAAGTCTGTCCATAAAGTTGCTGCACAGATTTTGGTTATGACATTTTATTCAGTAGAGGATTCCAGGCCACAGGAGTGTATCACCTGACGTTCACAGCTACTTCTTTCTGTGTTCCTGCTCAGTTAAACCTTTCTAGGATTCCTCTCTCAAACACATCCATTGGTGTGTTCTTTTTTTTTCCATTAGTAGTTTTTTATTTACCTATACATTTATATTATTACACATATATACAATAAACTTTTTATAGCAAGGAGAACAATGACGCAATCAGGAATTATATAACTGTTACATTCTTAGGGTTTGCCTATATGTATTTGAAAGCCTTAAGGAAAACATCTTTCCTATCTTGGTGCTTCTAAAATTCTGAATGTAAATCAATCTCGGTCACCTCTTGTCATTATCAACGTAAAACATTTATCTAGACCTAAAAACTTCTGAACCCCTAAACAACTAAGCTTCATTGTAAAACTAAGATACCTGGTCTTCAAATCCATTAGAGACTTGAGAAGGAATAAACTTGATTACCTGAGTATGCTGGGAGTCCAGCGATGATGATGATGAAGATTCATTTCCCCATTGGCGGAAAGCAGTTTAGAGTTATATGTGTTTAGGATAGAAGGGTTCTTAATATCTTGGAATTATTTGACAAAAGAGAATATTTTCAGTTATTAAAAAACTTATTCAATTTTCTCTAGATTTACAAGACATGTATTAACTTATAGAACTTTTACGGAAATAGGTTTAATGTTGTGTTTGATCTAATCTATGTCATAGAATGCCCCTGCTCTCCTTATTAGGAGACTCACATGAAGAACAACCTGCACATATGTTACATATGTGTAGGGGGCCTAGACTCAGCTCATGCATGGTTTTTGGTTGGTGCTTCAGTCTCTACTTGGCAGGTTAGTTGGCTCTGTTTGTCTTCTTGTGGTGCTCTTGTCCTTTCCAGATCCTTCTATCCCCGAACCCCACTCTTCCACATGCTACCTGAGATCTGGGTAATGTTTGTGAGTCTCAACAACAGTTTCAATCCAATGGTGGGTGGACCCTCTCAGAAAAAAAGCTATTTGAAGCTCCCTTCTCTAAGCATAGTGGAGTGTCCTTGTTAGTGTCAGGAGTTGGCTCTTTCCCATGGGGGTGGATCTCAGGTTGGGCCACTCATTGGTTGGACATTCCCCCCAATGCTGCCTTTTCTTTATTCCTGCACATCTTGCAGGTAGGGTAAATTTTGGGTCAAAGATTTCTTGGGTGGATTGGTGTTCCTCTCCCTCCACTAGGAGTCTTGTCTGATTAGAGAGTGGCCTCCTTAGTCTCCATGACCCTAGATACTAGGAGTCTCAGCTAGAGTCTCCCTCTTATCATCCAAGAAGGACCCCACCTACCATGTTATTTGTCTTCTGCTGGTCTCAGAGGTGTTCTTGCGCACGGTTTCTCTTCTCACTGCAAAGCCTTTGTCCTCTCACCCTCTCCTCCCCTCATTTGATCCCCACCCTTATGTCCTTTGGCACTCCCTCCCCTATTCTGTTCTTTCTTTTCAACACTTCCACTGTCTGCTCTATTTCCCCTTCTGAGAGAGATTTAAGCATCCTCCCTCAGCATAACTCAGGCATAAGTAATTTGTTATAGTTTTATTCTTTCTTGAAGCTGTTTAGTTATATATTTAACAATTTTTACAGTACATATGGATGGTTGATTGAGATTGGATTTAATGGTCAGAGCCCAGAAGGTGAGGAGAAAATCATTTGTGGAATCACTTTTCTTTTTTTAACATCTGGGTTCGGCTTTGCCAATAAGTCTATCTAGAGGCCTGCTGCCATTTTTGTCTTCTATGAATTTTTTTGCCAAGGAAGACAGGATTGCAAATTTGTCTGACAGAATGAGATGGCATGGTGTATTCTTGGGAATGCTCATGTAGTGTGGAGTTTTTGGTTGGTGAATATTCACGATATGGGGGAAAGCATGGTACGTGCTGTAAAATCTCAATTACCCAAGTGTATGTACAAGTTGCAGAATCTAGAAGGACACACTAGCTGAGCTGCTTGTGACTGGGTGACTTAGTTCTTGGATTCTTGTGTTTTGTTTCCTGTAATGCACATACTAAAAAAAAAAAAAAAAAGATTCTTTAAAAGCTTAAGAAAAAACATCTGTGTTCGGGGATAGAATTTGGGTCCTTATGCTTGGCAGTAGGGAACTTTCACTGCTGAACTATTTTTTTTTTACCCTAATTGTATTTTAGAGAAAATATATTTTATGATAGGTTAAATAATTTTCCTTTTATGATAAAACATTCATTTCTGATTTCTGTTCATTATTTTCTTCCTTAGGTTAATTATACATTCTCATAACAGCTATTCACACACAATACACACACACACACACACACACACACACACACACACACACACACACATCTACATAGAAAGACAACATCTATATATATCTTCTCTATCTCTGTCTATATACACACATACATTTACATGTATGTATGAATATGTCTGTATGATTTTTGTATGTATGTGTTTCAAGCTAGATTTAAGTGTTTCCTAGATTCATTTCAACTTGTACAAAACTCACACACAAGTTAATTTTGTGCACTTATGGAAGTTTAGGCTTATGATAAAAAAACTGTGAATATTATATCATGATCTTCTCATGGAAATTAATATATTTGTCCCTTCAAATATTTTCATGATTCTAATTATTAACTAACTTACAAAACATTAAATATAGCTACAACCACCAGCTTATACAATAGAATATTTTCAGTTAATTGACTGGCAACTCTATCTTCCTTTTTCCTACCCAGATTCAGGTAACTAGGATACTTATTGCTTCTATGATGACAACTCATTCTGACAGAAATATAGGGTACTCACATTTTTCCAGAGCAGAATGTTTTATCAATTCTTTTTATGCTATTTTTAATTAAAATTATAATTTTATAATTTCCCATCTATTGAAAAACCTGAATAAGTATGTATACACATGAAAAAGAACAGATAAGCCAAAATATACTGTGGTCTAGTTCTCACATTTTTGGCCATGTATGATAAAAGTCTCTAGTAGAAAAACAAGTTTGAATTCTGTTCTTGCTGTGATAGGTAGCAGAAGCCAGCTTGAACCTTGAGTCAGTTAGAGTAATTGGTCTGTCCCCTACAGTTCTGTGATATGCTGTTTTATAGCTCAATGGGGTTAAAGGAATTTTCACCATAGGTTATGGTTGGACATATGGCTCAGTAGTAGACAATATTCTGCTATATCTGAGAATCTGAGTTCAGTTCTCAACACCCAATTTGTTATAACAACCACCTTTAACAAGAGCCTCGTGAGATCTGACACACTTTTTTTTTGCCTATGGAGGACATTCCAACTCATGGACAACACTTTCACTCAGACTCAAACAACACAAACTTTAGATATATATAGTAGACCATCAAATTTATCATGTGATCTTTTGGCAGTACCTTTTTCAAGAGTTAAACAACCAGACTCTTTTTGATGGATGCACCATAGAAGTTCCTGGGAGCCCAAGAATTAGTCATTTCTGTCTTTTTCTCTAAAAAAGCATAGGTTTCTTTTGTATCATCAACTTTCTGATGTCACAGAGCAGATTATTCAATGACTTTTATTAGTTTCAGAATAAATTACAATGCACGGTAGGACATCATGAGAAAATAATCAGCTGTGCTTTCTATTCTACTTCTGAATCAGATAATTTATTGTAAACAGACAATCAACACAAATATTATACAGTAGTAATTTCATGCACACAGAGGAATCAAGATTTGTTATTTAAGTGTTGCTTTTTAACAAAATCTTAATTTAATTTTACCAATACTTAGGAGCCAAATGCCAAGCCTACAAGCTCAGAGAGGCATAGAAAGGACCCAGCTGACCTTCCTACTAAGTGCCTTGTCCGTCTCCGTGCTGTCTTAAAATTCCTTCAAACTGAAAATATCCCCTTTCTACTTTCTGTGCCTCTCTCTATCCATCCTTAGATTTCCTCTCAATCTCTATGCGCTTTGTTTTTTATGTTCACTCCCTGTCAACTGCTCCACTTCTAGACCTACAGTTTACTTCATTTAATCCTCATTATAGAAAACTCTTGGATTAAAGTTCTGAGCCACAACAATTAGAAACATGTTTTCCCCATACACAGTCCTGGGTGTCACAGTGTGATCAGATATCCTACAGCAGTTTTGTGTAGTGTAAGCTCAAAGTTTTCATAAGATGGATAATGAAATTTGTTTTCTTTTTAAGTCATGCAATTGAGAAAAAGGTGAGGTATTTATAATTTCTCAGTGAATTTCATACAAATTAGAGACACTGCTGTGTAGGAGAGATAAACATGTTTTGTTGTTGATCCCAAATGTGGGATGGGGAACAGACTTGTGAGAGGGCAGGATGTTTATCGCCTGAGAAATCAATCCACTTCTTCCCAGAATTATTCCCATTGTCCCTGGAGGAAAATGGATGTAAAAATCAGTATATATTTTGTAACATTCAACCCATGAAGATAATGTAATTGATATATTTGAGGTGAGATCCAAGGCTGCTGTCTTCAGTAGCATGCATTAGATCAGTAATACCTAATTTTTGTTTTCCCATGATTCTGTTACGTTTGGACTGGGCAGGGAAATCCAGCTGGTATTTTTGGTAAGGCCCTGAGCTAATGGGTACCTCCTGCTCTTTCTGGCTGGTAAAATATTATCTTGCATATCACTTTTAGATTGACAATCCTTAGCCCAATATTTTCCTTTCATACATCTGTTACTGTACCCTGCCACTGAAGTCCTGGCACCTCATATAAATTTGGAAACTCAATATCTGTTTGAATTTGGGCAAGGGACAGTTGCTCCTGATTATTCATTTTAATGTCTTCCCTAGAAATCTGTACCATTTAACCCTTAACTTCATCATTGTTTGTCTCTGTGATCGCAGGAATATTAATCTGAGTACCACATTGTTGTAAGAGATCCCTTCCCCATAGACTTACAGTTATGTCAGCCACATAGGGCCTCAACTTCCTTGTTTGCCTTTCTGATCCCACACACTTAAAACACTATATGCTTTAATGTATTTTTGATAATTTACCAATTCCTATAATTTTTGTACTAACCTTCTAAAGCGGCCAATTGGAATTCCAATACTTGTTTAAAATAATTGTGATATCAGCACCGGTATTGACCAGACCGTGTAATTCAAGGCTTTTGTTTTCTCATTAAATCTATATCCTCCCTTATATCCTTCCCTTATATCCTTTCTTTACTGCTATTTTTATAAATACTTAAAATGTTTTCTATAAATACTAAAATGTTGTCTCTTTTAAGCTTCTTAGATGACTGAATGTGTGACCTTTTTATAAGCTTCCTGGCACTAGCAGCCAATGAACATAAATATGTGGTAAAATATAAACCTTTTTCAGTTCAGTGAGAAATTGAGTATTGGTGAATGATCGTGCTTACAAATACTACAAACATTTAATTTCTAAATACTTTAAACGTACTATCATTGTTTCCTACAACATTTCTTATAATTTCCATTTTTAATTTACAATTTTCTGTTATCAATGATGTTAAAACAAAACTTTTTCATATTTATATTACTACATCATAAAAATGAAAATGGTAAAAAAAAAAAAAGCTCTTAGTTCTCCTGTTAATGATATACTTGGGTTTTACTTCAGAAATAAGTATTTCCAAATTTCAAGGCAGCACAGAAACATAATTATAAATGTGAGTTGAAAGGACAGTATAAGTGTTGATTATGTAATGAATTTATATATTCTAGAAAGAGGTAAGCTAAAAAATAGTTCACAGATACTATGAGTAAGAATACTAAGATAAGAAATAAATGGTTAATTTGGAAATATCGGAAACACGAGAGGACATATTTCAGCTAAATTTTCCCATTCTAACTGGATTAACCTAGTGCAGCACTTTTGCATAGATAAAGGATAGTTCCTAATTTATTTTATATCAATGTGAAGAGTTATATTTTTTTTTATTTCAAGTAAGACTGAATTATTTTGACTCTAGAGTCATGATATAGAACAAAGACAGTGTTCATTTCTAAAAGATCAAAAGAACAGCTTACATTTGAATCCTCTAATTTGTGTTGCCATCACAATGAATACCTACAGGGATATGGATTTGTGTGTAAACGGGGTCAACTCATTCCTTCTAAGCACTTCATCTCAGTCAGGAAGTTGGAAGAGGAGTATGAAATAATTTTGCAGAAACAATCCTCACTAAAAAAAAACTTAAGCAAATACATGAGATGTATTTTAGATGTTATAACTCCAATTTCCCCCTTTTTGTATTTTTAAACAATAGATTTTTTTGTAAAATAATATCTGTCATTATTTGGTATCAATGTTTTAGACATGTGAAGTTTAGTTTTCAATTATGTAACATTTACTCAAATATTTGTTTAAATAAATCATTTATTTATTAAAATAAAGCATTTTAATTCTCTGTTATAAAGCAAAGGTTGTGACATTTTCAATCAAAATCATGTTAATATCAGTAATAATACATTATTTTAAAATAGTGATTTCTTGATATTAAGACAGGATCAAATAAAGTGAAATTGGCAGAAAAAAGAAAGTCTATAAATAACATAGGCCTCTCCTAAACATAAGCAGTTTCAGTGATCAAATAAGCCTAAGATGAATACAGGATTGGCTCAGCAGGTAAAAGTACTTGCCAAGAAGGCCTAACAACTAAGGTAAAATTCCAGAATCCAAAACGGGAGGAGAGAACTAACCCACAAAAACTCTTTTGACTTTCTGAAGTATACCATGGCATAAATGTGCCTTCACGCACACACACACACATACACACACACACACACACACACACACACACACACACACACACACTAAATAAAATACTAGGATCACTGGAATCATATCACTAAACACCACACCCTAATTATGGCTGTGAAACTATGTGACTTTCATAAAATTAATTTTAAAATCTGCAAGTAAAAGTATCCAGACTATCTTCATTTTCAAACAAGCAAATATATTGACAGAGAAAATAAAGACTGAGTATTCTGTTTGTCAAATGATTTTGTTGGTGGTGATGGTTTATTTAGTTAGTTAGTTAGTTGGGCTTTTGAGTTTTTTGTTATATCAGTTGTTTGGTTCATTTGATAGAGATGGATATTTCTCTGTAGACTGTCCTGGACTTGCTTTGTAGACCAGGCTGCTCTCACACTCACCAAAATCCACCTTCCTCTGCTTTCCCAAGTACTGGGATGAATGAGTCGCTGACAGATAATTGTATGATGCATTAAAGAGAACCTTTGAAAATATTTTAATAAAAATATCATTCATTATAGTTTCTCTTATTAACTGGAAACATGGAGCTATAGAGAAGAAAAAGAAGGTTCTTACTTTACTGCAATACTGTAGGAAAAAGTGAGGAAAGTTCACAAAATTGAAGGTAAAATACCTGCAAAAAGATGCTGAAGCTTCCTATTGTAACTCCAGGTGAGAGAGGCATGGGAGAATGGGGAAATAGAAGGACCCAGTGGGTCCTAGAACTCTGCAAGAAGACCATGAAGGCAGTGGATCTGGACCCAGAAGAGTCTGTTCAAACTACTGTACCAACCAAGGACAATGCATGCAGTAAAACTAGACCCCCTATTCAGATCAAGCCAATGGACAGCGCATTCTCCACACAATGGACTATGACATGAACTCTGATGCCCCCTATTTGATCACTTTTCCTTGGTGGGGCGTCCTGGTGGCACTCAGAGAAGGATAAGCCAGGCTACCTGGATGAGACCTGATAGGCTGCTATCATGTGGTGGGCAATGAGGTCCCCTTCTGTCCCAGGCCTAGAGGAGAAGAATAGGGTGAAAGATGGAGGGAGGGGAGAATGGGAAGATAAAAGTAAGATATAATCTGAAAATTTAAAGATAAAAAAAATAGATTGACCAAAGAGGTGTCTTGAGGCAAGGAGCAAGTTCAGGAAAAGCTAAAAACTTTCACAAGAATTAAACATAGATGTTCAATACTGAGATTCAGATAGCTAGGAAGAAAAGAAAAGCTCTAAACTTCTGCATACTTGCAGAAACCAAATTGCCATTAGTCATAAGAATCTGAGATATAATTGATTTATGCTCAGTGATCTGCAAATTACTGCTGCCTCCCTGACTGTGCCAGCTATACAATGGAAACTTCGCTAAGCTCAGTGAAACCAGTTATCCTGCTGAGGACTATGTATCATATAGTGCATGAGGGGTTCTCAACCTCATGGCCACACATGACTATGGAAAATCAGTGAGACAGAAATTCCTTAACACATCACTCCTTGATTGCCCCATTTCTTGGTAAGTATGACACGATCTGCATGGAAAAATCTGATTCACAGCTTCTATAGTATCAGAAAACAATTCAAGGCTCCAGTGGGGGAAAAAAGTGACAGCTCATTTTGAAGAGGATGAAGGTGTTCTCAACATAGAAGACCATGAAAGAATCTTATTTGAAGGGTGAACTATGTTATCTACCATAGTACTTTTGTAATGAGTCAGTTAATAAACAGTGACCAATTTTTTAAAATATATTATTGTTACACTCTATGTATATTCTTATGATAAAAACAGACTAGTAATTGATATGACCACGATTTGATCAACTAAAATATTACTTATGTAACTTACCTATACTAAACAGACTGCAATTGCACTTTCAAAGTATTGGAAGTAAACCTTATAGTATAATTGAGCTGTATGGGCACAATGCCACATGCTTGAGGCCAGCCTGCACTACCTGAAATTCCCTCAAAAACAAATAGACAAAGATACAAAGAACAGCTGATATTTGTAACAAATAAAAAGCTATTGCTTTAAACTAATATATAAGTCCTTTTTGCTCATGTGCATTTATGGAAATTAAAGTATGATTGTAATTTTTAAAATATACATTAGTAGAAATTTGCTTTTGCATAATAGGCAATTTTATCTTTTTTACTAAAAATGTAAACTTTTTTACTAAACTATTAAATATTATACTAAAAACTTGTAGAAGTAGCATATGTCTTTCATTAATCCTAGCTTGGGAAGCAGTGATAGGAATTTTTATAAGTTCAAGGCTATTCTGGTCTACATATTGAGTTCTAAGCCATCTATAAAGTGAAATCTTTTCACTTTTCACCTTTAAAACAGGAGACTATAATAAAATCACAACTTGAGAAAGTAAATTATATTATGTTAGTAAGTGATTTTAGCCTAACCTTTGTAAATACCTGATTATATTTGATAATGATATTAAAATATATGTAGATTATGAACCAGGAAGTGCTCTAATAAACTAGCACATACTAACAATATATCTGAGCCCTCTCAAACAAAAAAAGGAAACACACCAAAAAAGAGTAGATGGCAGGAAATGATCAAACTCAGGGCTAAGATCAATAAATTAGAAACAAAGATAACAATACAAAGAATCACTAAACCAAGAGCTGACCCTTTGGGAAAATCTTACTGTAAGTACAATTATTGAATTAGCAAAACTACATATTTTTGTTCTTTTATGATTTTTGCATAGACATGAATACTCTTTCGATTATAATTTCCCTATTGGTCACTGTATTAATATTGGCATGATGCCTTAATTGCATCTTACAATATAATTTAGTTAGATAACACACTAAGTCTAAAAATAGCAAATTTATACATTTCCTGATATTGCAGAATGCTTTAAATAGTATTTAAGTATCTCTAGTAATAATACACTTTAATTAAAACATTATAAAAAACAATAAGAAGTCTGATTTCTAGAAATGAGACACAAAAAGGAAAAAATCAAGAACAAATATTCCATTAGTAGCTTAGAAAAGTCTCTGAAATTAGTTTTACAAAATGTGTTAGCATATACAAATATATATTGCAGCTAAAATGTTTGACAATCAGGATAAAATACTTACTGAAGAATCAATATAAGTTCTGGAAAAAATTCAAATGAAGTTCCTAATTTACAAACAAACAATTAACTAATACCCTGATTAGCCAAAATAATATGGAGTTAAGGTACATTTTAATATACCGTCCTATTCTTAATCAATTACCTTCAGTTTGAACTGTTCTTTTGTCACACATGGGAAGTAATAAGATAGGATTACAAACGGGAGCTTGTCACTATTATATTCATGACTATTATGATGTGGGCTTTGACATTTTTCACCTTAATCATATATTCATGTAAATACTTCTTCAAAATTTATATGTATTTTGATGCCACACATTTATGTTCCTCCAAATATGCTTTAAGGTTGGTTCTAGTCAGCAGTAAGAAAATATAATTTGTCATTGGCAATGTATCAGCATTAATGTCTTTTCTCTTATTGTTATACGGACATGAAATAAATGTAATACATACCAGCATTAACATCTCATTCTCATTGTTATGCAGACACCAAGTAGAATGAAAAATCTTTCCTTGATGAAACATTTCTCTCTCCATTTATCTTCCTTTCCTTCATTGTTACAATCTTCAGGGTCCTGAATATCTCTGTGTTTTGTTTTCTGTTTCTCATTCACTTTCTACCTGACACTGCCACAGTACCTACTTTTAATAAGATAAAGCAACATCAATAAATCATACATCTAGTTTCTTTTACTGTGCTTTTCACCTGCAAGTCTGAATAGCATTTATGTTTATGAATTTTAGAATCAAATTTCAGCTTTTATGAGAGGCTATCAGGGCTTGTATTTAATTATATTGAATCCACACATTGACCTAGAGAGAACAGTCTGGCTTATGTTATTTTTGTTTCTTTGACTACAGACATAATAGGAATCTTAATTGTGTTAATTCTCCTTCAATAAAATTTGATAAATCCTTCTGTATATAGATCTCCTATATACTTTATTAGACTATTTCTTAAGTTCTTTCTTCTTTAGTTAATTAAGTTTGTTAGTGTTCATCATAAATAATATTTTATGTTGAATATTTGTCTACTTTGTTCACTACTAGAATACGTGGGTGATGAGCTTTATTTCTTATTTCCTGTTTGTATGTTGAATGATTGGTTATGCGTGTTCTATAATTAATTTGCTATGTTGCTTACTTCCATGTATTTGAGAATATTCATCACTGTTGTGATTACTGCTTTAGCAACATAAATCAACCTAGAGTGCTCTGGGAAGAGAAACCTCAACATGCATACTAGGGTTAATGAACTTTCAGAAAGATGTAAAAACTAAGTTTAAGACATATTTTATAACACTGAATATTTACAAATGCATTTGTTATGTGAATATTCTATGTTGAATTTTTATTTTATTGAAATTAAACAACAAAACATTCCTTAATAATTTCTGTGAGTTTACATATAATTTAGAGCTGGAATATTTTACGGATTCTATGGTCTTTGTTTTTTTGTTTGTGTGGTATTTTTGTTTGTTTGGTTGTTGTTTTGTAGTAGCTGCTGTGCTATTCTTGTGGCATTGCTAAAACTAATTGTTTGTCCCTTAGGCTTTGACAGCTGTTAATGAATTCTGAGAATTTTTTCCCACTCCAGTTCCTGAAAATATGTAATTTCCTTGATATGAAAAAAATATCATTTTTGTATTCCTGTCAAGCTCTGATGTTCATTTTTCATTTTTCTGTAGGTTAATGAGTTCTAACAGGGACAGCCTTCATAAAGTTGTCTTTTGCTAACAGCCCTGCTACTACATACAGAGCTAGAGGCAAGCTACAGCAATAAGGAGATTTATTGTAAGCCAAGCCTCTAAAGTGTGTTTTGCAATACTAAATATACCCCTGTGTGTTTTGCAGACAACCCAAGTTTGCTGAGCCACGTCTCTGTGGGCATTAGAGTTCTGGATGTCAATGACAATCCACCCGAACTTGCAAGGGAATACGATATTGTTGTCTGTGAGAATTCTAAGCCTGGCCAGGTAAGTTAATTCTTTTCTTCCTACCATCTGAACAGAAGAGAAATAAGCAGCTTTATTTCTATTATTCTAAAGTATTATTCACCAAATCCCTCAGTGTCATTTTTATGCTCAGTGACAATAATTGTATAAGGTTTTAAGTACAAATAGATTTCTTTTTGAGCATTATACAAAATAAATTTTCCTCCCATCACAGTGTAATTCAGAACAATAAGATCATGTAGGTATAAGCCATTTGTCATGGCAATAATATTGTATTGAACAGCCTAGGTAGAGTCCTACACAACATGACGAGTAAACAGTGTCCTCTCATGGCATGATGGAGGCGAGATACCGTATCTGTGAGAAGAACCTGGATTATATCACTTTGGGGACTCTAAGGAAGTGCCACATGGTAGTGAAATATTAGTTACGAAAGATGCGTTGTGTTGGTGCCTGTATATGTGTGTGTGTGTGTGTGTGTGTGTGTGTGTGTGTGTGTGTGTGTGTGTTGATGTGAATTTACGTACACTATAAAGAGCCTCTATGTGTTATAGAATGGTGAGAATAAGGAAAGGACAGACAGGGAAGGAGTCTGGAAACATAACACATGAGAGAAAGCAGGAGCATCTGAGGCAAACAAACAGGTTGGGAATGTGCATTCATCTTAAGTGCTGTATGAGAAAATAGATGGCACTCACAGCTAAAACAAAGTACATGCATTGCCCCAGTTGCTGTTCTGCATCCACACTAAAGTATGGCTTACCCCAGTATTCTTAGAGTCTCACAGAGCTGTTAATGCTGCAGCATTCTTGTTCTCAGCCAAGCCTGGAAAATCTATTGAGTTTCACAAATTGTTTTTAGCCTCACTTCCCAATTAGCCTTAAACTGGAGAATTCCGGGAGTTTTCTTAGCTACTAAGGGCCCTTAAGTTTGTGAGACAGCCCATCTAATTTCTTGCCAGATGGCCTTTCTCTAAAAAGGCAATTGCTTATTAATCCATTAACTAAAATGAACTTCTCTTGTGCATTGAAATGCAGTTGTTTCATACAATGTAATCTGCTAAGTGGTACATGAGTATTTTCAGCAGATTTGGTTGCCAGTTACAGATACAGGTTTTATTCACACTTCAGGCAAAGGGATTAGAGAAGAGAAGGATATGCATTCTTACAAATTATCAACTACCGGCAAAGGAAGAGAGTATCAAAGCTCAGCATTAGACAAGCTTGGTGATACTTGTTTTCACTGGAATGGACACATAACTCAAAATTGACACATATGATGAAATAGTATTTGTCTTATATGCGTTTATAAGGGATGACCAATAGTAGCTTCTTAACATACATAGTACTTATTAATTTTTAATACTGACAGAATAATATACACATATATATTTAGTCTAAACCAAGCTACTTTTTGAATCAGAAGAGTATAGAATCAGAAAACATATTGTATTGTTTTCTGGAGGTTAAAGGACTAAGGATGGTACTGTGATCACTACCCAAATAGAGCATCATTATGTAATTGACTGTAGATGATATGAATTTTCTGCATCGGATATATATTACTTCCAAAACATGTGCCATGACATTGTTGTGGAAGATCTCACTTCTAAAGGAAAGAGAAAAACCATGCAAAAATGTTTATGTGTAATTTTTTAAAAACACATATCATTTTCCTTTTATTAAAGATGAAATTAAAAATGTACACCAAACACAATCAAAGGATGAGTAATATTATGAGCTGATGTTTTATAAGACACTGTAAAATTCAAAATAAAACAGTATCTTTCAAAATCAACATTATGCAAACAGCCATTAATTATAATTCTATACACATTTCTCAGTAATAAATCCAACAAAATCCAAAACAATGTACAAAGTTTTTACGAACATTCTCCACAGTTGAGTGGATATGACTTTCTCACGTACTCTGGTGCCTCACATTTGACCATGTCACCTGGAGGGGGAGACCTGGTGGCACTCAGAGGAAGGACAGCAGGTTACCAAGAAGAGACTTGATACCCTATGAGCAAATACAGGGGGAGGTAATCCCCCTCAGGAACAGTCATAGGGGAGGGGAATAAGGGGAAAATGGGAGGGAGGGAGGAATGGAATGATACAAGGGATGAGATAACAATTGAGATGTTATATGAATGAATTAATAAATAAATAAATTTTAAAAATTATTAAAAAAGAAAAAAGAAAATTATAAACAATACAAAACATACATAAGAATATATGTACATACATATACACATATATACAATTACAGAAAAATAAAATTTATCAAATAGCATATTTGGTCTACAGAGGCAGATTTGATTTTAACAATAAAGATTGTTCAACAAAGTAGCATTCAGTGTTACATTTAGATATACAATGTTGTTAATGTGAGAAGAAATATATATAAAATAACAAACAGAAATAATGAGACCACATGGCAGTTAGTACTATATTCACAAACAATTTTTGTCAATGATACTGAAAAAGCATCCTGATTGCCAAGTGTTATTTTTGCCACTCTCATCTCATATTAACACATGTTTGCAACTATTCACAAGATGCTTAACAAAATTTTAATACTGGCTGGATGACAATGATTTAAAACTTAGGAAACATAGTTTCCATTATTATTTTCACAGAAAACCTTCTGGAGAAACTCATAATTATTTTCCAAAACTACCACCTGGAATAAGTAAATAAATATTCTTATTACTTATAAAAATAAGAATATGTACAATGAATGAGAGTGCTCATATGCTATATCAAATACACAGAAATTATTCCATATAAATGGCATAATTTTAATTCTAATTCTTATTATAGAAAAATAAAACAATAAAAGTAGAATAAATATTCATGTTTGATTTTACAAAAATTATGTTTTAGCCTATGTGCATTAGAAAAGAAAAAAATATTTATGAACAATAAAAGATGAAGTGGAAATTATACCATGCTCCTGAAAACATTAAGAAACCCATGCAAAGAAAAAATCATAGTAAGAAAACGAAAAGAAAGAAAATAGACTGCAATGCCAAGAATAGTAAAGGAGAACAAGTTAATAGGTTTGAGGTGTATGGCATGCTAGTAGTAAATACAAATCATATTATTGAAGACTTTTAAAATTTAGAATTGGTGCATTTATTTAATTTTTTCCAAAAGTGGCACCAGAATACTGACTGCTGGTTTTTTTTAATGATTTAATTAGTTTATTCCAGTTACATCTCAATTGTTGTCCCACCCCTGTATCCTCCCATTCCTCCCTCCCTCCTGCTTTCACCCTATTCCCTTCCTCTAGGTCTGTTCTTTTTAACTAAATGGATTACATATACAAAACACCTCCAGAAATATGTTACTAAAGGTAATAACAGCACAAGAACCAAAATAAATTACAACATCATCCTTCATTGTTCTACAGAGAGCAGGTATCTATTCTGAATACAGATTTAAGTTGTCACTAATAATGTAGTGATACACAATATAAATAAAAGAATAGTAAACAAAAATAGAAGAAATTATATTACTCAAGTAAGTAAATCCACAGCATTTAATAAGGACAAATGCAGTCAATATTTTTCTGAGAATAGAAGCCAAATTGGTTCATCTATATATAAAATTTAAATCAGATTTATGTATCTGCTAAGCACAGTGCCAATGTGCTACTTAGACTACAATTAAAAGAGAGACTAAACATGAAAATCTAAGACAACAAGAAATGAATGTTCCCTTATTATCATCAATTATTCCTTAAATATGCAATCTGTAAAACTCAGATATGCATCCCATCAAGTTTGATTTGTTTGTTTGTAAATTTAATTAATGTAGAAGAAATAGAAACATTCAATCTCTTTATAATGTGGAATAAATGAGTATATAAGACATTTTAAGGCCACTTATAGTTAACTGTGCATTTATGTATAGTTTACCTATATTTCTATATTATATTTATATTATTCTATTATACATAATATGCTATATGTACATATATTATTGTGTGATAAGAGATTACATATAGTTAAATATATATTATATAATCAATTTATAACATAATACAGACATTGTTGTGTTTTACTTTTGAAACAGGTGTAGCAGGTTTGAGACCTGCTGTGTAGTCTACTCTGTCCTAGAACTCAAAAATATCATCCTGCTCTACCTTTACATAAAAAAAAACATTACTCCAAACACCTGTATAAATGTATATATTTTCAAATATATAAAAGTTACCTTTTAGGTTGTGAAATCATTTAGAAGTTCAAAAATATATTATGTTCTCTTTTAGCAGTTCTGCAATACATGCTTGATCGTTAGCCAAATTTATACTCTCTTGAAGTGTGAAGAAATGACACTCAACAGTAATTAGCTTATCAGTTCATGGTGATTTTTCCTGAGAACTGATATTAGCTATATTTCTGTTCCAGACTTACTCCACTGTTCCCTGTTTTTGTGTGTAGAAGTTCCCAAAAACATGTAATCTTTACCATTTTGAAGTCTCCAGCCGCATTATTTTCCTGGGAATTCAATTTTTTTTAATGTTCAGTATGTTTTCAACTCTATTACTGAAATGAATTTAACAGTAGAGAGAAAAAAGTAACTCTAAGTATTATTTTCAATCTATTCAAACAAATCAATACTGACACTTTGATTTCTATGATTGGCCCCTAATAGAAAAATCTTATATATATATATATATAAGTTGTTGTTTTTGGCTGCATTCTGGAAGTCATGCTGATAGATTTCTGATGGAATTCCACACATTTTGCCTTAAAGCTAAAATACAATAATTTTTAGACTTTGAGGTTTGTAATAAGCTTGATTTGTTCGAACTGTTCAGAGAATAACGCCTCTCTGTGTAATAGCTCTTTATAAGCTTGAATATTGTTCTGTAGAGATGTTGAGCAACTAAATTTGTCATGATGTTGCTATGGTTGATAATGGAAGTTTATGAAGCCCTAAACCTGTACTATAGCAGTTAGGTCAGATTAAACAGGGATATAAACAGCAGCAAAGCCGTTGATTAACTCTCAGTTAATATGCTTAACTCTTCTGAAAAATATCTATTTTATATAACTTAGTGAAGACCACAGATAGTCAGGTGTGCATAAAATTTACAGTCAATTCCCAAACTACAGTGAATCTGAAAGAATTTATATTTGCCTAAACTGGAAACTTTGATTCATAGCAAATATGATGTAACCTTTTTATTATTCATTAAAGTTAAAGTCAGAGATAGATAACTTTAAAAGTTATTTTTTAGCTAGGAATATAGTTCCATTGGCTGAGTGCTCACCCAGCCCTCTGTTTCTATAGAAATTAGGAAATCCAGGATAACTTAGATTTAAAAAAAATACAGCCAATGCTAACACAGAGAAACTCTGTCTTGAGAAAATAATAATAATAATAATAATAAGAAGAAGAAGAAAAATTTTAAATAATACATCTTTCACATGACATATATTTTTGTCAATTAAAAACACCAATGGCCAGATTCAAGGTTCCATCGCCAGTGCTTCATAAATGCAAAAGAAAAATGAATTAACGAAAGGAAAAACACGTGCTCCCAAAGACAAATGTTACATCAATTTAAAATTGTTACATTTAATTTGTTTCCCAACAATATACTTTCATATCAACACACTATGGTCAATAAAAAAATTTAAAGCAGTAATATTTATTGATAGATATTGTCTAATTTTTCTTAGCATTTATTTACTTGTACTTAGCAAATATCAAGTTGATTCCTCCTTCACTTTTTTTGTATTATTGAGTGAAATTTCTTTTTCAATTAAAAACATGAAATTCTATGTATTCATATCTATTATAATGTGATGTTTCCATACATGTATGTTGTATAAAACTTAGATCAAGTTATACTTAAGTATAACACACTTTGATTATTTTTTCCCTTTTTTATTATTAATTTAGTCATATTACATCTCAGTTGTTAGCCCATCCCTTGTATCCTCCCATTCCTCCTTCCCTGCCGCCTCCCCCCCTATTCCCCTCCCCTATGTCTGTGACTGAGGGGGACCTCCTCCCCCTGTATATGCTCATAGGGTATCGAGTCTCTTCTTGGTGACCTATTATCCTTCTTCTGAGTGCCACCAGTCATCCCCATCCAAGAGACATTGTCAAATATGGGGCACCAGAGTTTGTGTGAAAGTCAGTCCTCAAGACCCAGCTATTCCACTCCTTGGAATATACCCAGAAGATGCACTACCACAGAACAGGGACATATGCTCAACCATGTTCATAGCTGCCTTATTCATAATAGCCAGAACATGGAAACAGCCTACGTGTCCCTCAGTAGAAGAATGGATAAAGAAACTGTGGTACATTTGCACTATGGAATACTACTCAGCTATTAAAAACAAGGAATTTCCGGAATTTGTGGACAAATGGATTGAACTAGAAATTATCATAATGAGTGAGTTCACCCAGAAGCAAAAAGAGTTAAATGGTATATACTCACTTGTATTTAGACACTAGTCCAAAGGGTACGTCCCCATGAAAAACTTTACCTACCAGGAAAATGGGTCAGAGGGGAGGACACCCTATTGAGACTTTAGGTGTGAGAAGCCTGGGAGAATGAGGAAATAGAAGGATCCAGAGAGTCCTGGAAAACTACAGGCGAGTCTGGGCCCTGGGGTCCTCCGCAAACTATGGCACCAGCCAAGGAAAATATAGGCAGTAAACTTCGAACCCCTACCCCAACTAGCCGATGGACAGGAAGTTCTCCTCCTTCGCTTTTAAAATGCTTATCTTTGTAACTTTCTGTCTGTCAAGTTTTACAAAATAATCAAATATATTTTGTATTAAACAGAACTTGGATCAATGACTGAGAATATTTGTGTGCAAATAATAATAATAATAATAATAATAATAATAATAATAATAATAATAATAATAATAAGTTGTAGAAGTTGTACCTTCCAGTGACAGAAATATAAAGTATCCATAACACAGTGTAAAAACGACAACATTAAATCTTTAGATTGTGAAGAACTGTCAACTGTTTAATTATATGCTAAATTTTTAATCGTTTAAATACACAGGGAAATTAATATAACTCAGAAGTGATAAATACAAAGGAGAATTAAGCATAGTTACAACATTAAATTAATTAAAAAATAAATATGCCTGTGCTTGGCCATCAAACTTTTAAGAGTATGATGTGCAGAGGACACATTGAAGCACAATGCAAAATTAAGCTCTCATTTTTCTGTGGGTGAGAATGGAGGTTGTTTCAAACAAACAGTTGCAATTAATGAGGTTATATTAAATTCAAATCTGAAATGATTTGTACAAAAATAGAAAGGATGCTTTATAAAATATTTTTTAAAAATTAACCAGCAGAAAACACAATGACCCACAATTACCACAGAGAAGCTCAGGTTTATAAGAAGATTATAAATTCATTATGAATTTAGTAAAGTACACACACACACACACACACACACACACACACACAGAGTCAAGATAAAATACTGAGTTGCTCTAGATAAATTGTTCTTCAACAGTCCTTCCAAAATCCTGAGTCAAGGAGTAAAAGTGATTTGCAAAGCCAGGCATGGTGTCACAGGCCTTTAATCACAGCACTGGGGAGACAGAGGCAGGGGAATCGTTGTTAGTTCGAGGCCAGCCTAGTCTATAAATCGAGTGCAGGATGGCCAAGATAACATAGACAAACCCTGTCTCAAAAACAAAAACAAAAACAAACAAACAAAAAAGTGATTTTCAAATAGATGATAATGGTACAAAATAATGTGTGGAAAGGTTTAAAACTAAAGAATGAGAATGAATAAACCTCATGGGATTAAGATTAGCTTTGAAACATGTTCACATGTATTTTGCATGTTTTTCCATGTGTTTACAAATGTGTGTGTGTGTGTGTGTGTGTGTGTGTGTGTGTGTGTGTATTGGAAAGTGAAACATGAAGTATAATGTTTGAGTATATTTAACCGTGAAAACAAATTTGAAAATCAGACAGGATTTTCGCTAAAATTATATTAAGAACAGAGGTGTGGAGAATGCAAGTATATTGCTCAGTTGACACAGCAGTTTGAACTCTATTTGAAACTTTTTGCACATTTGAGAAAAATGGTGTGATTTCCTTTGATTCTCTAGCAGCATATTTGTGTACTAGGAGTCAAAAGTCAGAAGGGAAGAAAAGATCTAAGTGGAGAAGCAATTGTAAGTGAAATGGAAGAGGAAAACAAGCGGATGAACTTTCAGCCCTACAGCAAATACTCCAGGGCGAAATAAATTAGGAAAGCACAATTGATTTCTTTCTCTAGAAACTGAGCATGAGGACTGAGGGACAGTGTCCCTCTGAGGTCATAGAGGTTGTCTGATGGCAGAGGCGTACACTGAGGTCTGAGTGTGCATGGAAGACATCTGCCCCTTTGATATGGTATACACTGCCCCTTTTTCAGGACACAAAGACAGGCTAGTGTTGTTTTGGCTTTTATTTTTCCTGTTTTTTCTTAGTTATCTCATTTATCAACCAATGATCTCAGTATACAGTGAAGGATTCAGACTTTTTAAAATTATGTTATTATTTAAATGTGTTGTAAAACCATAATATTGGATATCCTTAGAAAACATTACTTTTTCATTTTGCATAATCTACTCCATAATTAGAATCTATTTTAGGGCTTCCCTTTCCTTATTTAAAAGAATGAAAGTGGATAACTTGAATGTTTAGGAAACTAATCTTTTAAGTAAGAAACATCATATATTTTTGTTTGTTTGTTTGTTTGTTTGGGGTTTTGCCACCATATAAGTCAAGGTAATTAGAATTTGGATAATCTCATTTGCAACCAGAATTCTTTTTTCCCCCCATATATTTTATCTCACCTTGTTCCTAAATAGGCATTAGTGCAAATTGGGCCTCCTGTGTTTGAGCCACCACAGAGGACACATTGCATCAATAAATCACTGAGAGTTCTGTGGTAGCTTGGGCCACTGTTGTAGAAACTGGGCACATCACAGTTTATGGGACTCAGTCTTCTCTCATATGAAATTGAGTGCCTGCATTGTCATTGGTTGATATTCTTGAATCTTTAAATTTGGGGGTCAGCCTCTATTGTTCTTTTAACATTAATGGAGAGAGACCAATCTATATAGCAACATTGTTCTACCTTGAAACTGAAATGTTATATTTATATAAAATGTATCCTGTTTTTAAAATTTTCACCAACATATTATGACAAATTATCCCCAAGCTCTCATGTACCACAGAGAAGTTAAGCCCCAAATTATCGCGGTTCACAAAGAAAATAAGCTTAGTGAAATAAAGTGTGGGTATTTATAAATTAAACTATGTGTCTTTTCCTAAAATCGATTGAATGGAAAGCAACTTAATTGTTTCATCGATATTTTTCATTTTAAACACTAGAGTTGAAAAATAGATATTTAAAGTCTGATAAGAACAAAAACCAAAATGACAGCATAATTAAATCAAAGGCATAAACAAATCTAACTTACTGTTAGCGTGTTTACTTTCTTTAGGTTATTCACACCATCACTGCCACTGACAAAGACCAAGATTTTGCCAATGGACCAAGATTTAATTTTTTTCTTGATCAACGCCTGCCCGTGAACCCGAACTTCACACTTAAGGACAATGAAGGTGATCATCAATATTTGTTATTGATCTATGCATTACCTGTTGTGAGTGGGAGGGTGTGGGCATGATTAGCTGTGCTGTATTCTTCTACACCCAGGAACAGCTTGCAAATTGGCATTTAAACTCAATGTGATGCTAATGTCGTGTGGGCTATGAATATCTTGCATTTAAAATTGAGTCATACGTACAAATAACGTTCATTGAATTTACTCATAAGCATTACTCTAAACAAGAATTTGCACATGTAGTATGTTCTTTGGCAAATTTTAAGAGAAATCTTAGCTGACAAACATGTTTATGATTGCTACTGCAACTGCCAGAAGGGAAAATATTTTTAAATTAGGAAAAGTAAAAAATGTGTTTCAGAGAGAGTCAAGAAATAAGATGCAGTGTTTGAAATCATGCTGTATTAGTAAAACTCTCAAGAAGTGCTGCACAAATTCTATTTCCTCTTGTTATTTTACGTGTGTTTTAGAAAATGGACAGAAAAATGTGTATAATTGTACGATGGTTTTAAATTAATTTTTGTTCAATCTTATCTGTCTACTGATTCCTCAAGGTCCTCAGTCTACAAGGCCCTTATTGCACTTTACAGAGACTACTAAAATAATTAGTAGATATAATTTTTCTAATTGGCACCAATGCCACTTTCTCATGTTTTTGGTGATTACTTGACTATGCTCTGTCCTAGGATTCACCTCTTGACCTAGTGTCCTAGTGGGTGACAGTAGCTCACTCATCTAATAGGAAGCATGTAATCCTTTCTCTGCATATTTGAAGCAAACATAAAACACAAAATTAACTCTGCGCAGAATTGAAAAGTAGCATCAGTAGTACAGTGAAGTGTGTATATGTTCTGTGTACTTTGTTAAAATATTTATACAATGTAGCGAAATGATATTATCAAAGTTCAACTGAGAAATGTTCTTTTAGTTTCCACCCTAATGAAGTAGTTTGCCAGATAAGTCTAATGAGTTTTCTAGTGTAGATAGAAGATGGTCTAACATACACAGCGAGTAGAGATTGGAAAAGCTCCATGTCAGTTTACATAATGTGTGGTTTTCTTTTCAGAACCGCATCCAGGATCCAATTTAAGCTCTTTCCAATAAACCACCAACAGCACTGAAATGGTAGCAAGAATAAACAGTGTTTTGTGTGCTTTTACACGCCACTCCTTTTCCTGGAGTTAGGACTTAGAATCAAGTCTCCAGCAGGTTTATTTGTCTTCACGCTTTATTTTACTTACTAACTTAGCACCCCTGTAGGAAGTGTTTCCTCTGTCCTTTCCTTCCAGTCCCTCCCTCTCACCTCTCCTCCCTTCCCACTGTGCCTCTCCCTTTCTTCTCAGAGAATGGGCAACCAGTAGACCTCCCCTGAGTATCAACCCATTATGGCATATCAAGTAGGACTGGGCCCATCTTCTTTTATTGGGGCTAGACAAAACTCTGTAGTTAGAGGAAACAGATCCAAAAGGAAAGCGAAAGAGTCAGGTACAGCCTCTGTTCCCGCAGTTAGAGGTCCCTCATGAGGACCAAGCTCTAAATCTGTTACAAATGTTGTGGGAAAGGTCTAGAACTGTCCTGTGGATGCCCTCAGATGGTGGCTTTGTCTCTGTGAGCCTCTAGCCAGGCTAGATGAACTTCTAGGTTTCCTTACAGTGTCCTTGACTTCTCTAGGTCTTTCAGTCCTTCCTCCAACCTCTTTTTTTAGATTTCCCAAGCTCCAACTAATATTTGGCTGTGGGTCTCTGCGTCTGTCTCCATCAGCTACTGAGTAAAGTTACTCAGATGACTTTTATGCTAGCCTAGCCTGCTATCTGCAAGAATAGCAGTATATTATTAAGACAGAGCTCCATGGTGATCTCTCTCTCACGGCATGTGACTCAAGTTGAGCCAGTCATTGACTGAAATGGTAAAAAGTGTGTGTGTGTGTGTGTGTGTGTGTGTGTGTGTGTGTGTGTGTGTGTGTGTGTGTCCCTCCCTCTTCTCGAAATCCCACTCCTAGGAGCCTCTGTGGTGACCCACACTGATTTCAGTTCTCTCTTGCAGCCCTCCTGTCCTTTCCTCACACCTGACCTCTACCTTTTTACCCCTCCCTATCCCGGTCTTCCCCAGTTTACTCCCTCCATCTAGTTCAGATGTCTACTTTATTTCCCATTCTGAGTGAGATTTGGGGATCTTACTTTGGGCCCTACTTGTTATTGAGCTTCTTTTTTTTTTTTTTCTTTTTTTTTTCTCCTTTATTAATTTATTCTTGTTACATCTCAATGGTTATCCCACCCCTTGTATCCTCCCATTCTTCCCTCCCTCCCATTTTCCCCTTATTCCCCTCCTCTATGACTGTTCCTGAGGGAGATTTCCTCCCCCTGTATATGTTCATAGGTTATCAAGTCTCTTCTTGGTAACCTGCTGTCCTTCCTCTGAGTGCCACCAGGTCTCCCCCTCCAGGGGACATGGTCAAAGGTGAGGCACCAGAGTATGTGAGAAAGTAATATCCCACTCTCTACTTTACTGTGGAGAGTGTTCTGTCCATTGTCTAGATCTGGGTAGGGGTTTAAGGTTTACCGCCTGTATTGTCCTTGGCTGGTGCCTTAGTTTGAGCAGGACCCCTGTGCCCAAATCTGCCTATCATAATGTTCTACTTGTAGGCTTCTAGGACCCTCTGGATCCTTCTACTTTGCCTTTCTCCCATGATTCTCTCATCTAGAGTCCCACTAGAATGTCCTCTCCTATGTCTCAGTTTCCTGATAAGTGAAGGCTTTCGTGGGACATGCCCCTTGGGCTAATATGCAGATATAAGTGAGTATATACCATTTGAGTCTTTCTGCTTCTGGGTTAACTCACTCATTATGATCATTTCTAGCTCAATCCATTTATCCACAAATGGTTATTGACCTTCTTTGGGTCTGTGGATTGTACCATAGCTATTGTGTACATTATAAGTTCTTTCCATGTATGTCTTCTTTCTGAGTCTGGGTCACCCCACTCAGGATGATTGTTTCTAGTTCTTCAGTTTGCCTGAGAATTGCATGATGTCTTTGGTTTTAATAGCTGAGTAGTATCTCACCATGTAAATGTCCCACATTTCAGATAAGGGACAGCCAGTTTCTGGCTATTACAAATAAAGCCGCTATGAACACAGTTGAGCAAATGTCCTTGTTGTCTGGTGGAGTATCTTTTGGGTATATGCCCAGGAATGATTCAGCTGAATCTTGAGGTAGAACTACTCTCAAATTTCTGCAAAGACGCTAGATTGATTGCCAAAGTGGTAGTAGAAGTTTGCACTCTCACCAGAAATGGAAGAGTTTTAAACCAACTTAAAAAGGATGAAAGTTTAGCATCAGAAGAGGAGAATGGTTGATAGATTTAGACAGGAAGTTGAATGAGTCTTACGTGTCTAAGAGTGAAACTGTTACAGAATAAGAACAAAGAAATGGGTAAGAACCCTATGATGTCAACATTTACTAAAGGTGGAAGTCATATTAAGAATATCCATGAAGGATAAATTCCAATTATCCAAGCCTCATAGATTGTTGAAAGCTAGTCTCCATTTCTTGTCTTAAAAGGAAGATATAAAAACTAACAACTGAGAGGAAGTAATGTAAGCTTTAAGACTGAGTGCTTTAATTTTTTCATGGAAAACAGATTGTAAGAAGGCAAAAGAATCATATTTATTTGTAATACCTGTGTAAATTATCCTTTAAGGTTCAGGGGTAGTATATTCTTTTTATTAGTTATATCAGGACAGTACTCTTTAAATACTACCTCCTTCCTAAGATTTTTGTCCAAGAAGCCAATATGTAATGGATCATTTGGACTGTATATTCCTCGTGCACCTAATGTTTTGCACATCATCCCTATTCATCCAATAATATTAGGCAAAATTGATTTGAATCAGAATTTATGTGGCTCAGTGGAGCTTATATAAAATATAACTTTGTCTAGATTCAGAAGGACTGCACCTTCTTTGAACAACCTTAAATGCTGGGTTTTGTTTGTTTGCTCGCTTGTATTTTTCTGAGACAGGGTCTCTCTGCATAGCCTTGGCTATTCTAGATTCATTTTGTAGATCATGATTATCTTGAACACACAGAAATCTGCTTGCCTCTGCCTCCCTGAGTGGTGGGATTAAAGCTTGTGCCACCACACCTCGCTATCTATACATAATGGCATGTTAATATGGTATAAGACTATGAAGACAGAGCCATTTACAGTAACTGATTTGTTTGAGCGAAATTCTCTAAGAACCTCTAAGTCACCTATATAATCTGGGACAGATACTATAGTAGTCCTTGGGCTTAGATTAATTAATAAGCGGTAGCTAGACTCCTTGCATCAGGTAAATGAATTTTCTATCATCTGTACTGTAATAATAATCCCCTGATTATTATGAACTCCATTCTGAATAACATGATTTAATATGATGCTCATGTTTCTTTACATTTTTGCTTTTGTTTTTGGTTTTTCGAGACAGGGTTTCTCTGTGTAGCCTTGACTGTCCTGGACTCGCTTTGTAGACCAGGCTGGCCTTGAACTCACAAAGATCTGCCTGCCTCTGCCTCCCAAGTGCACAGCCTGGCTTCATTACATGTTTTATGACTCATTTTATTTCATTGTTAGTTTGGAATCTACTAATTTATCAGGGAATTGAAGAACTAAAATCATCAAGAATGTTTCATTTCATTACTAAAAGTTATTTAGGCTTTCTTATTTTTCATTACTCACAGTGACATATGCTGGGAATATGCTGAAAGACAACACCAGCATGGAGCTAATGATCTGCTAGAGAAACAGGAAGTTTCATAGAGAAAATGTGTTCCAAACATTCACTGCTTTGGTTGGTGGCCATTTTTTATAACAGACATTCAAGACATGTGATTTTTCTTTTAATTTTTAAAAACGTATTTTCTTGATCATATTCATATTAAGAGATTCATTCTGGATATCAGCAAATGTAACCATAAGAGCTCTTGCCATGTGGAATAAATCCACTCAAGAGGAGTAGATCTATTTAATTCATATTAGAACCCAACTCTAAACAGTAATGTATTGTTGATTAAATTTCCAGCTTTCACTGTGAAAGGGATTGAAACATTTGAATTTTAGCACTAGAAGATACTCTCATGGTAACACATTCCCACAGAAGGATGCACTATTTCCTTCAGAAAGCGCACCAAAACAGTCACTTGAATCCAGTCAGAAAGTGAGTGGAGGAGAGCATGTAGATGTCTGATTTTCCCTGTCCCTAGAAGACTGGTAGATTTTACCGAGAGTTAACCTGTGCCATATTGAATTATTATTAATATTTAATATTAATTTATTATTTAGGTAAGTCAGTGGGTTCTTCTTAACCAGATTTATCTCCGAATAGCCCATTGAGAGACTAAAATCTAATTAACCTATAGCACAGTCCTGCACAATAATTACTCCATCCTAAACTTCCAAGCTAGTATAGTTTCCTCCTATTTGTATTTCTCACATTATACTTTGTTTTTACTCATTGCCTGGATCCAGCTCATTCTTCCTCATGTTTTCCAGTCTTCTACTTTTGCTCTTTCTCCTCACCTCACTGGACCAAGATGTCCCATCCTATTCTCTGTATCGCTTAGCATTGGTTATTTCGCTTTCATTGGCAATACAGAGAACAAATGGTGGAATGTTTACACAAACTTCAGACAGGAGAAAAGTAGAATAAACATCACAATGTAATTCCTGAATTGAATCCAGATAGTGGGCTAGAGAAATCAGCATTTGAATGAACAAGTGTTAACTACACAGTTCACAAGACCCTTACACCAACAGTGCCATAACACTGCTCCTAGACCATGGTCTACTCAACATGGAGAGAGGCTGAATGAGCTCTTTGCATTTCTCTGACTTTCATAGAACTTTAGTTTAGGACTTCAGCTCTCTGCTAGACTTCCAAAAGTAATTTCTAATTGAAACTCCCACTTTAGTAAAACTCTTTAGGGAAAAATCAGTCACACTTATTTAAAGTCTTTTCACTTCCAGATTCAGTATCAGCCCTGGAAACTTTGAAGAGCTCTCATAGTTGCTCTGCCTCCAGTTAATCTTGATTGCTTAGAGGCTCCTCTTAGAACCAAGTGAAGGTAGAACAAATCACTACTTGCTGTCTGTCGACTATCTGTTTACAATTCCTCCTCTCTGGAATCTTACTCTTCCTATTTATCTTGCTGCAGGGATTCTCTTTTTCCTTAAAGAGATACTTGCTTCCCATTTTACAAGGATACTTTTTTAATCAGTGGAGTACAATTTGGCCTAAACACCCATTTCTTTTACTCTCTGTGTCACTTCATTGTAAAAGCCCAGAGAAATTTGGAAATTGGTTCTCTAAATAGATTGGATATTAACTTAGGTTGGAAAAGAAGATAATCAGTGATTATCTTTCTTCACAATGATGGCTGTGTGTATACTCCTAATATACTAAAGTCTTTGCTATTTAGAATATAGTTGTAATTGACTCAGAATCTCATCCAAGGTTTGCAGCAGAACACATATTTTCAAAATATCTGAGAGTTAGTACGGACCATAATGTTTTTAAAACACAACTCTCAAATCCAAGGAAATAAGAGAGTTTATTTTTGAGCCAAATATAAGTTACTTTGTGCTGGAAACCCAGTTTTAGGTTATACCAATTTTTATGTTCCAATATGGTAATGGCTTCATAAAAATTTTAGAATAATAGAACAAAGAATGACTCTAAATCAATATCCGCAAAGGCATTGGTTTAACAATCAGTTTGGGTATTACAAAGCTGTCAGAAACTCTGGGCAACTGTCTTCAGATGCTTTCATACATGTTTAGTTTTTATTTCCATGTGAAAGCTACATGCATTCCAAAAAGATTTCCCTCATAGAGAGATGTTAACTCACATACAGGGGTATGGTACATATGGCCACTTATGGTATTAAAAATAACCTGATGTATTTGGCTTAGGTCCTAAAATATCCCCCTTTCTTTGTATATACTAAAGTTGTAATATTTTAACCAGCCATTTTAGAACATTCTGCTTTTTGGGATTCTTTCTAGAACCTTTAGTTTGTAACAGTGTATCATTTATGTTACAGTCATTATTGTAACCCAGTTTCCTCTGCTTCTATGACTCCTCCTTCTACTCTTACTTTCATAAACCTGTTATAATTCTCTGTTCCTCACAGTACAGTGTGCACAATAGACAGACTATACCACATACAAAGCACGGGCACACCATGGTAAGAGATTAGCTCCCTTGCATTGGGTAGATACTTGAAGTTGTGGGAAAAGATTGCAATAGTAGTAGTACATAATCTCATACCAATCAAATTCATGTCTCATAATTTTACTTGAAAACATGGAGAGTTAAAAAGTAATTTTGAGTGTATCTAAAATTTTATTTTACTTAAGTTTGAAAGGAAATCAGATATGTCTGTTTAAGCAGAGAGTTACAGGTTGTGATGGGTTTTATATTTTGAATGAGAAATGTTACTCTGTAGTCTCATATCTTTGAAAACATAGCTCTCAGTTGGTAGTGGTCTTCAGCAGGCAGTAGACCTTTTGGAGGCAGTGTCTCCTTAGGGATGGGTTAAGAGTGTAAAGCCTTGGCCTTCTTCAGTTTCTGCTCTTCTATTCTTGTATGGATGACAACGCCATCGTTGCACTTCTAGCAGCTGCTTCTCTGCCTTGCCTTTCCACCAGAGATGAACTCTGTCTTTCTAGATATGTAAACTAAAACAAACTTTTTATTCATTAAATTGCTCTTGGTCTTAATATTTTGTCACAGTGATGGAAAAGTAACCAAAATAGTAGGGGTCAAGTAATGTAAAACACTGAAGTTGATAGTATATAATACAGAATATTTTCTATTATAAGTAAAAAAGAAAAAATGGTAGGCAAGGAAACTACAGTAGACACACAAATATGGACAGGGAAAAGGCAGGAAGTAGCAGTGCTGCATAAAGAAACACAGGCAACTAAAAAATGCTAGCAGCAGGAAAAACAAACTTCCTGGAGGGAAGAGCACACCAGTTTGTTACTCAATACTAAGTGGTCAGCTCTGAAAACATATATATTTATAACATTATACAGATTGAGCAAATCATACCTTATGTAGTTAGGAGTTAATTTCAAAAGAAGCTATGGATATGAAAAAAAATTAGGGAAGGGAATGAAGATAGGAAGGGTTTTCACAGAAAGAAGAAATAATGTAATTATGTTATAACTGTGAAATGAAAAAGAAATAATATTAAAAACAAGAATAATTTTACAGATGAAAAATGTTTACAATGAGTTTAGACTATAAAAATATTGAATGGAAATAAAAGTCTTCCACAAACTAAAATCAAATAGTCATAGCCACTATTAGTTTTAGAAGTAGGAGTAGAATAAATAAATCAACTGCCTACCTAAAATATAACTCGCTTAGAATTGATGTGAGGTCACATGTACCCACTGAATGCTCAGAAAATTTAACAACTTTGTATGAGCTGTTATAAAATGTCATTATGAAAAGATATTGTCGTCAAGACACACTTAAAATAAGATAAAGTCCTGCTCAAACTATGGCACCAACCAATACGTGCAGTAAACTTCAAATCCCTACCCAGATCTAGCCAATGGACAGGACATTCTCCACAGTTGAGTGAAGAGTGGGGACTGACTTTCACATGAACTCTGTTGCCCCATATCTGACCATGTCCCCTGGATGGGGAGGCCTGGTGGCACTCAGAGGGGGGATAGCAGGCTACCAAGAAGAGACTTGATACCCTATGAGCATATACAGGGGGAGGAGGTCCCCTCATTCACAGTCATAGGGTAAAGGAATAAGAGAAAAATGGGAAGGAGGGAAGAATGGGAGGATACAAGGGATGGGATAACAATTGAGATGTAATATGAATAAATTAATAAAATATATTTAAAAATCAAAAAATAAGATAAAATAAAATCTCACTTATTTAAAAACAAAGTAAGCAATACTCAATATTAAATATGCTTTGAAATTTTTCAGTGCTCGTTTCTTGGGCAACAATGAAAAGAAAAAAAAAACCAAAAAGAAAAGAAAACTCATTTTTCTTTAAATGTAATGCAGCTTGCAGAGACATATCCTTCTCTCTCTAACTAGTATTTCACACTGTTCTTCAGCAGGAGCCACTCCAGTTCTCACTGTACCACTCTCCAGCACCTCTCTTCCTTTCCCTGCTTGGAAAGATTTATTTATTTTTTTTCCTCAAAGAGAAATTCTGTTGTCAGCTCTTTGGTTAACACTGTTTTGCTCCTGCTACTTCCTCTTTAGAGTGGCATGCGGTCTGCAGTGTGATAGGCAGTGGCATAAGCTGTGTGGAATTCACAGAATTAAATCACCTGTCACTCCTGTTTCCAGGGCCCTTATTGTGTGGTTCAAGAAACAAGAATTGCCTGAGATGTAATTTGCAATGCAACCCAGTAAACTGACTGTAGAGAGAGCACTTATGTTGCACTTAGAAGGTATGAGAAATGTGATCTGACCAGATAGGGTGACAGAGAGAACATTTTTGAACAAGGAGGTTTACACAGGTGACAGATGAATCAGTGTTGCAATGTTTAGAAAAATTCTAGCCAGCGGACTGGTGCAGAGCTTTGGTCACATTTTAATTCTTCTTGAAGTATCATTCATATATATGTTAATGTTGCCTATGTTCAGAAATCACAAAATAAATTTGCCATTCATCTCCTTGACAGATACACTCAAACTGTTATCAATAGAAGATATACTATACAAAACAAAAATATATTATATATTAAACAGAAATTGACAATGTCTATCTGAAAAGATGTTTTCTCTAGTTAAATAAATAACTATGTATCACATTTAGTAAGCATAATAAAATGGATAGTTATTTTACTATAAGTACTGTATAATAAAGTATGAGCATTTAATTTAATTAACTCTATCATTTTTAAGTAATATGATGTTAATGATGAAATATTATTTTAAATTTAAAGCACATTTAAGGGACTGAAGAAATGGTATCTCTGAAAGTAGAGAAACCAGATTGGGTCCTCAGTACCCACATGATGGCTCACAGCCACTAATAACTTCATTGTCTTGTCATCTGTAGCCTTCTCCTGACATCCATGGGCATAGTATGCAAAAGATACACATACATGGGACAAAACATACAGTAAGAAAATAAACGAATAATCTAAAAAGGCATTAAAACATGTTAAAGAAAGTAAGATTAAATTTTTAGCAGGAAATATATGAATCATTTGGTTTTTTGTTTTTATTTTTAATTTTTTAATTTTTTTTTTCTTCCAGGACAGGATTTCTTTCTGTAGCCTTGCCTGTCCTGGACTCACTTTGTAGACCAGGCTGGCCTCGAACTTACAGATACCTGTCTGCCTCTGTCGCCCAAGTGCTTGGATAAAATGCGTGTGCCACTACTGTGTAGCCTCTGCAACATTTGTTGATCTATATGCACATTTTCCTTCTTTAAGCTACCTTTTTAATTGGTATGATTTTAATTTTAAGAATAAAATTATCCATCCATTTAATAAGTTTAGATTTATAGTTTCACAGACTTATAGTTAATGAGCTGTAGCCATAATATCGGCCAATAAATCGTTAAAAGATTAGATCATGGCTTTGTTTTTAGCACAGTGTTGTCTATGTCTTTGCTACTATGTCAGAACAACTTATTCCTCTAACATAAAGCCATTCTTCGTCAACTGTCATACATCTGATTTGTTTTATGAACTTCCCTCCTGGGTCGTGAATGACTATACTACATTTAAAGAAAATAGATTTTCCCCAGACTTAGTCCTAGTCTTAATTGTAACTGTAAAGTGTATTTGTAAATCCTACAGATTTTAGCAATGAATTTTATTACCTATAACTTTGCATCTAAGTGATTTGCAGCATACTAAAACACAGTGTTTTAAAAAATAGTTTGGTTTTATTTTATTTTTGTTGTTCGAGACAGGGTTTCTCTGTTTATCCTTGGCTGTCCTGGACTCCCTTTGTAGTTTAGGCTGGCCTCGAACTCACAGAGATCCACCTGACTGCCTCCTGAGTGCTGAGGTTAAAGGCGTGCGCCACCAACAGTTCTATTTTGTGTATATGTGCATGAATAGGTATTTCATACCACAATTTTTGAAATCCTGTGTTTTTGTTGCATTTTCTACTTTAGTACTGCAGGTAACGCTGTATTAAAAATGGTTAACTGAGAATATGTATGTTTCTTACTTCTTTTAACATTCCTAGTAGTTAATATTTTGTCAAATACGGTGTATAATGGTATTTTCTAATGAGACTTAATGGTAATTTTCAAATATAAGTACCTAAATTATTTAATATTCTTTATATTTCTTACTTGATATACATCCTCAAGTTATATATTTAAACATAATTTTAATATATTTTATTAATTTATTCATATTACATCTCAATGGTTATCCCATCCCTGTATCCTCCCATTCCTCCCTCTCTCCATTTCCGTTTACTCCCCTCCCCTTTCAGTAAGCTCTGAAAACATATGTTTACAAGAGACATTATACAGACTGAAAAGATTATATTCATGTATTTAGGAACAGGTAGATATAGATATTCTTAATTCATATATGTCACAAATTAATACATATATGTGTACACACACACACACACACACACACACACACACATATAAAAGAGGCCATGAATTTGTTAGGGAGCAAGGGCACACAAGGCTGGTACATACTACATAGGAGGGTTAGGATGACGGTAATGAAATGAATTAATGAAGTAATTGTATTTTAATCTCCAAATGTGAAAATATATAAATTATTTTATAACAATAAAATACATTGACAATTGTTATTTAATCATATTTCACCAAAACCTGTTATGTCTGGATCAGCTTTCTAGTGATTTTACATACTTTTTGAAAGAATTAATGAAATAGGGAAAAACAAAACCCAGTTTGGGTCATGGATTCCAAAGGTTCATTCTTGGGTCACATGGTCAAGTTTCTCTAAGCCTGAGTTGAGACAAAGCATCATGACAGGATGCTTGATGAGAAAAAGTGCTCACCCAATGGCAGCTGGAAAGCAAGAGTACAGAAAAGGTGGGCGTGGCCCGAAAACCCAGTTGCATCCTCTTCATTAATGTCTAGCACCCCCTGTGACCCCAGGCTTGTGATCAAGACTTTACAACATTGGTTCCAGAAGACATTGGTCTATTTCCACGTATTTATTTTTGCTACAGTATGATTTTTCCTTCAATTATATTGTATTACTTTATACTATTTCTCGATAGTATTAATTTTTCTTTTGAAAATATACAATGAATTACTTGTAGTGTGCATACATGTTTATTAAAATATTTAAAAGAAAAGTATAATGATGGTTTGTGGGGGGTATTTGGGATTGCATTAACTGAAAATTTAAAGCGACAGAAAATAATTCTGTTGTAGCTATGTACCTTTTAATGTACCTTCTGACGCTTTCTTTCAAATTTCACAGTGCATTGGTATTGCAATGTAGTCATTTTGTTTGAGACACATTAGAAGCCTTGGGAGCTTTTTAGTGCTTTTTTATATTTCTTTAGCATTGTCAGCTGCATAGCAGTCGATATCCCCATAGTTTTATTTTTGGCCTTCGAATAAGAACTCGCAGCTGGTGCTGTAATGTGCTTAATTTCTCCATCGAGCATAAACATTTAAAATTCTGTTTCTATCCACAGGGTTTCAGGAAAACATTTAGTGATTTCTCCCATTCCTAAACAAAATAGTACAAACACAATCTCCCTTAAGTTACAAACCAAACATGAGACATCCTCTAATGGATGCAGCAGCCACTGTGCCCTGCTGAGTCACTTAACTCCTGTCAAGGAGGCACTGGACATGTTTTTGTTCTACTGTGGTCATTGCTCTACCAGTCAAATCTCAGGGTCACCAGCTACTAACATTTGTCCGACTTCACCTAAACAACATCGTTGTTTTTTAGCTGTAGATTCTCAGAGCTGAATACCGTCAAGTTAAACACCGTGTGTGCGCTATCGGACCCTGAAGGAGGGAGAGTGTGACTTTCTGCTATAGCATGGAGTTTTGGTAGAATCTGTTAGTGTAGATAGAAAAAATATGCTTTTGTTCTCTCTGAATGTTTCAAGGATTGCTGGTTTTCTGTGTTGTTTTTATGCAGCTGTTTTAATCCTTTCTCCCCTCATGGATTTACTAACCCGCAGTGTCTCTCACCTTTTATCCTCCCACTCGCAATGAGAACAAAAGGAAAGCTGACTCATTCTCTTAGAAAACAAAATGTGAAATATCACATAAAAAAATTTAAAAAGTCTACTTTTATCAATCCATATATATTGCTTTCTTTTCTTCTCCCGAAGACACAGTAGCCCTATTTTTACCTCATTATAGTCATTGGAAAGACCACAGCCCTGCTAGAGTAACATGGCCTAACATCTACTTAAAGGGCGGAGAATATTTCAATGATTTTAAAGAGTTCACCAAAGCTGATTAAGCCTTTCTCTAAGGATTGAAATTCCAGTAGCTAAAGGTCTATTTTCTCTGCAATGACTCATCTATTTAATGCTAAAAGCAATACCCTTTAGCAGTTGTATGGCTAATAACTAGAGATATTCCTTTTAACAAAGGATTTACTTTTACCACTATTTCTACCATTATATTAATATTCCATATTTATGAATTGTTTGGAATTTTTTGTGTGTGTTTTAAATTTAAAGACCCAATCATCTCTTCCCTCAACACCACCGTTTCTTTCTTCTTCTCTTCTGAGAAACGTCTGTGAATTTAACTCATGGATTTGAGCTGACCAGGAACAGGCTGTCATGAGCCCCCTACTACCCCCTTCTGCTGCCTGAGTGCTGCTATAAATGGACATGCACTCACCTGCCTGTTTAATGTTTTCTTATTTGACACTTCTCCTAAATTAACCCTCATGTTATTCATGAGCAGGTTTCCTGTTAACAGAAAATTCATTTTTGATTCATATATATTTATATTTTCTTCTTACTGTCTTGTATGATTGGTTATATATGCCTATAACCCCTCTGTATAATTAATAGTCAAATGGACCTAGGAGTTTTTTGAATATCGTTATTACAGTTGATAAAGTTGATAAAGCATTTACTTTAGTTGTAAGAAGAGATGTTTTCCTAATGAGAATGATAGAATGGCTCGACAAACATGGGGAAAAAAAGAACTTAAAAGTGCTTATTTACTGTATTTTATGAAAAGTAAATTTTGATTGATTGATTTCTAATCTCTTTTGAATGCTTTGTTGATCTATAAAACATGTGGTTTAAGTATAGTGACTAGCACATAATTTTTAAAAAAAATATTTGTAATTCTAAAAGAAGAACCATTAGATTTTTGTGCTTATTTGGAATTTAAAATTTTATGAAGAAGAAGGGTAGCAGATGGTCAAAGGAATCGTCTTACCGGGTGCAAATGAGAACATACTGATATGTTGGATGGAAGGTTGGTGTACTGGCAGGCAGACAAATGAGGCCATAGGATGTTTGCAAATCTAAGTGAACTGACAGCGTCCAGAGCTGAGACAGATATTGGAATCATACTTAGGGTTTTGTGAAGGGGGAGGCAAGAAACACAGGAAGTATGAATCGCCTCCAAACAGTCCAGCAGACTACGCTGTGGAAGGATTGTACATTTTGCTTGGTTTGCTTTGGTTTTAATTTTCTAAGACATGACAATGTAATAAAAAGGTGACAGAAGATAACTTCGTGCCGAGTACAGCTCATGACAAAACATATTATGTAAGCACAGCCTTACAGGAAACTGAGACACATTGTTTGATGCTGGTGCTCTTGCAGCTGAATTATGAATGGCTCCTACAGCTGCTTCAGTGCTGGGGTACATAGAGAATATAAAACCATGCCTGTTCATTTGTCTGGGTGAGGCTGAAATCAGATAAATAAAAAAACAAAACTTAAAACATTTACTCTATTTAGAGATACCCTGCTGAGACTCTCAATTGTTCCTGCTGCTGACTTGGGTTTGGAAAGATCGTTTCTTTAGTCTGTTTGTCTGAATTTCGTACAAAATGCATCCTTCGTACTTGATAGCAAAAATCCATTGCAATGACAAGGAATGCATATATATTGCTTTTCACCTTCATGGTTTCGATACTTTCTAAGATACGTTGGATTTTAAATTGAAATTTATTAGCCACTGAACATATATTTAAAGCATGCCTCATTTTAACTTTAATTACAATTAGTTTACTAAACGTAGGTCAGATATAAGGATCTACTATGTGGGATATTTTTAAAATATATAGAAATAGAATATTAATAAAATTGATTCCAAAATTATATCCAAACTCTATTGCCAATAAAAGTTTCCATTGCACTTCTTCTTTTGTAGCCTTTTATTGTTACTGAAACAGAGGTGGAAAGACAGCCATCAATTCAACAATATACTTTACTATAAATACATTCATGAAAAATATCACAAAATTATCAAGTACAAAATGCTTCTGGTACTTCATAGCTCCATAAATAAAGTACCACAGTTGATCTTATTGCTTTTCAACGGCTTTGAATATCATTATTTCTAAGTCATCACAATATTATTATAATGTTTCCACAGCAAATATTATATCTGTGCAGGATCACCCACCATGTTGCAAATTCATTTCTGAGTAAGAAATATGTATGAGTAGCAAATAAAGTATACTATTTAAAGAAGTAAAACTTATTTGTTGGTATGTCTACACTGAACTTATAGCGCATGTGCTACAAACACAATTACCTAAGTTGTATTCTGAAAGTAATTTAGCAGTGTCTGGAATTACTTATAGACATGCCATGTGTACCTGGCATGTGGTCTCCTTGTTATTTCAAAATTCTTTATCTGTAATTTAGTTTCTAATTTTATCATTATATTAAGTGAGTTATTCCATGCTCACACCATTTGACTAAAAAGCCATTTTTGAAACAGTAGACATGATTTGTGAATAATATGTTAATTCCCCTAGTGAAAAGATTAATCAACTTTTATACATATGTAAATATAATTAATATAATATTATAATATAGCCTTCCTTGATACCATGTTAACTAACTCAAACATGTATCAAAGTTTATTTGACTTTTACACAAAGTATTCTATTACGAATTTTCCATTAGCTTAACTCAAAATATACTGATAAACACTGTATCAAAGTATATGGAGCATCAGCATTGTGAAATTTTGTCACTAGAAAATACATGCTGCATATATATGCATATATGTGTACATATGTAACATATATGTGTATATGTTTGTATATACATGTAACATACATATATATATGTAGTGTTTCAATGATTATTTTAGTTTAGTTGCTAGTTCTATATTTTCTTCATCAGTATCTCTCTATCCATATATTTTTCATCTGTCTATCTCCATCCGTCTATCTAGGCATGTATTGCCACTTAAGGCCTGTCTTATATTTGTGAGTTTACGTTTTTTCCCAACTTTGATGTTCGTTCCTGATGTTGAGAGTTCCTGTTCAAGTTCACTGAGGGGTCACACAAGTATATTTTCTATGGCTTTAATGAGGTACAGAATATCCCTTGTCAGGGCCTTATTATTCTGCTATGATAAGCGTTTCTAGGTGAGAGGCTATTGCTTCCTGAATATTCTCTCTCTCTCTCTCTCTCTCTCTCTCTCTCTCTCTCTCTCTCTCTCTCTCTCTCTCTCCACACACACACACACACACACACACACACACACACACACACACACACAGTCTATATAATCAGATATTTAGTTGAAAAGAAAAATAAAGGTCTTATGTCACCCTTTCATAAAAGTTCTATTATAAACTCAAATTACTATAAAGCACTTCTTACTTCTTTTGTGGTAATCACATGTAACTGCATCTCTAGTGTTCATTCACCTCAAAAATTCTGTTTATCAAGTGGTTGAGTGTTGTGGCACACAGGGCACACTACAAGGTATGATCATTGACATTTCCCCCCTACAGCCTGCATAACAGCATTAATCACGATGATAGACACTGGGAAAGAAGCTAACAGCTTAAATTAAGCTTGGCATCTCTGTGTTCTCTCTAAAGAGTGGTCAATAAGAGTTGTACTGTCTAGTTTTGTTGTGCACTCAAAAATCAATGAAAATAAAGTGACCTAAAACATTTACTAAATGAATAGAAACATCTGCCCAGCTTCTTGCCAGCAGTCCTTCTGTTTTAGCAGGTTCCTATGGCTCGCTTCTGGCTTCATGCTATTTTCACCCATTAAATGTTTCAGCTACTATGTCTATGTCCAAAGTGTTTTCTCTGTTTTCCTTTCTGCTCTTTCAGGCCACTCTCCTCCTATTACTGCAGTTGGATCTATTAACTTTTCAACCATGTTTCTCTATTTGAGAACGGATATTTGCTATTCCATTGAAAAATCGCCCCCTCGTGTCGTGTTGCCATTTAATAAGCTGGAAAGATACATATACCTATTGTATCCATGAAAGGAAATGTGAATATTTAATGGCAGATTTACTAAGTGTATTTTGTTTTGCTTATGTCTGTCATAGATAACACAGCCAGCATTCTGACAAGGCGGAGGAGATTTAGTCGAACTATGCAGGATGTGTATTATCTGCCCATTATGATCTCTGATGGTGGAATCCCCTCTCTCAGCAGCAGCAGCACCCTCACCATCAGGGTTTGTGCATGCGAGAGAGATGGGCACGTGCGGACCTGCCATGCAGAAGCCTTCCTGTCCTCGGCTGGTTTGAGCACAGGAGCCCTAATCGCTATTCTTCTTTGTGTTGTCATTCTCCTTGGTAAGTGGCTACTCTTGTGATAACTATGGCACATCTCTCTGAAGGAATTGAAGAGTAAGGCCTACATATGTGGATAAAAAACATGGCAGCATGGATTTTTCTTATGATGAACTTTCACAATGCTTTGGTATGGTGTTTACCTGTGTACTTTGAGTGAAGCTAAAGAAAAATTAATAAACAGAATACTTTGTGTAAAAGTCAAATAACATTTGATTCTTAGATATTTGAGTGAGTTTGGATGGCATCAAGGAAGACTCTATCTTGTAGAGGGTCCCATGAGATTTTGCAAGCTTAGCCCTAGAGGAACACGTTGTGCAAGTGAGATAGCAAAAGAAAATGTGCAGAAATGAAAGACCAGGGTGCAGGTATATTGAAACTGTAAATAAAACAAAAAATAGGTAAAAGCATAAAAGAATAATAAAAATACGAAAAATGGAGGGGAGAGAGAAAAGGAGAGAAGGAGAGGGTGAGAGAGAGCAAAAAAACAAAAAGCAAGCAAGACAGACAGGCAGAAAGAAAGAGAAGAAAGTAATGAAGAAAGAAGAAAAAGCAGAAACATGTAGTGTTATGAATATCAAAAACTAAAATGGTGACAAAGAAAACAAATATGTCTTACATCAAATCTACTAATAATGTCAGGAGTAACTTAGAGATAAATAACTTGATTAGCAAATCTTGATCACACTCAGCCTCATGGAACCTGATGTTTAGTGCATTTTAGCAGGATGTCATATATTGTTGAGTTAAGAATTTTCGTGCTTGCTTCACATATGCTAAAACTGGAAAGATACAGAGAAGATTAGCATGGCCCCTGAGCAAGGATGACACACAAATTTGTGAAGCATTACATATTTTTATAAAAAATAAAAAAACATAATTTTCATTTATACTTTTATGAAAATACACATAAAAGAAGAAAGCAAAACATTAGACTTTTGACCTTGTTTTCTTATGTATAATCATTGCACATCAGTTTTAATTATATCTTTTATTGAATTATTATTATTCAGGTATTATAGGTCACTAGACCCACGTTAGTTATCTGTAATTTAAATCTATTTATAATTTCTCTGATTTTCCAGTAAGAGATGAGTATGGTAAAATTGTACTCTACAAATTGAAATTCTAATAATCAATCTTTAAATCTGATCAAATTTTGAAATTAATATGTTAATATAAAATTATGTTATTTATATTTATAAAAAGCAGCTATATAAAATTAATCCCACTTTGATTAATTGTGAGCCAAGGTTTTCTTTTCTTTAATACTCTCTTCTTTTTATGCCCAAACATATAAGAAGAAAACATCAGCTAAAAAATATTAATGCCATCACTCAAATTTCATGTTTTTGTTTACTTGCTTTAACATCTAATTCTATTCAATTTACATATATATTATTCACCAGATAATAGTTTGTTATTTACACAGAATACAACTTTAAATGAGTCATGGAACTCTCTGTTCTAAGCAAAAGCAAATTTTAAAATTTTAATTATTTTTAAATAAATATTTTAAATAATTTTTATATAGCATAATTTGATCATATTTTTTTCATATCCTTCCTCTCTATCTCTTATACTTAACTTCTCTCTCTCTGTCTCTGTCTCTGTCTCTGTTTCTCTCTCTCTCTCTCTCCATCTATGTGTATGTATGTGTGTGTGTGTGTGTGTGTGTGTGTGTGTGTGTGTCTTCTCCCAGCCATCTCCACTTCTGTCTCTCTATACTGTGTCTCTCTCCCATTGCGTATGATTTTTAAAGATATGATATATAATGAAAGAGAGACCTCTAAGCTGTATCTTATGATAGAATTAGAGTTCACTATTTAAATTAGGGGATCCGTTTTCCCTATTTCTGGTTCCTGACATTAATTTTTCAATGATATTCTTTATTTGCAGGAGTCACCAGGATAGTTCTTGTTAGCCTGCAACTTATAACAAAATGTGACTAGTTCAGAAACTGACAATTTCTGATACTATTAGTGTCTCCAAGATCACTTAAGAACACATGGTTTTGGCATGACCACTTATCATTCAGTAATCTCTAATACTAATAGATAGATATTAGGATAGATTAGGAGAAATATGATGACCTGAGAACAATATAGAAGGGCAGAAAGAGAAGATGACGAGTGAAAAGAAGACTTTGAGAAAAAGCAGGAAGCCTTTATCAGCAATTGCCAACGAGTTCTCAATTTAAAAACTCTGAAGACCCTTGGTATCTGAGTTGAAAATTCTTCAGAAAAAATTACCATGACCATTGGCTGCCAATAGCATTTATGGAGCTAATCAACATAATCACTGTGATTTTGCCACTTCATTTCTACCATATTTAAAACCAAGATATTTTGGCATATAAAAGAATCAACAGACATTTGGAGTTAAATACGTCTGTGATGATAGCTATTTGCAGAGAGTATGTTATGATTAAACATACAATAAAAGTAAATGCAAACTATACAAGGATTATGTATGAATCAGGAAAGCCCTGAGTAGTGCATTTATGTGGATGATAAGAAATTCAAAGGAAAATAATCTAAAAAGCCAGTACAAAGCCAGTATTTCTCTGAATGTGCTTTTCCTTGAGAATAAAATTAATAAATGAAGCAAAACAATTTTATTTGGATTTTTGTTTATAGTACCAGGGAAGCTGGAAAATTGGCTTCTAATTGCAGTTAGAAGTTAACTTCAGTTGTTTCTGGGTTCAATTCCCAACACTACATGGTGACTTACAATCATTTCTAACTCCAATTCTGGGATCTTCATCACTGCCATATGGCCTTTGGGGCACTATATGCAAGTGGTACACAGATCTACATGATGTCAGAACATCTGCACTCATTAAATTATACTAAATAGTTAATCTATATTATCAAGGAGGAATGCAGCAGCATGTATATAGTGGATGGCTCGTGTTCACAAAGTACTGAGTTCAACCCCCAGCATGACATAAACCAGGTGCAGAGGAACATATCTGAGAAAAAAGTACATAAGAAGACGGAGGGTTTAAGGTCATCCTGGCCTACAAAGTAAGGTTGAGGAGGCTTGAGCTCCACCAGAATATGTCTCAAACATACATAAACAAGACTAGTAACAATAATCTCAAATTCTTTGTAACTTGTAAATTATGAGTGAAAAGAGAATTTCACTAACTAAAATAAAGTAATAAAGAATGAAAACATCTCAAAAGTACAACAAATTTTGGAGATTCCATGCTAGGTTGTGCAACTGAATATCCCAGGATGATTCATAATAATAAACAGAGAAGACAAATTCACTTTTTTGATTTATTTTCATAACATTATGGCTCCTTGATGTTGTACTTCCCAATCAGCCTATTATACAGTAACATACTCATATTATGTGCATAATTCCAAATATTAGGTGGATTATTTGAATATTTAATTTCATCTCTAAGTTTTCAAGACTTTATTTGTCTTTGATATATCTGTATAATTAATATCTTTACTCATGTTCTTAAAATGATCTGCCTTTGTTCGTGGGATTTGATGAAAATCTTTAGTTCAAGTTTCAAGTACTCATAGTGTTGTCCAGAACAATTAGGTACAGCACTAATAGTTACCCAGAAATGATTCAGAGGGAACACTTGACAGCAACATTTTCAGAAAGGCTAATCATGCCACATGGAATCACTCATCACAGAGCATGATGCCACTTTCATCGAAATTCTCTTTGTTCACCCACAAGAGTCTTTGTGGAGTATCTACTTAATGTCACCTGCTCCAACAACAGCTCTTGAGAAATATGATTTACAACAGCCAGGCCATAATCAAGTGTGTTTCAATTATCTTCTGCGAGATAACTTGATGTTTCCAGTAACTAGAAAGACAATGTATGTGCTATAGGAGTATAAATTACATCCGTTTCCTCTGTAAACAAATCAGGTGGTACAATTGTCTGTTTTTGCTATTATGTTATACATGTAAGTATCAGATATGATATTTACTGGTTATTAGGAAATAACCCTTATTTATAACTACAACCACAACAACAAAACAAAACCAAAAGAAAACAAAAACAAACAAAAAACAACAATGACAACAAAACTCAAAAACATTAGATTCAATGTTTAAGTAACTATTGTTATATTTTAAATCAATACTTATCTTGAGGAAATGGAATGGTGGTCTGGCACCTAAGAATACCTGATTCTATTGCAGGGGACACAGACTTGCTTTCCAGGGCCCACATGAGAGCATAAACAAGGGCTCAAGTATCATCTTCTAGTGTCCATAGGCCCCAGGCATGCATGAAATTCACCTGCATACATTCAGGAAGAGCACTTATACACATAGAATTAAAACAATTAAATCTAAAAATACCTCTATTTTTCTTGACTATTTTAAGCCTTTGCATAACAGATACATGCAAGAAGTCACAACTTAAGAAATATATCATTATCCTTCACATTGAATCGTGTTAATGTTGTACACCAAAGTATTGAAGCATTTACATTTTGAAGAACACAAATGGTCTTCCTAAGTCTGTCATAGTGTTTATTACTTTTTCCCTTTTTTATGTGCATTAGTTTCTCTAACAAATCTAAACTGAAATTCTATTTTATTTACTAGAATATAAAGGCATAAGGCAATGAGAAATGTCCAAACTCAAATGCCCAAGACATTTATAAGCCTTTACCCAGTGTTTGCAACATTAGTAATTACAATTGGTAAGAGACCCTAAAACACAGTCTAGCTTCTCAGCCTTTTAAATATGTGTATATCTGCACTAACATATGCACTCAATATCTGTATTACGGAGGGTAACTTTTACTACAAACGTCATCATCCTTGTGATGACATCATGTCTATTCTCTCAGTTCTTCTGCCTAGTGTCTTTCTCAGTAAGTCTGTTGACTGCTGCAGTATTTCCTCTCTTCTTAGTCTCTGCTTCTTCATTTTATAATTTAGTCGAATTACAGCTCTGTTCTGTGGAATACATAAATTATAAAGAAATGTCAGAAAGTGAACAATTTCTATATAGTACAAAGGATGTATAAGTAAAGTAAAAAAATATTCTGGAGCTTTATAGGAAAATGCCAAATATTAGTTCCCGATAATGTAGCTCAAGGGGCAAAATGCAAGAGATCAATCATACACACTACACCTGCACTGACTTTCTACAAATGACCAAATGTTAACAGGTTTGAATATTGTAGAAATACTTCCTGACTTTTGTGAAACTAAACAAAATGATTATGCATGAATTAAAACACAAACTTTTGAAAGTCATGCCCTACTCTCCACTCAGCTGTGGAGAATGTCCTGTCCATTGGCTAGATCTGGGTAGGGGTTTGAAGTTTACTTCACTTATTGTCCTTGGCTGGTGCCATAGTTTGAGCAGGACCCCTGAGCCCAGATCTGCCTACCATAATTTTCTACTTGCAGGATTCTAGGACCCTCTGGATCCTTCTACTTTGCTATTCTCCCATGCTTCTCTCATCTAGAGTCCCAATAGGATTTGACCACGTCCCCTGGATGGGGAGACCTGGTGGCACTCAGGAAGGATAGCAAGCTACCAAGAAGAGACTTGATGCCCTATGAGCATATAAAGGGGGAGGAAGTCCCCCTCAGTCACAGTCATAGGGGAGGGGAGTAAGGGAAAAATGGGAAGGAGGGAGGAATGCAAGGATACAAGGGATGAGATAACCACTGAGATGTAATAAGAATAAATTAATAAAATAAAAATTTAAAAAATACTTAAAAGCTCACGTTTACAACTGCAAATATATATACATAAATATCTAAAACACACACACACACACACACTTTTTCCAGTTTGTTGAATTGTTGATTTCAAAGGTTGAATTTTTTTTCTCCATCACACAAGACAATGGATGGTTATGGTTATTGTTTGTACTGCAGTGAGTGCCAAGACACAAGCTTAGCAAATGAAAGTATTACAGTTTTTCAGAGATCAGGAAATCTACAATGGTTCATTGAGGATACCAGTTTTGACATTCCTTGAAGGAGATGTCTGTGGAGTTATTCAGTAGCATGCAAATCAAGGTTGTGTTGCGATACAGTCTTAACTCTAGAGAGTGGAGGAAATAGGAACTGTAAAACACTGATACCCGAAGTTCAAAATTTTCTTTCTCTCTGCTAACCTCATCCTCTTTCCATTTTTTCTTCAGCCATTGTGGTCCTTTTTATCACCCTGAGACGCAGTAAAAAAGAGCCCTTGATCATTTCAGAAGAAGATGTGCGGGAAAATGTAGTCACATACGATGACGAGGGAGGTGGGGAAGAAGACACCGAGGCCTTCGACATCTCAGCTTTGAGGAATCCTTCCGCTGCGGAGGAGTTCAAGTACCGCAGAGACATTCGGCCTGAAGTGAAGCTCGCTCCTAGACACCAGTCGTTGTCCGCCATGGAGAGTATAGACGTTCAGGAGTTTATTAAGCAAAGACTGGCAGAGGCAGATCTGGACCCCAGCGTGCCCCCTTATGACTCTCTTCAGACTTACGCCTACGAGGGTCAGAGGTCAGAAGCTGGGTCTATCAGCTCGCTGGACTCTGCAACCACACAATCAGACCAGGATTATCACTACCTTGGAGACTGGGGGCCTGAGTTTAAAAAGTTAGCTGAACTCTATGGAGAAATGGAATCTGAAAGAACAACTTAGAGGGTTAATTTTTGGAGCTTTGTAGAATTTGCTTCCCGACCAAGTGGAGAGATGGCCTCAAAAATGACAAGGAAATCGAGTGGAAACAGTACTTGGAACTGAGCAAGGTGTACACAGCTCCTGTAGAAACAAGTGCCCTTTTTATGATCAAAAGTGGGTTATTTAATTGGAAGAAGGTCAGTTATAGAAAAAAAAATACAGAAAAAAAAAACTATTGTTCCTTGTGTATATTTTCAAATGCTCAATAAAGTCAATGGTACTGTTTAATTAAGAATATCTGAACTAAGCCAAACAATGAATGTTTATTTCATGATGTTGTGATTTCTTTTTCTCAAAGCCAAATTAAATGAGGGGGGGTGCTTAAAAAAAATCACCCTCAGATCTATATGGTGAAGTGCACTGCGTATAGAAACATACAGAGGTAGTCACAGCCTTCTTTGCTACTTTTCTGGGTGGAATTTTGAGACCCCCCTAATCTGTTATTGTGACAGATCTCATTCTTTTCCTTTGCTTAAATTACATGAGGTATTCCCAACATACCAGGCAACTCAGTCATGGATTTGACTGTCCGATTTTCCTCTGCCCTCCCCACTTCTTTCCTCCATACAGAGCTGATGGAGCACGGGGATTTGCTGCCTGCACTATGACATATGCAACATCAGTGCGCTGGTCATGCACTGTTCTCAGCATGGAGACAAAGGTCTCTGTCCTGTCCATCATCTTTTAGGTTAACAGGAGACAATATTTTCAAATTGATAGACTGAGTAGACTCCGTTCATCAGATATGTCAGGGAATTTTTTTATTTAAAAATAATTACAAACACCTCATCCTGTATAAAACATTGAAAACTTTATATATATCTATCTTCTGATCCCCTTTTCACTTTAGTGCACTTATACCCAAAATTGGTTATCAGTTTGTTTTGCTGACATGTTTATACGTCATCACAGTTCACTTATTTCCACCTTTGGTAGTCATCAATAATGTGAAAGCCGCATAGTTAGTCTGATCACTTTGTGGTATCTACTATTGTTTAGGCAACTTCATTCCTCATGTGGGTTTAGATAGCCTCAATTTCCCCAGTTAGTCCTTGTACTTGTGGTATTTATTAAATACGTAGGAATGGGCCAAAGAAATAGAGGAATCATACAGATGACCCCTGAAACATATCCTTGAGAGTCTCTTAATATCAGGGTCACCAGCTGCAGCATAGAAACGTCAATGCCTGTTCTGCCTACCTCCCAGTTCTCTTGTGAGGACAAAGCAGGCACTGTAAGACCTCTTTGGCAACTGCAAAGTATTCTGCTACCTGAAGACGTAAACATATCATCTAGTTTACTGATGCCATAAGTTTAAACATATATAGGTACATATGTTTTAATAGATAATGATCACATGATGAAAACATCTCATTAAACCTTCAAAAGTGAATCTATTGTTAAGTAAATATGTAATTTACAAGTCTAATAATTTTAATATTTTCCAAATAATCTCATTTTCCTTATAACTTCGTGGGGCTTTTAAAACACTTATTTAAGTAATATTTCTTTCTCTTGTTTTGGGGGCTTTATGTAAAAAAAAAAAGAAAATTAAGGTACTACTCTGAATTACCTCATCTATGTATTGTTGGTAAATTGGAATTTTTAAACACAAGAGGTATCAAGTATTTGAAGGAATAGATGTTTTTCATTTAATCTTTAAATTTATTATAATATAATTTCCCCGGAAAGTTATATGGTGTTTTCTGATTCCACCCTTGTGCAAACTTTGGGACTGTGCCTCTGTTTGAAATTGCCTTGTGCTGTCATATTCCAGTTTCAAGGTTTTGGAACTGAGTCTAATTTGAATAATTCTCAGTTTGTGTTCTAAGCCTGAGGAATAAAATGGAACTTAAGCTTTTTACAACACCGTAGCTTCCCAGATGCTGCTTTATCATTTTTTAAACAACATAACGAGGTGCCTTCCTGTGTACGACTAAATCAAAAGACACAGAGGGGCAGGAAGAACAGCCTGAGGACACTCATGGTCTGATTATGGAAACAAGGAAGCATCCTCTACCTGAGGAGCAGGTCCTCCATGGCAAATGCAATGAACCTAGATGTCATTTTTTCTGTAATCTGCTAGGACCAAGAGTGTCTAATATTAAAATTCCATTCAATCTTTAGAACGTTACCATTATATTTTAATAAGTAAGCATATTCACCAGGTTATTTCACAAATGATGGTTTGAAGAATGAAATCTGTGTATCCTTTCAATTCTGTATCAAATAATCAAAGTCAAGGTCTTCAAATGGTGGTGAATATTAAAATATTTTACTGGTTTGGTAGAATGAGGGGTTGCACACTTACTTAATTCTAACTACATGTTAATTATAATGATATATTGCTTCTAAGAACCTGATATTAATCTAAATATGAAGATAAATATTGTCCCTTTCTGGCATCAAATTATTTTTCTTTCCCATACAACTTAAGAAAGCTATTCCAGGCTACATTTCATATGGACCCTGGAAGTAGAGTTAGTTAATTAGTTTAAGTACAAAACAGGTTTCAGGATTCTAATTCTATTATTTGAATAAAAAAAATAGTAATTAAAATCATGCTCTATAAAATGGTCACTTACTTAAGCAACAGTAAATTATTATTTTTTTAATCTACAGTTTTATCAACATGAAAGAAAAGGTCTCAGAGAGTTCAGAGAGCTGTTTGCATATGTATTTTTTGCTTTCTTTCAGTGCAACAAATAGCCATGAATGGACACAACACTGATGCCTCACAGCAAAGTTTTACAAATCATAGTTGATACATCTTGATATAAATATAGTATCAATTTAATACAATGCTTGACTTACATTTTAGACAGACTCTACACAAAATGGTGTTTATAAAACTACAGGAACTACTAAGAGAATAACAATTTTTTATAATTTTTATTAAATATTTTTACATATACATTTATATTATTACAAATATATAATAAACTACCTACATCAAGAAGAACCATGAAGTAATTAGGAAATATATATATATATATATATATATATATATATATATATGTTACATTTATAGTGTTTTGCCTATTTGTATTTGGCAACCTTGAAGAAAACATTTTTCCTAATTTGGTGAGTCTAAATTTCTGAATGTACATCTATATGTATCATATCTCCTCATTATTAACTTAAAACATCTATCTAGACCTAAAAACTAAACAACTAAGCTTAATTGTAAAACTAAACTATTTGGTGTTCAATCCCACCAGAGACCTGAGGAGGAATAAAATTAATTACCTGAGTCTACACGTGCATTTTAGGTGCTTCTTTGCAGGGTTTATTAATAATCAGCAAAGACTTAGAAACTAAATGTTTTTGTAGAAACCACTAAAAAGTTATGACAGAAACATATTTTCTGGTGAATCTATAGAAGTACGGAATTTCAAAAGGATTAAGGAGAAGACTGTGGGTAAGGTGAATCTCCATATAGAGGTAAGTTGTGATTGCCTACAGTAAGGCACGTAAAGGAAATGATCAGGAATTGATTGCCAAGATACTTGTGCTCATATCTTGTTGCAGAGTATTTGGAGCTGAAGATATAATTCAGAACAAAGAATTAAATGCTAATGTCTAAATGTGTTCCCAACATAAAATCATGGCAGAAGTTTCTCTATGAATATATGATTCAAAATGAAATAGTTTGGCTTTATTTAGTCTAATGTAAGACTTTCTTGGTTGCCAGGTTGAAGATACATTACAGGTATGGTAAATAAAAATATGAGTGTTAAAATGTGGATAATGTATCACATAGGCATTAGTTAGAATTTTAGAACTGATGTTGAAATAGACAGAATGTAGCTACTGAATTTAAGTGAGGATTTAATAACCAATACACTGACATTTAACTAGAACTATAGAAGGCAGTTTCATAATAAGTCAACCATTTTCAAGAAAATGAAAATACTAATTGCATTTACTATAAAATACTTGGGGCTGCTTTCCTATAGACCCACACCGAAGTAGGTTGATTATGTATCTGGCTTTGTTTCAGTTAAATACAGAAAAAATAAACTAGTATTCAGTTGCCTTATATCAGAGACAATAAAAACTACCTGTTAGGTAACCAAGGGAAAGAGCCATGGTGAATCTAGCACACTGGGGAAAGTTATTATCTGTCAACGAGAACAGGATTCGTCAGGTACTTCAGAGTTTATTTACACAGCTTTGAAACTTCAGTGCTCATATCCCTTGAAGAGCTAAGAGACCCATGGTCCAGGATCTACAGGGCTGAAGTTCACACTCTCTTGGTACTTCAATTTCAATTTCAAGAACAGAACAAACCTACTAAATTACGCATTGGGAAGTTTATGGCTTAGATTCAAATTAAGTTTCCTTATCTAAAAGCAATTAATATCTTTACTAAAGAAGCTATACTATTTTAACAATTATTTTCCACCTCATTTCAAATCTTGTCTTCAACAAATAGTTAGAAATTTCATAAACACAGAAGACCACAGACACTTCAAAATGGCAAGGGCAGAAGACTGTAATTTCATTTAAACCTTCTGAATATATCATTTTAAAATGAAAATATCAAATCATGTGCATTCTATTTTCCTAATATTGCTCCTACTGTGAGGAATGGAAGGGTAGAATAGGAGGGACAGTTATTTTTTTGATAGAAGAAGAAATCTGAGAAGATCAAGTTTCACTGGAATGATTAATGAAGAAAAATAATTTAAAATTTTGTATTATCTTGAAGAACGGCTACTGCTTTTGTGGGCTTAGGGGAATGGGAGACATTACAACTCCCTTTTCTAATCTTTAATTTTCCAAATTTAATTAAATAATTTTGCAAGTTCTATAGTTACATAATTTCTACCCTGCTTTCTCCTTACTAAAACTCTCCCAGGTATGTTTCTCTCTCTCTCTCTCTCTCTCTCTCTCTCTCTCTCTCTCTCTCTCTCTCTCTCTCTCTCTCTCTCTCTCTGTGTGTGTGTGTGTGTGTGTGTATGTGTATGTGTATGTGTATGTGTAACTTATTAAGTCAATTTAGGTTTGTTCACATGTACATCTTTACAGAGATCCACTGGAATTGATAAACTATAAGAGCATTCTGTGGAAAAGATTGATTCTCCTTGCTTCAGAGGCTGTTTACTTCTTATAGCTCTTCATTTAGCGATGTAGTCTTATAAAAGTTTAATGATTTTTTTTCTCTTTCAAGCTGTGAGCTATAAAGGAATTCAGAAAATGAACATCCTGGATATAATAAAACCATATATTCTCAGGAATGCATATGATATTACATGTCACAAGTTTTTATCATCAGATGGAAACATCTGATGACAAAAAGCACATGCATTATAGTTGGGAAGACAATGATATTGGTAGTGCTTAAACACTAGCATGAGGCCACAAGAATGGATCCCTAGGACCCAGTGAAAAGCCAGGAAGGGCCATGCACGTAACCCAGGACTGAGGGCAAGGAAGAATCAGGTCGAATCCTGAAGCTAACTGACTTACCACTCAAGTGACCAAGTGTCATCTTCTATTTGGGACCTTATTTCATAAAATAAAGTAAAGATCACGTAAAGAAGACTTAGAAGTTGATCTATAACCTCCACCTGCACATACACAAATGAACACACATACAAGTTTAACAAATGCACACACACACACACAAACAAACACAAACACATAGGCATGTATGAATGCACACACACTTGCCCAACACAACCACACATACAAACAAAGCTAAAGTTCTGGAAATAGACTATAATCGTTTTTTTCCTAATAATTTTATTAGGAAAATATTTTCCTTCTAATACTTTTGTGTATGTGTAACTTGATGTGTGTATGCATGTTTGCTTATGCACAGGTATGTGCACATATATATACATGTACAGGTGCAGGCCCATTAGTAACATTTGGAATAATCTCAATTATATCCTCAATAATCCTACATCTTATTCATTGTGACAGGAATCGAATGGCTCTGCCTTGAGGACAGAAATTACACATAGGCTGTTACCCATTCCCTACCTTTAAATGTGTCTTGGGGATCCTAGCTTTAATATTACCATTTATGTAGCAAGTACTTAACCACTATGCAATCTCCTCAGCCCATGGAAGTTTTTCATATTTTCTTATGTGGGTTAGTCAAAAACATAAAGACCTTGAGATCTCAGGGCAATGTCAGAGGCCCAGGCACTAGGCCAGGATCCTGGTCTCTCCTGACAAGGTAGAAATGATTTTCTCCTGGGTTTTATAGTTTAGCTCTTTTAGACTAAGATTGCTGGTATCAGGTCACAATGGAGATTCAGGAGCTCTAGAAGTCCATAATGACACCCAGTGTTACAGCCCTTTATTCTGTGCCAAGCACAGCAGAGGAGGTTGACAAGGAAACCCGAGACCTGCTCTAAGGCAGGGCCAGAGAGACACAGGTTTGATAGATTCTGAGGTTGCTTGACCAGTGGAATGCAACTCGACCATCTATGCCTTGACTGCCTTGACCAGTAATCAAGTCCCAGGCATCCAGGGTTGATGCTTCCCCAGAGTAAATGGAGTCTCAGATGGTCATGGTGGAGGAATGGTGAACAAATAGGAGAGTACACCAAACCACCTTTATTTATAAACCTTGGGCACTGGGGAATGGTTTGTGGATGAATGTGTCTGATTCACTGGGGCTTAGAAGCCAGGATACTTAATCTGCTTGCAGTAGTACAGTCCCTCGTTTACATGTAGTAGCACAAGGTCATCACCAGAATGAAAACACAATATTTAATTATCCTGTAGGTGGGGAAAGAACTTCCAGGTGCTATTCAAGCTCATTTGCTTGAGGCTGAGATCTCCTTAAGTCCAGGAAGCCCCAGGTGTTTGCTATTAGGAAAGGGTCAGGCCTGTAATTTTCCCTTTGGGCTACGTGATGCTCCTTAGAAGGTCTAGGCATCCCAGATCAGGGGAAGAGAGAATGCCACTGAGAAGGGGAGTCTGTCATAGTAGACCAAGCTCATTTGGCTATCCAGATATGCCAGACCTTGAACTCTCCACCAGTGCCCAACAGCACATGTATTCCTATCACTCAGAGAGAAAAGACAAATCTTTGTGAGTTCGAGGCCAGCCTCATATATAAAGCAAGTCTAGGACGACCAAGGCTACAAAGAGGAACCTTGTCTCAAAAGACCAAGTACAATAAGATTATATAACCACTTCCATATGCCATTTTCTCCTCTAAACCTGCAGGGAACTTTCCTAAAATGGACTACAGGCTCTTCCATGTAGCAAAATTAAAGTTTTCTTTTAAACAATTTAAATTCCACAGATCAATAATCCTAATAGTAGAATAAAATAGGAACTTAATAGCAAAAGATGAATGTAAAAAATATAAAAATTAAATATCCAAAAGTAAGTGCTTAGAAATTAGGCAGTATATTTGTAAATAACCCAAAACAAAAATATACTATAGTGAGAATTAGAAAATATTATAATAATGAAAATAAACCCATTTTGAAGAAATTATGCATAGAAATATAGATTTGATAATGGTGCCCCTTTCTTATAATCCCAAACCAAAAAGGCTCCAAAGGGGACTGTGAATCTAGGAGAAACCTGCACTCCACTAAAACAACCAAGGCAACCTGTACATCAAAGGGCAACTCTGTGTGAAAGGAAAATAAATAAATAAATAAATATCAGATTCTAACTCTAATACGTTGATTGCAATTTAAGGTGTCAGGACAAATGAGTAAATTTCAAAGACAAACACATATATCTAAAGATATATGAATTAGCAAGTAACATATGGACTGAGAAAATTGTGTTATATATTGAATGCAACATCTATTATATATAATTGCTCACATATTATATCATATGTGTTTATATGTATCAACAATTAAACAGAAAAAGGCAATGAAATTAAGAGAGAATAATGGGAAACATGGAAAGTTTTAGAGGGAAGGGAATGGAAATGAGGAAATGATATTATTACATTATAATTAAATGGAAATTAAATTTATCATAATTCACACTCACAAGGTAAAAAGATCACATTCCGAGCACCAAAAATGTTAAAATATATATCCTGTTAACATTTGTTACCATGAATGCTATCAGATTATCTCTTAAGAATTAAGACCACTATATAATAAGTAATGTCAATTGAAAAGCAAAGTATACCTTATACGTGCCCCTGAGGAGTAAAAAGGATGCTAGGAAGCATCTCAAGAAAAGAAAACTCTGTCTGATCCATGACACTGATGTGATTGAGACAGGGTATGGACACAGCTGGCAAAGACATGAAGGAAGAAGAAGAATAAAATGACCAAATGTAGACCATTCCGCAAGGACTAGATGAGGAAGACGAGAAATAATGATCATGGAGCTGTGAGACCCAAGCCAGATTCAGATGATTGAGTGGAACTCATTCTGCAACAGTGCACCTTATGTCTGAGAGAGAGAGAGAGAGAGAGAGAGAGAGAGAGAGAGAGAGAGAGAGAGAGAGAGAGAGAGACAGACAGAGAGAGACAGAGGGAGGGAGGGAGGGAGGGAGAGAGAGACAGAGAGTGTGCAAAGCACAGGTAGATTAACTTTGGAAAATTTAATGTTTCTGAGCCATCAGCTTGTTAGACTATGACAGAGGAGATATACACTTGTATATACATACAAAGAACTTGTTAGACTATGCCCATATTATGCACAAAAACCCAAAGCATTTATTAAATATCTTAGCAAACATTTCACATTCGTTCACTGAGATATAATGATTTATCAGATTATTATTGTTATTGTAGTGATAGTAAACAGAAAGGGATAACTGTATAAACACAACTATTCACACTATTCACATAAGTTATTTATGCACTGTGACAATAATTCCACAGTGACTGCTTTGCACAAAATCATAATTTTAATTAAAAACACAATAAACCATTGATGCCTTATTAGAACTGCATCTGTTACTTTATAGGCATGCTTGAGTGTGTGTGCACATGTGTTCATGGTGTGTGTACAGAGATCAGAGGAAAACTTTGGATGTATTTAGGAGTCACACAGTTTGTTCATGAGGTCAGGTTCATTCATGGTTCTGGATCTCATCAAGCATGATTATCATGATGGGTTTTGATTTTGTGTCCTTGCCATAGTGTACATAATCAGTCTTCTGGAAGGCATGTTCTTTTCATTCCTCCAAAGATGGCTACAAGGATGCTATTATTTTCCATTTCAAATGGTAAACAAATTTCACAAACCACTGATAATACATCTGAGGTTAACTTAAAACTTCATAGTGTTCATGCTCTCTTCTTGGTGAGGGTGAGAAGTTTATTCTTTACCTAGAAAATTTCATCATATTTGAAAGCTAAATTAGTATTTGCAATTTTCAAAATAAGTGTGATCTTATCTATATCCTTAACTATATGGAGAAGGTACCCTAGAAGATTGTTTTTCAAGGAGGTCATTGTAACAAGAAGAAATATTGCAAGATCCAGCAACTGAGTGATTTTGTTCTTTCCAGTTGAACATAAATTCCACAAATTTGAATACACTTTTGAAATACTTGTCAACAAGTCTAATAAAATAACATAGTCAAAAGTTCTTTAGTTACATCTTCTAATTTAAGATAAAGCATTTGAAACATCTTTTTAAAATTGTATTTTCAATTCTCTATAATTCTGATTTCCACATGGTTTCTGGGGAAAGTAAAGGAATATGCACTCAACTTCGCTTCCTGAATGAGTATACGTCATGCTTTTCTTCCAACTGGCTTAGCTAAATTTAGCCAAGTGTGTCTGAATGCCTTTGTGAATCAACATGTAAGTACAGGGATGTGAAAATTATTCACAGCAGAAAGCAATTTTAAAACGTTAGCTTAAAGCCCAAGTTTTGTTGCTTCTCAATTAGTGTCTTGGATAAAAAGTGTGGATGGGGAACAAAATTAATGGAAGATATTTTTGTCTGAATTATTTGATTGGAATGTTTGAGTGTGTACTACGGAGATTTAAGTCTAGAATCTTGTAGATGACATAATTTGTCTGTTTACAGGACAATTTATGTTTATTTAAATTTTCTGTCAATTTAAAATTAAAACAATATGTCCCTTTTCTCTCTTTCAGACTTATTAGCAGCAGAACAACTATTTTCTTAGTGAAACACAGTATAATTTTTATACAAACTTTTTATTAGTATAACTTCTTACTTATTCATTTACTTGTTCCAGTTTCTGAAATGAGAAATTGTAACCTGGCCACCATATAAGTAGCAAAGGCTTTACACAATTTCTAAACAAACTAAGCATTTTCTGTTACAAAATACAAAGGCAATGAATACTCCAACTTAGCTCATCTAATTCTTTTCTTTCTCCATCCTGATTATAATGACAATAACACTACTATTACAACATATTTGCTGAATTTTCTTCAATTACTTTAGTACACAAACTGAACATGATTTGAGTAACAAATATAGAATTACATTATAAATTACATTTACCCATCACCACTCATTTATTATTTATATTTTATATATACATTAATATTATTACACATATATACAATAAACTCCCTACAGCAATAAGAACCATAAAACAGTCAGGAATTATATAAATGTTACATTCATAGTGCTTTGGCTATTTGTATATAACAACCTTGAAGAAATCATCTTGGTGAGTCTAAAATTCAGAAAGTACATCAATATCTATCATATCTTGCCATTATCAATACAAAGCATCTATCTAGACCTAAAACATCTGTACCTGTAAGCAACTAAGCTTAATTGTAAAATTAAACTATCTGATCTTCAGTCACATCAGAGACTTCACTAGGAATAAAATTAATTATCTGAGTATACCTGGAATACAGGCTAGCAACATCCAAAATGAGAAAATGACAGAGACAGTTTGCTGCCTGAATAGTAACTCATGTCTTGACATAATTGGGCTATCAACTCTGCCTGCAGCCAAACTTGACCATTTTTAGGCAGGACTCTGTGTGTGGTAGAGAAGGTGGCCATTTTGTCCAGTGGCTTGTTTGCCACATTTGAAGCCATTTCCATAAGGAGGTTCTTTGATGCTCATCATCTTCGTTGAGGTAGGCTGGGTGCTTCCAGGAGTCACCCTGTCTCATTCTTAATCTTTAAAATAATAAAAATAATAAAATCACCTTTAAATACCATATTATGTATGTCTCTTAGATTTTTTTAAAACCTTATCTATTTTAATTTATCTTTCTATAGAATCACATCTATCTGTTACAGCTAAGGTATATATTCTTGTGATTAAAAATAGAGTAGTAATTGATATGATCATGATTTGATCAACTAACAATTAACTTGTATAACTTACTTATCCTAAACATCCTGTAGTAGCACTTTCAAAATATCAGAAATAAACCTTGTATTTTAATTGAGTTGTATGGGTACAATATCACATATTAGAGTAGAAATACATATAATATGTGTGAAGAATAGTTTTAAATTTTAATTTTATTCCAATGTATCTAAAATTAAATTTAGTTTGCATTTATATACAAAATTCTATACCAGTTAATTAAAAATAACTATGTGAGTAAAAATTAAGGCATTAAGTTTAGTAGACTTACCAATTTCCTTTTGCCCTAGCATCCAAATATATTTATATATTCCTCCTTCTTTCTTTTCAATCCCAATCTCCAAACCTAAGAATTAATGAAAACACACACACACACACACACACACACACACACACACACACACACACACACTCACACACACACACACACACAGAGAGAGAGAGAGAGAGAGAGAGAGAGAGAGAGAGAGAGAGAGAGAGATCTCTGAGTCCAAACTTGTTTTCTCTCTAAATAAGACCAATAATAACTTATAACAAACTTTCAATGAAAATAAACATTTGTCACCCAAGGAAACAATAAGAAACCTACCCAACCCCCCTTAAGAGAAAGAAGGTGCTATTCTTTTGCGGTTTCTTATGGCTGATTTGGGATAAATACTACCTTTATAGGAGCCCAAATAAAACTGGGGAAATTGGCTAAGCAAGCCAGGAATAGCATTTGTGGTCCAGTTTTTAAATGTTGAGAAATTCCAGGCTTAATTGAGTCCTGTGTGGGAGAGTCTGAAATGCTGGGCCAAATGGGATTGGAAGCTTTCTTTGAAGCTGCCCTGTTGTCGTGAGGAACAGCAACTGAAGCACTTGGTGCTGCAACATTAAGCACGTGGGATGTCCAGTCCAGCATGCTGAGCGGAGTAAATCCTGTCAAGTCTCATCCAGTGTCAGTATATGGTTGTTTTGTTCTGAAACTATAACTTCTCACAAGCATTGCATAGTCTTAAAAGTATAAATATATGAGGTGTGTGATGCACAGAACATATATGTGTGATTCTCTACTGTTTGTATGAGCAGAAAAAAATAGATCCATAAATCTTCATTCAAGCCATAGGAAGAATGGCATCTAATATTAATTCACAGGGATTCTGTAGCCAACAAGAAACAATGTCTATGCATAGACATTCGTTCCTCAGCCAGTCTCAGAGCTGTTCCCCTGTAGTGGGATTAGCAATATATTTGTTCTATCCAGAAATTTGTTCATGAAAACCAGCTTAAATGGCTAATGTCATCATTTCAAAACAAAGTTCTATTTTTTAATTTCTCTAGAAAAAAAAGCAAACTTTAGTGCAATGATATTTGACTTAAATAGAGACAAAATTAACTTTAGTTATCATGAAATTTTTTATTAAAAAAGCGCACTCTATAACCTTAAGTAAAGAACAATGTTGAGGTTTATGGATGCACTGAACAAAATACATACAATTTGTCACTGTTGTGTGGATGTTTTTACCTACTTAGTCATGCATCTTATTATCCATGCAGAGAAAAAAAAACAATTAGTTTTCACAGAGTACAACTGCACCTTGAGAAACTTAATAAAATTACATTATTTCAAACCTAATGATTTTGACATCAAATAACATTTTAGGAGAAAAAGTATTCTATGAAGAAATCTGTTTTCTCTATGTCCTAAAAGCCTGCCTCTCTTTAAAGATAATAAGTGTATTGCTTTGAGAATTTCAGAAGTGCCCCCAGTGTATTATGATCATACTCACCTCCCACTCTTCCCATTGATTGCCGTAGAATCCACTCTTACTCAAGTTCATCTCCCCCCGCCCCACTTATATCTCATTTAATCCACTACTGCTGCTCTTCTACACATTGGATGAGACAATCTCATGGCGTCATGGACCTATCAGGAATAATAGCGCTTAGAAAACTTACCTCGCCCGACGTGGTGGCGCACGCCTTTAATCCCAGCACTCGGGAGGCAGAGGCAGGTGGATAGCTGTGAGTTCGAGGCCAGCCTGGTCTACAAAGCGAGTCCAGGACAACCAAGGCTACACAGAGAAACCCTGTCTTGAAAAACCAAAAAAAAAAAAAAAAAAAAAAAAAAAAAAGAAAAGAAAACTTAGCTCTTCCTCCACTTTAAGCAACCATCAACTGTCAATAGATCCTCTAATGTGAGTGTTGACGCTAGTTACTCCCTCTAACATGGGAGGTAGAAGGTTGACTTAAAGTCTTGTTTGGGTAACCATAGCTGCTGTGAAATTACAAGTTTATGGACATGTCATCTCCTGAAGATATTGCTTTATCCCTGTCATCTCAGACTTCTGTCTTTTACAGTCTGTGCAGCCCTTAATCTGCACCATCTTCTGAAATGCAACAGTAGGATGTGTGATGAAAATGATGCATTTATCGATGGGCACTCGATATATACTTTTTATCTTAAATGGGACAGTTGTGAGTTCTTTCTTCACCACCATTCACTGCACACTGAAGCTTCCCTGATGGGAGATAAAAGATATGTATTTAGGGAGCATTCTATCATTTGTCTACCAATCTATCACCTATCTCTTTCTTTCTTACTTGCTCATACGCTTGTTTGAGGGACTGAATTATTTTATTAGGATAGTAGTATTAATTTATTTCAAAGCTGAGGACTTTAGTTTATATTTGCATGTCTATTTAAAATACAAATGTGCTGTGTGGTCACCTAGAGGGTTTTATATATGATAGCACAAAATCTTTTCGGATGCCATTTCGTCTAATTCTCACATGGCCCTCTGATAAAGTTCTAACAGTATCCTGCTTTTTGACATGGAGAATCAAGGCTAATGAGAGTGAAATATTTATTGAGAGAGTGTGTGTAGAAGGAAGAACATCTCGGTCAGATTAGACCATGACTCTGTGTTCTTAATTAGATATTTCTTGTTATAGTGTTTCTTGGGAAACCACTAACATTTCATCTAATAATGTAAAACAGTAATTTGCTGTATTTATCCTCTACAGAAAGTTTTTAATTATATTTTTAGAATTTGATACATGAGTACTATATTTAAGACATTTATTCCTTACACTCATCCTATGTCTATTATCACTCCCTCTCAACTTAATGACATCCTTTTAAATTATTACTGTTCTGTATGCATATAATATATAGTTAAGCTTGCATAAGTATATATAAACATATTATGTGTATATACAACCTGCTGTGTTAACTGGAGTTTGCTCATACATACATGTTTTATGGCTGATCATTTGGAAATGGACAATAATTTATCGGGGAATTTTTTAAAAATTTATTCTTGTTACATCTCAATGGTTATCCCATCCCTTGTATCCTCCCATTCCTCCTTCCCTCCCATTTTCCCCTTACTCAACTCACCTATGACTGTGCCTGAGGGGGACTTCCTTCCCATTTATATGTGCATAGGGTATTGGGGAATTCTTTCTCTTAAGAATGCTTACTTTCCTCTCTTACCAGACAATAATTGTCTGTAGCTAGTTTTCATCTAAAACTGTGAGATTTCTCCCACCCATGTCAGAATGTTAACTCTGTCATTATTGTAAGAGAGGGAAGATAAGTCAAAATATAAAGAAGAACAGAAATTTACACATTTCATTTGCTTGTGTTAAAAATTAATGCAACATATCTTGATCATAATCTTTTCTCTTCCCTTCCCTACTGCTTTATGCCCTGAAAACAATGTAATTGGTCAATCAGAATTTTAAATTTCTTTAAAGTATAAAGGAAAAAATAAAATAAAATAAGGATTAGCAAAGCACACTATAAGAGAGTTGCACCATATCTTTCTTTCTACAGCATATTTGAAATTTTAATTTTATCTAAAGAAAACTATGCTCGTGAAGGGATATATATTTCTGAGTCACAAGTTTTATAATAGACTTGATCATATCTTTTTATTGTTGTTCTCAAACAGAAAGTCATCTTAAAATGAGTCTATTCTTTCTCCATTCTTCTTGTTTAATTTATACCTACTAAAATGTAGTTGCTTTTATATACATAAATGAGTATATATAAAATCCTTTAAGGCATAAAATCACTCATAGAGTTTTAAAAAATTTCCTAATGCTAACTAATTTCTGTTTCTATTTTAGTCTTATGTATTTTATTGAAATATTTTAATCACATAAAATAAAACAGAATGGTTTTGACACTAAACAGACATGTTGATTGCCGTGGACCATCACAGTTTGGTATAGTCCTTGTGAATGGTAGTTATCAAAGCATGAGTGGACAAAGACGGGCCAAGTAACAGAGTCAAACACAAGGGAGTTTGATTTGAGTGTATTTTGCTAGCAAGCAAGCTAGATTTTTATACATATTTTTGGAAACGGGGTATTTTTGTGGTTACATTTTTTTTTCATTCAAGGAAGTCAGTGAAGCAATCAGGCATACCCAGTTCAAAATACAGGATGCAAAGTAAGAATGTTGTCATTATTCTTGAGTCACCATGCTTACGTCATTAGCTTCTCATCAGTACACATGTGCCCTCTTTATCAAAGGTCAATATTCTCTCATTATGCCAAGCATCTGTGTGCCAAGACAGGTTCTTCTTAGTTCTTCTTTTTATCTGAGTGTCACTATCTGGAGCTTTCTTAAACACTTTATTTGTAAGTCATAATATAAATTATTAGCTGGTGATTAATTCTCAGCTATGTTTGTTTTGACAAGTGGAGTGGAACTTGGTGGTAAACTCCGGGCCTGAATGGCCCTTGGCTGCAGTCCCAAGTTAGAGCATTTCAGAGCAACAGAGTTAAGTTTTAAAGTTCTGATATGAGAGTAGTTTAGGAGAAAAACAAAGACAGACTATTTATTCCAATCCAAGAAGGCTGTAATCAGTTTATCCTGGGAGAAACATCATACCCTTTCCAGGAGGCTCTCCCTGGTCATTGGTTGTCGCCTTGGATTGTGCGTTAACATTTGTCAACAACAATGTCAACAAACTCCACTGAAGGGGTCCTGAGAGTTGATCAATGAAATTAAAATAAAGACCCACACAATAAGCCACATACCAATGGTTACCTATTTTTTTTATAGAGAAGACAGAAATACACACAGGAGAAAGACAACATCTACCACAAACCTTCTCAGCCAAACTAGATGCTTTTATGTAGAAGAATCCAGATAGACCCATATATACCACTCGGCACAAAATTTACCAAATGGATCAAAGACATCAACATAGAACCAAATACACTGAACCTGATGGATTATAATTTGAGAAATACCCTTGAATTCATTGGCACAGGAAAAGACTTCTTGAACACAGCACTATTACTGTAGGAACTAAGATCAACAATTAATAAATGGGACAAAATGAAAGTAAAAAGCTGCATATCTAAAGACATAGTCATTGAAACAAAGCTTAAGCCTACAGAATAGGAAATATTTGCTGACAAACAACACAATCAATAGAGTAATAATATCCAAAACAAAAACAAAAACAAAAACAAAAAACCAAAAAACTTGGTGTGACGAAAGCAACACAATTTGAAAAATGGAGTACGTTTACTTATTAGCTAACATCCACTTAACAGTGAATATATACCATATTTTATCTTTCTGTGTCTGGCTTAATTTACTCATAATGATTTTTTTTAGGTGAATCCACTTGCCTGCAAGTTTCGGAATGTTATTTTTTTTTAACACCTGAGTAATACAATTTTAGATAAAGAGTCTATCCACATGAGACCTGATAGGCTATGATCATATGGTGGGGAGGAGGTTCCCTTCTGTCAGAGCTCTAGGGGAGGAGAATAGGGTAAAAGAGGAAGGGAGGGGGGACTGTGAAGATACAAGTGAAGGGATAACAATCAGGATATAATCTGATTACATTATTTAAAAATAAATAAAATAGTGTTCATATCTGGTAGAAAGAGACACACACACACACACACACACAGAGAGAGAGAGAGAGAGAGAGAGAGAGAGAGAGAGAGAGAGAGAGAGAGAGAGAGAGAGAGAGAGAGAGAGAGAGAGAGAGAGAGAGAGAGAGAGAGAGAGAGAGAGAGAGAGAGAGAGAACGCTCTGTGGGAGGAGGGACACATGGACTTCCCTGGAAAGGCAAAACATAAATTCTACAAGTGGACTGGGTGGAATTTCACTCTCTGAGAACTGACAGTGTGTTACCATGGTCAAGGACAACATCCATAGAGTTCACTGAATATACAGAGATTGAGCTGGTGCTGGCTTGGAGCCTTCACCTCTATGTCAAGTCTCTTTGGAATGAAAAGGTACTCTTAGGGTAGGAAAAGAGAAACCTGAAAATCAATCCCGTCACAATGTTCTTGTTCTGCCTTTTTTGGCCTATTTGCAAGATGTGCTGGGGCAATGGTAGGGCATAACTTGTTGGAGTGGCCAACCAATATTTGCTATTGAATTCCCCTCCACTAGAGAGAGCACACACCCTATACTGATTGGACGGCTAGGATCCAGAGACTACAGAGTCCACAGGCCTAGGGCAAAGACCTACTTTGAAAAAGCAAAACAACAACAACAATAAAAGGCAAAACAAACAAGCCAACAATGCAATGTTTCCTAAATATATTCTGCTATAATCTCATAGATCAGAGTCTTTATCAAAGTGCCTTCCTCCAATGGAGGCATATGGGACCCATAGTCAGAGTGTCTAAATTGGAAGTCTCTCTCCGGTACTTCCCATCGGAGGTTGACAAACCCCAATAAATAGGGTGAGAAAAGAATGTAGGAGTCAGAGAATATAGACACTACCAGGAGGATATGGTCCACTGATTAGCTAAGAGCTCATATCATCAGCTCACAGAGTCTGAAGCAGCAAGCAAGCGGCTTGCATGGATGTACACCAGGTCTTCTGTATATATGTTATGACTGTTAGCTTAGGTGTGTGTGTGTGTGTGTGTGTGTGTGTGTGTGTGTGTGTGTGTGTGTGTGTGTTGGGGTTGGGAGGACTCCACACGGTGGCAGTGGATATATCTTTGATTCTTCTACCTGCCTCCAGACTCATTTTCTCCTTTTGAGTTGCCTTGTTCAGTCTCGATATAAGGGCTTTTTTTCTTGTCTTGTACCTTAATTAGTCTTGTCTGGATGCTGTCCCATGGAGGTCTGCTCTTTATGGAAGAGGAAACAGAAGGGGAGCAGGTCTGAGGAATAAGACTCATGAGATGGGGAGCTGTGAGGGGTGTAGGGAGGGGAAACTGGTTGAGATGTAACTTAGGAGAGAAAAATCTATTTTCAATAAAAGGCATGCAATAGGAAGAAGACCATAAGGATAGTAGCTACTCTGCATGAAACGTAACCTTACATAATAAAAAGAAGCTTCCAAAAGGCTGCATTGTCCACCATATCAGGACAAGAAGGCATATCTGTTACCTAGGAAATGAGCCCTCACTAGACATTAGGTCTTACCATGCCCAGACATCAGAATTATAGCCCCCATTACTGGAAGAAATAGATATGTTTGATTATTTTCTTATGCACTCTATCTTGCACACCAAGTTCAAGGTCTCTTATTATAGCACACCAAAGACTGGTATCACATCTATACATTTAATTGTATTTCTACCTAATTGTTTCCATGCTGTTTTATTTTCATTAGTAATTTAATTTTAAGATCCTTTTATTGTTGATGTTATTTTGGACTGCAATTAATTAATGATAAGGTTGAATTCTGTTAGCTTGTTATGATCATTTTTTAAATTATAAAACATTTAATTTTCTGTACCACTTTCAGCAATATTAATTTTATTTCTTCCTTTTCATCAGTAATTTAGTCTGCTTTTCTTGAATGATATAGAAAGTACATTTACAATATTATTCATATAATTGGAAGAAAAATCATCTTTCTGTAGAAAGCCAAAAGGACACAAAGTCCTTCATAAGGACTGAAGCTGCAGACAAGCACATGACTAACTACAGCATATAGTTCAAATGGATTGCAAAATCACAAAGTAAATAAGGCTTTGAGACAAGATCTCCAGAAAACCCACATACACAAAGATTAAGAAAAGACATTTACCTTAATAATTGGTTGTGATAAGTCCATTATGGAAAGATTTGCATTTTAGTTTTGTGTTAATTCAACATGTAAGTTAAATTTGTAGAATGATTATCTTGTATTTTATCATCCGACTTTCCTGTGTAAACAGACTGATCTAGAATTCTCAGAATTCTGCGAATCTCTGACACCTTTCTGTTTTGATTAAAAGTGTATGCCATCATTCCCTTGTTTAAATTTTTTTATCTCAAATCCAGTCAAAATACTCAGAAATCTCAAATTTTAGCAATGGCAAACAACAAAAATATCTTCATTATTTTTGCTATGGGAAAAACCAAACAACATTCAAGCAAAATTCATGCAAAGAGACAAGAGAGTTTTAAGTTTTGGGCTAGTTGCACCACCTCAGGAGGCAGTGGTGGAAATCTATCATTCCTGATAATCCACACATTGTTAAAGAACATCAGAGGGCCCTTGCCAGAAAGAATTGTCAAACCTTTGCAGCTAGAGACCTTTGACCTCTAGTCACCATCAACTCTATTGAGAAGAGCCCTGTTTCTTCTTCCTTTCCTATTATCCACAATATGATTAGCCTTGCATCTGACTGCCATTTCCCCATCTTTTCTTTATACTGCCTTAGAGAGGGCTTGGTAAATGGTGATGACCATTGGACACATAGCAACCAAGTTGATATCAACAACAATAAAAAACCAAAGCCACAAAGAATCCAAGTGCCATAGCCATGATGGTGCTTTCCATTTTAGGTGCCATTCTAGGCCTAAGGTTCTTTAGGATGAGGAATATTCCCCTTGCTATGCATCCTCATCGATATGAGACGTCACTTGAGATTTTTATCTTGGTCATTCTGAACAACGTAAGACATAAGAATCTCTGAGTTGTATAGCTTTTTTTCTTTCCTGAAGAAGAAAGACAGTGAACATTGTCTGTAAGTGCTTCTTGACCAATAAAGATTCCTTTGTCAAGAATTCTCTGTCTTTGAATTAGGTTAGTTGGTGTGTTGACATCTAATTTCTTGAGTTATTTATATATTTGAATGTCAGTCTTCTGTCTGATGTGGAGATGATAAAAATATTTTCCCATTTTTTTCCAGACAAGGTTCTCTATATAACCCTGGCTGTCACTGACTTCCTTTGTAGACCAGGATGACCTCGAACACACAGAGATCTACCTCCCTCTGCCCGCCTGAGTGGAGGGGTTACAGGCATGAACCATCATGCCTGGCTTCTTTTCCCACTCTATTGGCTGCTGTTTTGTCATTTTGAAAATGTCTTTTGCCTTACAGAAGCTTTTTGTTTTCAAAATGGTTCCATTTATTAATTGTTGATTTTAGTGCCTGAGCTTTTGTTGTTCATTTCAGAAAGTTGTCTTCTATGGGAATGTTTTCCAGGCCATTTCTTCATTTTATTTCCTCCCATTGAAAATTTTAGATTAAGTAATAAAAGAATTATGAAAGTTAGGAAATATATCAAAGAACCATAGTATGATAACTCAAACTCTTCTACTCATGCATACAGACAATCAAAAAACAAAGTAAAGGAATGTCTTATGGTTTCAGTAATGCTTATTAAAGATATTAAGGGCACTAATAACAAAATATTGGATGCCAATAAAATGTTTTACTTATAATGGAAAGTAAAAATTTATATTTTAATAATGAAGTCTTTTAGGTCAACAGTTTAGATAGCCATAACTGACTCTGAAATTCAATTTGCAGATAGTTTCAGAACACTGAAAGAGCAAAGACAAAGATAAAATGACATAATTGGAAAAATGTCTATGTTATATTAATTTTATTATGTGATTAGTTTGAGAAGTTTAGAGCAACTTGCTAGTAGAAAAGGATTAGTTTTGCTGGGCCTAACTATATCCATAGTTAATGTATATATTTATTTAATAAAAAGGAAAATAATTACATTTCTATGTAATATGTTTACTCACAGATATTTTAATCCTATTGAAATATGTATCTTAAAATTTATAATTGTATTCTAAATGTGAAATCATCAAACAAACCATAGCATTCATAATCAAATAATTGTTCTTAAAAAGTAGAAACATAACTTATATAATGTCATGAGCATCAAAGAAGCATAATATTGGCTGATAAGTTTTTGTCTTCCTAACAGATTTACAAGAAATGTGCAATATTCCTGTATCCTATACACTTTGCCTACAAATTTATATAGTTTTTATCACTTTTGCTTCCTGCATTAATTAATATCTTTATCATCCTAATAAGCAGGTACAGATAATTTCACTATAATCATTTTATAACAAAGATGATGGCTACTTTCTAGGAGATTGTCGATTCTATACTCTGGCATGACCAAAGAAGAGAAAAATACACGAAGCCACAAGGAGAGTAAAAGTAACTGTTTTATCTCTTCAGGTATGTAGTGACCCAAAAGCTGGGTCCTCCATGGGTATTGGTTTGAGTATTTCCTTGAGTCCCTGGAGCCTGCCATTTGTCACACATGCCATCTTTGTGATACCTTACCCAGACTTTCTAGCTATTTTCCCACCCCTGATGTCTAGGAAAATGAAGTCATAATTTCAGAGAGCCAGCTTTAGCATCCCTGTCTATTTAACGCTAATGATGAAGCATGTAGCACTAACAGAAATATTCCATGAATACTTACATCAAAATAATATATCACAGTCACATTCAATATAATAGCAATGATGGAAGCACTCCAAATTCATGTTTCTAATATAGTAGCAAAAGGCCATATTTGAGTGCCATAGGACTGAGAAAGAAAATTTAAATTTTTATTTAAGTCTAACTTGCTTAAATTTATGTTTTAATATTCACAAATAATGGATACCATTCTAATGAATAATCTACAGCTGCTAGGAAAATGTGTTTAATTTTAGGATATTCCATGTTTGAGATTACTTTCATGTGACTTTTGTAAACTTGTTATAAAGTCTATGTTATCTATAATTTATTTGTGATAAAAATTTCTATATGTATGTATGTATGTATCATGCTTAAAATGTATTTTTCTCCAGTACGTTAATCTTCACTATGGTATGCTGGCTCAATATTTAAATGAGACAATAAAATCTTTAAAGGCAAAAGTAATTTTGCTAACGGACAGAAGAAGCCTATTTGTCTTCTCATTGAGTTTGCATAGATTGCATCTGGCTAGTGCCATGCTTTGTACTTGACATATGATTTACCTCTGGATCATCTCCCAGTTCTAAAGTCAAGTAAAAATTCAAAGGACACATCTACACCTTTCTCTTCTACAAGTTACTGTCATAACACTACTTTAAACCTTAAAAGTATTCAATTTTATGCTCACATCTATATGTACTTTTAATTAGATTTAATTTTAATTAGAATATGAAAACTATACAGGATAAAAATAAGTTTTTGTTACTGTGTTTGTTTCATTGCAGCAAATAGAAAGATAATTTAAATACACATAATTTCAAATGTGTACTTTTTCGTTTTCATAAATTTGTAAAGATATATTGACATAAAATAGCTATATTTGAAATATTGATTATGGCATTCTTTGTCTTATCCTTATGATAATAATATAATATCATCTCTTCCTTTTTTCCTTTTAAAATCTCCCACTTACATCTCCTTGCTTTCTGTCAAATTAATAATTTGTTTTCATTAAAAGTTTTATATTGTATATGTTATACATACATATTTCTTAATATAGCTTACACTGTGTATATAATAGTATTTATGCGTGTTTTCAGGGCTGACTATTTTGTACTCAGCAACCAGCTGTTATATTCTTCCACAGCAAAGACCAGTTTTCTATTCTCACAACATTCTGTAGAAGCCTACCCAACTACAGGGGCTTGTAAAATCACAGATTCTAGAGGAGAACTTACAGCCATTATTTTATTAAACAAGCATAGTCACTACCTACATTTTAAATATATATCCTTATGCCAAATAATAAGTATAGTCATCCACATTTATCAAAGAAATTTTACTATGAACAGATAGAGACAAATACAGAAAAACACAATAATTAAAATATAACTATTGTAGAGCTGAGACTCAAGGATACATCTCCAAAGCACTTTGGCATCTATGGCTTAGAATACTGATGAAAATTGCAAGGAAGGATTATAAGAGGCAGAGGATCAGAGGGTCATTGGTGAAGTTATTTACCCTACTGAACTCAGAAGCTACACCCATAATGCCTAATCACCATTACTCCCAACCATAGGCTGGAAAAGTACAATGACAACAGGCATGACAAAGTGGTTAGGTAGAAGACCATGAGGCCTCAACCTTACACAAAGAATTACAAACAACTATGGAATCTCCCATATACCAATACTATGCTCCTTTTGGTAGTTTTCTTCCACTGTCAGATGTTCAAATCACGTGGAAAATAGACATTAATGCACAAAATTGTGGAAGAAAAAGACGGAAGGCTTCTGACTTTAAAGTAAAATATGTCATATGCCATTTTATGCTTTTCTGAGGAGAGATAGTATTATCCACGAATACTTACAAAACCGAGTGCACTTAGAAACACCGAGTGCACTGAAATCACATGACGGAAGAGTGAAAGCAAACAGTAAGAAATGTAGCATCTGTGATCATCTTGCCCATCCAGTAGAATTTTAATAAGTGTCTGTGGATCTACATGGATTCTTCTCTGCAGATATTTTACTTATGTATGCGTACATGCTATATTAGCAGTTGTTCTTATTTTAACTTAATTTTTCTTATAGAACTTATTTTTTGTGACTACTCCCTTATGTTAGGTCATATCTATTTTCACGCAACGCCACGGAATCATTACAGTGGAATAATTGTCATTTAACATTAGTTTAGCTCCGTAAAACTTGAAAACATTTTTTTAGATTAACAGGTTTCGAGATTTTTCAGGAGAAGATGTTTGTTTTCTTAAAGAGTGAAAATAACATCCATCAATGATAAAAAGTCATATACTAAAGAATTTTGCTAAGAATACAGTATAATGACTTGATTCATTTAATATTACTGTGAAGATGACATCTCTAAATTCAGATAAAGTTAAAATAATTCCCAAATATGTATAGTAGCTATAAGACATAGGGTTAAATATCTAATGGCTGAAAGAATCTTGCTAAATAACAATATATTATGATATGTAAGTAACATAGTATATCAAATTGAAAACTTGAAGACAAAACTTAATACCCTAGCATTAAGAAAAAAAGCTCCAGACCTTGTATGTCCCTGAATATCACAATATCTTTTTTATTTTTTCAATTGAAAATATTTATTTCCTTCATGGGGATATACACATGCCACTGGGCACAGGGTATGTGTGACTTTAAGAGGACAATATTGTGGATTTGTTTTTCTCCTTCAACTTCTATGTGACTGTACTCAGATTTCAAGGCTTGCATGGTAAGTGCTTTACCTGCTGAAGTGTCTCCCCATTCCCTTTTATTCTGTTAAGTTGTGAAGCAGGTCTATGGGAAACAAAGTTGGTGTCAACCTTCACCTCTTACTTCAGCTTTCTGAGTGCTGAGGTTATGGGTATGCAGCAACAAGTTCGTTAGTTAGTTTTCTTTTCTTCTCTTTTTTGAGGCATGGTCTTTTGTTAATGAGCTAGAAACTTCTGATTTTCCTGTCTCCGTGTCCCATCTTCTGTCATCACAGACACGCATGATCATATCTGGATTATGAAGTATATTTCACTTAGAAGTTGATTATATGTGAAACAGTTCTTCAAACACAAATGTCTTCTTGTGAATTTCTGGGTGGTTTTGCTTTTGTTTCTGTTTTGCTACTTTTTCAGTTTTTATTTTTCTGTTTAACAGTTCTTTACTCTTCATTTTTAATTCATTAAGAGATGCTGTCTTTAACATTACATAGCTGAGGATGTCCGTGAGTTCTTTATCCTCCTTTCTCCCTCCCGAATGTTAAGATTATAGCTGTGTGTCACATTCCTTTCTTCTCTTTTATGCAGTTTTCATTACTTGTTTGAGAATTTTGTCTAAAATATTTTGATTAAAATCACCCCTGTTCAATAATTCTTTCCAGATCTATGCTCACCTTCCTATATAGATCCATATGATTGTTCTCTCTTTCTCTATATTTTTCCATCACATAGTGTCTAATTTATATTACTCTAATCCTCCTGTGTGTGGGAGCTGCCCTTAAGCTTGGTTAACTTGCCAAAGTTTGTTGTATCCTTAAAGAAAATATTATTTTCCTTGTAGCTATCAAATGACAAGAGCTCTTCAGCTTGGGGTGTGACTATGTCCTCCATAAACTTATGATCCTCTTGTCTTAAGTCATTTTTATTAACATTCTTATTTATTAAATCTTCAAATTTTATTTCCTAATATGATGCTGAATACTTAGTATTTGATATTCATGGCATTTCATGTATGATTCATATAGCACAAACCCAGTGAATTGCTCCTGAAAGCTCATTTGATTTTTTTCCTTTAATTGCCTATGCCCCTTCACCATTTATGTCTATCTCTGATTATGATAAAAGTAATTAGTTTCATATTGTGATTTGTAATAAAATCAAAAGCCTCAGTTTTAAAACCTAAATGTCTTGAAGTAGTAAATGATGACCCAAGTGGTTCAAATCTAACATCTTGGTTGGATTAGAAGAGCTTACCAAATTAAATCTTTAGTGCCAGTGAGAATATTACATACACGTTTTCTCAGATCTTCTTAATTCCAAAGTCTTTCACACACTTCTCATGGTGTGGCTTTATAACCACACTACTGGGCAGAAATTCCAGGAAAAATAAATTAATGGGTAAGCATGAAGAAAATTAGCAATAACATTATAGGCACAGAGGAAAACACAAAGAGAAATATTCCAGTAAAGCATGGCTAGCACATAAAAGAGACAGGAAATGTACATTTTTTATGCATGTTGTCTGTAACTTTTCCCGTTTACTGGAGTCTGATCACACATTTTTTTCTTAATTTTCTAGTTTTAAAAGAATGAGCTCAGTTGGGCACAATGGTGCATTCCTGCAATTCCGGCACTCAAAGAGGCAGAGGCAAGTGCATCCATCACTGTGAATTAAAGGCCAGCTTGGACTACAAAGTGAGTGTCTGGGACAGCCAAAGCTACATGCACACACACACACACACACACACACACACAGCTTGTTTTGAAAAACAAAACAAAAATTATATCCAAATAAATGAAAGAAAGACATACCCAATGTGGGTATGTCTTTTTATGTTGGAAGAATGCAGCCAAACATTTATATGAACAAAAGTTTTACAGATGATGGTTCTGTAAACTTTAGAATAAATTTATTTCAAAGGACGGAAACAAAAAATGGTTTGCCTAAAGTCTTACAAGGTGGAAGTTATTTAAAAATATTTGATTCTATGGGCCATTTTCTCATGGCGTCCCTGATCCCTCTGGCTCATATTATCCTTGCTCCTCCTCTTTGGTGGGGTTTCTATGCCTATGCCTAATGCTTGGCTGCAGGTCTCCACATCTGCTACACTGGTGGCTGGCCGATACCTTCTACTGATTATTGGACTAGGCAAAGATCTATGAGTGAAGTACAACATCATCAGGAATTGTTTCCCTGATTTAATTTTTAGTTTGGTTTGATCCTAGGTCTCTGGGCTCTGTAGCCTCTGGTTCCTGGCTATCCAAGCAGTGTCAGGTGTTGGCACTCTCACTTGGCTTGGGCCTCAAGTTGCCTCAATAATTGGTGGAACACTCCCACTAGTTTTTTTTAACACAATTTCTCTAGAATGACTATTTGAAGGTAGGACAGATTACAGTTGAAACAGGGCTCATACAGGCTCTGGAAATGAAGTGCCAAAAACTGATCTTATATAGGTCTATTGTAGGTCCTCTGCATAAACCTTATGGTTGTGTAACTTGGTGCTCTTGTGGTACTCTGAACAAAAGGAGGTAGAGTTGTCTCTTACTTTTTTGCCTAAGCCTTGGATCCTTTTCCTCCTACTGGTTGCCAGGACCACCTGTGTTGTGAGGGTTTGTGCACAGGCATACTGTATCTTTTTAGGTCATATTAGGTGAATACACAAGAGAAGCCTGTTCTTTTATTTTTTAAGTTTTATGAAAGGAAGCAGAAAAGGAGTTGATTTGGGAGAGAGGAAAGGTGAGAAGAAGGACTAGCAGGAGTGGAAGAATAGAAACAGAGGCCAGGATGTAACGTATGAGAGAAGAATAAAAATTAAAAAAAAAAATGACAGTTGAAGTGAACGTGTTAATTTAGCTGGTAATTCTTGCTGGCCACTAACTTCCCATCAGCGGAGACATTCTGTTCCTAAGTATAACGCATTTGTTTATATTGATCATGCCTTCATTTCAGAATAAAAAAGAATGGGTCAAAAATACTTGAATTCTTTTTTCCCTTTTTTTTTATTAATTTATTCTTGTTACATCTCAATGGTTATCCCATCCCTTGTATCCTCCCATTCTTCCCTCCCTCCCATTTCCCCCTTACTCCCCTCCTCTATGACTGTTCCTGAGGCAGATTTCCTCCCCCTGTATATGCTCATAGGGTATCAAGTCTCTTCTTGGTAACCTGCTGTCCTTCCTCTGAGTGCCACCAGGTCTCCCCCTCCAGGGGACATGGTCAAATATGAGGCACCATAAATTCTCACACGAGAAGAAAGGTTTACAATTTTTTGAAGACTAATATGTACTGTTTCTTATAATAGTGAAAATTTATTCCAAGAAGACAACAAACAAAATAATGAATAAAGCACACAAGTCTGAATGAAGACATAGATAGTTAGAAATGTTGGCATCTTCCCTTTGTAACAATTCTGCTAATGAGGCATTTAGTGTCTCACATGTAAACATCCTCGGGTATGAGTTTTTTAATGTTTATTCCAAATATATAGACATTTTTGAAAGGTTTCATTCAGCTATTGGTTTAATTGTTCAAAATGCATCTGTCACATCCATGATGAATATACATATTAAATCTAAGAGTCACTTCATTTGATTGTGTAGAAATGTTTCTTAGATAGTTTAGTTTTATATCAGATTGGACATTAAATATTTGTTAAAGTCAATTTACATGTGTTATTCTATTTTTGTACAAGTGAGGTTTTATATTAAATTTTATTTGTGTCATGACTAATATTTCTTGCATGACTACACTGAAATAAGAAAGTAGTCAAATAAACCTAAAGATTTAAATCTTAAATGAAAAAATGATAAAAATCAATGAAATTGTAGGCATAGTGTTCCAAACAGGATAGATAGAATTCAGCTCTGGCTACTGTGTGCAGAAGAAGCTATGTTTTTCAGAAGTTACAATAGGGCAAAGGACTTGTACTCAGCAAGATTGCTAGTCTGGCTTTTTGTCTTCAAACGTCAGTTTCTAATGTGTTGCATTACAAAGGATTTAAGCATTCAGCAGTTAAGAAAATGAAGATTTGGGCAATGTTGACTTTTTTCATTTAGTCTTATAATAATACTAAATTGAATATTAAAGATTTCCACATGGATTTATAAAGAAGTAAGAATAATCAGCCATGATCTTACTGATTTTTCTTATATAAGGATATACATATTTTTCTACTACTATGAAAAATTACTTCAACCAGGAGAAAGTCTATAACTAGCCTTCCAGTTAGAAAGGGTTATAGTTTATGATGGCATGTGAAAGGCATGGACAGAGACAAGTGGAGAAGCATCTTGAGCTCACATCATGGTCTGTAAGCGTGAGGCAGAGGGGGCACAGGGATTAACATGACATACCTTTCCCCCTCTTCTTTGTAAAATTATTATTCTCATACAATGCCTCTCTTTCCTCCCCTCCTTCAAACCTTTCATCCCCTTCTCCTCCTGATCCAATGCTCATGTGCTTCACTTCAGAAAAGAGCCTCCCAGGGATATCAGTGGAGCATGGCATAATAAGATTCAATACTACTGAGGACAAAGCCTTGCCTCATAGCAAGACTAGATGACACAACCAATTAAGAGGAAAGAGGTGCCGAGAACAACAAAGAATGCGGAGATACTACTAGCCCCACTGTTAGGAATCTCACAAAACCCCAAGCTAAACAATCACAGCATGAACATACAGATATTTTTTATACCTCAAAACCCACTACTGGAGCCACAACCCGCCCCCCCCCCAGCCCCAGTAAGGCCATAACTACTAATCCTAGGTAAACAGTTCCACTAACTGGGTGCCACAAATTTATGATCTTATGGGAGCCATTGTTATTCTTTTTAAAATTTTTTTTATTAATTTATTCTTGTTACACCTCAATGGTTATCCCATCCCTTGTATCCTCCCATTCTTTCCTTCCTCCCGTTTTTCCCTTGTTCCTCTCTCCTATGAATGTTATTCTAACCACCACAACAAGTATAGATTTAAGATATGGATTTTAAGTTTCTTAAGGTCTTATGACATGTGTGCTCCATCAGCCTTCATCAAAGAAAGTAAAGAAAGTCATTCTTACTCACTTGGCATCAAATTAGGGAAGATGGATTGACTCAGAAGCTGTTATTTGATCTATCTTTTGTAAACAGTATCTATTATGAGTATCTGAGCCATACAGGCAGTATGAATGAAAAGATTTCAGAATTGTTTTTAGTGAAGGAATTGAGACAGAGTAAATATTTTCTTTTCTGTTAATATGAATTGTGCCTTTTCACACATAGCAGAGCAATGTACAAATTTTCACCAAATTTCTATTTTTCTTTTAATTTAATGTTGTGTGTAAGAAAGCCCTTATAGAAGTTGTTGTGCAAAAATGTAGGCAATCATATTTGATAACAAAATTATTATTATTATTATTATTATTATTATTATTATTATTATTATTATTTGTTGTTGTTGTTGTTGTTTTTTCAAGACACAGTTTCTCTGTGTAGCCTTGACTATCTTGGACTTACTTTGTAGACCACGCTGGCTTTGAACTCACAGCAATCTGCCTGCCTCTGCCTCCTAAGTGCTGGGATTAAAGGCATGCACCACCACTGCCTGGCTAAATAAATTTAAATATATTTATTTATTTATTTTGGTTTTATGAGACAGGGTTTTTCTGTATAGCCTTGGCTGTCCTGGACTCACTTTGTAGGGCTGCTGGCCTCGAAGTCAGTGATTTACTTGTCTCTGCATCCTGAGTGCTGGGGTTAAAGGCATGCGCCACCATGCCCGGCTGATAACAAAACTTTTAACTTCACTGATGAGACATTAAGTGAAATTTAACATCTTTTTAAATAGGATATAAAATTTACTTTATAAATTTAGGATGTGGATAGTTTTATGTTCTGTTAGTGGCCATTTATCTATAAGTAAAATATATGAGTGAATATTTCTCAATGTTTCAGAGAGAAGACTAAGAATATGTACCCTCATTATAAAATAGGATTCCTGAAGACTAATTAATATTCCTAACAAAGTCTAAACATTTTGAAGGGATAAGTCAAGAAAAATACTTTTATAATAGGCAGCCTGAACTCTGTTAATCAAATAATTCATTTATTACACTCACACAAATCTTAGAATTCATCACAGAAATGACATCTCTTCCTGAACATACACTTATGTTGAAATTCTATAAAAAGTTGATTTAGTACTGTGAATAGTGTGCATACTGGAGTCCAAGTATCTGTGACTTACATGTGTGTAAACCCTGTCATTTAGCAGAATATTGTTATAAAAAGAGATGATTATTAAATTCTTTGTAAATTAACAGTAGTTGCACATACCTATAATTACAACACTTGGATATCAGGAACAGAAAGATCTGTGTGAATTCTCAGCCAGCCTGGTCTACAGAGTGAGTTGTGAGTTTTAGGAAAGATAAGGCTACACAAAGAAACTCTGTCTCAAAACAAACAAACACAATGTGGTTAACCTACTAATTACTCATCAGTTAATAAATAAATTAAATAGAACATGAAATGATATATTCTGCTAAAGAGTATCATTTATGTATTATTGGCCTTTTATGTGGAATATATAAAATGCCCTCAGTTATATCCAATCACCTTCATTTCCAGCTTTTAATTTTATATTTTTGTCATTTTTTTATTTCATATATTAATTTATTGATTACAATTTTGGATTCATTTATCAACTGTTACTGAATCCTTTAAAGAAGTGTTTTGCTTTAGTAATGTTGGAAATGAGATAATACTAAACTCAAGAGACTACTAAAAGTAAACCAATACTTAATACAAAATTAAAAAAAAAGACTCCCACATATAGAAAAGGCAAAAACGGCTCTCACACTGATTTTGTACAAACTAATGTGTTACAAAATCTCCTGAACTGAAGAAACATCTCTGTTCATCCCTGAAAAATCATCATAGTCATATACTATTTAACAGCAGCAAGACTTGGTGGATGTTAGACACTATTGCTGTCTTCACATAAAAACACAGTGTAACATAACATGTTTTTGAACTCTAAGAATAAGGCTGTTTTTTTCATATAATACTATTGAATATTGAGAACATTTAAAATCATGAATCAAAGAGTTCAGTAATTAAGAAATGTCTGCTGTTCCAGGGGACACAGGTTTGATTATGAGCATCAGTATAATGGCTCACATTGCTTTTTAATCCCAGTTCCAATAATACAACATCATCTCTTTCCTTTTTGTATAATTTTATACACTGATGATCATATATTTGAAAATATACCCAAACCAGTACAAGTCAATGAGATATTCTGTGTGGAAACTACTTGAACTTTATGTGATAGTAACAGCACATTCACAAACACACCAATAGATAGATCATCACAATGGAAACTAAATGGAAAAACAACAGAACTAATAGACATTGTGAACCAAATGGACCTAACTGATATACAGAATTTTCACCCAAAATGGGAAAGAGTTCACCTTTTTCTCAATACCTCATGGAACCTCTCCAAAATTGACCATATAATTGGTCACAAAGCAAACCTCAAGAAATACAAAAATATTGAAATAATTTGTTCCATCCTATCAGGTCACCATGGATCAAAGCTGGATCTCAATAACAACAGAAACAACAGAATTCCTACAAACACATGGAAACTGAACAACTCCCTACTCAGTTTAAAACTTAATAGAATTCAATGACACCGAAGGCACAACATACCCAAACTTATGGGACATAATGAAAGCAAAGCTAACGTTAGGATCCAGGTGTCCTGCTGAAGAAAGATCCCAAAGCAGTATGCAAAATCAAATAGTGTTTTTATTTGGCTTGTTAGGATCCCTTCTCTCCTCTAGAGGGTGGCCCCAAAATGAGCATGCAGGCTCAATATATAGACAGTTGGAAGGATTTGTGACAAGTTTTAATTGATTGTTCAGAATTGAGTCAGAGTGTAGGAGAGAATTCAAGATTGGCTGTTTGTTTGGTTACTGAAGACTTTTTGAGTTACTGAGGTTTTGGCTCTTACTCAGGAGTTGGCCTTTAATTTGATTGGATGAACCCAGCTGTGATCTTTACCTAGGCCATGAAGTAATAAAAACATGGTATCTAGTCATTTTGTTCTATAAGCTGATTAGAATTGTTAGAAACTTGGCCTAGTGAGGCAGAATGAAAAGCCAATGGACAGGACATTCTCCACAGTTGAGTGGAGAGTGGGGTCTGACTTTCACCCGTACTCTGATGCTTCATATTTGACCACGTCCACTGAATGGGGAGACCTGGGGGCACTCAGAGGAAGGATATCAGGCTACCAAGAAGAGATGTGATACCCTAAGAGCATATACAGAGGGAGTAAGTCCCCCTCAGTCACAGGCATAGGGGAGGGGAGTAGGGAAAATGGGAAGGAGGGAGGAATGGGAGGATATATGGGAGGGGATAACCATTGAAATGTAATATGAATAAATTAATGAAATAAAATTTAAAAAATATATCCCTTAAAAAAGTTGAAGCTGGTCATGGAGTTGGTCTAGTCAAGGAAACTGTGGTCTTTGGGGAATTTGGGGGCCCTAAGTCCCTGGGGTTGGGTCCCTTCACTAAGAGGAAAATTCATAGCACTAAGTGCCTTTATTAAGAAATTGGAGAGATCTCATATTATCAATTTAACAACACATCTGAGAGCTCTAGAACAAAAAGAAGCAGACTCTCCTAAGAGAAATGGATGACTGGAAATCATCAAACTCGGGGCTAAAATCAATAAAATAGAAACAAACAGAACAATTAAAAGAATCAACTAAACCAAGGACTGTTTTTTCTTCTTTTGAGAAAATCAACAAGATAGACAAACCTTTAGCCAAACTAACTAAAAGGCAAAGGGAGAGTAATCACATCTACGAAATCAGAAATGAAAAGGAAAAATAACAACAGACATAAAGAAATCCAAGGAATCATTAGATCATACTTCCAGTGTCTATATGCCACAAAATTTGAAAACCTAAATGAAATGGTCAATATTTTTTAATAGATGCCGACTAACAAAATTGAACCAGGATTTAAAAAAAAAAAAAAAAGGCCAGGGCCAGATGGATTCCGCACAAAATCCTATAATACCTTCAAAGGTGAGAAAATACCAATTCTATTTAAGCTATTTCACAAAATAGAAACAGAATGAACATTACAAAACTCATTCTATGAGGCCACAGTCACCTTGATACCTAAACCATAGAAAGACTCTACAAAGAAATAGAATTTCAGACCAATTTCTCTTATGAACATTGATGCAAAACTACTCAGTAAAATACTCGCAAATCAAATCCAAGAACACATAAAAATATTATTCACCATGACCAACTACACGTCATACCAGGCATGCAGATGTGGTTCAATATAAGGAAATCCACCAACATAATCCATCATATAAGTAAACTGAAAGAGAAAAAATATGATCATCTTCTTATACGCCAAAAAAGCATTTGATAAAATCCAGCACTCACTCATGTTTAAAGTCTTGGAGAGAGCAAGAATACAAAGCACATATCTCAACATAATAAAAGCAATATATAACAAGCCTATAGCCAACATCAACCTAAATGGAGAGAATTTTAAATCAATTCCACTGAAATCAGGGACAAGACAAGACTGTCCAGTCTCTCCATATCTCTTCAACATAGTACCTGAAGTTCTAGCTAGAGCAACAAGACAACTAAACGAGATGAAGGGCATACAAACCAGAAAGGAAGAAGCCATACTATCACTATTTGCAGATGACATGATAATATACATAAGTGACGCTAAAATTCTACCAAGTTACATCTGCAACTGATAAATACCTTCAGCAAAGTGGCTGCATACAAAATTAACTAAAAAAAAAATCAGTAGCCCTGCTCTCTCTATATTACAAACCAGCTGAGAAAGAAGTTAGGGAAACTATACCCTTCATGATAGCCACATATGGTAGAAAGTATCCTGGTGTAACTCTAAGCAAACAAGTGAAAGACTTATTTGAAGAAAGTCTTCAATTCTCTAAAGAAAGAAATAGAAGAAGATATCAGAAAATGGAAAGACCTCCCATGTTCACAAATTGGGAGAATTAACATAGTAAAAATATCCACCTTACCAAAGGCAATATATATATATATATTCAATGCAATTTCCATCCCAATTCCAAGAACATTCTTTACAGACATTGAAAGATCGAATCTTAACCTAAAATGGAAAAATAAGAAACTCAAACTAGCTAAAAACAATCCTGTACAATTAAAGATCTTCTGGAGAAATCTCCATCCCTGGTCTCAAGGTGTACTATAAAGCAACAGTAATGAAAACAACATGGTACTAGCATGGAAATAGGCTGGTTGGACAGTGGAATTGAATAGAAGACCCAGAAATAAACACACACATTTATGAGCATGTGATTTTTGATAAAAATGCCAAAACCATACAATGGAAAAATAATAGCATATCCAACAAATGGTGCTGGTCTAACTAGAGGGCTACATGTAAAGGCAAATAGACACATTTATCACTGTGCACAAAACTAAAGTCTAAATGGATTAAAGACTTAAACTTAAAACCAGAAACCCCAAATCTATTAGAAGAAAAGGTGGTGAAGAGCCTTGAACTCATTATAGAGACTGTTGGGTGACTATTCAGGCAGTAAACTGTCTCAGTCATATTTTTTGTTGTTGTTGTTGTTTCATTTTGGAAGCTGCTAACTTGCATTTCCAGTTCCTTCAGGTATTTAAGTTTATTCCTTCTCAAATCTCTGATGGGGTTAAAAACTAGCGAGTTTAGTCTTTCAATTAAGCTTAGTTGGTTAGGGGTAAAGATGTATTTCGATCAAGATATATGTTTTAAGTTAAGAGAGATGAGATATGATATATATTGATCTTCATTCATAAATTTAGACCCAAGAAGATAGGAAAGATGTTTACTTCAACTTTGACAAATACAAATAGCCAAATCTCCAAGAATGTAATAGTTATATACTTCTTGATTATCTCATGGTTCTCCCTGCTGTAAATAGTTTAGTTTTTTCAGTGTAATAATATAAATGTATATATTAAAAAGAAACATAATAAGAAATGGACAAGAAAAAAGTGTTCTATACATAAACTCATATATCTTAAATTAATTAGAAAATATTAGTTTTCAATGTTTAACTTTTTATAGCTAGTTCAGCAATATGTCTATTAAATTTGTGTTGTGGTGCTATCAGTCTTTTATTCCATTTTGAACTAAAATGTGTGAAGTTACTTAATTCACTCAAGCATCATTGATTTTTTCATTCCTGTTAAAGCTTTGTATCCCTCCAACATAAAATAAAATGAATTTACTGTTTATTTGACAAAATAAAACTATTTGTTATTTGATTTCAGATGAAGAAAAATTCAATAAGAAAAATAAATTCTCATTTGAGTGTGGGGAGATTAGAATAAAAAGTTGTGAGAAGCTTTATGAATACTTGATGAAGAGCTGACAGTTCTCAAGGAATTTGTTGTTTGTGTTCCACTCTTTCTCTTTCTATACATGTGCTTCTGAAACTCCTCATCTTTTGTTATTGAAGAATGAGCAAGTACATCATGGAAAGCGCCTGTTTCAATTCATGGGGATTGTGGTTGGGACATAACACTTTCATGCTTGATGCTGTTCTCTTCGCTGCATCTAAATATAAGGCAGTTTACTTTTTGTTAAAATGTGCATGTTACAATTGTATAAATGTGAGGAATGAAATGTCTATATTTTCAAATGAAAAAGAAAAATAAAAACAAATTATACCTTTATTAATAAGAGATATCTTGGCCTCTTTCTTTGACTGGATTGAATCAATATAAAATATACAATTGTATATAGATTTTTTTAAAAAGATATCAAAGAGTTCTAGTAAACCTACAGTATTTTACAGATAAAAAATGCAGAAAAGGTTAGGAGGAAACAACAGATAGTGAACCCAAAGCTTGCATTTGGGGCCTTCTCTTTTAACAAAATCTTACAGAACAGATCTCCAAGGTGTACTGGGATGTTTGAGAAGACAATTTTAGTTTATATTATTTTTCAATTATTATTGAATTCAGTTATTCAATTATTTTCCACTTGCAATTCAAAAAGAATGGTATGGTTTGCTGAAATATACTTCCAAAACTATATAAAATATAAAAATATACTTTTAATTCTCACTGAGAAATGTAGAAGTTAATGAAAGAAATGAGAAAAAGTGCCCTGAGTAAGTTCACTAGATGAAGGAGAACTGAAATGTGTTCTCTCAAGTAAGCCTGTGTGCTCACAGTTCATGTGCAATACTTTAAATGGAAGGATATATGTATGTATTTGGTATCTATGAATAGTAATCAATGATTGAGCACATGAAGGTCTGGCTTTGTGGAGTGAGAGGAGAGAAGAAAGGAAAGATATACACGTGGATTATGCGTTCAGTTCATTTACATGTGGAAAGAAAAAAATGTAATATCACATAGGTTTTCTGAGAATGATTTTATGTATTTTTGTTTAATATTGTATTATTAAGATTGGTAGAAAGAGTTAGACATCATAAGTAATTTTACCCTACTTGTATACATAATTTTCAAAACTGGATATCTATAATAACAAAATGGAAATGACACTAACCACCCCACATTTTAGAATAAATACATGCACACACTCTCAAAAGAAAGCATAGTGTCCATAAGTGCCTAATTGATTCCAGAGCCAACACTTGAATTATGTCTAGTGCTAGAGAGAACATTATGAGAAACCTGTTTTTTTTTTTTAAACAGGGAATAATTCAACTGTCGCATAGCTTCAACAATGACAAAATGTATCATTTGTTTGACCTGAAAGGTAATTTTAGTGTCAACTTACATTCATGTCTGAATTATTTCAATCTCTATTGTTCAATAAAAATAAAAGAGTAGTTACGTGGAACGGACTTAGACTTTTAAAATAATTTGGGATATAATATATTAGCGTTCAGATAATTTTGTTAATAGTTGTGGTTCTTATTTTTCTTCATTTTTATCTTCCTAGCCACCAATAAATTGAGTAAGATTTCAAAATAGTCTAATTTATAACTCAATTATATTTCCATTGTATAGTTTTCTAATTATCATTTCTACTGATGTTCTCATAATTCCTTTGTTTTGGAAGGAAGGAAGAGATTATTGGTTAGATACTCTAGATATATTGACATGCCACTATTTATAACCTCTACTGGTGTCTTTTCTTTTTTATGCTGCTGTAACAGAACACCATAGGCTGAATAACTGTAAATTAAAAGAGTATTTCTCAGAAATCTAGAAGACAGAATGTCCACTGCCAATATACTTGTGTTTGTAGTGGCCTTCTGTCATGTATGAGATGTCAAAGTACATCATACACAGTTTGAAAATATCAGAGCCTTATTTAATATTTAGTGCAGTGTGTGTGTGTGTGTGTGTGTGTGTGTGTGTGTGTGTGTGTGTGTGTTGCATGCATGACCATGTAAATGTGCATACCCATGTGTGAGCATGCAGAGTCTAGAACAAGATACCAATTTGCCTTACTGACTTGAAACAAAGTTTCTTCTGGAAGGTGCAACTTGTAATTTGGGAGACTATTACAAGTCAGGGAAGTCTTGAGATCCCATCTGTGTCCAAACTCCAATGCTGTTAGATGTACACACATCTCTTCCTGGCTTTTTACATGAATCTCGTTTATTCAAATTCAGATAACAAGACCCTCACGTTGTAAAGCAAATGGTTTTATCCACTGAGCCACAATCTCAGCCCTAAATCAACATACATTTTTGCTATTCAAAAAGAACAAATAATTGAGAATTTGTACTTTTGAGAGGAGAGGAATACTTCTAACTTAACGGAGAACATTTAACCTATTTTACTTAGATATACTTATTCCTTACAATTCTTAGCAGTGAAACAGATTAACATATAGTAGGAAGATGTGATGTCATCTGGTCCATGGGAAATCCTCTTATAAGATATTTTACCAGCATGCTACTTATATTCCCTTCTGGATAAATGAGCTGTTCTTCTATAGATTAACTTGCTGCTTACTCAGCAATTGCCAATCTGTTACAAAATGTAACCTCTTTCAGAGGAAAAGCTCTAACCCTCAAGGACAAAAATGATGTCAATCAAAGTCAGGATTCTGAGACACAAATGTTCTAAGTCAGTAATGACAGCCTCCTTTGCATCTTACTTGTCTTCTACTCTCCTCTCCTTTCTCTACAGAACTTGATTCATTGAAGCTCCTCCTCTCAGCTATTTGCTGAGAGAGGTGTTTTGATGATAATGCTTCCCTTGTCTAATGAATTTGGTTCCATTGATTTAACTTCAGCTTAAGTGTGCAGGGCTTCCACATCAATAACTTTTTTTGATTGCTTTTCTAGTTCTATTTGTTAGTAATTTTAAAATATAATATTGTTTTTAAATACTTTTTTTTTTTTTTTTTTTTTTTTTTTTGGTTTTTTGAGACAGGGTTTCTCTGTGTAGCCTTGGCTGTCCTGGACTCGCTTTGTAGACCAGGCTGGCCTTGAACTCACAGTGATCCGCCTGCCTCTGCCTCCCGAGTGCTGGGATTAAAGGCATGCGCCACCACGCCCGGCCTTAAATACATTTTCTTAATACTGGTGAAATCCACATGCATTATATCACAAGACTAGATATTTCTTAAACTGTGAAGCACCGATGTGATAAATATGAGAAATTGCATATTAGAGATTAATGTGTTTTTCTGTTTAAAAGATCAGCAAAAGTTGATAAAGCACATGTTGTCTCTGGTTATGCTTTTGGCAATGATTTTCTCATATGCAGGTGTTTAGAAAAGGAATGAAGAGATGACTCAAACACTGCCCCATTCAGATGACCACTTTTAAGGGAGTTTAGATGTATTACAGGCCCGTTCATTGCTTTCTCCATAAGCATGGTGCAAGAATTTACTTAACTTCTTGACATTCTAATTTGAGAGAAAATCTGTACACAACTCATTTTTAAAAAGTACTTTTCTGATATTTGAATGTGTCAAGTGTATGATGTTCAAAGGCACAGTCTTTCAGGACATGGATAATTTTTTTCTCTCTGCTCTGGGAGCTTGAATCTCAACAAAAATGATAAATAAGTTTGAACTATCTATAGGACTTATTCCTTTTGACTCCTAATAAATGTTTATTAATTGTTCATAAAACCAAGGAGTGAAAAAGCTTTGCATTGATAAAATAACATTATGGAAAATCACAAAAGAAAATCACATGGAGCCGATTAATACATGTACATGCAAGTACGTGAGCACACACACACACACACACACACACACACACACACACACACACAAATGAGAAGTTACATACTACATTATTTTACTTTTCACACATTAATACATAAATCTAAGAAAAATGTTTTACATTGCTATAAATTTATGGATTTTTTTCCTGTTTTCCTATCGTTGCACATTGATCAGCTTGTGGTTCTACTATTCTTGGGCAGTTCTGGTCAGCTGTAGAAAGGCCACTTCAATTTAATGTCAGGATCACAGGCCTCATTCATTGAAGATTTCCAATTCCTACTTGCATAAGCACTGCATTTTTATGAGCACTTTCTATATATTGAAGTCTTGGCATTTAAGATACCCTGTTCTACAAAACAGAGAGCTCTTCTGTGAAAAAAAAATAAAAATTTTATTTTTGTGGTGACTACTATTGAATGTCATTCCTCCTTGACTTAATATTTTCACAACTATCCGTAATTGTAGAATAATTTAATCCATTCTTCTGCAGAAATAAATATATTGCCTTGACGGGACTGGCCTAACTAACAGAATGGTGAAAGAAAATATAAATAAATGTATATACTTAACTCTCATTGCTAGTTAGATGTGAGATCCGTCCTCCAATAATTTTTACTCAAATGACATATCTCTGAATTCACAATTTTAGGGTGTAATTTTTCCACAGTATCATGATGCTACATCAGAGTGAGAATCTAAACATCTATTAGTTATAAAAACAGTCAAATATTAATACAGATGCATCTATAGCCTTGTCAACCAATAGGAAACAGCATCTGAATATTAACATGATTTATTTATTCACTCCTGAGCTTAGCTACAGTGCATTGAGCTAGTAAGATGTGGTCAATATCTTAGGAATGCTAACTCATTGCCATTTGAAGCCTTTTGCTGTGGTATTCCCAGCCCTCTTTCCTCAATCATACACACACACACACACACACACACACACACACACACACACACACACACAGAGAGAGAGAGAGAGAGAGAGAGAGAGAGAGAGAGAGAGATACTAACACAGGTGTCCATACACACACGCACACTCACACAAAATACTTTGAGTGAAAGTAGATGCCACGACTAAGAGACTACATCCAAGCACATCAGCAGTGTTCCTAGCAGAGGCCAGTCACACAGACCTTAAACATTTTGAAGTGAGTTGCTTCATCCAGTCGTTTACATGTTGTTTATACTCCCTCAAATTCCAAATCCTGGGAAAGTTAATATTGCCACCTGGTGACATGAGAGAAAGTCCTTCACAGGTGTTATTTGTTCTATTCATTACATAAAACTTAATGGGATTGTTTGAAACAACATTATTTGGCCTTGTAGATTTCAGTGCTATAATGAATAATGCTTCCACAAAGAGGCTGATTATTTTAGGTAGCTGTATTACATGGAGTTAATTGTTAAATACTTTAGAAATTGTGCTCTTCCTATTTGAAAATGAAGTAGCATACCTGCTGCAGTTAGTTTCAGTGTACATAAAATACACTGAAATCATGAGGCTATACTATCAATGGAAGTTCGAATCACACAGGGTACCCATAGGCTATTACCTGAAAACTGCTGAGTCTTAGCCTCCTAATCAGCACTGGAAATGGAGAGAGGTGGGACAGAGAACAAAGCTGGAACGGGCTGTGTCGCTATCTTCTCTCTATGCTTGTATGCTCAGTTTTTCTGCGTGTCTTAGCAATTTGCCATGAAAGCACTTTTGAGGATGTTCCAGTTTGTGTTGCATGCTCTATTAATTCATTTTATTTTTTATTTTTTTTCACATGGGTAACTTCCTGCCTGTTATTCAATGTATTTCTTGCAAAAGGCTGTCCTTTTAAGTTTTCTAAGGAAAAGTGGGCCATAGACATGCCATTTGTGAGATCTTCTTATATTAGAATTGAGAATTGGAATTGGAAAATATTTAAAACATAGAATGAATAAGTACCTTAATTATATCCAACTGTATTTTTGAGGAAAACCCTAACAAGAAGTCAGGAAAAGATCAAAAAGAGGGGCAGAAAAAACGCAGGAGGAAAAATTAAAAATAGTCACAATATAATATTTAAAATAAAGCACTTTTTTGCTAAAAGGCAGAAATTAATTAAATAAATAAAACATTACAAATTAGAACATGATTTTTATTAAGAATTATAACACCTAATTATTCTACCTAAACATACAAGAATGTAACTTGGAAAAAAAAAACAGCAATACTGGCTGAAGTTCTTTTCTTGAAAGGCAGGGCTAGGAAATGGTTTGATATTTTATTACAATATATAGAAATCCTTCTACATATAAAAGTAGAAAAGTATAGAATTACACAACTTATTTCCAATATTAAGGATATGAATGAAGCAGAGTAGTAACTGTCATGAATGTATATTAGGCAGCAGTCATACCATAAATACTAAGTCTGAACTTCACTAGGAAGAGATAAATAATACTGACAAAGGAACTTCAGTTTGTTTGAGCTACAATAAAATAATCTAAGAAAACAGAATCCAGGAGATGCCATTGGAGCTGAGTGGAAGGATAAGGTAGTAAAGGTCGGCCTGCACACACATCAACACTTCTATTCGGAGGCCGAGCACTCACATGAAATTCCTGAGATGGGACTGCCAGGTCTATAATGTCAATGTCGGAAGCATAGGAACATATGGATTCCAAATGCTTGCTGTGCAACCAGCCTAGGTGAACTGTATGTTCCAGGGTCCTTCAGAGACACCAAAAGTATTAAAATTCAGAGAAAAAGGATTCAGCTGAACAGTGCCTCAGACCTTCATATACAAACACCTTGGTGAGTGCGTCTTATACATGGAAAAAGAAACACATGCAACACACACACACACACACACACACACACACACACACACGCACACACACACACACACTATGCTTAAATGAAAACAAGCTGAATAAAAAGACAATGAGCATATACAGCTGTGAAGTAACTAAAATGTTTTTAAAGAAATAAGACACTATATTACAGCCTGAGAGAAATAGCGTGTTCACAGTGAGAGAATTATTCATAAATATGTGTACTGAAATTCCCACATATGAAATTTCAAAAAAACCCATATGCATTGAACCAATGAATACAAAGTCTAAAGCTACATATTCTTAGTTATAGAAACTCACACTGACCATGTTTCTCACACAACATACATTTTATGCTTTAGACACATTTACATCCACCTTACTATTCATATTGAGCGTACATATAGATGCTGCATTTTAAATTTCAAAATGTTATCTTTTAAAACTTTTATTGCATAGTATGTAATAACAGGTGTCTACCTGCAATGATGTTATTTCAGTCTGGCTGGTATTAAATCAGGAATGGAATATAAATAGAAACCGTCTGTGATGTTCTTGCTACTTACAGATGTTTAATGAACTATCTGCTGCCATGCACTTAAGCACTTCTGAGTACACTTTTACACATCTATCAAGTATTTGTGTGGGAAATCAATTCTGGTGCTTGGTTCCAGATGGATCAAATATAGTGAAAACTATTAAACAAAGACCTCAGGAAGAGTTCTGATATGCTCTTACAAAACATCCCCCGTAACATTTTGTTACATTTAATATTGTAAATGTTTGAGCTACTGTGTGAACACTTCTAGAACTTTTTTTGTAACTTTTTTTGCCATAAGTAAAAAACATTTAAAGGCGAAAAATATATTGCATAATAAAATAACCACTAAGATTTGGTGTAATTACCAGATGGGTAATAAACGAATGTTCATGTTTACTGTAATAAAGCATCTTGTGTTCTTATATAATATGGATTTGTTAAGCCCACTTGTCATTTCTAAATACTGCATAACATGTTAAATAAATATAGTAAATTATTAGTTTTCAGTATATATATCTTAAGATCAGTAAAAATTAATGTGAAAAAAGTCCAGAAATATTAGTGGACACTTAATATATTTAAAGCTATAATAATCAAGTTTACTATACGGTGATAGTTTCCAAAAGACACAGCTCTAAAAAATAATATTGTTGGTGACTATGTAAACAATATTTTTATGAATAAAAATGTTAATGAGATACCCAATTTAAGTCAGTAACATTCTTAATGCTAAAACTTCAAAACCTTTTCTTGATTATATTATCAAAGACACTTAATATCTGATATATAAATTATTGCAGTGAATTATATCAAAAAAGATTGATAGAATATCTTACAGCCCAATGTATTACATTGTTACAAATTAGTAATATTATCTATAAAATAATTTTTGTGGTGGCAGTGTAAAGCACTGAACATGACAATGTAGGTGATTAACCATTTTTTCAAACGTTCTTTCCATTCTAGCATCCTTTTATAGGCTTTGTAACAGTTCAGTTGTGACTTTTCACATTCATTATATTGATATACAAATATTAAACTGCCTGGAATGTGAACTTCTTCCATAAAACAAAGTTGTTGTATATGTACTCAAGTTTAAATAACATTAAAGTTTACAGTAGTCTAATATCATTCTTTTTAATTATAAAATTGTTTCCATATACATTTATATTATTACACATATATACAATAAACTACCTACAGCAAGAAGAACCATGAAACTATCTGTAATACATAAATATTACATTCATAGTGTCTTGGCTATTTGTATTTTTAAAATATAATTGTAAAAGGAAGTTGATGAGACAAGGCACAAGGAAAATTCCAAATGAGGACAAAAGTAGTGAAGTACTATACCTTGAAAGTATGTTAGTCATATAATTAGAAACTCCAGAACAGTGTAATAATAAATTTCTTTAGTTTAAAGCACTCATATTGTGCTACTTTGTGAAGGCAGTCAGCACAAATCAAATCAAACATGATTTCTCTTCACCATTCTGTTGATAAATGTGTTGTTGAGTATTTGAGAATATAGCATTTTTTGAATACTTGATGATTCATACTGTAGTTTATGAGACAATTGCTGACCCAGTGGGGTTATTTTTGTTTGATTATGTTTTGGGAGACTTTGAGCACCTTGTTTATTTTATTTTATTTTAGCTTTTTGCCACATACTGCTCTGCTTCTCATGAGCAAGTATTTTTATTTATCTTTTATTCACAATCCAAGTGACCTGAACTATGTTTTTGGCATATGGATGGCACTCAATAAAAATTTGTTGCCTGAATGACTGAATCCTCTTCTGAGAGCTAGGAGGTCTGGCCATCACTTCTCCCTGAGTAGACTGCTATTCAACCGTATCACAGATGTGGGCCAAGGGACTGCTTATCAGCAGATCAAAAAGGCTTCCTCAGCAAATAATTGTGGGTCATATCCACAAGGAGAAGTACTAAATTATATCTCTAAATCCATGCACTAAAAAGAATAACTGAGCCATTTGTTAGTTCTACATGCCATTTGTGATAATTGAACTGTGACATGAAAAGGATTTCTGAAAAATAAATGCCACCATAGATGGCAATCTGGGAAAGTTACTATAATTGCCATTTCTAAATCTTTTAGAAGACACCAGAAGGCATGCTTTACACAATCCATTTCTACAAAATGGCCAGGTTCCACTATCTGGAACTATGAAATGACTATTGTTTTCCAAAAGAAATCCGTGCACCTCAAAGCATATTTTCTAGATAAGGAAGCAGAAAAACAATACATATGTTTACTTTCTACATCTGTGTCTAGGCTTTAGTAAGCAGATTACAAGACTTCACTTCATAAGAGAGCTTCATGAGAAGAAGTAGGTCCTAAGTAGGATGCCATCACCTACAGTAAAAACCTTGTCAGGTCACCTGAATGCTTGTAACAGCAGCAATATGGTGGCCGGACATAGGGGGGTTGTGGGACTTGATGTCTATTAGCCTAGTGCTAAAATGAGTGAGAGATTCTTCCTTAAAGCAATAAAATGGAGGGGAATCTAACAGGACAATATACTCATGCTTCGGCTTACAACTGCCAACACATGTGCATATTCTACAAACACACATACACACACACACACACACACACACACACACACACACACGGGTGGGGGTAATAATATAGTGATGATGTTATAATATTTTATATTTGATTTTCCATACAGGTTTGCAACTTTTCCAATTATTCAGGCAAAAACTACCATACCAGCAAGTAGCTTCCAAATGATGTGACACCTGTAATAATTAAAAGAAAAATACTAATGCAGAGAGATCCAAGATGACCTAACATGTACCTTGTTCGATCAGCAAGGCAGCAGTAACTATTCAGCAACCTAAGGTCCGATCTAACAACCACAAAACACAAATACTGGTGACCCACAGGTGAGAGGGCTCCAAATTGTGTGGACCATAGTTCAGTCTGGCCTCAGGCTATCAGTTAAAACCACAAAGTTCCAGGTCCCCACAGAAATAGGCAGGCAGCTCTGAAGGCTAGTGCCACACACCTGGCTGGTAGGCAGCTTCTGAAATCTTGGAGTGTAGAGTGAGCCTTGGCTTACAAAAACACCAGCATCTGTGGTTTCTAGCACTGAGGAGGCACCACACTCAGGAACACAGGTATATCTGAACACAGGTAACCCAGAAAAGCCACAGAAATCTCTATGGGGTCAAAGTAGCCACCAGGTGCCCAAGGAAGCACCACACACCTGGCTGGCAGACAGCTCTTGAATTCCCAGAGGCACAGAGTAAGCCAAGGCCTGCAAAACCACTAGCATCTGTGGGTTCTACACTAAGCAGACACAACAGTCAGGGACACTAATGGAAATGATCTCAGCTCACCCAGCAAATTCACAGGAATTTCTGGTGTCCAAGCAGGCACTAAGTCCATGCTCCAAACAGAGACATTACAATGAGAAGAGGTCAGCATAAGAACACAGGCAAAAAAAATCCCAGGACCATTGGATCTCACCAGAAACTAGCATTCTCACCACCACAGCAAGCACTGAAGACACTATCATAGCAGATGCAGAAGAGAAGGATTTTAAATCTGAGATTATGAAAATGATAGAGACCTTAAAGGAGGAAAATGTATCCCTCAAACTAGAATAAGAATACATAAAGAGACGCATTAATTGAACAAATCGCTTAAAGGAACTACAAGCAAACAAGGGAAGGAAATAAATAAAAGTTTTCAAGACCTAAAAAAGGAGATAGAAGCTTTGAAGAAAGCACAATTGAGATAATCCAGGAAATAGAAACCTAGAGAAGGGGACACAATCTACAGACACAAGCATGACCAAAGCAATTCAAGAGACAGAAGAAAGAACATCAGGGACAGAAGATATGACTGATACAGCAGTCAAAGAAAATGTTAAATCTAAAAAGCTCCTGGCACAGAATATACAAGAAATCTAGGACACTATGAAAGCACCAAACCTAAGAATCATAGGGATAAAAGAAAAACGAACTTCCAACTGCAAGTCCCAGAAAACATTTTTAACAAAATCATGGAAGAAAATATCCCTAACCTAAAGAAAGAAATGCCCATAAATATACAAGAAGACTTCAGAACTCCAAGTAGATTGGACTAGAAAAAAATCCTCCCACCACATAATAATCAAAACACTAAATTTACAGGACAAAAAAGAACATTAAAAGCTGCAAGAGAAAATGGCCAAGTCACATATAAAGGCAAACTTATCAGAATTTCACCTGACTTCTCAATGGAGAAAAAAATGTACTATTGGCAAAAATGTACTATTTGGGTTTGTGGTCAACATGTCAAAAACCCTCTGTGTAAATGTGTAACTTAAAGGTTGTAACACACAATATACCTTTTATTCCTTGATTGCCTTTGTTTGTGGCATTCATCACAAGAAACAAATCAACAAACAAACAAAAAAGCAGTGCATCAACCAAGTTATCATTGTGCAAATCCAAAAATGCTATTTAGGCAATACAGGTGGTCGTAAAATTTCACTGGTGCAGCATCCTCCAAATCAGAAAACTATTTCTTGCATCATGTGTCCTGTTGCTAGAGAGAAGGAAACAAATAAAAATGAGAGTTGACTTTATCGGTGGAGAGATTAGGAGTAATACAGGGGGAAGGAAAGGATAGATGAAGAATACGACAGTTGACTGAAAGAGTCACAAAGACATGCTATTTTATGAATGTTAAAATACATATACAATGTATGTAAATACCTTTTAAATTAAATATGTCATTTGACTAATAGTATTCCTGAAAGAATAATAGACTACCTAACAGGCATGGGATACCTCTCTATATGTTGTTGGCTAAGAAAATCCAGGAAACCCTCAAAATAAGATAGCTATTTCCATTTCTCTTTGTGAAAATATATTAAATAAATTTTATTCACTATAATCTGTCTTTATTCCTAAAAATCTTTAAATTCTATATATTAACAGAATACTACTTCTAATAAATTCTGATACTGATAAATAAATTTTAAATTTTCTGTAGTAAACATTTTGATATTCAAAAGACATCATAGGGCATATTAGACATTATGTAAATTTTCCTGTAAAAATGTACTGTTTTAGAAATGAGAAAGTTTAAGGTCATTACAATAGTCTGCCAATAGCTCTGGGATTCTTGCTATCATGGTGAAAATAGAAAGCTGTCCCCAGTGCTTTTCCATGAAGTAAATAAGTATGCATATCAAGACTCAAAGCAATCTTCTCTTCAGTACCCATGAACCATATTACTAAGAGCCTCATTTGGAGTCACCCACATATCCTCTAATGAATACAGGACTAGTGAAGGGAGGGAAAAACCAACCCACCCACAAAAACTTAGACTGAAATGTACACTACCTACAAGACGGGCAGGGGTAAAGATAGAACAAAAATTGAGGGAATAACCAAGCAATGCATGGCCAAACTTGAGACCCATCCCATGGGGGAGAGAACACCTGACACTATTAGTTGTACTGTTTTTTTGTTTTTTTGTTTGTTTTTGTTTTTGTTTTGTTTTCTGTTTTGTTTTGTTTTTCGTTTTTTGAGACAGGGTTTCTCTGTGTAGCCTTGGCTGTCCTGGACTCCCTTTGTAGACCAGGCAGTCCTCAAACTCACAGCGATCCGCCTGCCTCTGCCTCCTGAGTGCTGGGATTAAAGGCTTGCACCACCACGCCCGGCTAGTTGTACTCTTAATTGCTCACCGACAGGAGCCTAACATGGCTGTTCTCTGAAAGGCGATACCCAGTATCAGATTGATACAGATGCTGATACTTAAGTGAAAGTTTGGGCAAGGCAAAAAGAATCTTTTGGGAAAGTGAGGGAAGGATAAATGGACCCAGAGGAGACAAGAATTCTATAAGGAGACCAACAGAGTCAACTAGCCTAGGCCCAGAGGGGCTTGTTGAGTTCGAAGCAACAACCAGGGACCATGTATGGACTGGACTTAGGCCCTCTACACACATGTAGCCTATGTGAGGCTTGGTAGTCATGTGAGTCCCCTAATAAGAGGAGCAGGGACTGTCTCCGACATAGACTCTGTTGCCTGGTTTCTGATTACTTCCTCCAGGCAGGGTTACATTTACAAACCACAGGAGAAGAGGACACACTCCTGATGCAACTGGGGCTAGGTTGATTAATAGGGGAGAGGCTCCCATTTTTAAGGAATGGGGGGGGTGAAGATGGAGAAATGGTGGGATTAAGAGGAGAGGAGGGAGAGTATGATCTGGATTTAAAGTGAATAAACATTTCTTCAGTGTCTGTTGTTATGTCTTCCTTTTCATTTAGCACAGGAGACAACTTCCCAAACAGAAAACCGGCGTTTAGGTCAGCAATTAACAAATGGGACCTCCTGAGGCTGAGAAGCTTCTGTAAGGCAGAAGACACTGTCAACGGAACAAAGCGACAGCCTACAGACTGGGAAAAGATCTTCACCACCTCAACATCTGACAAAGGTCTAATATCCAAAATATATAAAGAACTCAGGAAATTAAACACCACCAAACCAAATCACTCAATTGAGAAATGGGGCTCAGCACAAAACAGAGAATTCTCAACAAAGGAATATCAAATGGCTGAGAAACACTTAAAGAAATGCTCAACCTCCTTAGTCATCAGGAAAATGCAAATCAAAACAACTCTGAGATTCCATCTTACTCCCATCAGAATGGCTAAGATCAAAAATTAAAGTGATACTACATGCTGGCGAGGATGTGGAGAGAGAGGAACACTCCTTCATTGCTGGTGGGAATGCAAACTAGTACAGCCACTTTGGAAATCTATCTGGCACTATATCAGAAAATTGGGAATAGGGCTTCCTCAAGACCCAGCTATTCCACTCCTTGGAATATACCCAGAAGATGCTCCAGCACACAACAAGAACAAAAGGATTTGAGTGATGGGAGAACAATTGAGTTGTAATCTGAATAAATTAATAAAAATGAATAAATTAATTAATTAAAAATACTTAAAGGAAAGCTTATTAGTCTTCACAGCTGGAGTGATACAAAAAGAGGTGAAGTTGCTCCCCAATTGTAAGATAACAAGTTAACGTTCCAGGGCTTCATAAGAGACAAAAGAGGACACAAACTAAGTAGGTCATAGTTTACAATGGCTACTGCACAGAAAGTTTGGGAGATTCTTAGTTGAGAAAAGCAAGGTCTTTATAAGCCTCTGACAAATCTCCCAATTATTTCCCTGGAGAAAGGTGCGGTTGTCCTTATTAATGTGATCAGTGTTGAAAGGGTGTATCCATCCTAGATGGACAGATCTATGCTCCAATCTTGTTTGTTTCAGAAACATACTTGATGTTTGACACAGAAGCTTATGACGGTTCCTCATAGGAAAGGCCCATCTCAAATTATCTCTTAAAGGAGCATCAAATAAATATGTCCACCTATAAAAGTAATTTGTTGCATACTTACTGGAAAAATGTAGTATCAATTGCTTAATAAATATTTTGGAAACAATATTTGATGCTGAGTTATGCTTTCCAAAAACATGAGAACCTTCCATATGAACCAAATGTTTCCAGAGTGAAAGAATAGTACTATGATTCACAATAAAGGATGACATTTATCTGTAATTTAAAAAAGCCTTTAAGATTTTTCTTTACTTTTTATCTACAAATGAGATTTTATCATATGACATTTCACCTAGAGATGAAATACAAACAAACTAATCAGTTACTTTACTTGTAAAATCTCATAGGCAGTAGCAGATACTGTGCATTACACACTTCAAAACAAGGTTGATAGCCTAACAAGATCATTTTGGAAACTTAGATTATAAATGCTTAACCCGCGTTAAAGTCCAAGTCACTGATTAAAGTATGTCTCCAGTCAGCCTAATGTTGCTAATTGCCCATTTTAAGGAGAGATCTGAGTTTAACTATTTCCTTGACATTTTCTTCAGGCAAAGTATTTGAGTGAAATCATCTATTCAAAGTATTTGAGTGAAATCATCTAGCCATTTTCCCCCTGTTTCTTTTTAAATAAAGGAACATAATTTATATCACCCTATTTTCACTTATTGTTTGTTTGTGGTCCACTACATTCTACTGCATGAGCATGGGTGGGATGTTATTTATTTTATCAAGATGATCTACTTGGCTAAGACTGAGGAATAAAACTGAACCTCGCCATGCCCCTATTTACTGCCTATTCTTCCTTTTGCAGTAGTGATAAAGATATTCCTTCAAGGGCTGAACATTCAGCAGTAACTTATTTGCAGTTAGTTGTTGCAACCTGTATTTTCTTAAGTGGATGAATGTTCATTTTTAAACTATATTTAAAATAACAATTGAACAAAGATATGTTTGATCTCCTTAAATTATTTCAGTGTTTAATGTGAGATAGTCACATAAGTAACAATACGACGTTTATTATTTGCATTACTCCTCAGCTCTTCAAACCATTATTATTTATTCACTGAAGTCAGAAGCAGAAGATGTTCACATATTTATGTGTAAGTGTAAAACCATGAAGGTCAAATGGATTTAGGGAATCCTAAAACAGTTCAGTCTCTTTAGAATTTGCTTGAAGTCTTTTCTTCAGTCTCTTTTGGATTTCCTACTTTTAACTGATATACGGGTAAAAATATATTGAGTGGCCTTTCTGTTATATCTCTTTATTCAAAACTTGTGTTAATGTGACAGAATCAAAAAGGATTAAGTTATTCATAAAATCCAATTTACAGGCTCCTGGAAACACCAGTGAAGAGACTTCAATGTCAGCAAAGAAGCTGTATAATTTGCATCCAACTACAGTTGAATAACCTTGAAGAAAGTAGTAAGATGTTCTGGAAATATATACTGTGTGCCTAATGAAGTCATCAGAGCTAGCATTTTTGAATCTTCCCTCTCTGCTGTGAGTTCTGCTTTTTTGAAACTCAACCTAATTTTTTTTTTGCCGAGGCTTCCAGAACCTTCTCTCTTACATTTTTCTCTCAACTATCCTTTTATTTATGCCAGTTATAAACACTAACAAATACACTGGGGATAAATAATGAGAAATATGCCAGTCAGCCTCATTTTTATGGCTGTATTTCAACATATTATACAGATAACATGATCAATATCAAAACCTACATGTCTGTCTGTACATGTGCAGTCAGTCATCTTTCCACTTATGAAGAAACTAATACAGAGAAAGTGGTGAGATTTGAGGATTAGAGATTATTGACTTTCGACTTTGAGTTTCTTTTGTATGATATCGCACATAATGTAAAAAGTAATTTCAGCAAACCCTTATCTCCAAATAAAAGGAGGCTGCATTGAATGAAGTGAATATTTCTTCTTTTATAGAAAGTGAGTCAGTGTGAGTGAGTCCAGGTGTGATGACAAGTTTCTCCTTTCATTTCCTGTAAACATTTTAAGTATGCTTATGGCATGCTAATAGTGAATACCTTGCACTATAAGGTAAGACATGTTCTAGTGTACTTTTAAAAGTAAAATGATTAAAAGGAAAGGTGTTCATGAAATGTGACATTGTATATAACCAACTAATTCAGTGTTTTATGGTTAGAAGTTAAAATAGCTTATGTACCATGAATTCAAAGGATAGAGCTATTTAAGATATAGTGAAAATTGTTTCATTTTATTATATTTGCTTTAGTAAATATCCTCAACATCTCAGTAGATTACATGTTGCATTTAAATATTTGTAGGCATGCACATATGTATTTGCAGTTTTCGTTTATATGCCCATATGTACTAGTATGGCTCCACTGTTCAATTTATTTATCCATGAACATTTTAGGTAGTCCAGGTTACCCAGAATATATATATATATATCAAGAAAATAGAAATTGGAAACTTCATCAGTTGCATGCAAAATTCTGCATGTAAAATACAGTTGTGATTTCTCACAACTCATCATATATGAGGGAAAGCACATTATCATAATGAATTTTAAAAAGAAATAGAAACTACAGTCTTACTAGTCAAAGGAAAAATATAGAGTCAAAAATGTCTTGAAGACAACAAGGTATTACTAGGGAAATAAGTCAAGGGTCCAAATTTCAAAATATAAACATATTGTGAAACACACTTTGAAAGTACACATGTAAAATGTTGCTTTCCCAAAGCTTATTACTGACATTGCCTGAATACTGCCCATGTACCCCAGCTGTATTCAGAGGCTGTCATGATAAAAAGCCATGGATGCATGATGTCAGTGCTGTCACAGGCCTCAGCAATCTCTGTGTTCTGTGTAACCTGCATCTGAATTTCGTAGTCAATACACCACACATTTGGATAAAAATTTTGTAGTCAGACTCTTAATTGGGTACCCTTGTTTGCACTCATTCTTGCATCTTAAATTTTTTAATTGAAAGTCTCCATATACTGCACCTTGTCTGACGAGGTTCTCCTGTAATTTAAGGTATATATGGCAACTACAGGCTCAGAGAATAACATCATCACAGCCAGCCTAGTCTTTACCTGTCATCTTAGATATCTGAGAAGCACTATTTCCTTTTTGAATCCCTAGGTCTTCTTCTGCCACATAAGATACTGTAGCTTGATCTGGCCAACTTAATCAATGGCCACAACCTTTAGAGTTTAAAAGTGAAGAAATGTATCCACTCCTAGGTTCAAGATATCACTGAGAAAAATGCAAGTTGTTAGAAACATATAGGTAGGCTCTCAGAGGACATAGATTAAATAGTAGCATATTATTTTCTTTTGTTATTTTTAATTTTATTAATTTATTCAGATTGTTATCCCATCATTTGTATCATCCCGATCCTCCCTCCCTCCCACTTTCACCCTATTCCCCTCCCCTAGGTCTAAGACCAAGGGAGACCTCCTCCTGCACTATCTGATCATAGGCTATCAAGTCTCATCTTGGTAGCCTGCTTATTCTTTCTTTGAGTAGTATCTTATTTTCAATATTGAAATTACCTTTGTTTATTTGTTCACTATTGATCATTTCCTCAGTTGTCATAGCCCATATGTGTAAGCCAGCCTTTGCGTCTATAATAAATGTCTACCTGGTGAGTGGCTGAAATTCTATAAAAATCATTCTTACGCTTGTTATCAGTTAAGTCAAAAGTTAAAGAAACAGCAAGCTTGATTACTTCTGAGAGAGGCTTCCTTCTTCCATGAGTTTTGTCTAGTTTCTTGCTTTTTCTTCACATTGCGTAATCTTTGAGCATGTATCTACCAATGTCTCTTTTTGTGTATTTTAAAGGCCCCTTCTAAGGGCACCACTTATTTAGGACTCACTATAAAGATCTTTTTAGTATAATTACTGCTTTTGAAATTATGTGTCAAAAACCAAACAAATAAGCAAATATGAAATAAATTCTAGAGGGCTTGAACTTCAATAAATAAGGGTTGTACATTTCAGTACACCTTAAAGGAGTGTTACATTTCTCTTGGCTTCCTTTTACTCTTTCACATGGCTTTACTTTTTCATCTCTATGAATATCAATGGACATCATCTTTGTAAACGAATACAGGATTTCATATCAGGCTTTCCTGGAAGATGTAATTTAACCTTCATATCACAATTCTTTACCCAAAAGCATTTATAAGTTCTTCGTTTGAGGAGTAAGATGAAGAAGAACCAGAATTTACTTGTAATATTTAAGAAACTGCATCAGTTCCCCATTTTACTGGTATATTCATGCAATTTACAAACTGGAATGATGTTCTGAAAAAGTCATAGAATACGGGAACCCACACATATATTACTTCTGGAGCTTGATATCATCTTATAAAACATGGAAGCCATGATTGAAGACAGATGGACAGAAATTAAAAAGAGGGCAATATTTCCATATTAGGTTTTTGATATTCTTTAACATTAAACTTCATGATTCTTTATATTATTCCTCCAGGTGACTAAACTATTACAAAGATTTGCTGGTGAAATGTCACAGATGATACACATGAGATACTGATACATGAGAATATTTTTCTAATGATAATGAATCTCATTTATACTCTAAGAGTCCATAAATATTCTCATCCAAAATAACACTCCATCATATTAAATACTTCAATCTGTTTTCTCTTTGAGTACCTATGGTATACATCAAACAACCAGTGCAAATAGAGTATGCTATGTACAGGAAGTGTGTTCTTCATTATGTAGTGAAGGCATGTTTAGAAGACCTTTCTTTATTAAAAAAAAAAAGAACATATGTTATTGTCCTAAAGAGTATCAATTAAAAAAAGCTCCTGTGCTTCACAGGCAGTGAAATTTTTCTAAGATCAAGAGATTTCTACAACACAAACATTCAAGGAAGTTTGACCAGCATAATCCCTAAGGTGAGAAAGTGATATCTTTAAAACACCATGTTTCAATTTTATAAGAAAGATCAATTCATGTGGGAAATAAAGTAACATTATTATTTGAAATGAAACAAAAATTGCCTTCCTGTTAAAAAAAATAAGGAAGAAAATGATTCTACTAGATATCAACTGCCAAGATTTTCATGTGTATCAAGAGGAAGATTCTCTAATAAGAAACTTCTGGATCTTGGTATTTCCATATAAGGGCTTGTCCACTGGATGGAGACAGTCTCAGACCGTGTATAGGATGCCTGGAAAGGATTATGGTGACTGTAAATACCATGCAGCTGTGCTCACTGTAGAAGAAGTTGGAGTTCTGAGAGAAACGATATGTCATTCAAACCAACTCGATTAAAAGTACTTAAACCAATACCAAAGACTCAGCACAGATAAAATACTTAAAAGCGACAATATAAAGACTGGGCCAATTTTCTCTCTGAATAAGCCAAATAATAAGTTATAAGCAATCCCTAAAGCCTCTGTAGCCCAAGAGAACAAACAAAAACCTACCCAAACCCCTTTAGGGAAAATGAGGCATTGTTCTCTTAAGGTTTTCTTCTGGCTTTTTTCAGGCAAAGAGTACATTTGTAGGGGTTGGGGTAAAGTTAGGGAACATGGTTAACGAAGCCAGGAATAACATTTGTTGTCCGGTTTCTGAATGTTGAGAAATTCCAGACTTAACATGAATCTTGTATGGGACAGTCTGAAATGCTGGACCAATTTGTATCAGAAGCTTTCTTTGAAGCTGTCCTGTTCTGATGAATAACAGCAACTGAAGCGCTTGGGGCTGGAACATGGAGGATGCAGGATGTCAGCACGCAGCATGCTGAGAGGAGTGAATCCTGTCAGGTCTGATCCAGCTTCAGTGTCCAGTTCTTTTGTTCTGAAAACACATAAATCCCCACAAGCATTATACAGTCCTAAAATTATAACTGTGTAAGGCGTACATGATGCACAGAACAAATAAGACTTCTTCTCTGCTCTTTGTATGAGAAGAAGAAAGACATATACTAATTTCACTTCATGCCATAGGAAGAATGGCACCTAATAATAAGACACAGGGATTCTGTGACCAATAAGAAGCCTTGCTTATGCATGTCCACTCATGTCTCAGCCAGTCTTAGAGCTATTCCCATGTAGTGGGTTTAGCACTATAAGTTACCTACTTATTTTTCAGTTTGAATTCTTTACATCCCGATTGTAGCCCCCTCCCTCATCACCTCCCTATTCCATCTTCCGTTCCTCATCTCCTCTCCCTCCATCCTCTAGTGCTCAGATAGGGGAGCCCTCCTCCCATAACATCTGATCTCTGTCTATCAAGTCCCATCTGTACTATCTGTGTCCTCTTCCACTGAGGCATGGAAGGGCCATCTTGCCAGGGGGGAGGGAAGTGATCAATATTGGAAGGCTAGAGTCTGTATCAGAAGTAGCTCCCACTCTTCTTATTGTGGACCGACAAGGAGATTGTGCTGCCTATCTACTATAGCTGAGCCTAGGGTCTAGGTCCACATTATAATGGTCTTTGGTTGGCACATCAGTCTCTGTAGTATAATATAGCTATCCTGAATTAAGCGGCTAATATCCGCTTATGAGTGAGTATACACCATGCATGTCTACCAATCTGTTCTTATCACAGGAATATACATCCTCGGTTTGGCATGTGGATATGATCCTATAGATAGATAAGATAAATAGTTAGACAAGGTCTTCAAAGCCTTAGAGACCCACAGATCATGGCATTTAAAGATACTTTTAATATTTTTAAACATTTTTTAATTTTTACATATACATTTATATTATTATACATATATACAATAAACTACTTATAGCAAGAAGATCCATGACACAGAAATTATATAAATGTTACATTCTTAGTGTTTTGGCTATTTGTATTTGACAGCCTTGAAGAAAATATATTTCCTATCTTGGTGCATCTAAAATTCTGGATGTAAATCAATAAAGATTCACTGATAAGACAGGTTAACCCCGAGCAACACCCAGCATTCCTTAAGAAGATGATGATCATCAAAGAAAGGCCTTGTGGAGATGGCTTCAAATGTGACCAACCAACTACTGAGCAAAATGTCCTCGTTTCTGCCACAGACAGAATTCTGCCTAAAATTTGGCAAGCTTGGATGAAGGCAGAGTCAACAGCCTAATTCTGCCAATACTGGTTAAGTAAGTCTTCAGCGGTTGCTGCCTTGCAAATAGCTCTGTTGGATATATAGAGCCAGAAGGCTGAAGATGATGCTCCAACATAATAGAGAGTTTTGGGTGGCTATTCAGGAAAACTGTCTCTGTCATTTTTTTCTCATTTTGGAAGCTGCCAGCTTACACTTCTAGTACACTCAAGTAATTAAGTTTCACCCATCTCAAGTCTCTGATGGGGTTGAAGACCAGATAGTTTCATCTTAGAATTAACCTTAGCTACTTAGGGATTAAGATATTTTTAGAGCTGAATAACTGTTTTAATGTGACAGAAATGAGAGATATGATGGATATTGATTCTCATCCAGAGTTTTGGAATCACCAAGATAGGAAGGATGTTTTCTACAAGGTTGCCAAATACAATTAGCCAAAACAATATGAATGTGACATTCATATAATCCCTGATTGTTTCATGGTTCTTTTTGCGTGTATGTAATTTTTTCATTTATGTGTAATAAAATAAGTATATATGCCAAAGGTTAAAATTTCATCCTTTGAAAACCAAAGACTGGGCCAGATATATATTTAGGAGTATACAATCTATACATATACATACACATATACATACAATGACAATCCAAGATAAATTGGCCCTACCAATATTTGTAGTATGAGGAAGCATACCACAGATAAAGTTGTATCTTGATACAAGTTGTGTCTTCACTACCAAGTTTCTGTGGCTATTTAGTACTTAGTTTTCATAGTAGAGTGTTGTTCAAGAACAAAATACTTTTGACCTATACCTTCTTTTTAAAAAAATAATTTATTCAGATTACATCATGATTGTTATCCCCTCACTTGTATCTTCCTGTTACCCCTCCTTCCCTCTTTCACCCTATTTACCTCCTCTAGACCTGTGACAGAAGGGGACTTCCTCCTCCACCAATGACCACAGCCTATCAGGTCTCATCTGGATAGCCTGCATATCTGAGTGCAACCAGGCCTCCCCACCAAGGGGAAATAGATCAAATGGTGGACACCAGAGTTAGTGTCGGAGTCAGTCCCCATTCTACACACAACTGTGGAAACGAGCTGTCCATTGGCTACATCTAAATAGAGGGTCTAGCTTTACTCCATGAATTGTCCTTGGTTGGTACAGCAGATTGTTACAGCCCCCCCGCCTTGGTCCAGATCTGTCAACCCTGATGGTCTTGTATGGTTCCTGAGCCCTCTGGGTCTTCCTATCTCCCCATTTTTCCATAGCACTCTCACCTGGAGTCTGAATAGCAAGTCCCAGCATCTGTCCTATTCTAGTGCTGAGGGAGGACTCTCAGAGGACATCCATTTTAGGATAGTATCCAATTATAAGTGAGTATATACCACGTGTGTCTTTCTAGGTCTTGGGTAACTCACTTAGGAAGATCATTTCTTGTTCCATCTGTTTGCCTGCACATTCCAAGATTTCCTTGTTTTAAATAGCTGAGTAGTATTCCATAGTATAAATGTACCATATTTTCTTTTTCCATTTTTTGACTGAGGGACATCTAGGTTGTTTCCAGATTCTGGCTATTATGAATAAGACTGCTATGGACATAGTTGAAGATAAGCCCTTGTTGTTTTGTGGAGCATCTTTGGGCCTACATATACTTTTAATAATTTTATGTTTTTTAGTATTTCTTTCAGTGTTTATATACTACATTATTGTATTGTGAAAAATGGTGAACTTATAGGAATGTATTTCCAAAGCACTGTGTTCCTATTAACCTCAGTCACCCAATAAATATTTCGTCATCTTTTACACAAAGAAAACCAATTAATACACAATTCTTCCTTTTTAACAGGAGGCTAATTTTGCAATAATTTTTGAGTAAACTTGTAATTTTTTTTCAGTTTTGTACAATTTATTCATCTTTTTAAAAGGTTCCAACTGAATATATTCCAATTTAAGAATATATGTATTGGCCATAAAAATGTCAAGACAGTAAATAAAGTTCATTTATACAATAGAGCATTTGCTTTTAATAGGAAGAAAACATATCATAAGATTATAGAAAATCATGTAACTAATCACATTTCACGCCAATTCTACTTTTGTTCTGGCAAGTTATTTGCTTACAGTGTACATTTTACTTTTTCAATAATTCCATATTAGAAGTAAGGACTCAGAAACTGTTCATAACATCCTTGTTTTCCTAATATTGCAATTCTTTTCAATATGACATCTGTGAAAGGATAAGTTGTGAGTTTTTCTTTTTTTCATTTTTGATAATTGTACAGAAAGCATTGGTTATTTCAATTATTCAGTTATTGGTTATTTCTATGCACAAATATGTCTAACTCTGTAGTATATGTGTATATCTTTCTAGAGTACATAAATAGCTTCTGGGTTAATTTGGATTGATATAAGGACATGAAAATAGATACCACTAAAATGATTTCAGAAGATTGTACCTTTCATTTTTAATAATGTAAGGCAATATCTAGGCATTGCCTGAGTTGTTAGTATTCAGTTCATTATAGAAAGGCACATTCATATTTTGTGAACGTTATTTAGTCCTTTATTTTTAATTTTTGAATATTGTTGTAACTAAGGACTATCATATGAAAAAAACCAATATGGTGGTGAATAAGCAGGTAATAAGTTATGTTTCTGTCTGCAATTGAGTAACATAGTTGAATTATTGGGGACAGTTCTCAAAAACTGAAGGAATGCCGGTCCATGTTTTTGCTTGCTTATCATATCAGTTTGAAGATCATGATGACCTTTATACATGGACATGATATCTTATGCACATTTGCACTAGTGCAGGACTAAGATGTTACAAAGAGAAACTCAAGATTAAGAAGTCAAGACATTTCTCAGATATTACAAAAAAGAACTTCTTTCAGTGTATCTAAAACATATGTACAAGTAACATAGTATGAGCTTAACAGATCATGTTTGTTAATATATGTATACCTAAACCTATATGCATGTAATAACATTTAAAAAGGAAGCCATTAAATTGATTGAAAGTCAGGAGTGGTGTTTTGGAAGATATTTGAAAGAGTAAAGGGAAGGGGGGAATGTTGTAATTACAATGTCAAAAATAAAAATAAGGCTGACAGAGTTAATGAATGACAAAAATGTAACAATAATTTTGATATGAAAAAATTGTTTAAATCTATTTTCATAGATTAATAAACATTATTTTCATAGCTAAATTTTGGGGCTTTTTTTGTGCCCAATAATAAGCCATTAGGTTTCTGAGCCTTGTGTGAAAGAAACTAGCAGAATCATGAACATGCCATGTTATTAAAAACTAATCATATTTAAGGCAAGGTAAAATGAGCAGTAAATGTCAGAACTTAATTTAACTTGCATCCAAGTGCCAAGTAACAGTTTTTAGTAAATTAAGCCAATTATAAGGACTCAGCATATCATTAGCCTGAAACAAGTGCTAACACAGGCTCTGGAAATAGGAACTAGACAGCAACCTCAATGAGTCCTTAGGGATAACTAGTTAAATACTAATTCTAGCAGTTAAATTTTGTAGCCAACTTAATGTTCGTGCTCACCAGGCTGGCTGAGACTTCAAACAAAATCCTGAGATGATTTCCAGCAGTCATTATTCACTAGTCCCTTTTGAATTGGTGAGAAAGGAAAATCAGTGCAGTGTCATTGTAGACACCAAGTCCAATAGATTTCCCATAGCAATTACTTCAAAGTCAAAAGGATGATGTTGTTTAATAGACAAAAGCTATGATTATTGTTAACAGTGTAAAGTTTAGTGAATGTGCTACCTAAAATGCCATTTTCCAGTAGCTCCATTCATTGCATGTGAGCCTTAACTCAACCACAAACACACAAATATGCAGGATGCCATACGAAGTGGTTTTGTTGTTGTTGTTGTTGTTGTTGTGGTTGTGGTTTGTTCTTTTGTTTTTGTTTTTGGAAGTGTACCATAATTTTCTTTTGGTTGAATACTACATTTATCACACCATATATTCCACTCTTTATTTTTATGGTCTTACTTACAGTAAAACTATAGTTACTTTCCAATATTCAGTGTTGGGGTGTGTGTGTGTGTGTGTGTGTGTGTGTGTGTGTGTGTGTGTGTGTGTGTGTTTGCATATTTACAGGTGATTATGTTGTTATGAGCACCTATTTATACTTGTGTCACAACATGAATGTGAGGGTCAGAGAGAAACTTATCTTCTTTCTATGTTCTGACTAGATATTGAAGTCAGGTTGTCTGGCTTTGTATCAATCACACTTACTCTTGACCTATCTCAGAGTCTCTATTCTTTGACGTTTACTGAACAATTAAAATATCTCCTCTTTAGTATTTCTCCAGGAAACTTAAACAGGAAACAGTTTCTTTAAGAGAGAGTTTAAATTTGTCTTCATCACTTCTAATAATGGATAATGATTTGCTTTGGTTTTTTAACAAAGGGTAGTAAAATGCTGGGGTCAAATGCAGTAAGACACATTGTTACATTTTTCTTTGTCAAAAATGAAATTATGATCAGGCTTACCCAAGTCAGCACACACTGGGAGAAGGCTGCGTGGCTCTATTCTTTCAGACCTAACACCTTCCTGCTCCCACCCCACCTTCCTGTGGTTTCTCAATTCTACATTCAGGGTTCCTGTGACTTTTTCTCCAGTAACAATTGCTCTGAAGGAAATGCAATTGAAAGAGAAGAAAGAATTCATTTTCACCACAGATACTAGCATAGCTTCCACTTTTCAAAGAATATGGAGCCCCAAAGTGTAGGTTAAAATACAGAGTTAAAATTGAACAATAATTGAGGTATTAACCAATGGCAAGTGCTTACCTCTGCTCAACAAAAGTGCTAAAATGTTTTCTTAGTTTTAATACCCACATTTTGCACCGTTTATTTTTATATTTATAAGTAGCAACAGTTTCTATGTAAATATTTCTATAGTCTTTCATATTTTTAATAGTTCTTTTAAAATTTACATAATTCATTCAGACTACATCATAATTGTTATCCCCTCACTTGTCTTTTCCCATTCCATGCCCCCTTTTACCATATTCCCTTCCCCTAGACCTGTGTCAGAAGGAGATCTCCTCCCCCACCACATGATCAGAGCATGTCAAGTCTCATCCAGATAGCATGCTTCCCCTTGCTCTGTGTGCCACCAGGCCTCCAAACTAAGATAAACTGGTCAAATAGGTGGCACCATATTTCATGTCAGAGTCAGTCCCCACCCCTTACACAACTGTGGAAAATGTGCTGCCCACTGAATTCTAAAGGTGCCTACACTCTTCTAATTTTTCTGACAGATGTGTAAATATAAATGTAATTATGTCTTTCAGTTAAAATGTATATGACTAGTTTTTGAGAAATCCTGAAAACTTTGCAAATTACCTTTATTATCTAATATAATCCCACAACATTTGGAACTAAAAGCACAATTAAATCTTAGAAAATTGTACATTTCAGTCGACAGAAAATTTCTTGACTGAATTGCATTTTCTTGTGTAGCTAGTGATTCTGTTCATTAGCAATTCCCTATTCTTACAAGCTCCCTTAGTTTTTTCTTTTATGTATTATTCCTGAAGTTTCTTTACTGCATAGTTTTTAAATTTTTAATCTCAGAATTGTTTTCTTTTTGCATTCATTTTTCTGTCTTTTTCTATGCTTTCTCTCACATACAAGCCTCTACTTGACTGTTATGCTAAATGAACATACACACATGCACAAACACAATCTTTTATTACTTGTGTTATGCCAATATTTTAATATATTAATTTTTCTGTTTATGTCATATATTTTATTTAAAATGTAATTGTATCAGCTTTCCCTTCATTTTCTCACCAAAATCCCTCAACTCTCTTCCCTCCAACTCCTTCCATTCCTCCAGTTCTAATATACTATTTTAATCATTAATTTTTATATATATTGAAAATTATGCATAATTTAAGAAATAGAAATGTATTGATGAATGTTGTGCATTTGTGGTGTAAGGGATGGCAACTTTGTACTTAATAACTAATTAGACTGCTTACCTCTCGGAAAAGCAAATTTAAATACTTTCAGCAGTCACTAAATATCTATGGTTGTTTATGATCAGTTTTACTTTGAACAACATTTATTCTTTTCTCACGTAATATATCCTGATTATGGTTTCCCCTAGGCCTCTCAGTTTTTCCTCATTTTCACTGCTCTCCAGATCCACTCCGTTTCTATGTCTCATTACAAAACTAACAGAATTCTTAAATATAATAAAAATAAACAAATTAAATAGAACAAAGCTCCACACATTGGAATAGGCAAAACAACAACAACAACAACAACAACAATAAAACACATTCAAACAAACAAACAAAGGATCAAGAAACATATATAGTTTCAAAGACGCAATCATTTGAATATTCAGGATCCCTTAAAACATTGAACCAGAACTCATTTTAAAAATAAGTAAAAAAAAAAAAAATAGGTAAATATGTACAGTAAAAAGTGAGGGTATGATGGAGACATCTCATTTAGGGTTCAGTGTTCTAAGGTCTCTCACTCTTTCCATAATGTCTGGCTGTGAATCTCTGTGTTTGTTCCCATTGCTGCAGGAAGAAGCTTCTGCAGTACTGGCTGTGAAAAGAACTGGTCTGATTACAGGAGAATGCCATTAGAAGTCATTTAATTCTTTTAGTAGAGCAATAGTATGTCATTTTGTTATACATCTCTGATCTATCTAATCTCTAGATTTATTTTTTCTTGGCTAACAGATCAATGATGGGCATGGTTCTTAGATCAAATCTGCCTACTCCCCCAAGCTTTTGGCCACCATGGGACTAACATATAATTCAGGCAGGGCACTATTGTAGATAAAGAGTTTTGACTGGATTGATGTTTACATTTCTTCTTTGATAGCATGAAGAGTAACTTCCTGTACCAACACCCTAGAACATAGGTACTAGCTCGAACTCTCCATATTCAATAAATTGTGTAGGTGTTCTTTTCAGCAAGTGGGACTTGCCATCAGTTTGTGGAGAACAACTTACAATCTTGTCAACAGCCTAGGGTGTTTGGGGGCCAACAACTCAGTTAGACATAGCAAATTTTTGGTACAGGAAGAGTCATTTGGTGACAAAGATGTCTAGCTGGAATTTTGTTTCTCCCATTATTTGGTGATTTCATTTTTATCTCCTTCATGTATGCATAATTTAGGACACACTTGCAGCATTAGGTCTCCATGCTATCTGTCAAATAGCCCTTAACAGAATGTACTTAGGTATAATCTTTATGAGATATACTATTCTGTTTGATCATAGTTGTGAAAACTATGATCTTTCCTTATGTTGTAATATATGTGTGTGAGTCCACTTGCCTAGTCACATATCTGTAGCGACAAAAGGCTGATTATGGTTGTCTCTTACTAATTACTTGCAACCATATTTTTCAGAGTCTCTTGCTGGAACTTTAGTTAACCAACTCAAATAAACAGGCTGGCCAGGATCCCCAGATACTCACCTGAATAATCATTCACAGTGTTGGAAATAAAGGCATGTACCATGGAGCCCAGATATCTGTGTGGATGTGAGAGATCCTAACTCATCTGCTCATTATTGTGCAGCAAGCATTTTACCCACTTAGCATCTCTGCCCCAACATCATTTTTCCTCTTAAGCAGTTATACCAATCTAGTGCCCTGAAATATTTATCATGTCGCTAGAGCACTTTCTTATATTTTTTTTTTTTGCAATTAAGCCCTCATTGTCAATTCAATGATGTTGTAAATCTGTCCATCAGAATATTACATACATAAGCAAAAGCTCACATAAAGTTCCAGGAGCTTTGCGAATAGATTAAAATCTAATTAAGAACACTAAATTAAGAATAGAAAGTTAATTTAACAAGACACTTCATAGGTAGCTATAATAATTCATGATGGCTTTCTAAACATAATTTTTAACCTGTATCTAATCACAGGAAAGTCATTTAAAGGAATTTCTGTAATATGTGTCTAGCATTTTCACTGGCTGCCTTGTACCGTGTACTATAATCCATAGAAAATATTTTTTAATTTTTTTAGAATTTTATGATTATACTACATTTACATAATTTCTATTATACCCTCTCCTCTCTTGCCTACTTTTCCATGAACTCCCTTTCATGTTCTTGATTTATTCAATAAATATTATTAGTACATATGTGTATACACATACCTAATGGTCAGGCTTTAAGTGTAATTATATAGTTAATGGTTATCTTCAGGATACAACTTACATTATCACAGCACTGAGGATATCTTGGATCTTCTGTCATTATTATGGTACACACTCTTAAAAACTATTCAAGACTTATGAATACATTTCTCTCTTGGCAGCTTGCATAACATCCACTGGTATAATGAGAGCTAGTCCACTTGTGTGAGGTCTAATAATTCCTACTTGAGAATGTGACATTACGCATAAAAAGTACAGATAATTATGATAAAAAACTTTCAGAAATGATCAATATTTTCATGAAAATAGCAGCGAAAAGCCAACTTAGAAAAGTTACTCTCTACATATCAATAACAAGCATTCTGTGAAAGAGATAAAAAAATATATCCTTTTATAAAAGGCTCAAAATTATATTCGATTAAACATGCCCAAAAAGGTTAAAAAAAAAACACAATGAAAATTTCAAATCCTTGAAAAGATGGAAAACGTCATTAGAAGATGAAAGAATTTTCTTTTTGTATACATATTTTAAGTATAATTTATTTACATAATATCTCAGTTTTAATCCCCTTGCTCTTATCGCCCTGCTTGCATGCTCTCTCCCTGTTCTTCTCTATTCCACTCCTCTAAACCTCTGACTGGTAGGGGTCTCCTCTCTCATCATCTGACCACAGCCTATCACGTCACATCTGGATAGCTTGCATCACCTGCCTCTGTGTTCCCAATGAGTCTCTCTGCCTAGGGGCAGGGATCAAATCAGGGGCACTAGAGTTCATGTCAGAGTCAGGGCTCCCTTCTTCCCTCCCCTTCTCCAGTTGGATGATGAGCTGTCAATTAGCTACATCTGAACAGGGGTTTTACGTTCTTTGCATACAATATCCTTGGATGGTGCACCAGTTTTTGTAGGGTGCCCCTGGGTCCAGTATTGATAATCTCCTTGTGGAGTTTCTGACAAACCCCTCCAGGTCTTTCCATCCACCATCTCTTCCATACAATTTACAACTCTTATTTTTATCTTGTTTTTTAAATAATTTATTCAGATTACGTCTCACTTGTATCTTCCCATTACCCTACTCCTTCTTTCATCCTATTACCCTCTCATAGACCTCTGAGGGAAGGGAACTTCCTTGCCTACTATATGGCCACAGACTATCAGGTCTCATCTGGATAGCTTGCTTCTCTTTCCTCTGTGTGCCACCAGGCCTCCCCACCAAGGGAAAGCAATCAAGTCAAGGGGAAGTCTGGCTTTCAGTCTTAGTATCTGTCTAGATCCCAAGCTGGGGGGAGTCTCTCAAAGGACATCAATGTTGGGCTTACATCCACTTATAAATGAGTACGTAGCATGCATGTCTTTCCAGGTCTCGGTTATCTCACTCATGATGATTGTCTCTAGTTACATCTATTTGCCTGCAGATTTCAAGATTTCTTTGTTTTTGTTAGCTGAATAGTATTCCATTGTGTAAGTATACCACAGTTTCTTTATCCGTTCTTTGGTTGAGGGACATCTAGGTTGTTTCTAAATTATGGGTTTATGAATAGTTGTTCATAGTTGAGTAAATGCCCTTGTTTTATGCTTAAATGCCCATGAGTGGTATAGCTGGGTCTTTAGGAGGCACTATTCCCAATTTTCTGAGAAAGCACATGATTGATTTCGAAAGAGGTTGTACAAATTTGCACTCTCACCAGCAATGGAGGAGTGTTCCTCTTTCTCTATATCCTTGTCAGCATGTGCTGTCACTTGAGTTTTTGATCTTACCATTCTGATAGGTGGAAGATGGAATCACTGAGTCATTTTGATTTGCATTTTCCTGATGATTAAGAATGTTGACCATTTCTTTAAGTATTTCTCAGCCATTAACTATTTCTCTATTGATAATTCTCTGTTTAGCTCTGTTCCCCATTTTTTAATTAGGATATTTGGTGTGGCAGTGTCCAACTTCTTGAGTTCTTCATATATATTGGATATAAGCCCATGGTCTGATGTAGGGTTGGAGAAGATCGTTTCCCAGCCTGTAGGCTGTCGTTTTGTTCTGTTAACAGTATCCTTTGCATTACAGAAGCTTTTCTGTTTCATGAGGTCACATTTATTAATTGTTGATCTTAGAGCCTGAGCTGTTCATCTGTTCAGTATGCTGTCTGCTTTGCCTATGAATTCAAGGCTCTTCCCCAGTTTTCCTTCTAACAGATTTAGTGTCTCAGATTTTAAATTGAGGTCTTTAATCAACTTCATCTTTAGTTTTGTGCAAGTTAATAAGTATGGATCTATTTTTATACATGTAGGCATCCAGGTACAGCAGCACCATTTGTTGAAGATGTTATCTTTTTCCCATTGTATGGAATAAATTAAAATGTTTAAGAAATTTCTATTATTTAAGTGCTCAGCATCTTTATCAATTGAAGAAATACTAAACTTAGGTTGAATTTTTAATAGATAAAATATCTATGATCAAGAATATATATGACAACACATGCTGAGGAGGATATGGAAAAGAGAAACCTTTGTTCATTGCTGAGTATAGCAAATTGTTGTAGCTATTCTACAATCTTTGTGTATAATTTTCTTATAATTAGTTTTTGTTTGGCCTAGATTTTATGTTGATATATCAAAGAAAAATAAGTAGTGATTTAAAAATATCCATACACTTATAATTAAGACACTAATATATTTTTATGTTAGAAATGCATGTAGTAGCATATATGTATAAGAGTAATATGGGTGTAATGTAAGTTATGTTGGTGATGTTTACAATGAAAAATTGAGTGTGATAATAGTAAGCTTACTAATTCTTTCTTAGTTTATATAGTTACTGTCAGAATGCCAACATGACAAGTCTTATGTTTTGGTAAATTATATTTTCATGTGTTAAGTAAACCACTTCTATTCTTTTTCTGTTAATCCACCCTCTTGATTGTTGTTTGGAGTTATGGTTTTGAATTTGGTATGCACTAAAAATTAGCATTAATTAAGAATGGGTTTGGATATTTTTCTTAGTTCTGGTATAAACATAGATTTAACTAATGAGTCATAACTCCACTCAGACTTTTAAAGGACTTGATAATTTTGTCTTTAAGGAATTACTGGCATTCCAAATTCATTATTATATCTATTTTCCTTGAGTATATAGTGTTTATGGAGTAAAAAGGATTTGTAGGGTTATAAATTCTAAACAAACATTTTTATTTATAAATAAAATTTTATTTTTTATTTTAAATTTTTCTTTTTCTACATATACATTTATATTACTACACATATATACAATAAACCACGCACAGCAAGAAGAACCACAAAACAATCAGGAATTATATAACTGTTACACTCATAGTGTTTTGGCTATTTGTATTTGGCAGCCTTGAACAAAACATCTTTCCTATCTTGGTGAGTCTAAAATTCTGAATGTAAATAAATCTTTATCATATCTATCATCTTTATAAACTTAAAACATCTATGTAGACCTAAAAACATCTTATCCCCAAACAGCTAAGCTTAATTATAAAACTAAACTATCTGATCTTCAACCCCATCAGAGACTTGAGAGAGAATAAAATTAATTATCTGAGTAGACAGGAAATGCAGGTAAAGCAGCTTCCACAATGAGAAAAATGACAGGAAAGTTTTGGTGCCTGAACAGTTACCCAAATCTTTCTATAATGTTGCAACCTCATCTTTAGCCTTCTGGCCCAATATGTCTGACAGAGCTTTCTGTGAGGCAGGAGCTATTGAGGGCTTGCTTAATATGTCTTGGGAAAGTTTGGCTGTCAATTCTGCCTGCATCAAAGTTTGCCCACTTTTAGGCAGAATTCTGTCTGTAACAGAAATGAGGACATTTTGCCCACTGTCAGATTTCCCACCATTGAAGCCATCTCCATGAGGAGGATCTTTAATGTACATCATCTTCTTGAGGTAGGCTGGGTGTTGCCGGAAGTTAACCTGTCTTGTTGTCAAAGAATCTTTAAACTAATATAAACATCTTCAAATGAGTATTCATATATATATATATATATATCAAATATATATATAATTTCTACTCTAATATGAAGTATTGTGGCTTTACAACTCAACTCTAACACAATGCTTACTCCTGACACTTTGAAAGTGCTATTGCACTCTGTTTAGGATAATTAATTAATACAAATTAACTGTTAGTTGACCAAATTATGGTCACGTAAATTACTAGTCTACTTCTGTTACAAGAATATACATTTTTGGTTCAACATAGAAATATGATTCAATAGATAGACAAAGTAAAATGGTTAGATAAAGTCTTCAAAAAACGAAGAGACCTAAGTTAAAACTTTAAAAAGAATTAGTGAGAAGAAAGTTTTTGAGTCAATACAATCAATACTTTTAGAATTATTTCCTAATCATTTTCTATATTTAGAAGGTTAAAAACACACAAAAATTCTCATATGCCTTTAGTATGTATTTCAGATATTGAACATCTTATTTGTTGTGCTTCTCGAACTATTATTTGTCATTAAAATTCTCATTTACCAATCTTTGCCTTTGCCTCTTTTTTTGATGCTTATTGGTTTTGTAAAAAATTTTTCTGCTGTATTCTCCATTATATTACAACATGCTAAATCATGTCTTCATGTGAAATACTGATATCTTTCTAAGATTTGTCTCTTTTTTAAATTTGGGTGTGACCCTTTATTGTTATTTAAATGTTCTCTCTTGATGTTATCTTTTCTCTTGTTTCACATAAATGAGAAATTGTAAAAATCAAAACAACTATTTTCTTGATATTTTATTCATCATCTTTGGCTTGTGATACTCTCCAAATGTGCGTCAAATTATTTTACTCTACATTGAAGCTGTAAATATGACCACAGTGCAGGAATTCCTTGTTACCAATAACATGGAAGTCATTCTAAATAATTGTGTCACAATAATTAAGATATTTACTAAATTTAATTCATCACTGAAATTTATCATCTATATACATTGTATCATATGTAATAAAATGTATAATATATATAATGTATTTCATAAAATCTAGTGTTTTCTAACAGAAAAATGGTTTTAGAATTCTCTATCAAAAAATTTTACAGTTAGCAAGTAACATTACAGTATAATGTATTCCAAGCCATGCTTGTGTTTGTTTTTAATAAATCTAATCGCTCAAGTTTGAAGGAATTTTATTTTTCTTGACAAATATCAGGTATCCACCAAGGCATACTTGCATTGCTAAATGTATTTGATTATCTTCAGATGATACCATGACTTTCAGTTGTAGCAGAATAATTTATTTAGATATTAATTTAAATTCTGTTTGTGAGCTCCCCAGC